>NC_139921.1:21978555-22613555 GCF_963514095.1 Eutrigla gurnardus
ACAGTAATACCCCGCCGGTTTAAGGACTATCCCCCTAACCAGAACAAATAATTCTCATATTCCCCAGCTGTAACAGAACGATAGACACTTTGTCAGCGCTATGTTTTTTTTTTTTTTACAAGGTTAGCTGAAATGTCAGCTGCTCTCGTCGTGGTGGCATTCAGCTTTATGCTACATTATAGCTTGCACAGAATATGTTTCTTCCTCAGATATGTACTGTGCCTCAGTATTTTATCTACCTGAGCAAAACCATAGCAAATGTCACATAAATAAAAAAAGATTGAAGCTGCAATAAAATATTCACGTAACTACCACTCAACAATGACAATAGGCTGTAGCATCTTTTGTCCATGAAACAAAACATTCAACACATGTTTTAAACATGTTAAAAGTGAGTGTTTTTAATGAAAAGGCTATTTAGTGGACCTTGCATGAAAATCAAGATTATTTTCTTTATAAATTACTGTATGCTGTCTCAGAAAACCACAATTACCATGTAATCGGTGGTTAATATATTACAGTGTACAGCGGGGCAGCCTTTAAGCTCCATTAACCCTCTATATAGATCCACATCTCACTTTATGGGCCTTGTTGGCAGAATGCTTTCTATGAGGGTGATTTTTCAAGGGCCCCTATCAATATCCAATGGCAGCATGAGCTCTGAGGCCAGAGTGTGTGAGTGATGAGCACAGCGCTGTCATCATGAAGGGAGGGCTAATGGGAATGCAGTTCCAGCGCCTGCTCCTGCATTGCACATATGATTAGAGATATGCAGTGTGAAGAAAGAGGTTTTGTTAATTCACTATTCATGACAAGATTAATGAATCCTCAAACTCTCATATATACCATAAATACTGTAATCAGCAGCCTGGTAGATTTTCATGGAGCTGTTAAAAAAAAAAGAGGAGATTGAGTTACAGTGACCTGCCTGTTTCCCTGACGTGGCCTACTGTGTGTGGGTGGATGTGGTGCTGGGTGGAGGAAAACAAGTGCGTATGAGGTTGAAGGAGTCAAGGTTCCCCCCAGATGAGGGGGTTGGGTGGTATTGTGGAAACAGGCGTAATTAATCTCCAGATGGGTGAGGGGGCGCTGGGCAGCCGAGTGTCTGTCGTGCCTCTCTATATGCTTGGGTGTTTCGTGATGGCCCCCCACACCTTCCTCACCCTGGGCCCCTGGGGCCATCCTTCATTCTTATTTATGAGCTTCCACCCGTCCACTCAGCTCTGCTGTACCACCTCTGCATCGATCCCTCAAGGTCGACAAGGAGCTAAGCTGCTGCCGGTGAGCTGTATGCACGAACAGCTATATGAGGGGAGGCTGGTTGGTGTGTGTGTGTGTGTGGAGACTGGCTTCCGACAGTATTTCCGTCTGTCCTGTTCAGGAGGGGGTATACCTTTGAGCAGCCATGCAGCAAAACCCCCAGGGTGCCACACCCAGTCCTGCTGCAGAACCGAATCAGGACAAGGTTCCCGTGTAGGAAACAGAGACACGCCCTATGCAGGATTATTAAAAGCCTCCTGGAGAGATACCAGCGTTTGAAAACCTGGCGTTTTACTACTCTTTGGAAAAGTGACACATGGGGAACATGAAAACGCGAGTGTCTCAGCGAAGGAGATTAAGATAAAAGTATCTCACAGTCCTTTAAGGATCATGCTGCTATGCTTCTGTAAGTGCAAACTCCAGCAAAGTCCAACAACACCACAGAGCCCTCAGGATATATTTTATGTTATTTTTTTAAATAAAAATCACAAGCATGACAATGCATCTGACACATACTTGAATAAGTTATGGGAGAAAATGACATTGTGGACAGGCTCGATGACCTTCTTCCCCTTCCGGCTCATGCCTTTCTACTTCACCATTTCCCATAAGTCAGAGCTGCTGCAGCCTTGAGCCTGTTCTATCCTTCTGTAAATCAAGTGACTAATCTTCCAAAACTCGGCGCTTCTCAGTGTCTGCCACACATGCCCGCCTGGTACGGAGTGACTTAGGCTGCAAAGTTTTCAGTCGACCTGTGAGCGAAAAGTCTGCAGCGTCATACCTCCTCTAATAGAACTTTGTGGCCTTTGTGCTCAAGTGAGCATCTCAAGGTTAGAGGTTAGCAGGGAGGGCGGCGGGATTCAAGCTGGGGGACGATGTCATCGCCGCAGCCAGGCAGGGAGCTGGAAGCTGTGGGTGAGGAACTTCCTGCTCTCCCCACAGGGGTGGACATGCGCTGGTTTGGGTGAGTGACGCAGAGCTCCTAAAACCCCCTGCGGACCGAAGCGCTACATTTCACAATCTTACTCATGTCGCTCTGGAGAATCCCCTGTGATTGTCAATCTGTGAGTCACACCACAGTCAGTGGTGTTTCTGTTCGTCTCCGGGTTTGACTTTCATGAGGAGAGACGATCATCTGTTCTTTCTCATGGGACATTGTTTAAGCAGTGGAGGCCTGGCTATCACAACAATAACCATATGGGTGGCTGTCAATGAAATGATACTCATCAGTGAAAATATTGTATTTGTAAAGACATTTGGAGGCATTGAGCAACAGCGCTGGCTACAGATATCTCTGTGACTTTTCTCACCAAATGAAAATCTAAGAACTTCACACTTTCAATATCTGGAGTTTTGCGTTCATGATTGTACCTATGGAACCGTGGCCATTTCCTGTATTTTCATTACGATGATTTATGACACATCTCAACTGATATTGCTGTTCGATAGAAGACCACACATTTGGTCATTACTCATCTGGCTTGAACATTGCTGTGTGGAAGGGGATTATATTGCGTGTTGTAGAGAACCTCTATCATTTCTAATATTTTACTGCTTTCCAATGCACTTGTCTGCCGGTTTGAGCAGTTGTGGAAACATCCAGTCCGTTTATGATATACAATATATCTCCTCTTGCAAACAGTCCCCCAAGTGTGTGTTTAGGGTTAGATTTAGATGTTGAGAGGTTTGACAGCATTGTATCTAAGTGTGCTATAATTATGAGAGGAGAAGGACAACACATTTTGGGGAAAACATCTATGGAATTTCTATTCTAATCAATATTTCAGCTCTGTATCGCCTAGTTCTTTGAATCATTCAATCATCAGATTTTACTTTACAAAAAACAGCATCTGTTTCAATATACACACATTACAAGTCCTACAGGCCGCCCTGATATGGTTGCCATGGTGAAGTTAATTAAATGTGTCTAATTTACGTGAGGAAAGTCATCAACCTCGATGTTCTCCATTCTTTTTCCCCATTTGCCACAGTGCCAATGGGCCTTGAAGATGCCTCACCATCGCTTATTAACTTCAGTGGCATGCTAATGATGTAGCCATTGCTTTAATTCCATTTGCATCAGGAAAACTATCTAGCAGGCACACAAGCACGAATACCATTAGGGTGCAACTCACAAGCCACAAGCGTGAGGGGACATTGGCTATGGAACGAGTTTGCCGGATGGCAGGTATGATGTGAAACAAACGTGCCATTTCTAAATGGAGAACACAATGTATTCAATCGAAGTAAGTCAAATGTCTATGCATCAATTTGTCAAGAAACTTTGCAATGTAAAAGTGGATATTTTTTTTCATTTGATTTGTCATGTCTTATTAATCTAATTTTACTTCAAAGTGACCTCCGTAGAGGTTGACTATCATTTCCATGGACTGCATCAGTTTTGCACCTTGAGAGGACACATTCTGCATGACCGTTTGTCTATTAATACATAATGAATGACCTGTCCATTCATGAACAATACTGTCCATTCATGCATGTATTCAGTTGCACTAATATCTCCTCTCAGCACTATTTGACCGGATCACAATATGCTAGCGACCGAAATTGGCCGGTGGAACCAATATGGCCGGTGCATTGCATAGTGAAGAGGCCGAGCCGAGCCTGAAAAGAGCTTTGTGGGGGAAATTGAAGAATGCTGAGAATAAATGTTTGCTCTATAGGATGTACCGGCCACAGTGTGCTGTGTTGGTGAATAAATGATGAAGAGGAAGAAGGCCCTGTCCTGCTGAGCTCGTCAACTTTGGACAGCTTTGTGTGTGTGTGTGTGTGTGTGTGTGTGTGTGTGTGTGTGTGACAGGATAGCGATAGCTGGCCCATTTGGATTTATACACAGGCAAGTTTCAATGTCAATATCTCATGGGGACAGACATTATTTCCCATATATTTGTTTGGATTTGTACACAGAGTAGATTCTCATTTAAATTTTACAGGGATCAATCGTCTCAGCTGTGAGGCTCTTATTGCATTTCCTTGTCACTGTACCATTCATAATGTCCGGTAATTGCACATGGCCTGCAGAGCACACATACTATGTTTACCCTTCTGCATGAACGCAGAGGTTCACGTGTTCATATTGCCGATGCAATGTTGAAGAAAAAACAAGACCAAGGCTCAAAATGACACTGACCATCTCACCATCTTAGAGCAATAGTTTCTCTGGTACGGGATAATTGCATCTGAGCACTTTTCTGTCATTCTGAAGCTGTGCCTTGCATGAAGTATCTGAGGTTTCCTATTCAAAATGTGTCGCTCCAAAGAATTGAATTATTCCAGGGTGAGTGTCGGAGAGCAACTTTGCCGGCCAGCTTTAAAACCGATCATTATAATAATGCCCCAATATCTGTTTCTCCCTCATTTTGGAGGCTGCATTAGACTCCAGCAAGTACAGTACACTGTAAGCATGACTAGACACACATGAGGCAACTGCCGGTAATCTGCCAGCATGACTAATGCAACATGGAAACAGAAGAGGAACTTCTCAAGTGCCTGTCAAGAGAGTTCTCTCTAGGTGGTGGGCACTTAAGGACTGCGATTTATACACCAAGTCACTGGAAGCTCTTTCATGTAGGCTCCAGATGCATATGACAGTCTCTCCAAGTACTTTAAGCAACGATGCATCCAGGCACACAGCAGACACATGGTGGTGTGTCACTTATCCAGCAGGGATTTAGTCTGTTCCCCCTCTCAAAGATGTGGGGAAGTCAAGGACAACATCACCGTAGTCAAAGGGAGGATGCTGATGCCGGTAAGATGAAGTCACAGATGTAAAGCTGACATGCACCAGCCCACAAAGGAGTTTGAGATCTTCAAGGACATGTAATGCAGAGTTCTTAAGATTTTTAAGATTTTTTTTTTTTGCCTGAGACCTGCAAACACACACCGGCAAGGACGTACACTCCAAACTTGTGGTGTGAAAGCGTGCGTGTGTTTGCATATGTGCGGTGTTGTGATGAGCCACGGAGGTGTCACCTGCTACAGTGTGTGGCTGTGTTCCTCCGCGGCGTTGACAGGAAGAGGGGGGTTATGGGAAAGGAGCTGCGACATCGGCCTTTCAGTCTGCAGCAGGTGCTGTCAGCCCACCGTGTTGCCTCTGTCTCCACCTCCATCTTCCTCTGTTTCTGCCACCATACTCCCTGCTTCTATTTCCTCATTCTCCACTCAGCCTCCCACCAATTAGAATCTAATGAACGTGTGAATAGGAACTCTATATATGTTAGGTTTGTAAACCATTATGAGTGACTTGGACAACATTTTTTTTAGTTAACTAGGAAAGGAAAAGAGCATCAAAAGGTAAAGTCAGAAGTCAGAGAGGTTATTAAGCAGCAACTGTAAAATGTCAAATCTAGCTAGACAGCTGGAAGATTTATGGGATCATGACTTCCAATCAAGTACAGGCATTTTCCACGATGGCTAAACAGATGGAATGCCAGCCTGACCACATGTAATATGTTGAATATCATCAGATAAATGAACAAACATATATCTAAGCCTGTTTAATCTGCCATGTCACGCATTTCAGTCGACAGCACACAGGATGCAGAATCGCATCTACACCGTACTCAAATATCTCGTAAATATAAGGGTAGATCAACTATATAGGGCAGGGGAGTAAGGTGACAGCTGTCAGTCAGTGTTTTATGCTCCACGCAGGATTAGACTGTGCATTAACAAACACCTAATTACCGTCAACTTCTCTCCATCCAGATTCTATGAATATTTAATGGCGCACAGTAGTGAAATTGCGAAGAAGCAAATCCGGCAACGCAAGGCTAAACAACAACGGCGAGTAAAACTGCAATTATGAAGCGGCGCCGGCCATCGCGGAGCTTTTAATGCAAGAGTAATTAAAACTTGGCGAAATTAGCGACTGCAATAACAATGCAATAACACTCAGTCACAGTTGAGGGGCTTAAAACATGATGTACATGCGGTTCTTATCATAAATTTGTTCAGCAACGACATTCCCAGACCGCAGCATGAGCACCAATAAAGAGCGAAACAACAAAGTGGATGGTAAACACATCATTTATATGCTAAACCCTGCGCTGCTCAGTGGAGCAGCTCTTGGTTAGCAAAGCATGCTAACCATTAAAGATAATGGAAAAATCTTTCCACTGCAAACAATGACGGAGAAGCTGGACTCTGTGAGCCGCCAATTAGGATCTTTTATTTTTTTTTGTGAAAAGCACAAAAAAAAAGACATCAGAGGACTTGTTCCCTGACTTCAGCTGCGTGTTCACATGCATTGTCCTGGACAGGTATCGATCCGCTGAGAAATGAAGAGCAAGAGAATCAATAGCTTTTACATGAATGCCCATCAAGCAGTTTTAGTATGAGTGTGTGTGCAGGATGAGGGGCCGAAAGGGTAAAAAGGCACAATAGCGCTGCAAATGTCCACACATCAAAACGCATACTGTAAGGGTACATTATATGTACACACTCACACGTCGCACACAGGAGTAGCCAACCATATATTTCTTTTACGGTGTTCACGCAGAGAACACAATATCAACAATGGTTGTTGGACCAGAAAGTGTAACCCGCTGCAGCATCCGTTACCTCAGTAAGGTTAAGGAAGAAGGGCCAGGCTGGCCTCACTCCACTGGAGAGATTTAAGAGGTTTTTGGATGAAAGCCAAGGATTTCCTTTCTCTGGAGTATCAAGGCTGACAGTGGCTTAGGTTCCTAGTAATACACACATTAAAACCATCAAAATGCATCTCGCACACCATCCTCCCTCCTCATCACCTTCCTTCCCGTCTCACTCTCATCCTCTCCTCTTGCTGTATTGAGAGACATGCAGAGCAGTCATAGGCCTCTGACAAATTAGGCCTAAATGACCTGTCATTATGTTTGACCAATGGCCAATCAGACCAGATAGAGACACAGACAGACAGGCAGACGCCCACATAGATGTAAATCTACGAGCCAATGTGCCGCCATGGCAGATCACCCCGACCACCCACTAAATCACTCATCGGCTGCAGGGATTGATAGCGTTAGCACGGCAGATGTTCATCACATGGTTTACGTCTTTACGGGGCTGAAGTGTATGTTTGTGTATTTGTACGTTTTCTACTTATTCCTGGGTAGCATCAACTTAAGGTGTGTGCACAGCCAACAAAGTGACACGACAAAAGCTGAGTTACAGTAATCAGGAGAGAGCCGCAAATCCACCGGAGTGTGAGCGCAGTGAGTAATTAAGCCTCGCTGGCATAGCGAATGGACATACGTTTAAATTCACTAATTCCTTCTCTCTTTGTCAGGACAAACTTGTCGAGAGGAAACGTGTGTGTGTGTGTGTGTGTGTCCACATGCCTATTTCCTACTCTAGCCTCCTGGCTTCATACTATCTGTCGCTGTACATTTAATGAAGTGTAATCACACACACACACACACACACACACACACACACACACACACACACACACACACACACACACACACACACACACACACGGCTGTCATAGGGAGCCAATGTCAAAGCAGAACTGAAGTCACAGTTGAACCTGAAGGCATAACCAAAGTCCATATCAATTCTCCTTCCCCCTGTTCTCCATCTCCATCTCTTCAACCTCTACTTTTCTTCTACAACAAGAAAATAAACTTAAATCCAGACTCATTAGGCTTTATCATTTCCCCCCCATCACAGATCACGAGAGCTCGGCGTCTTTCTGAATAACCGTTTTAAGAAGCACTCGATCTGAATAGAGACGTGACACATGGACCAGTGGTAAATGTTTGTGGGGGATTGGAGTCTTTTCCTTGTATGACACGTGTCTAGAAACCCATGACCCCCACAGCTCAGCGCTTACAGGCACATTAGTCACTACGGGCACATCTCTTGTCTTGCCTCAGCTTTGTCAGCTTGGGGAGTTGGATTACATCACATGTGAATCAGATTATTCTTCTCTGACCTTTTTCATCAAATTTCAAATGAACAAAAGAGGAGCTTAGATACTGTATGTCTTGAAGACAGACACACTTTATCATTCTTTCATTTGTTCCTTTCTTTATACCTGCTTTTGTTTATATGTGTACGTATATGACAGTAAATGTTATTGTCTTATCCATTTCTTCCTAAAATATGTCAACTTGATGGGATTTTGAACTCTGTTTTGATTTATGACATAATTTGTACATCAACCCCACATTCTGAGATGAAAGTCATTCTTTTTTATCTTCATCAGTCAAATGAAATCAGTTAATGGGGTGAAAACTAACAGGAATATATTTAGGCCTTGTAATTAATTCACCTACAATGTCTTGTTTTTAGACCTGCAGTGAAAACAGATTCTAGTCAACCCTATTGGTTTCGCTACGATGGATAGGTGTCTCTCCGTCCAGCAGCTCAAGTGTACCATAGAGCTGAAAACAGCTTCTCTTGCTTCTGACGTAGTAACAAGAAAAGCATGAGACACATGAGACCAAAAAGATACATTTCCTACAAGATAGGGTGAAAGTAGACCTTTAAGTAAAGTAGACACTGTGTACACTGCAATGGACTGCTTGAGGGCTAATAATTACACACACAAATTACTTTAATATATGGTAACTAATTCAATACTTTTGACTCCACTTTGTAAAGCTCCATCTAAGCCTCTCTCTCTGTGACGGATCTCTAATAATAATATATCCCAAGTGATGGTACAGAAAACTACAGAAAGTTGCTTGTTACAAGCATTTCCATGTTAATTAAGTGCAGATAATTATGCGCCACTGCATCGGTGTTGTGTAATTGAGCCATGACGTCATCTCTCCCACACACCCACCCACGCCAACACATCAGAGCAGGTGTGAGAGGGTAACGGCAGCGGAGAGGCAGAAAAGGTGAACCTAGCAACTGTTGCCGTGCTACAATTTTTAAGTAGAAAGCTGGAAGTAAAAGGTCGGCGAGTCCTTGAGCAGGTTTACAATCCTCATCTAATCCACACATCTAATGAGGAACAATCGGCTTATACTAGCCTACCTTGCCCAGTGTAGCCACGTAAACAAAGACACACAATTCAAACCAAACCACTGAAGCATTAGTGGAGCTACAAGGGTGTTGGTTAGAATCTCTAAAAGAGCTTGAGAGGCGAAATTTCCGTTTTCACATACTCTATTGTTTCTCTCCGTCATGACTACCGCGGCGCCTGCTCTGCTCTCCAAGTGAGAATGTGGATGCAGTCCAGCAAAAGCAATGATGATTGCCTTGGACTACTTCCATAACGAAGCACTGCCCACTGACTCTTGACACCAGATTACTCCCCGACACACTATTTTCACCTGCTGGCTTCGCAATATAACCGAATATATGTATTTGTTTTATCTGCCCCAGTCTGGGAAATGACCTTCTGAGAGGAAGAGAATATCCTCTTCTTTCTCTGATTGCCATATCACTCACACTATGGTCATCAGGGCCCTAACAAAAAACAAAAGAACCCTCATTAGACTCCTTCTCCCCTACACTATTAGTTTGTACTCCCGACCTCATTCAAATCAATCTCAAGTACTGCGCAGTGTGAAGTTTCTCACTTCTTTATACCTACTGCTGTGATTAAACAGACATGGGACTCTCTTGTGTGTCCTATCCATCACAGTGCCTGTGTGGGAGTGTCCCAAACTGGCTCAGGGAATGTGATTAACAAAAAAAAGGGAGTATACTTAAACATATTAAAAATGCCTGTGCAAAAAAAGCCAATATGTTGCATGCATATGTGCATCAGCTCTCTTAATTACAGTAGACATGCGACATGGGTATTTGAGAATGAGGATTTTGATGCTTCATGCATAAATGCATTTAGAGCAAAAAAAGGCATACATTTGTCATGAATGGGGAAATTACCTTTAGAGATCAAAACCCCTTTTAGGATCATGCATGTTTATTTCTGCTGTAAAGTTGAACATGGGGCTCTATGGGGATTGACTCTCTTTTGGGGCCCAGCCTTGAAGAACTGGCTTCATTTCTCAGCACCGGATGTTGCCGCTTGGTCTGCGTTCTGCTCGTGAATTAGACGGTAATAAATCTTCAGTGCTCACTCGCCTCCCTGCTGTATCTACCTCACTCGCTGCTCATGTTCATTCTTTGCATCTCTTTTTATATAGTTTTCAATTACCCCCTTTTTTCTTGTTGTTTCATTTCCTCCCCTTGAATCCCTTTGCCTTGCTCACCTTGAAAGGTCTCTTCTCGTGTCCCCCATCCCCCCCTCTTCCTGTGTGAGGGAGTATCTGTTTCAGAGCCAGGAACTCATAGAAATGCTGCGAGTGGACAGAACAGAAACATCACCGCCACCCTCCTCCCCACCCGCCTCTCCCTTCATCCCCCCCTCCTCCTCTTCACAGGGATCCATGCTGTCTAGATGGATGTGAATGAAGGTCATCTTGCAGCTGACTAAGAGCCAAACCCATTGCTAGTCTTCCTCAGCAATTCAAATACTGGAACACGGCTCTGTTTTCTCATGCTTAAGCTATGTATACAGCTGTGTAGACAAACGGCATCGACAGTCACTGCAGTAAACTGATACTACAGGGTGTGTGCATGTGTATGTGCATGCATGTATTTGTTCCTAACATGGATGCAGTTTATATGTAAATTGGCTTGTGGTTGCAGAGGTGGGGGTGGGGGGGTTACAATTAATGACTCAATAGTTGCTGTAGACCAATCGAAAATGTGCTTGTCGCTACAGGTGAACACTTCCGTTATTGATCCTCAGTAGGTAACGTCCACCAAGGAATGCAAAGTGGCTGTTCAAATGCCTCACATAGGCTTCATGGCTAAAAACAAAATGGCAAATCACAGCAGAATAAAGAGATCTTAGTAATCAATAGAGTACCAGCATCCGTGCCGCAAAGCTTTTATAATATCACTGCAGAAGTAAATCCCCGAGCCATAGCACAGTTCATAATGCTTGCAGTTCTATACAAAGCTTAATGTACATGCGCCCATGCTCCTTTTACCCCCCCGAGGGCGTTGGACTCTGCTTTGGCTTATAGGAAGGAAAATTAAAAGGGCAAATCAACCTTAATGAGTCTAAATCCGCTAATAAAGAAAATGAGCTCTCAATCAGTCAGCCGGGCAGTTTTCATTTCACCTCTCTTCCTCCCAAACGCTCTGAAGTAATGTAAAAGAGGGCCTCGGGGAGGACTTAGTAGATATATTGCTTGCTGGATGTGTTCATTCCCTTTTATAATCCCTCTCATAATTCATACATTTCTGCAGAGCATCAAATGTAAGACTCGTACAGTAACGCTGGTCTGATGCTGATTTTTTACATGTTCTCCATCTTTTCCCAACGGCCCGAACAAGTAGAGGTTTTCTGGGGGAATTCAACCATAACAATATGGAGATTGGATATAAGAGATAACATCTTTTTTTTTTCCTTTTGCGGTCATTTCTGGGCTCATAAAGTAGACATCAAATGGCCCCCGCATGCACAGAAACTGCAACCAACCAATTAAAAAGATTAGATGCGGTGACTATTATAACCTCAACTCCACTCTTTAGACTCACTTTAGGCCTCGGTGCTGCAGGACTCTACAGAGGTGCATTCCATGCTCGATTAAATCGTTACATGATAATAACAAGGTTGTGCATTGATGTGCATTTTGGCAACCGGGTCACATATTGATTTGCCTTTGATTATCATGAGGGTCATTTATTGACGAATTCCAACCGAGATCAATCTGCGCCCTTTAGACGGTTCAATAGTACGCTGCCTCCGACCCAACCTGCTGCACCTCTCCATCTTAGTTACTGTACCAAAAGCAAAAGGGGGGATGGGAGGGTTTGAACAGGGGGAATTGGTCTGAGTGCTGAAAAAACAACAAGGATTATGTTACAAATTGGTTTTGGATATTGATTATTTTTCTTTTTGGTGTTGATACCCAAAAGACTGATCGTTTGAGGAATAAAAATGTGTTTTTCAACAAGACCTTTTTTCAATTTAGCAGACTATGCAAAAGAAAATGACCAATAATTCAATGCCAAGTTTGTACATTTATACGTGACAGTTTTCGATAGTTGAGTGAAAATTTTGGTCAGAGGGGAGATATTGAACATTTCAGCAGCACAAGAAATCACTGTACAGTAAATGATAGTTCTCCACTTACAATCCAGAAGACAATATCCGTGTGTGTGTGTGTGTGTGTTTGGGATCTGTGTCTGCAGTGCAGCCTCAGCAATCAGATGAAGTGTCCCTAATAAGATCCCTGTGGGATTCCTCAGCAGCTTTTTGCAGCAAACCTGCACACTGTCAGCAGTCAGCACCGACAGAGCCAGAGTCTAAAACTAAAGATGGGGCATACTGCTCACTCTCTCTCTCTCTCTCTCTCTCTCTCTCTCTCTCTCTCTCTCTCTCTCTCTCTCTCTCTCTCTCTCTCTCTCACACACACACACTTACACTCAGAATATACAAACTCAAAAAATCATCAAAATGCATCTGTCAGCTTCCAGTGGTGTGTTTTGGACTGTTGAGATGAGTCAGGCCGTCATAATTATTGTAGCTTGCCAAAATGTTTACACCCTCGCCTACCTTCCAGAATAATTGGATGTGTCCTGCTTCCTGTTTCCCCCCATCTCAACTTGTGCTCCAGTTGTTGTCTAATTTTCCCCCCGACACAAACACGGGAACGGACAGCTACTTAACAAGCTCTCTAATGTGGAGCTGTGTGGTGTGTGTGTGTGTGTGTGTGTGTGTGTGTGTGTGTGTGTGTGTGTGTGTTTCCTTGACAGGTAAGACACCGTCAGAAGTAGTTTGAAAGCCTCTAATTGGTGTTTGTAGCACCAAGTGAAGGCATGAGGAAAATGGAAAAGGCACAGATGTGGCTCATTATAAAATAATTCCGTACATACAGTTAACTGTAAACTACCTTATTGGCGGACCATTAAAATATCTAGTGGAATATGACGTGTAATAAAAAAGGTCCAGACAGAGCTATTTTTGTGGGCTGTACATGGAGATGTGGGAACATCAGATGACAGAATAATAATATGCATCTCTGCAGAGCCGGAGGGATTGGCTGCCGAACATTATAAGACGTAATTAACCAGCTCCTCTCTTTAGCTAATTGGAGATTGGAAGTGCGATAGTCATTAGCAGCTCCCATTTTCTTGTCATGGCTGCACAGCACAAAAATAAGAGAAAGGGGGTGAAAGCGTATTCGATTCAATTGGACGTTTCAGGAAGCTAACAGACGGCATGAATATAAAGAGACAAATTAACAGCACATAATACCGCATGAATGCTATTCTCCAATCAAGTCCTGCTAGCCAGAGATATCTATCTGCTGTCTCTGCCAGCTGGCTTTAATCCTCTCTCACCCTCCAGTGTACAACCGATGCAGGTAAGACATCCAGGATAAAAACCAATGGGGCGTAGCCAGTAGACAGAATCTCTCTTAAAGTGGAGTACATTTCATCACGACCAACTAGCAGAGACCATTTAGAAACCTCTTAGCCACTCTGAATGAGACTCACTGCACAGAGAATCAACATCTCCAAAAAGGTACAGATAAAGGAGACATCATCCTGCTAAAAATGACTTGGCACGAGATCAATGCTGTCCAGCTAAAATAAGCTGCCGCCATGCGTGGGAGGATTTCACTATGGTGCAAATGTTCTACTTAAGGAAGGCTGGGGCAGCTGGGAAGTAGAAAAAGTTAAAGGGTGCCTCTCGTTGGGGTATTTCTCTCTGTGTGATGCTGGCATGAGAGTTTGGTTGGTATTTTGGAATTGTACACTACACTTGGCACAGTGCATACATGTGCATCAGTTAATGACTTAGCAAATGTGGTATTTGGGTTTAAATTGAATTTTATTTGATTTGTTTTGCCAACATCAGGTGTTTTAAATATCCATGCAACCACTTCCTGCAAACATGCATATATTTTCCCTATAGGAAGACAAATGGGCCTCGAGACTATATATGTGGCTGTTTGCATCAGATGCCTCTTTGATGACAGAATTACTCTTCAACACCTACAATCTTTATGTGGCGACACTATGTTTGTTTACAGCTTAAGGACATCCATGCCGCAAAGGCACTACTTGTCATATGCCTGAATGTATGTGAGTGTGTGTGTGAGTGTGTGTGTGTGTGTGTGTGTGTGTGTGTGTGTGTGTGTGTGTGTGTGTGTGTGTGTGTGTGTGTGTGTAACATCTCACCACCCTTGTAGCATCAGACACATATCCGCAAGGTCACAAATCAGGCCAGGTGGCCATTCAGAAAGATTAAGGACACATTCCTAAAAAAAATAAAAAAATATGACACCTTTGATTTATCATATCATACCATACCAATAGCCATGGCAACCCCTGATATGGGAGAGCAGCAGTTAAAGGTTATCAAGCAGGGCTTTCGACGGACACCCAGGAGGTTTTAGGCAAGACTCCTAAACCCTCCGATGTTACAACTCAAAATGATGGTGGTGAAAGCGAAGAAGGGGATATTAGGAGGGAAAGAGGGAGAAGAGGCAGAGTGTAAGCGAGACAGAGACATTAAACCCCCACTAGTCCCCTCTGACAGATGCTTGCTAGGGCGGCGTGCCAGGGAGGCGCAGTCTTAAGGTGACAGGCTCTGCCATAGTGAACAAAATTGATAATGCCATATGGCTAGAGGAGAGCGGCTGTGGATTCCAGTCACGAAGCCGTGAACGAGGAATAATCCTCCTGCCGCTATTGTAGGACATGGTTTTACTGGCCTGTAAGACTAGAAGGAGGGAATAGGGAAAGAGAAGAAGGTGGAGGAGGGGTGCTGCAGGAAAGGCCACGCTGATGACACCCCTCGCCTCCTCGTCTTGTTGGGTGCGACCCTCTGACTGAACAAGCAAAAACATCTCATAATAAATGGCGGTTTCCTAGATAGCAACACAAGCGGCGAGCATAACTATTGTGCTTCTAAACTCCCATAAAAACGTGCTTGGGTTTCATTGCGGCACTGAGCTTGGATTGTGTATTGTTTCAGTTGACACGGATGCTTTATAGAGGTGGGATTAGAGGCGAATGCAGACTCACAGACTTTCCCCACAGGTACACAGGGGGACCGGAGGGGAGCTGGTGGGCCTATTCTGTGGCAAGAAGCAATTAATTTGGAATGTGCAGCACCGGGAGCTCGGAGGTTAGCCTTAAATGGAGCACAGCCAGCTACAGAGACCAGGCTTAATTGTTTGATTGATTGGCCACGACTGCTAGGCATATTTCTGAGGCCCCTCTGCGCCGATCAATGAGTCAATGAGCGCCTCGCCAAACCTCGCAGCTTCCCGGCCTCGCAATTCAATTAATGCGGAGGCCTTGGTGGCCCTTGCCTGCGATCATGTTACAGCCCCGGAGACAAGCCTCGACTGCTCCCCCTCTTTCTTTCCTCCTCATTGAAGCGTAATGCGGCAGATACCGGTTGGAGGGGGGGTTGTGGATGAGGGGAGGGGCTGCGAGAAGCAGAGGGGGCAGGGAGGTTGGCTGTATTAGATTGGTAACAGACACTACATACTGTATCGGACACAAATCGAGTTACACTCCTAATCTGTCATTTAAACAAATTATCTTGGGTGGTGATGCATCAGCAGTATCGCTCCCCTCCAGGGGGTTTTGAGGTGAGGGGGGGGAGGGATGGAGCGGCAGTGATGGAGGGCCGAGGCTAATAGAGACACAGGAGCGACTGACACTCTGTCAGGGGAGCAATGGAGGGAGGAGACGACGGTGAAGGGTGACAGGGGGCAACGCTTTAGAATTCAGGACACAAGATGCAGTCATTTTGAGACGGCGGTTTATATTCACCTCAGTCGCAGTGACAAAACGTCTTAAACAGTGTGGAACGGTACTGTACAATGGGCAACTTAATATTTGGTAATCTAATGAATACCACAAGGCAGTGATGCAAACACATTAATAGTGATGTATGTTCAGGCAAAGAAGAGGAAAGGATGTAGACTGTAAATGTATTCATGAGATATGAGGCCGTGTGGGGGAAGCTGAATCATTTTTCCTTTATCGAAACCAGCCGAAGGAGGAGTGAGATGGAAGCTGGATTGGAGGGAATGTGTGGTGGCTTTTAAATTGGCAAACAGCTCCGACATGACGCTTGGTTCAGGTCAGGGTCAAGGCTGAAGCCACCATTACTGAAGATTGACGGGTTCACTGAGGGGAAGACGTACAGATAAAACAGGCAAACAGAAACACCTGCCACCGGGGCCACCAGTGCATTGTGTACAATACCTTGCAACGTAAACATGAATTAAAGCAGCTACAGTCACGTTGCAGTTCGTCATGTTGAATAATACAATAAAACAGAGAAAAAAACTACAGCAGCTGATGTGGAAAAATGAGTGCGCAATATTAATTATCCACGCCTTAAAAAGGGAAAATAACCAAATATTTGTACGGCTTTAGAGCACTACAGCATTATAAACTCCAACAACAAGCATTTGATAGAGTTGTTGAATGCAATTAGTTATTATGCTTAAAGAGGAAAAAGAACAAACATACTAAGTAAACAACATAGTTTACTAAAAAGATGAATTCTCAAGCCAAATTCCCTGTTCATTACTGAATTTCCTGCTGGATCTCTGATCTAATTAGTGCACCATCTCGTGTTTGTGGTGACAATCTCAGATCCCTGAAGGCTAACGGGTGACAGCGCTGCAGGTGTAGATGAGTAAGGTGTAAATTGAAGTGAGTTATGCAAGGTTACATCATGTCCCACTGGTTGCTGATAAGGGTCATATATGACCTAAAGACATCGGCCAACAATCTGCCTGTACTTTCATGGACACACACCGGAGCATTTACACATTAGGGATAAAGACACAGGGGAATGGTTCATGGACCTTGCCAAGACCCCAAGGATTGTATTCCTTATCGGAATAATCCTTGAAATATGAACTCTTATCAGAATAAATTATTATACCTGCTAGGATTCGGAATTCGCACTTCTGATTTCTTGATTACACTGTATAAAACGGGCTAGGTAGTGGTTACAATGTGGAGAACATGTGTGTGTGTGTGTGTGTGTGTGTGATGCTGTGAGGTGTGCTTATCTGTATGCTAAAAGTGAACAGGTCAAAATAAACACATGGGATGTGGTAATAATTTGACACGGCGAGCTGCATCCCCCATTGTTCTCATGCTAGTTTTACAACAATCTATACCGTCTTCCCAGTCAATTCACTCAAGCCATATCTCACTGCATTATAAGAATGCAAAGATTAGACAAACTGCTGATCGGAGAAGCACACACACACACACACCACAAAGAGAGGTGGCGTGAGAGCATTGACCAGGAGATCAAGGCAGGTCTCAGAGGCCCACTGCCTCCCTTTGACCCTCATTTCTCTGGAGCTCCACTTAAGTGTCCCAACTCCTGCCTCCCTCCCAGCGTACAGCTTCTGCCCCCTCAGCTCCCTCTATACCAGTCGTGGGATGCTGAGTGCACACTATCCAACTCTGCCTACTAAGAGAAGCAAAGGGTCAAGGTGCAAAGGGCAGCTTTAAATCCACCGCCCCTGTCATTTACACATGACACCATTGTCCTCTGCAGAGCTTTTCTTCCTACTTGTTCAACAGTTTTGTTTATTTCATTATGTATTTATTCAAAGAGCTCCTTCTCTGTTGATCACAGTGAATACTGTGATACTATTACTGTTGTAATATATATACTTTTCTATAATGCAAGTTTATTGAAGATGTTAATATAAACTGGAAACTCCTATTGAATGGTACAAATTCTAGGTGAAGGAACATAATATTCACTATAACCTAAGATGGGATTTACAGTGTCTAATCTTCAACCATAAATGCATGGATTTTAATTTGTGTATTTATTTATTAATTTAGCTAAAAATGTGTTTACATGGACCTTTATGGCTAATGTATAAATTACATAAATAAACTGTATTGAGAAATGTGTCAATTACACATTATTATGACACTAAATTAATCATTTTGTCTCCAGAAAATAAAGAGCAAAAATAATGAAAAGTGTGATACAGTGATAATTCTATATTTACAAGTTAACAGTGCAGTAAAGTAATAGTAAATAAAGGAAGTTATTTATTGATATATGTATAGTTTAATTGTGAGAGTTGTTCCAGATTGATGGGCGTATAATTGAGGGTTATTTATGGCAATCTAACAGTTCCAACTGTCACTTTAATGGACCTTCTTTTCCAAATGTGTGAACTGATGAACAAACTCTTTATACGTAAAACTAATTAGATAAAATTTCAGTCTTCGTTCCAGTTATTTAAAGAAATCAGCTACGTGCCACACGTAGATATGTGGTAGCATCGGTCACATCATCTCTCTGCTGAAGATGTCAGGTCACTCACGATGAAGCTGCTCCACGCTACAGGTTAATTGCAAGAGACTCCGATCAGCACCTGTTTCCAGGCTTACCAAAGCTCCTCATCAACACATTATCATCAGTTCACTGACAAACTGAGCAAAACATTACTTTCCTGAGGATATTTAACGCTCTGGACTCAATAAAACATCAACTCTGCACACGAATACAGAGATTCTATTTTCTCCTAATTACTTCCGTGCATTGAATGAGTGAGTAGTTTTTAGACATGCTGTGGCAGAGTGCATCTTGAGTTATAAATATGACATTGAGCTGTTTTCCTTCATCAAGTGGGTACAGAAAAACAAGAAAACCCAACTGTGCTGAATAAAGTTTAGCCTCCCATTAAAACACCCACGCAGAGTGAAGCTGCGAGTGTTTGTTGGATGCGGCAGGAATCCTTTTTATAAGTGCTACGGTTAGTATTTATGTGTGTGTGTGTGTGTGCTCCCCAAGTCAGTCTCAGTCCAAGTGGCTGTTGAAATATGAATGCACGGTATAACTGCCCTGCTATCCCACTTGCAGTGCTTCTGCAGTCACTGTCTTATCGCAACGAGCTGTGACAAGGGAATTCATGGGGAATGGGTCTGCTTCGAAAGCCATTCCCACTGCCACTAATTGTCTGTCATGCCCGACTGATGGGCAGCAGGACGCTGACAGACAGCACTGATCAGTGAGACGGGACACAATTGGATTCTGCAGAAAGGAACCCGTTCAAACGCCTGGATTGAGTATAAGTGGAAGTTTCATTATGTTAATATAAGTCTACACCTACAGCAAGTTACTGGCATTGTTGAAAGGATTCAGATGTTATATTCAAGTAAAAGTGCCAGAACAATTTAAAAATACTTCATTGTTGCTTTTAAACTCTTGCTACAGTAGAGTATCATCAGCAAAATGTACTTTACATACATAGGTACTTTACTTTTTACTACTGGTATGGGAGTAAATCACAAACTAGTGCTCATCCCATCTGCTGATGTAAACAGTGCAAGTTCAATTAAGGAGCACAAATTGACTTTCGCTGTGTGTGTGGACTCTTCTCTGGTCGAGGACTGAACAAGTCCAATCGAAAACGTTCGTCTGAGACAACAGCAGGCAAACAAACAAATTATAGTGTTTGCCAAACCAACTGCAGACCAGTGACCGGAGATGCACAACAAATACAGATCAATTCTAGAGTTGAAACGATTAGTAGTTGATTGGAAAATCACAAAAATGCCATTTTAGCCTTCCTGCTAACACTCCAAACATTTTTGCCTGGTAAATATGCGTCCATCTCTCCACTCTATATGGAATCCAAGGTACGGAAGATAGAAGGCTCCTGGTGGCATTTAAATTAACTCCAAAGCCCCAAAGTCAGCGTTATATTTACCTCGCTGACGCATGGTGGGCATTGGATGACGCTGATCAACCTGCTGTGCTGGCGCCCGGCCTGGCTGAGGTGTGAGAGCGATGCTAAACAAAAGGAAAGAGTGCAGAATGGAAAACACCTGTCCTGCTCGCTCACTCGGACAACAGGAGAGTCGACACTTTGGAGGAACTCAGGTCAGTGTGAGGCAGTTTTTGTACACATATGTCATCGACATCATGGATAATTCTGTCTTGTCTACTTTAAGAGTTGGTAGACGTGCTACTTTACTCCAGATCCTTTCTTCTTTTCATTCCACAGTCTCTATATCAGTGTCTGATTCTTTTTATGTTTCTATTCTACTTTTTTATCTGCGTCTCTTTGTTGTGGGGAACCCATGCTGAGACAAGAGCAACGTGTTTCTCTTCTCCACATCTCTGAGGATCTGTTGGTCGGGCAGACAACCCGCCGGCTCAGCTGACCCAGTCCAATCCAGATCCTGAAAGCACAGAGTAGGGGAGGGGGGGCTCTTTTCTCCTCCATGCAGGCCCGGATGACAGGCCACCCTCCCTTTTGTCTGACGGGAGTAAGACAGTCGCCGTTGTTTCAGCTGCATTGCAGTCATCCCGAACACGTCCATATTTCACAGGGGGGAAGAAGATAGATCGAAGAGGAAAAGGCAGCTGAGGACAGCGCCAGGGCTGAGAGCAAAGAGGAGAAAGAAAGTACTGTACAGAGATAATGGGAATAATGAACAAACTCAATCTACAAGTTTCCAACATGACCTCGTCATCCCTGAGTCATTAACGGGCCGGGATTTGTCCAAAGTGCCATTAGACACAGGAGGCCACAGAAAGGACACATGGGCCTCATCCCCGAACAGCCCTCACAAATTAAACAATTCATGGCCACGAGCTTATCTGCCACTCACTTATTCACTCACCTACTCATTAGATGCCTCCCTGTTATGGTTCATGACATTCAGAGCCCAGAGCTGCACAATTTAAATTCCGGCAGGCCGTCAGCTCAGCAGACGGCAGCCGGTAACTTACTGTATTTCCCGAGAACAGAGCTGCAGCAGGTAGCTCATTTTCCCGACACCCATCGGGAGGGAATTAAATAAGGTGGACCTGAAATTGTCAGACAGTTGACCTATGAACCCAGAAGTGGGCCACGTGGCGGGAGGGGATGGGTCCAAAGAGAGAGGGGTGAAAAAATGGACATTACAGGATATTATGAGCCGTTTTCTTCAGCTGTCAGGCAGGACAAACCCAGACGGTGTTCGGCCCCACTATCCCTGCTTGCCTGGCTCTAATCCTCTCCATGAGACAGACACCGTTCCAGCCTCCCCCTGCACAAACTGAACACTTGTACATGTTAACAGGTTCAAGGAGGCCGTATGCACGTGATGATTTCTCGCGTGGATAAAAAGCTTTTCGTTCTTTCGACAATAACTGCAGAGATATGCCGCAGCGAGGAGAAACTAGACGAGTGAAAGAGGGAGACTAAGTACAGAGGAGCATGCAGCTGAAACAGGCAGCTTTTTGTGACGCTGTGAGGGAGTGTCAAATGGACCGCAGGATGCAAATAACACTGAGCTTATCTATGAACGTGATTAAAAAGCGATTGTTGGGACCCATAATGTTTAACCTACATACCCCCATCTCCAGCGATTTCCACCGAGAAAGTCCCTCTTATCTGCTAATAGACCTTGGTAATCCCTCAAACACACATGTACTGCACACTGGTAGCTTCTAATGAATACTGAACGAGACGGGCTTCAAACCAGACATGGATCCTACTATGTGCAGCCCACTGTTAGACATCACGGGAGAGGCGAGCTCCAGCCTTGTTTACGTCCGTCAGGACTCACTGCAGCAAAACCAAATGGTTTATCAATGACTCTTAGCCATTGAATAACATTGACAACCCAAAAATAGATCCGGAGCTCAGGTTGCAGGGCTGCTCCGGTTCCCCTTTTTGCTCTAATAGGCTAATATTCAAGGTAAGAATGCAAGCCGAGTTGAATTACATTTCCCTTTTTGAAGCACACTTTGTGAACTCCCACCAGGTCAAATAATCAGTTACTTTTTTTATTTTATTAGTCATGTGGAGGAGGAAAGTGCAGGTCCCCGGGGGTTTTGGCCAGAAAACGAGAGTGTGGATAGAGAGATTGTAGAGGACCAGTAGTGGAGATCAGCAGTGTGACCATATCCAGAAAATTAGATTAACTGAATTAGAGGGATTAGATTGACTACAGCTGGATTGGACCTGATGCCTCTCAGAGAAGAGAAAGGCAGAGCGAGCGAGGGAGCGCCGCGCACGAGGAGACGAGGACAGCCGGAAGAATGAGACGTAAAGAAGTTTCTTTGGGAGTTGGGTGGAAAAAGTCGTATTGCGGTAGAGAGGAGAGCGGAAGGAGGAGACAGCTCAGCAGAATTAGGTTTCCTGGGTAACTTTTAGGAGCTGGCACTGGAGCGAGCAGCTGAGCTGGTCCTCAAACATGTTCCTCAGCTCCGCAGGGCTAAGCTTGAGCTGCAGTGCCCCTTAGTGGTTAAATGTGGGAGTACATGCTGTCAAAAGGGTGAGACATGAGGACAGATAATGGTATCATCTTAAAACTGACAATCTATGATTCTGTGAATTGATGTTTCATATTTGTGAATTTTGCATGTTTCGCAATTAGTTATTATCCTATTTGCATTATTTAGCATGTTTTGACCTCCTCCTCTAGTCCATCAATGCCATCAGGCCATCACCCTGGACAGACTCGTTTCTTGCACACCAAGACCGAGGCCTAAGCAGGGGAGATGACGCCTAAATCAATGTTATTAATTCATGGTAATTGCCGCCTGCCCCCTGGTGTCAGTGCGGCGGTTGTTACTTTGCTGATACACATGCTTTTGGGGCGTCGCCTCGTTGCCCAGAAGATAAATCTCCCACGTCGATAGGGAGACAGATACAAACTCCTGCTGCTTCACAGCTTCACACTGCGGTTACCTCCGGCCCAGATGCAGCAGCAACACACACAATCACTACTGCAACTCGCCTTGTGCCCCCCCCCCCTAATCCTCTGGTGGATTTTGGAGAATATTAACAAGGCTGCGGTGATGTATCATAGACAAACAGGAAGTGACAGATTTTGTTATGAATTCTCCCTCCTGCATATTCCAATGTGATTTAGAGGCTTCACGCAGCCTGCACTGCAAAACTGTAGGGCGTTGTCTGCATACTGATGCCCCGCTCACGACCGAGGATCAGGGGCCTACGATCACTCTGACGGGACCATCCGTCACGCGGCAAAGAGACGCGTCAGAGGAAGACATTTTGCATTTAAACGTTAAATGAAGCACAGATTAAAAATCAAGTTTGATCATCTTTGATCTTATTTTGCCCCCTACTTCTAAAACACACACCATGCGGGTCAGGATTTGAATAAACCTCCTCCGGTGACAGATTAATGGAAGCGGGACTAACTGGATCGGATGGTGTAACAATGATTAATGGCCTGAAATCAGCCGAACCCAATGACATGATTTTGAGACGCATGTGTATGCGGCTGTTATTACTCTCATTCATCCTCATATTGAGATCAGCTTAGTTTTTTTTTGTTTTTTTTACTCAAAATCAAAGGCATTGATTTAGTGTTTTGGTATTATTAGACAAATATCTTAAAATGATCTGACATGTGATTGCCTCTAAAAAAAAAAAAAAGGCCAAAAGGGTACGAACTGGGTGTGTCAGCGACCAGATCAGCACCATAATGTAACATTTCTTTGGAGAAAAATGACAAGTTATTCTCATAAATATGCTAAACATATATTAAAATTCAGTGGTGTCTAGTGTAAAATTAGCATGAAACGACAATTTCAAGTCAATGCATGGTTTTAGAAATACAACTTCATTGATTTCCACAGCAGTTATGAATGAATGTGAAATATAATAATACAATAATTCAGTGAACAAATGAGAGCCTGGGTTGTTATATCACTGCTGTTCTGGTAAAGAGGGAGAAGACCTGTATCTCCTACGAAAGCTACCAGACAGAAAACCCAAATTCAGCCCAGATCTTCATACAGCTGTTTCACACCCGAAGGTGCACCTTTGTGGCGTGAAAGAGCGGTGTGCTTCTGCTCTCAACACCCAGTTTGTTACATGCCTTGGAAGGGGCAGGCTGACTCACATAACCACCTCATCCATGTGATGCTGCGAGAGCAGCGAGTGGTCCCAGAAGAGGCAAAGATTGCATGTCACCGCTTGTTTGAAGCCAATCTATATCTTCAGTCGAGTCGATGCCGGAGCAGCTGGACACACAAGAGGAGTGGGCTGCTGGATCAATGGTGATGACACCTCACACCAAGAGATTCATACAGTATATGTGCACAAAGACACAAATACACATGCATTCAAAAGCTCTCTGTGCTGAAGGATTAAAGGTGGCACTCTTCGCAATCCTTTTCTTGAAATTTCATGGAAACAGCAAGCATCCCCAATGCTCTGCACCTTGTATAACAACAATAATCCTGTGTATACTGTCTTGTGAGCATAAATGGCATAAAGGTTCCACAAGGAAGTGGGTCACTGCAGATCTTTTGCCTGAAACTAGTCTCATTTCCAGCAGGAGCTGTGGTGGTATTTATGCCTCTCTGTGCTTTTCCCTTCAGCTCAAAAATATCCCTTTGGGTTTATTAATAAACACAACAAACGATAGTAGGTGTTTTTTTTCCCCCCGAACCCGACGCAGAACAACACAAAGCTACGCATAAAAAAAAACACTCAGTGAACAAAGGGAGTAAGTTTGTAGATTTCTGATCCGCTTCCACGAAAGAAGGATGGATAATATCAAAGGATAGTGTGAAGAGGCATCAGGATCATAAATGATGATGATTCCAGCACGGCTGACATTGCACTCCACGGGAACTCAAAGGCAGACGGGAGAATGGGAGGCCCGATTTAGAGCAAGCAGCTGTTGTGCACTCCGCCTCACTACACATCTGCCAAGTCACTGTGAGCAGGGTGCCGAGGTGACTTCCCAAGCTCCAACAGTCAGCCTCTTCCTTTCATGAAATTCACAAATCCTCTCCGTTAACGCGCTGAGGCCAAAAACGCGCTGGACATACGTACTCACTGCATAATTGAGGGAGTTAATCAACAGCACTGAACTGCAGTACTGAAAGAGGACGGACTCTCCCCTCCTCGTCCGGTGATGAGGAAGCTGAATCACATGTGCTGACTGTGAGATGGAGCTTGTTGAGGTCATGTGACTACACACAGCTCAGCTCTGCCGCGGTGAACAAAGGGTCATTACTCTTTTACTCTCTTAGCCCAGACAATCGCTGCATTGCATAAGACGAGGCTTCGTCATCTGCTGCCGTTTAACCTATTGTCTCTTTTTAAGCTTGACTATTGTTTTTGTACCAACTGGTGCTGCCATTTTCCACCTGTGAACATTGGAGAACGGCTGCAACAAAGAATCAGTTTCATTTCTTTTTAAATTAACATAATCGGTTAATTGTTTCATCTTTAAAATGTCAGTAAATAATGAAAAATGCTTTTAAAGACAGCTGTTATCAGACGTAAACGTGTGAATCATTACTGTAAAAGCAGCAAAATACACATGAAACAACATCTAAATATAAGAAATGAATATGGACAACCACTACAAGAAATTGGCAATTAAGTAATATTACAAAAAAGGTAATAAGCAGCAGCATAAAAGCAAAAATGACGCAGACAACACAACATGGATCACAAGCAGATCAGCAGGAGAGCAATAAAACAGGAAAATAATAATGATAATGTTCGCTTACCAAGCACAAAAAATTATACCAAAGAAGAGTTTGACTGAATGATAAATCTGATATTTATAGGTGACAATAACTTTCATGAACTGATTATTGAAGAAGACTGATTTAGTTTTCAAATGACAAGTAGGGACACTTTCTCATCGACTTCTACTTGCATCAGCCTCTAGCCGCCCCCTGCTGGCCAGTAGAAAGAAGAGGTTGCCGCCTGGTGTTTCTTCCACGAACGCAGCCTCGGGCAACATGTTCTCACTACTACTAATGAACTGTTACATGTGCAGCAGCTGCAAGTGTTTGACTATGCAATACAGCTGAGTTAGCAATTTAGGATTTCAGCAGCAGAGCAACAGATTGGGCAGAGGTTTAACAGTTTACATAAATCGCCTTATGGAAAAGACTGCAGTGGATACACAGTATGTGTGTATGTAAGGAGTGGAGGAACTCATGCGTCGGGTTCCTATAGTTTCTGAAAATGATTGGATTCCATCACTGCATTACACCTGAATATAATATAAATATTAAATCTTATACACCTCTGTTCCAAAGTAATGGAAATGCTAAGACTAGGACATAAAACACATTATACTCACTACTCAGATTTCTGCTGTCAAATGGAATTTATCATCTGTAATGTTTTTGAGGCGTTAACTATGGTAAGGTGGAATATCCTGTCAAATCACGTGTAACCTAAATTATGTTATAGTTTAAATGCATGCTTCTTTAAAATGCATTACTGATTAAATGCACCCATTACCTTGACAGAATAATAGAGGGTCACCTCTCATCATAACGAATAGAGATTTCATTCATCACAGCACACACACCACCACACTGAGGTAGTGCCAACCTTGTGAAAAAGTTCTGTAGGACTCTCTCTTACAGTTTAATTCCCAACAACAAGCGTTTTGACTCCAGAATACCTGAGGGACACTGGCAACACCCCGCTGCAGTCATTCAACTCTGAGGTGAAATCCAGTCCCGACTCATAGGAATCACTGCAGATTTGTATTGTGTTGATGAGAAATAGAGGTGCAGTCCCAATTCATATGGCCTTCTCACCTCTGGGTGTGACTTTAATTACTCCTGTGGAGCTTATGGGGGGGGGGGGGGTTGGCAGATTAAAAAGGAGTTCGCCCTGAGGGCAGTTGGGCAGGTAGGTAGCCGGGCTGCTATAGAGCCGATCCTGGAGAGAGACACTCCCTGGCTGGACAGGAAGGTCAATGCACCTCTCAAGGTGACACCGGCGGACACATTCTCCAGTGTTTGTGTGAAGATCACGCAAGAAATAAGTGGTGCAGTGGTTTGTATTTTGACTTTTGAGCTGAATCTTTACTCAAAGTTAAAGCATCTAACACATTTAAATCGATTTACTGAGTAATTCCATTTTTGTTTGGCTGATTTCTAAAGTCAGTGGCTGCTTTGCAGATTAAGACAGATTCATTTCTAAAATATGATGCAGTGCTAAAACTAAATTGGCTCAACTTTGACCAGTTACACCATTAAAATAGTGTAATAATGACTCAACAATATGATATAAAATATTAGCAGTGACTGAGGCTGTCCTGTATACAATGTTTCATATGAATCCATTAGGGAACAATTTCATGTATTTTATGTATTGCTACATTACCTTAAGTAAAGGTCTGTGAATCATGACATACAATGAAACTGATCAGACTACACTACATACAGGTGTTTCATACATCATTATTTTTTATCTTTAATCTTTTGCTGGTGTGTTTTGTGCTCTGTCTGCAGGTTGGGTAAACGTTTAATGGCCCAACTGCCCACTTGCTCCCCGACGCTGTAAATCGAGCCCCTGTCAAGTCATTTACCGCAGCAATTACCGAATTGAACAGCTTTCAATCAGCCCTTAATTCACGCCTTCAACCTGCGATCAATGTGTACATTACACACTAATAATCAGTTTGACTAATCAATAAACCACAGGGCAATAAAGCAAGCTGACCGAGGGGATGGGTTTTTGTACCAATGTGATCGAACTGTGATTGATGTAAAAAAAAAAGGTAGTAAATGTTTTATTTCTGATTGTATTATTATATCACTTTTTAGGTTCCATGTGTTGAAGTTGAGGACAAAAGTGGACGCTTTTGGGACCTCAGTTTTTTTATTTTTTTATTTTGCTAGAGATGGGAGGGAGAGGAGAGAGAGAGAGAGAGAGAGCGAGAGAGAGAGAGGAGGTGCTGAACGATTAGAGGTGGGTTTTAAGAAGGACTCACACCAGTTGGCAGAGTGAGTAATGGAGGAGATCTGCACCGGGGCCTTTATGAGGTACTTACTCCCCTCCCCATCTCTGCAGCACTAAACGCTATACATCATGTATTTCGGCACTGCTACTACGCTTACTGCCCTTCTGCTTGTCAGATTGGTCCGCATCATTAATTGGAAGATTAAAATACTATTAAGAGGTGGCAGGGAGGGAGACGGTAACGCAGATGTTTTGATAAGGTTTCTGCTTGCTTGAATCTGCTATACCTCTGTAAGTCTTTATCAACGATCAGGCTTCCCGCTTTCTTCCTTCAGTCTGTAGAAGGTAAAAAGGTATGAATACAATTATATCCACTGAGTTTGCATCATCTAGACTATTCTGTGCAGGATATAATATATAATATATTTAGTTCAATTGCTTGTGACACAGTTAGGAAATGTGTGTACATCAGATGGATTATCATCAGTATGGATATCCTTATAAATCCACAGTCTAAAAAAAAGTGATTGAGGGAAAACTGATGCATTTTATTTAAACTATGAACCAAATCTGGCTTGGAGCTTAAAAGGTGATCAGTGGACTTATTCTAACAATTTCTGATGACACCTTATTCATTCAGCTCCATACTTAACTTAACATCAAACAAGACGACCAAAAAAGGAAAATGTTTTATGATTGGAAATGAATTGTGGTCAGCCTTTGACTTTGTTTAATGTCTTATAAATGCCTGCAGTACAAAAGTGGGGGAGTGTGAAAGGTGTGGGCTTAATGAAGAGATGCTACTGTGCTGTATTAGGGGAATTGTAGGATCCAGATGTTTTGAAACTGTATCCATATTAAGAAATAAAATAACTTTTACAGATCAATCCAGAGGTTTTCTCGTAAACAGTGTGAGAAAGATACATTTGGCACAGTGACATTGATGGGAAAAGAAAGATGCAGTAATATCTGGAGTGCTGTCACTTTTCATTGCACGTCATGCATAAAGTATGCAACACTTTCTCAATAACATATCTTTATGAAACAAAGCATACTTGGTCAGTGAACATTAACTGAAAATAAAAAAAATGTCATATAAAGAACTCAATATTGTGTGTTTAATTGATCGGAATTAAAAAGGCTGCTTTATTTTAAGCACTGATGTAGAAAAAGTTAATGTACCAGTATTAATTTACGAATAAATCACCATCGTTTCTCCTTCTATTAAAGAAACTAAATTTGAATACAATCGGGAGAGTGGCAGATTTAAATAATTTGTTGTAGGTGCATACTGTATAAGTGGGTTTACCATATAGAATTTCCTGCAGCCTGGACTGAGGCAAAAGTCGACAACGCCCTCTCCTGGGGAAAGAGGACAATGTCACGTAGAGCAGTGAGATGAGTTTGACCACAAAAAATAACAATGTTCATCACAGAATATGAATAACCTAAAAACACGATGTTTATTACTTACTATTAGTTCTTCTCTATAAAAATGTCTTCATCTACAATAACTTATTCAAACGCAGACAATGCAGAACTACTGAATTGAAAAGTAGGTGAAACAAGGCAGCAGAGGTAAGCATGCAGATAATATTTAACTAAAGTAAAAGTTTAGTTAAAGTTCAAATAATCAGAGATAGCTCACATTAAATATAATAAATAGTCCGTAAAATTTGACTGGACCAGTGTGTCTCAAAGATACTTTGACATGCAGACAATAGGAGATCATACTCACCTGACACTGTTGGTGATCCTTGATTTACAATTACAGCAGCCCAGATTGTTATGGCATTTTGATTTCAAACGTAGCAAATTCAGTCTAAGGACCATTTGTTAACCCTGAGAAGAGGGATACTCTGAGTTTTCTGTTCAAGAAAGAGGGGTAACTCAGCCTTTAGGTCAGTTACCATGGTAACTGAGTCTGTGAACCTAACCTGCTCGCTGGCAGGTTTGCTTCAACAAACCCTGAGTTTCTCCTACATGTCTCCGCCTTTTTCCGGAATCTGAACCAACTTCTAGAGGCTTTACGTCGGGAGAAGATTTTGATTACTTAGAAGGAAGGAAATTACCATTTTTCTTACCAATCACATATCTAAACAATATTCTCCGACATTTTCAACATTTCATATCGCGGATATAATCCAGATTCTTTGCAGAGCTCTTTAGATTTTTTTTGCGAACGGGAGTTTTCTGAAAAAGGACATTATGTTGAAATAGCCGCTTATATTTAGCCTGCTGTTTTATATGTGAACTATAATTAAAATCATATGTCTTAGTCTACATAGGCCTATTTGCGCAATATTCTTATGCTTAATTTCCAGCTGAAGCCACTTTCTTTTTGTGGCTGGGGGGATTACACCGATATGAAAATAATTATTTGTTCATTCCGCTACTTTGTGAACTACGGGAGTTGAACCCGTCGCCTGCACCGTAGGCAGCGTTGCTAACCGTTACACCAGTCACTCTGTGAGACTGAAAATATAGAATTATCACCTTTAGATCAATCGATTGTTTCATTCAGTCATATGCATTACGTCGGGCCGTAAATATCTGCCACGCCAACCATCTCTACTTTGAGGCAGTTACGTTGGTCCACTTTATAAGGATGAGTTCATTTTCTCCATAAACATGAAGTAATATCTACCAACTCCCTCCCGGTTGCCATGGTGAACCGTAGTATCGGAGATCCGTTGATGATGGCTTTGTAGAGTCGGCAGGCAGGCGTGTAACTCAGAGTTTACATACTCAGAGTTGATTTAACTAATTCATGCTGTTCTGGAACCGAAAACTCAGAGTTGCCCATCTCAGAGTTCAGGGTTGGGTTCAGAGTTGGTCGAGCCTGCTTTCTGGATCGGCCCCTGATCTGTAGTCCTCTATAAACACAATGTTTCCTTCACTTCCATTGATCTTGAGTGTTTCCTGGTTGCCACATTAAGGAAGACAACATTCACATCGATTTGCAAACTAATGCAAGATATTTACAGCAAAAAGCACTAATACGGAAGCATTTGTATTTTGATTGTGGCTCAGACTTTATTTTACATCTTACAGTATTATAGAGATTTGAGATCATTATTTAAGCGTGAAGTGAGATCAGACATGTCAGAATGGGAAAACGACATAACAACCCTTTAAACACGTTAAGTGTTTTGTCAGCTTATTGTTTATGAGAAGCCTGAAACTCAAATGCAATAACAATGATGAAGAGCACCCCACAAAACAAATAAACAACTTCTGATTCTCTGTTAAAGCTGGTTATAAAAATGACACTGACAATAATATGAAATGTTTTATACATTTTTTATTAAAAACAATAAACATCCAAAGTGTTAGAGAGAGGAATAAAAGGACAACGTCTCAGTGTGAACTCCACGGTGCTCTGCAAGAATACGTTATCACTGCATTGTTACCTTGTGAATTATAAAATTCAAAACATGAAAAGAATCAAACACATCTGGAATGCGAGGGCGGTGTGTGGTCGGTGAGGAAGCCAAAGTTAACAGTCAGCGTGAGCGCACCGACACAAATAAACCTACTACACACTGCTGCTGCTATTTGAGACTCTTTGTCCTTTATCAGTATACACATCTTTATAATGACAGACCCAAATTATACAAAAAGCAAAAGGCTGACTACTGAATGTTTAAAGTTGAACTACGGCCGGGAGCCATTCCATAACATCCCACGGTCATGGGACAAATCACCTCTACAGACACCGAGACACTAGTAGAATTACATGTTTAGCTTTTTACAGTGCAGAAGCTGGTTAACCTAATTTAACATAAATTATTATACGTAAAAAGCTTATTTTCAATCCTTTAGTTCTTCAAGTACACTTCCAAAAACTGTATAACATGTAGGTTTTGGTTGTTTTTTTTCAATGGCAGACAAAGCTGACAAAAGCACTAATATATTTCACAGTTGTTATATATTGTATACCATACACCATATGCAGTTTATGAAATAATATGTTGAAAACTAATACTTTTTTTGTAAATGCTTAAGAAAAGACCGAAAAAGTGCAATGTCCGAAATGTAAATGGAACATACAAATTTGGGGGATTTAATGATGCTCATGTGTGGAGATCATAGTCTCCACAGACGTGATTATACATCCCTCTCTGCCAAAATATTAACATGGGTACAACGTAATCATCACATAAGGTGTGTACGTGTTCTACATTTGTGTATCAGCCTCCTAATCCGAAGTCACACTTGTGAAACCCACGAGGGGGTCCGCCACTCATACATCAGCCTGCATAATCACCGCAGTGCTCATAAATAACTCAACAATTAATATCCGGGGAGACGAGACGTTCCTTGGAATGATTGCTGATAATGACTGTTCTGCATGTGTACTCTCACATAAGTTTGGGAGCATATGAGAAGGGGAGGTGGTTATTAAATACAGTCATGGCCTATGACTCTTTATGGGCAAACGGAAGCATGAAACATTCTAGCTGACAGTCTGAAGTAGCGTTGGTTACCTCCCCTCCTCCCTCGCTGCTCCATGCGTCCCCATCAGAAGATGCATCAGAATACAACAATCCCAAAGGTGTTTACATTGTTAACAAACAGCAATCATATTAAATCCTTTAAAAAATAATAAAATCTGGAATCGTTCTCCTGTACAGCGACTGGTCACCCTTCCCCAGCCCAGTTGGTTTTGGCAGTGGTCTAACACTTGTGCTTCATGGCAAGCTGTTGAAAAATTGGGGTGGGGGGGGGGGGGGGGGGGGGGTTGCAGGACAATACAATGAGAATGTTTAATTACCTCATCAACCAAATGCTAACCAGCTAGAAACAACAAGTACTGAAGATGGAGCAGCACATGCAACAATGAGCACCAGGAGAGAAACTTGATTTTAGAAACCTTCCATAAAAAGGAGAAAAAGCTGTAAGGGAGGGTTTATTATACACATGCTGGAAGGCAGCCAGGGGTCATGGTGAGGTTTTAATTCAGGCAACGACAAGACAACAATTTATCTCATTAACAAGGGTTGTAATGGGCTTGGCTGGAGGCTTGTTAGAGCGATGGCCACCATTCTAATACAACGCTATGGGGTGTGGAGATGTGAGGATGCTCTGACACAACACACACACACACGGACTACAGACTGAGTACCAGCATGTTTCTGTGGAGCGAGAAGAGCTGTATTCTACAGATTGAACAAGTGGGGGCAGTAGAGCAGCACGCAGAAACGACAGGTCTCGTTTAAAACCAAGTAGTGCAGCGGAAATCGGCTGCTGTCATAAAGTGAGGCACAGAAATGGGATTGCAGAAGTGAACCAAGAGAAGAGTAAAGGGGAACTTCTCACAGTACGACAGACACGTAGAACTACAGACACGTAGAACTACAGACACGTAGAACTACACTACATGTAACGGAGGAAATGCAGTCGTCAGTCTTTATCCAGTTTTTAAGCTCACAGACTGGCTTTAACAGACATGCAAAATGAATAAAATGATAAGCGATAACACAAAAAACCCCAGAAACCACCGGAGTCTAGGCATTTTGCTCTGCTTATCGCAGGTTTTGTCATTCATCACAATGGGGAAGCTCATCTGTGAGCGGCGAGAGGGCTTTGCAAGTTTGTGAAATGTCGTTCAATTATCCCACCATCACTAGTCTGGCATTACGCATCATTCACAATATTTCAACAGGCAATGGATAGCAGTACGTTTAGATGTATTGACATCCAGCTTTAGATGTCTCAGTGAAGGCCTCATCTTACACAAGCTGCAAACCCAGGTCATATACTGTGTGCTATAAAAGACAGCTGAGTATCATAATCAGGTGTGCTCATTACGAAGCAATAGACCACGCAATTTACTTGTTTTCTTTTGTTTTGTAGTACAAAAAACACACACATTATGTTAATGGCATCATTAAAAAGCATGCAATTAGTTTTGCTGACAAACAAGCGTGTATAGATAGATGGAGGATGAGGAAACACCTACTACAAAGAGGGTAAATGAGGTAAGAAGAAAAAAACTATTATTTTCACCATGCAGAGCGTATCAACAATGATGAGGTCTTACAAATACCCTCAGGTTCAAGTCAAACGTTTGATCTTTTCGCTGAACTAATAAAAATGACGACGAGACACTCCACAACATTCAACGAAAACAAAGCCGGAATTAGAACGTGTTAAAACGCATGCAGGAAGCCTGCCCTGAGGTCATGCTTTGTAATGTATCTGGAAAACACTGCCTCACCTTCTGTGCGGTAACAGAGAACTGTTCGGCACTGTTCATCATGTCTGCGGTCCTCTCCTCAGCCCGGCCTAATCGCTCGCCACGCTCATTCAGAGCCTGGCTGGCCTTCTGTACAGCACTCGTCACGCTGTCGGCAGCCGAGTGGAGTATACTGTTACCTGCAGATAAGGAGCAAGACGGGGCGAGGACGGGACGCAGACGAGGAGAGAAGGGACAAATGGGGAGAGACATTGTGAGACAGATCGTAGACCAGTTGTAACAAATTCACCTGTGACATCAGAAGTGATTTACAACCAAAGGTTCCTGTGAAATCAACCTTTTCAAACTTTAAAGTACGAAACAGCAACACCAGATATAATGCCTCTTTGTACAATGTGCACTTGTTTCCCTCCAATTTTCCACTCCGCGGTGACTCCCCTCTTCTTTGAACTACGGCGTAATAAAGAAAGGATATGTGCTTGGCTGCATGGGCAGCCCCGGAGACCCAGTAGTGGTTCTTAAAGCAGATAACACATCTTCCCACAACTGTGGCAGCCCTGCGGATGTTTCCTCTGACAAGTCATTAATCTGCCGCACGTCGGGAGTGCTGCTGTTATGTGCCACGCTACTACCCAGCCTAAGAACAGCAATCTTCCTGCTGCTTCCTCTTTGTCGGCAATATGGTTGCATTGTTCCAGTGGGTTATAATCTGTCCCTTGCAGAATGCCAGATTGGAAGGGGAAAAAAAATGTGGAGGAGTTCAAAATAATAAAGAAAAACACCCCGTGGAAAGATAAGCTAGATTTGATTTTCCAAAGTCCATATCCTCAGATATACAGTAAATGAGTTTGAGGAGAAGGAACAGGCAGAGCCAAGCTTGAAGGACCGTATTAAGACTTGACAAGCAAGATCTTATCTACTCCCACGGAAAACTGCAATATAGTAAGTGTGTATCCCGTGGCAGCGAGGCAGGTAGGCTGAGTGACAGCTAATTAGGACGGCTCGCTTCACTGCAGTGGGTTATATGATGGCCCGCGAGCAGCTGGTGTTCCTTCAGAAGAAGTTAACTCGATGAAGTCAAAGCACTTTATCTAAACACACCTGTGCTGCAGACACACAGACGGACGAGTAGAACTTCATCCCCGCAGCTATGCACACACACAAAGGGGGAATGGAAACACATCACATAAGCCCTTCCTTTAGTCAATTCCCCAGAGATTGCTTTAAACGAACCAGACCGCAGGACACATTGCATCTGACAAACACATCTGGACCGATGATGAAATACGCCACACACGTGTCGGGATTCCCCTTTCATTCACATGAATGTGATATGTACTTTCCTGACTAGGAACTCTGCTTAGCAAAGCAGAGCTTGTGTGTAATTATCATACATTGCAAACATGGTTTTTACTATACAAAGGCTAAAGCACCTTTTGCTCTGCATCTATTTGGAAGGAGAAAAAAAGAATGCTGAAAAGCTTTAGGTTGTCACAAGAAAAGGATAAGACCTTTTCACCTTCAGACAGATTCCTCTTAACCCTCTTCTCCTCTGGAAGAGCCCATCATCCTCAATATAACCCCCACTCTCACAAGCCCTCCTCACCATCAACACACTCAGAGAAACATCTTTCTTTCATTTTGTCTACACAAACTGGTTTCCTTTCTCTGGTGCCTCTCTCCTCCATTCTCAGAGATCAGTGGCGGGCTGAAGCGTGGGCTCCCCCGGTGGAGAATGTAATTACAGGCAGGGTGGAGACATACTGCAGAGCCCATGAGAGGGCTGGAGCACCGAGAGCTGAATGAAAGATATGTAGGAGTAGATCATATTATGTGGCGCAATCGCTGTGACTCTTCACTTGAAGTGGGAGCTGGTTATCAGCGATTCTTTTACATTACTTAGGTTTACTGGTATTATTACATTACATTTTAAGGATGCGGGAGTTTATTTTTTATTCTGTTACAACACTGATGTTGTACTTATGGAAAACAGGGGATTTTTGTGGTGATTTTTGTCAACTTCCATTGTTGATGAATGAGAAGGCCGGTCCTCGTACATCCGTGACACGCCTCTCTCAACAGTGCGGGAGGAATTTTGTTGTCATACCCCATGATATCATGTCAAGCCAAGGTTCCTTTAACAATGGAGACTGAAGAAAAATATTCCAGAAAACAGAGACTTTGAGGGAAGACAAACATAACAAGGAAGGGGAGAGATCATTCAAAGCCAGCCCCTCCTTTTACAATTCTGCTATGAGGCGTAGATTACAGGCTGCACTGCCGTGGTGCTTATGAACATAAGCTGATAGTTATCAACAGGAACATGTCAGATACACTTCTCAAGATGCCGACAGCCAAGTCACATGTCTTCTCAGAGCATATTGGATTGATTAGATGGGATGATTGATTAAAAGAACACACCTACGTGAAAAGATCCGTTCAAACACGCTACGGTGCCTTGAATACTTCCACTATGGCCGTGTACATGATGGTATTATCAGTGTTGGAGGATACTGCTGTGGGTTGTACTGTGTGGGTGTTTGAAAGGAGATCGTCTTACAACAAGAATTTTGCGAGCGCATACTTCAAACATTCTCCTTATTATCCTGATATCACCAGAGGGCTTTAGACTATTCACTCAAAGAAACCTATGAAGCATTCTCTCCAGGATTTCTGCAAGTGATCCCAATTCTTCTCCTCCCTGCACCTCCATATCCAGAGCTTGGAGTTCGACCTGATTTGCAAGTTTCTCCTGGGCAATATTTTAAACATCTCACCACTCGTGTCGATTGCCGCTATCCCAATGTTTTAAACATTGAATATTATATCAATAAGAAATATATAACATGCCAAACAAGAAGATTTTCTGCTTGTAGAGGTTATCACAAGGCAGGCAAATGTATTTCTGGCCTATTATTGCTATTTTGAAATTCCACCTGAACCACAACCATATTTACAATTTGATTGTAACTCACAAGTTGTTGTGAGTATTCAATCCACGATATATTAGAAAGGCTAGTCTACTATACATGAAGCAGATGCTTGAAGTATTAATGCTCCTATTTGACAATTTCCTATTGATTATGCACACAGTAAAATCAAATATATATATATAAAATGGAGGGAAAAAAACAAGAAATGGCTAGTGTAATCAACATCACACGGGCCTAAAGACACAGCACGCATCCTGCTGCAAGAGAAAAAACCCTGCTGCCTTTTCATTAATGCAAATCTTGACATTATCCGCAGCAGCATAATAAAACTGCAGATAGCTCCCTGTGGCACTCTTGACAGACACCTATTATTTCTCTATTAGCCTTTATTCAATCACTTCTCTTCACCTTCCTCCTGCAGATAGTCCCCTTACAGTTAATTCCCTCTTCAGTCCCTTTCAACGGTCACTCCCAAACCTTTTATACACAGGGTGGTTCTCCCTTTCTCTATGATCTTCCCAAATCATTTAGCCATCTGTACATTTCCCTCTTGTTCTACCACTCCCACACCATGAAATACAAACTGCATGCAGATGCACTGATACTGATACTGGTTCAATACGTACTCAAAAAGCTGGATTAGGTATTGATGATGATTTGGTACCCAGATACCATAATTTTAATAAATAACTTACATCCATATAATTATGTTATATATTGTTTCACAATGTTTAAATCAAGCCTGATGTTGCCGTACACATAAAAGAATGATCCCCGTCGCTCGTCATTACATCATAGTCTTTTAACCATCGACGTCCCCACCACCGCTGGCACCCAGGAGTCACAGCCTATCTTCCTTTTGACCTACATAAACTCAATTGCACTATCACTCAATTGTTAATGTAAAATGTGTGTTCCAGTGCTGTGGTTCACGACAAATGATCGTATTATAAATAGTCATTAAGTTATGAATCTATGTTATCGCGTTCGTCCCTCCTGCTTGATTCACTTTTAATGCACATATTTATGGGTCCTACAGAGACCCACATTTACTTTGGAGTGTGAACGCCTCCTTAAACCCCCTGGTTAACCACTCAGAAAAAGAAGGAGATCACTCAGCTCTGACATTTTTTTTGATGAGAGGGACAGGCTTGACCTTGCTTGCTCACGTCGGCCTTTAGTTTAGTCACCGTCGTGCTGGTTTAAAAAAGCAAGGCACTAACTGAGAACATCAATGGGGACAAACGTGGAACATTCTGTACCGAATGTACCACAGAACCCCGCAGACGCCGCCGGGAAAAATAGCTACTAGGTATTCATGAACAGCCTACTCTCAGTGGCTTTAATCAGCAGATAAATGTCAGCATCACACAATGCATTAAACAGCCACCACTTCCATCATAATCCTGTCTGAGTGTAAATGTGAATGTGTGAAATGATATACAGAAGTACAGAATATTGAGGAAACCATTAGTTAAGAAGCACTCCATCGTTGTGCCCTTGTACGTCAAAATGTGATTTACCTCTGAAGTATTACTCAGTGACTCTGCACACACGGTCTGACAATGAGGGGCAAGGACGGCGAACATAACTCACATAACCTTTGGACGCAACTTTAAAATCCCTGTAAGCGAGCAGCCCAACCCCACAGTGCTCACTGGAAGCCTGTGTGTTAATGTTAACTACAGTACATCCTTAGAAATCACAACAGGGGTCACATGAGTCCCTGAGGCCTCAGGTCGGAAGGCAGGGGAAAGAAATCCAACTTTGTGGACTGACTCCATTCATTGCATTGTTACTGTATCTGCTGTCTAGTATTGCTTTAGATGAACACCATTTTTTAGAATGTGTTTGTTGCTAAATATTGACGGATCACTTGTTAGTAGATACACTTGTTGATCAAAGACACTTTGATTTCTGGAAGAACTCAACATCTTTTTATGAAGGGATATAACTTTTCCTTTTACAGTTCAGTAAAAGTATTTTTGCATACTGTACTGCTGGCTTACCTCGTCTTAGAAGATGACGGTGGTGTGCAATTAATTCTTTCCACATTCTGTTCAAAAAGACCTTGCAACGGAAAGTGAATGAATCTACAGCTTGGTCTTCTGTGATGAGAAAACATCAAACATCATAGTCAGCTTTGATGTTAAAAACGTGACATCGTTTTGAAATTAGTCGAGGGGTTACCGTTTCCGGGTTAAGAAATTACGAGTTATTATTGTATTAAATATTGTGGTATTGAGGGTTTATTTGTAAATGTCATGCAAAAATTAAGGTTATTGTTTGATTATTCATCCATCAATTGATTGTACACCTCACTAAGAATGAAAATTCACATTTAGCGTAAACTACTGGGAGAAAAGTTGGCCTAAGGCTGAGGTCCTAAAAGCATCTACTTAGCCTACAGATTTAACAATGAATTTAAAATAAAGTCATGAATATGGACCAGAGAGAGAGAAAAGCTCAGGTGGGGATCGGGGTATAACAGGATGCAACAGTGTGCGCAGCAGCCCAAGTCGGCACTGATAACAAGGCAATTAGCTGCTTTTATTTCTGGACCAATTACGTGCCCCATCAAGGATACAGGAACACGCTCCTGTTATTCTTAATTTGTCCTTTACGATTTCACAAAAAAAAAAGATGTGTTCCATCTGTGATGCAATCAAAGCTGGTCATGTTTTGCTCTCATTTAGTTTCAAAAATAGCTTTGATTTTGATCATGAGGATAATATTAGGAATGGTAATCATTTTTGACAAATTGCTACCTGACATTTTCATATCCTCCCATGCAATGAGTTAACAATGTTGCACTTCCTGTTTGGCCTCTAAAAATAAGTCATCCCTGCAGCACTCTATTGACATAATCAGCATGGGCAAACAGTGCAAGACGAAGTTCAAGTGAGGAAAACGCAGCTGGCATCCACAATCCACTGATGATATTGTTATGACATCCCGAGCACACACACGCGGGGAAGCTGACAACCAATATCCATGTCCATTCATCCCATGCGTCTGGCGTACTTCATATTGGTTTTGATAGCACATAAATCTGGTTTATCCCAAACTACCCTCTGTGTTTTCTGGATGCTGGCATTGCAGAGGATTCTGCAGATAAAGTCTCCCACAGTTATGGTCCCACACCTGAGCAGCGTCATGATTTTTGTTTTGCACTGGTGTGAGACTTAAACCGGAGTGGACAGAGTTGGCAGCAGGTTGGCATCTTCTTTGTTCCTCCTGTCACAATGTGTGTGAACGTTTTAGTCTATCACACAGCATTCTCTACTCACTGGGAGCCAGGAGTTCATTATCAGATCACTAGCTAGAAGGACTTACAGCATGGTGTCAATCGATACCGTCGCTGTTCCTACAACACAACAGGGTTGGCTCTTAAAAAAAAAGTGTATTTTAAATAGGCAAGCATGTATATCAGGGACAGCGCTATAATCATCCATGATAACAATGCTACAGGGCTTCAATGTGTGATTTTCACATCTGCAACATTTGCAGTCCATGATCCATCCTGTGTTCAGGGCTCTCAGGGACACCACTACCTTCCCACCTACACATACAGAGACTATAATACACACCAGGGTCAGTTTAAGAGAGTTAAATATGGACATGGCTTTCAGAGTAGGAGGGAGGTCAAGGCAACATAACACAATGTTGAATAGAAGCTTTATCATCAATGAGTAGTGGACGCACAAATTTGACAGTACTCTCTTTTTACACAGTTTCACTTTTTTGCAACAAGATTGAGTTCCCCTTACGAAGCATTTTACGGCTAAGAAAAAAACTTTTTTTATGTAATCAGATATCTAGTTATTGATTCCTGTATGTATGTGGAGCAGGAGGACACCCAGCAGGAGGCATGTTCGAGGGTTTCCATAAATAATTCTGTGAATAATACAACAGGTTGAATGGTGTTTAAAGATGAGGGTTGGGAGTAAACAGATCGATATCTGATTAAACCACTGAGGATGCTGCATTCCCTGCTGGGCTTCACTTTCGAGGACACCATCAACCAGCATCAGAACCCCTCAACCTCCTGCGTAGCAAACACACACTTTGCAGCCAGAAACTGACCAAATTATGCTGCTTTGGATTTACATTTTAACTGACTTTAATATTTAGCTGTGCTTTAACTTGCTTGATCAGCCTGTCCTCACAAATTAATTGGGCATGAAATGAATATTATTTTCAAAAGGGGGAGGTTAGCTTTTGATTGAGTGTTGCTGTGATGTTTAATGTTATTTTGAAGGGTGGAACCAAGTCCAAACAATGAGTATCACACTGTGAAATGTGTCAACAACACATCAATTAGGGGAGCTTATTATTTAGTGTTGTATTGAGTATTTTTAAGTGCTTTAAACCAGTTGATCTGTGTTTAGAGTCACAGCTGATGCATTCTGCTGGACATCCTCATTGACCTCACTTCAGCAGAGCGCTCAACAGATGCTGTGTATGAGGAATAACCATGCATTTCCATACACACCAGGTGTTGGCTGTCATCATACATAATCAGATTCAAACTGGCTTACAGCACAGAATGACAGCAGCGAGTCTGGCATAGCAGAGACACTGTGTTCCGGCCAGAAATATTAAAACAGGACAGTTAGCAGTGTTTCTTTTTGTTAAAAACTGTCTTACCCCCCAGCAGTTTGGACTGACAGTTGACGAACTCCGGTTTCCGTGCTGAGCTGTAGCGCTGGCAGGTGTGGTGAAGGATCTGGATGAAGATGCACTTCTCTCCTGCTGAACCGGCAACCCACTGGTCGAACGCATTCTCGAACATTAGGTCAAACTCTGGACAATCCTTGGAAGGAAAAACAGTGAGATTAAGAAGGTGAGTGTGTGAAGAGAAAAGTAACATCTAAACTATCAATGGAAGAAATGGGGAAAGGGAGCCCAACTAGTTATTTTTCATGGGTTTCAAACAACGACACATATAGCGATGGTTAATTAGAAATACTGTATATTACATACTTTGTTGGGGTCAATGCCGTTGACCTGCTGTAACTGTTCAATTGTCCACTGTGAGCGTTTTACGAAGGCAGAGGACCCTTGGAACTGCTTCACCTTAGTGATGGATACATGGCAGGGTTTCTTATTCGTCACTGTGGAAACAAAAACAATAAAACAAACCACATAAGATTCAACGGCAACATTACATTTTCTGTTTCTGTTCAACTTTTAGCCCCCGAAGACATAGTCAGTAAAGTTTGAATAGGGTGACTGGACATTTCAGGTCACAAGTTTAGGAATATTAAGAGTCGAGCGAAAGTACAAGCTTCCTTCTGTGGGCGGCAGAAACAAAGGCATCCTCTAACAATGGACATTTCAATTTTGGAGCCAACAGCAACACAGACCAGGATAGGATTTCCTACGAGAAGACACAGCCTAACCATGAACAGACAAACCCCGTAAACCTGGATTTGGCTTATATATGTATCCGGCCAAATTTGAGCAAAAATCATATGAACAGATAATTACCGTGCAATGAGATTCTGTTCTATTCCTGTTTCACAAAGAATATATTTCCATAATACTGGTTTAAAGAACACTTGGTTATATCTTTCCTGCCAAAGCAGAATTTGCTGAGTATTTTTACACCGTGCTGGACACAAATCATGTGTCTCAAAGAAAAATGATGCAACTCTTCTACTGTTCTGCTGACTAAATCTAAGTGGGGAACAAATTGTTCAAGCATGGAGATAAAAACAAGAGAAACATGGAGAAAGTGATATCACAAACCAACAGTGGCATTACATTGTGTATTACTATCATTAGGTATTAGGGCTGTCAAGAGTAAACAAATAAAACATGAATATGAAAATTAATATTACATTGGGGGAAAAGTCACACAGCATCACTTTTATTAATTGAAAATAAAAAGTAACACTAAGCTGAACAAGGAATAAGTCAAAGCCACAGAAACACTAATTCACACTTCAGACTGGATTAGTGTAACAGCATTATGTACCGCTCATCATCCACACCTCAATAACTGTTTATAACGTTGTGATTTTGTCTGTATGTTTCTATTACAACTGAATTTTAACTGTAAAGCTAAATTGAGTACTATGAAAAGCACTTTATGAATAAAATGTATTATTATTATTAAAAACAACCATAATGATGGCGAGAGAAAGGGGCCACAGACTAGAGTTCTCAACGGGTCGGCCCAGCCCGACAAACCCGACGGGACCCGAAGTTTCGGGCCGGGTCCGGGCCGAAAAAATACGCAAATGAGCCGGGTCGGGTCGGGCCTCGGGCTTCCTTTTTTTATAAAACACATTTCATTAAAAAAAAAAAAAAAAAAAAATTGTAGGTTGTAAATTATATATTGTTTGCTGTGAATCATCGCTGTTCACGTTTGGTCAATCTGGCTGCCTGCTTCATGGGGCAGAGTAAGTTTCATTTGAATTCACGTCTGCTGTCTGTCTGATCGTGATAACAAGTGTATGAGGAAAACAATGCAGGCGCGCGGGGGGTCGGGTTCGGGCCGACAATTCATGCTGGTGTGTCGGGCTGCGTCGGGTTCGGGTTTAAAAACCCGCGGGCCGGGTCGGGTCGGGCTGTAATTTTCAGGCCCGTTGAGAACTCTACCACAGACCTTATCAACATTGAGTACTTTGTCATGTAAACAACTATGACTATGAGATTGGAGACTTCAACATTGGGTATTTTTTTTTCATTAAACTTTACATTGGGATTTTTACTGGAAATGATGGCTTACAAATTTTTTAGCAGATGTCGCATAGATAACTGCTCATTTCAACCTTACAAATCACCTACTCCTCATCCATTGCGCTCAAAGTGATGCCAGTAAGGACATGGTGACAGGGATACAATGTGCAAAAAATAGATATTTTAATAGTTCGTATGTGTTTTAAGAATGAATATTCAAACATCATTTCTGTAGAATTTTGACAGCCCCATTAGGTATTGTGGAGTTTTACGAATTAGGACGAATGGTGTTTGTTATACAACAATATGGTTCATAACATTTTACAATCCATTAAAATGTCTGTTGCTTATATTTTTTTACATCTTTGAGGTATTTTGATATGTGACCTACTGATATGCGTAACATTTTTGAATAACTATGTAAGGTGCCTGTGACTTTCCACCTCCTGTCCAACGACATCATTTTGACCTTCGCTTGGCTCCACTCGCCTCAGCATTACAGTATCTCTGCTCTTATTCCCACTGATATCTGTGTTTGAGATTAACATGTTTACAGGTCCTCAAAGCTCACATTTCTATCGTGCGTCTGTACTGCTGGATGTGTGTGTAGCTGGATACTGTAACATGTATTTTCCCCGTCAGGGGCAACGTGTTCCCATGTTGCTTTTTTAACCCCTGCATCGAACCCCTGCTTCCGCTTTCCCACAATTTGCCATTTTGTCATCTCCGAAACAGCGCAGGGTCACTTTAGTCGCTCTGCTTCTCATCTCTCCATAAAAAACACCAGCATCCCTGCTGTTTGCCTTGTTACATGTTGCGGTTTTTTCAGGTTTGTTTTGGGAAAGATCTACCACACCTTTTCTCTGGAAACGAATTTGAAAACATAGGTAGGGCTGAGCTCAAGTAATACATTCGGTAAGTCGATTCCCCTGAGAGGAGGGATGTTTGGATGTGTTGTGTGTATCCATTTAGACAGCTGCTGTTAATACTTGAGGGGCTGGCCTGAGGTTGCAGGGTGGAACAGACAGAGGCAGACAGATACAACGCAAGCAGACTGGAAGTCATTTCTTTCTAATCTCTTTCTTTGAGATTTTATTTTTACTCAAACAGACAGCCAGCACCATGACGAGCAGATGAAGTGAGTGATCAGATGTGTCCTGGTTCACACGGAGGGCTAATAGAAACACTAAAAACTAGAACATTTCATGAGGAGGACGACAGCTGGATGTAATGAAGCGACGTGTTGAAAGCTAGGAGTCGAGAAACTCAGGTCATCCAATTCAAAGCAAGAATTATTCGTCTCTGAGCTACATTCGTAGCACAGAACTACTACTTTCCCCAAACTGTTTTAGTAGACATTCGGGTTTTATTGCTCTGACTCGATAAGTACAGGACTGGCAGCTGAGAGATGAATATGAATTCAACTACAAACTGTATTCCTTGTCACGCCCATCATATCTCACCATAAATGTCCTATGTGTGTGGGTCTGGAACTAATGATTATTCTCATTGGTAATGAATTTGACTATATTTTCTTTTTTTAATGAATTGAAAGTGCTCGTTTCATAAAATATCACGAAATAGCAATAAAAACACATCACAAGTTCAAGTTAATTTTCTCAAATTGATTGTTATGTTTGATGATCAGTCAAAAAACAGATATTCAAATTTTCTAACAGGGTCATGTGAAGAATAAATGAGCTGATAAATGATGATAACGTGATACTGGATAGGTGCATACTTACTATTATTTATCATGTTCCAGCTTCTATTACATGCCTTTACCCATTTATACCCATTATATCCACATTACTGATTCATTTATGAAAATGTTATTTATAAAAGTCAATGCATGTACATATTTAGTGAAAGCGTCAATTGTCAGCTCTACAATATTGTCATTCAATCGAAGTATTTGGTCAAACATATTGTGATATTTCATTTTCTCCATATCACCCAGTATTTCCAATATCGATCACAGTATTGGAACAACTGTTATATAAAACAAAAAGCATGATATCCTCAAATTTCAACAGCTACAGCCAATGAATGTTTGGAATTTCTGTATAATAAATTACTGCTCTATCAATTGTGTCAGTTCGCTCCCATGTAAAAAGTGTGACCTGCCCTCCAGTCAAGCAGAATATGCCAAGCTGTGCACAATAACGGACTATTATTGCAAAATGTAATGTGACTCAAAGCAGAACAATCAGACGCTGTGGGGGAATGACATCACAAACCACATACTGAAAACACAGTGGCAGTAGTTTTACTGTAGCAACCAGTCATGTCAAGGCTCAGCAGCTGTACGTTTTTTTACCCTACAGCAAAACAGACCAGATGAAAAATAGCCACACCGACTCGGAGATTAGAATAACGGTTAATAACACTGGCGGCATGAAACACAAGAAACGCATAATAAATGACCATTTGCTCACAAGGGGAGGTAGATTTACGACATGCTCGCCGTTTGGCTGTTTATCTTTTATTCAATAAGTTGAAGACATTACACTCGACTGACCCGACTGCTGAAATACACCAGTGGATACGTGAAAGAGACCCTCCGTCTCAAGGCCATGGAGCTAAATCGTCAACACATCGACACAGAGGTCTTAATCAAACTGCCAGACACCTTTGAGCCTCTCAAATCAATTTCATATTCAGCTGTTGACTCCCACCTTGTCTGAGTTGCTCCCCTGCATATTAAACTAGAAGTTAGGAGGCGCTGGCTTTATTGAAGGAGCAATCAAGGATAAGACTGAGAAAATCTACGCCAAAAAGCCCTTCTACGAAAATGAAAGCTCAAGTTGCCTTAAGGACAAACTCAACCAGCGAGTCAGACTTTGAGTGTGGAGAGAAATAATTAATTTAGAAATGTTATTCTCAAGCAAAATAATGACAGAAGAAAGCCATACGACCACTGATGACAAAAATCATAGAAGGGAGTAAGAAATTAGTTTCACGCCATTAGAAATGTCGATACCTCCAGCATCACAGGAGGGTTCTATTAGATTTCATCTTGTACCATTGTTCCGTACTATTAAACCAAGCAACACCCTAACAACACTCCTCCATCCTTTATTTGAATAGTAGTGGTCATGATGCTGATGAGTTGAGTCGGATATTCACAGGCCAGAGTTCACTCAGCTTGAACTGTTGTACAGAGTGAAGAGACAAAGATCCCTTCCTGTACATGAACTGACATGGAATCGAATATGAAACTGTAATGCGACCCCCTCCCCCGACTTGTTCAACTTTTACAAAGTAAACACAATAATCACCCTTGAACACAATGTAAAAACATAATAAACTTTATGGGAATGAGAAAACCCCAGTAAGCTACATAATATATCTAAAACAGGGAAAACCCACAACCATTGAGAGGTTGCCAAAGCCATTGTTTCCATGTGGGCTGTCAGAGGAAGGCCATGGAAGGGGTTCCTGTCCTGCTCCTTCCACATGCTCTGACGGTGACAAGCTTGAACTTCCTCCTGTCGATCAGTCCCTTGTTATGCTTGGCTATTTGGCCCAGAGAGAAAACCGCACTAGTCACAGACTGCGAACATCGCAGAGTAAATTTACTCAGGATCAGCTTTCCCTAAAGGAAATATTATCACGGTTGGGGTTAAGAGTGAAACGTAAGCACCCGGAGGAGTTCTTTGCAAAAGCGGGAACGACATATATGATCATGTGAGAAGTGTGCAGGTTGTCGATTATGATTGCATACAAGCCTTTGTGGAAATGTTTAATACCGTGCTATGGAAATAAATATGGAGCAACTATGGAATTAAAGCAAAAACATTGGAGCTTGCCAATGACATCAGAGCTACAAGAATATGGAGAAAGGCCACCCGCGTGTGCATAACATTAATAACTTTCTTTCCCTTATAAAACAGCTTAATCCTCATGTCAACACTAATTCTTATCAAGAATTTTCATCCACAAGCCAGGAATATGAAACGCATCAGCTTTTCGGGGCCACCCGAGAACAGACGTGAAGATCAAAATCCACGAAATAACAAAAGATCACATCAGATATGGAAGATAATGTGAAGCCGTACAGTCAGGAAGGCACCGTGTTGCCCTTGGAATGATGTTATTCCACCAAGAAGGAAAGTAACTAATGCACAAGATAAGAATTGTTGAGGATTATACAGGGCACACTACACATTTGCACAGCTTACACTACATAACAGTAACTTTTGGAAACCAGAGAAGTGCATGTAGTATTTCTGCAGTCATTAATGCAGCATCATCTTAACATTATAGTGAGCACTAGATATTACAATATATTACAATATAACAAACGAATTTACAATTTGAGGATACCGTTAATCAAAAAAAAAAGATGAAAGCATGTTTTTAAATCATTTGACTCCCATCGGTCCCATTTGAAAAGAAGCATTTCTCAGCCTCTGTGAGAACCAGGTGGGCTAAGGATCTCTTGACAAATCAGACCGGTCCTCAGTTTGCACTCAATTGGCTCTCTGACAGTAAGTAGACACGGTTGCCACGGCGATCTCATTTGCATGGCACATAAGAACCTGGGAATGCAGAGGCTGCACCTGACCAGGTTCATACAGGGACAGCGAGTGAAGGGCGATTCACAGGCAACTTCGACTCGAAGCTGGATCACAGTTAACAGGAATCACATGGATATCATTAAGACAGTGGGGAATGATAAAGGACAAAGTTCTGGGTCGCTGCTGTTTGTATGGTTTGGCTGAGGACCAGGAACGACCTAAATCAGATAATGTATCTTCATGCTGTATCTTCATGAGTCATGTGATTTAGGAAAAGACTCAAAGAAGCAGAGTGGGGGTTTCTGGCTTAATTCCACCTACTTCCAAGAGAAAACACTTGTACAATGAAAAACAACTTTGTTGAGACCAAAAAAACAAAAAAACAACCTGAAATAATATCCTGCTATATTTACAGGTTAGAGAACCGTTAACTATCTTGGTAGTAAGGACACTATCATGCAAGGTAAACACTCAAACAGTTTACCTCACAGGTTGAGTTTTGCAGCGTGTTATTAGAGCGATTTCTGTCCACATGTAACTCTTTTCACCATCTGTGTTTAAATCTATTTTAAAGCTGCCCCCACTATGCTGGAGCTGGAACACAGTGTTATCTTCAGAAAGAAGCTGTCACTGGAATGAACCACGGCACTGGCTAGACTTGCAACAGCACCCCAGAACAAAGGCCTCTACAGTCTATTCATGGACTCAGATAGGACGGTGTCCATGCAGTGGCGAGGCACCGATCGTGAAAAGGGAGTGCATGTGGCACAGTGAATAATAGCTGTAGAATAGAGACCAGCATTGTACTCCTACCACATATATACAGACACTATTGGCTTAACACAACAACGCTAACAATGGAACACAGTTCCACAGTTGTACATCCTTATACAACAATGACACATTGAATAAAGACTGTAACAAAGCAGCTGTGTTTAATGTGACTAACTATAAAACGTAGTGTTGTATGATATATTAACTTTCAGTTTTTATTGCCTTCAAATTCAAATTCCATCAGCGAGCAGCGGTAGACGAATTCAAATGATCCTTTAAATGACACATTTTTCAAATTCTTGATGGCAAAAACTAATCTTTGAATATTTGACCAATTAAGTTGTCTGTCAGAACGGGGTGATAAGTGAGCAAGATATTACCAGGAAATCTTCCGAATGAATTGGTTCTGTGTGTTCTGCCACGTTTTAGTCTGTTTGATCGAAGCCTCTGTATTTTTTTAATTTAGTGACTAACAACCACTAAAAACAACACTCATGCTCCACTGCTAATAGTTGGAAACCTTCAAGGTGGGGAATATGCATGGGGTACGGCTAATGGCCGAGGAGATTAGGACTTGATGTTGGAAAATAAATTTTATTTTCACATCAAATAACTGAATTTGCATGTTTGCATTTTTGATTAACCTAACAAGGATTTACATGGCATTGATGTCTGCATCATTTAAAAACCCCATGTTCAGAATAAAACTCAAGTCCTTCCTTTCATCTGAGGTCTCTGAAACAGAAAGAATTCAAAACCCAAATGAGTTTTTTAAAAACATAGCTGCCTTTTGCCTCCAGTCACATCTGTTATCCATCCAATTATAACACTCACCCAAGGACAACATGTTAAAAGGATTCTGGAGGCTTGACAAATGAAAACTCTCATTTGAGGCACCAAAGCTTCTTTTGAATTCCCTTCAAATCAAGGCAACTCCAAAAATGATTTAATTAAAAGAAAGTGGCTGAACATTAAAGTTTAGCAAATTTAGTTTTTATAATCTAGTCTGCATTTTTTTTTTGATAAACAGGTATGGAGTATATAATGTGCACTAAGTATGCAATAATATGACAATGTGCAATTATATACATATTTAGGCAGATACCTTTGCAACACATACTCTCTTTTTCCATTCTGTTGACATCACATTTTTGGCTTTAACTTTAATCATAGCTACTGTATGTAAGACGGCATTGGGATAATGAGATGACCTGTTGACTGCTTGTGATACAGTGCAAACACGCTGCCGATCATCGTGACATGTTCTCTTGATGTCTGACATGTGGAGTGCAGCTTTCAGAGATGATTAATGAAGTAACGTGAAGTTATCGCAGCGTAAAATCAGAGCAGCAGTTAGTGAGAAGATGAAAAAGAAAAAGCTGAAAATGAGGGACAGGTAGGAGATAAGGTTAGCAGGAATGGAAGCCGTTGGAAAAGTAGAGGCTGGGAGGAGGCACGGAACGCTAAGAAAATAATTGTGATTCATGATATTATCCCAATAATCATCAAAATATGCTTAAAACTCTTAATGTATTGGATTACAGATAAGACATCTTTTTTTTTAATGAAGATCCTTTTCATGAAAAACAAATATTAGATAATTATAAATCATCTTACTGCATAAATAAAGGATTAATACATTTGAAAATGTTTTTTTGAATCGTATATCTTTTAATCAGGCTCTATTTTTTACTTGTTTACCATGAGCGAGATAGACAGCTTTTTAAAGTAATTTGTGACCATATTTAAGATTGTCCCGTTAATGTAAATTAACCACAATCACCTCATTGTGAGTGTTTTAATCACGATCCACAGTAGAATCTTATATCGTCCGATCCCCAGCAGAGATTTGGTGAACCACTTCACATGCTCACTCGCCTGTAGTTGTCAAGGTCAACATCCATTGAAGAGAAACGAAGGAAAAACATCATCAAATACAGGAGGTATACAACCCAAGCCCACTTTCCACTGAGGCGGGTCAGTGTTTCTCTTTCTCATCTTGCTTTCTGCTCCTGTGCACATCCAGGGAGGAAACACAAGCTCTCTTGTGAAGCCTGTATTCCACATTATGACCCCCTGAGCTCGTCCATCACCCAGCGCTCCAAGGAGCACTCGATAACCAAGCTTTTCAGGCTCAGCCCCAGTCCACATAGTAGACATTCCTCTGGAGCCAGAGCCCACGGATACAAGGAAATATTTAATTACACTGTGGGGCACCGACCTGAGGCTTCTCCCCTACTTTGATGCTATGGAATGTACTTCCTATTAGTCCGTCATGGCTCCCTACTGGTGATGTAAAACCTGAAGTGATTGTGTTTCCTGTGACTTGACCAGGCTCAAAACTTAAAATGATGTATGCTTTCATAAAAGTTTGTTGGATTGGGTTTCTGCACTGGAAGAAAACGCAAGAAATAAACACGTGGAAAGGTAAAAATGACAGAAAGATAACATGTAGATTAATGAGAGAGAGAGTTTGGGATAGAGACAAAAAAATCTAAGAGGTGGTGTCAGGTCATTAGACTTTTCTACAAGTGCAATTCCTCAGCTTGGTGTGAAATGAGATAAAACGCACACAAAACTTGTTGTGTGTGCCAAGACTCTGATGAGTCTTAATACACGAAGACCTCATTGCAATCTAATCTGGATATAATCACAGTGTGCGCCGGGTTTTTTGAAACAGTCAAAACACAGCACATTCCTCAACACTTACTTATTCGAGATGACCTAAACTTATGTGCCTGGAACAGAGATCTTTAGACTAACAAACAACCTCTGTGTCGAAGAAATGGTTAGTGATAACCTGTTGGTGAGCGCATGAAGGACAGTGCTTTAAATCAATCGGATTAGGGATGCACGATAGCAGAACAAAACTGATTAAACAATATTTTTGTTCTGCAATATATATGGTGATCTAAAAGAACAAAAGATGCACTTTGAGAGCAAAGTTAGAGTCTATAATCAACAATTGTGAATGCACCATCTTCTGTGCTCTGAGTGCAAATCTAGTCTTCTTATTAATTGCTTCTGAATTGCTCCAGTGTGTTTGTGCTCAGCACAGACCTGCGGGTTTTTAATCTCTGCTTGTTGCCTTTCCAAGTTGGCCTAACGCTGGCAAACATCAACTTCAGCTGCAGCTGACAGTCTGATATCGAGTGGGCGTTTGGCAGTGAGATGTTCCTCCTAAAAGTCTCCCAAGCAAATTGTCAGACAAAATAAATCAAGATGTTTCATGATGTTCAGTTTGACTCCAACAACAAGGAAAGCGGGCCAAACAAACTTTGGTTAACTCTGTTGGCATAACGGTGTGCATGAACATTTTTACCTCCAAAACACAGCCTTGTAAACTGCTTAACTGTTGTCAATGAATTTAGTTTGAATGGTCTTCTAATTTAAAACAAAACAAACTGTAATTATAATTATAAGTGTTGCCAACAGATTATTCTGTGGGGCTTACACCATTCCAATAAATAATGATGTCAAGTGTTTCAAGTGTTTTACGGGTGTTAAGACATTGAATGTGTGTTCAGGGATGCATGAAGCTGGAAGTGGGAGGGGAACGATATGAAGCAATAAAAGGTTGAGGTAGTTGTACCAGAATGAACTTCTGTCTACTTTCACACCTGACTAAATCCCAACTTGCTTTAACTGTTACTCCCCTAATAAACCTCCACAACTAAAGGCCACTCTGCAGATACAGGACTATTTCTCTTGTCTGGGTGGTCTGGCTTTTGGTCCTGTGATGATAGGCATCTAGGAATTTAAACCTACTACTCCACTACTGCACTAATGTATCTTTTATCCGAATATCTTAAATTGTTCAGACCTATGACTGAAACATCTGTTGGACTTGGACTGGATGCTGGTGAGTCATTTGCAGTGAATTCTACCAAAAACAAAATAAAACAAGTTTCCCTTACATGGCTTTTGAAATCTCAATTCAGAGAAATACTTTTTTTGGACAAATAATAGAAAAAAATGATCGCTGATCATGTCGTACTAAGCTGCAGGGCACTTTGTTCTTTCATGTTGGAGAGACTTTTCATAAGATTAATGCTAAAAAAAAAAAAAGCATTGGCATTTGTTTTTCGTTTCTGTTTCAAAGAAAGCGCTGGAGCTTTTGGCAAAGGGGAAAACATCTTATGTATTGAAAAGCATTTATAGTTAAGAGTGTGGTTGTGCGTGTTTAATGGATGATGGTTGCGTTCACACTTCCTACCACGTATAGTCTGCAGACAGCATTAGAACCCCGCCCGATAAGCCTTCTCAGGATTACACGGTCAGGTCAAAATTTTGTGTGGAGCAAACGCAAGTTCACATTTTATAAAATCTAAATATGCAATCTCAAGACTCCTTCTCTGCGAGCAGCAGGGAAGAATTTTCTAATGCTTGAAAACTGACCTCCTACTAATCCTTTATGATAAAAGGCCACATCGGCTGACGAGCTGCTCTGCATCAAGCTAGTGAACAAACTTCACTGCGACATCTGCCATGAAGATCCGTCTTCAAGCGCAAAACACACAGCAACAGAAACTGTGTAAGCTTTTGACTTGTGCAAAGTTTTGGGGTACATGATAAACGAGGCACGTCACCGAGGAGGGCTAATGGGAATGTGCAGCAATCAGTCTCTCTCAATGGTGACAGGCTCCACGAGCACCACAGATCCAGACTACAGTAGGATCAAGGTCAGGAAGACAGTCAACTGAGCAACAAACAACATTATAGAAAACATCCCTTTACTAAGAACAGAAGGCTCCATTTTGTATGCTCCTTTAGGAGCAACAACAAACCCCAAGAGAATTATAATAGCATTTTTAATTCCTTTGCAACATCTGTAGCTATACAGCTAAAATCATCCCTATAATAATAGAAAGTTGAATGTTATTTTATGCCTCTGCAGGAAAGCTTTCCCCCCTCATAAGAGCCCCAGACCGAATTTCCTGTCTACATTCATAAAACTGATCTAAAAGATGATATAGATGACATCACCTGATCTCCAAGATGACGCAACGGTGACAGATGGGTGCAATTAAAGCATCCGCAAGACACATGTGTATCACATTAAAACTGGAAATTGGTGATTAACTGAAGGGTAAGTCCCAGAATGACTTGTCCAGTAGTAAAATGTAGTGAATAGTGAAAGGTTATCCCAAACAGAGAGTCACTTAATTTATGATGTTGTAAACACTCTACTGCATCGGGATACCTCCTGTTGCCTTTACTCTCGTTTTAAATCCATTAGTCCTGTTCTCAGGGATATTTGGTCAGAGTGGAGAGGAAGATGAATAATGCAGCACTCATGACGACGGGGTCATGGGAAAGAACAAAGAGAGGGCAATCTGGGCTACATAACATAGATAATTGAACATTTGGAAGGCATTCCTGCAGTGATATATTAAACAGTATGACACATGGCTATGTAACACAACCTGGATCTGTCTCATGCAGTTAATGATGACTGCAGTGTGGGGGGGTCTGTATCTATGACCATAGTAATTTAGGCTTTTGAGCTATTAAAGGGTATAAAAAAATAGGAGGTAAGCAGCATCACTGTGTGGGTTTGCTGCAATTATGGAGATTAACATCCAAAAGGGCTGAAATATTGACAAAGCTTAGCCAATGTCAATCCTGAAATCTAGATCGCTACTGTCTTCAAGCATCCAATTAGGGATGCTGGCTCACTGGCTTGATATTTATATTGGTTTTCAGTCACCGACCTCATTAGGGACACCTGCGCGGCTGATTTAACACAATTCTTGTTCCACTTACATCGGAAAAACAAAGTTCTAAAAGAAAAGAAAAAAGGGGAAAATCTGGAGCAGTACGACAACTACATCTCGACAAACACTACTGCATAACACACAGGTCACACCCAAAGTTTTTTTTTTTTTAATGAACACTCTTATGTCACACTTATGTCACAGCCAGATGAGAAGATTGATTTAATCTCGCTCCTTCTAGTAAAGAGGTACTACAGGTTGGCAAAGATATCTGATTTATACATTTTATATTATTTGTGTAACATGTATTTGGAAAAACTTGACAGTGAGCTTAACCAACAAGGTTACATGTATTTGTATAGGCAAACAAACATAACATGCTTTGTTTAACAGCGGTTTAACCCTGCTACATGTTACACATACTAACCAATCTCTGAATGGCAAGCTGAGAAATGAAACTGATCTTGATCCTCACATCTGAGTGAAAGCTTAACGGGGAAGAAAAAATCTGAATTTCGCTATAATGTGAGTTTAAACCCATGTCTGATGGATTGAAACGGGTTACAGTGTAATGACTATACGACTCCGAGGTTCAGAGCACCAAGTGGGAAAATACAGCGATTATGTCGCCTGGAGGCCTGTCGCACACACCCCGACACACAAAAACAGTGTCATTGAAGGGCACAGATTGCTACTCTAGCAGGATGGAGCAAAAAAACATGCAGGAAGTTTCATTTGTTCCCTCAGTCATCGGGTTTCCATCTGGTCTTTCCATGGATGGATGTTCCATGTAGCAGGAAAACAGCTGGGGGTTGTGAGAATGATATTAAACTATGATATCATTCTCTCTTTCCTTCCTTCTGTAGCATAGTATGAAGCGTGAAAAACAAATGAACTCGATTATTTTGGCCTCCATTCATCTTGTAAAACTCACTAACAAGTGAGATGAGAAATCTCCAACAGCTAAGCTGAAAACGGAAAATGTTCTAACAATATCCTCAGCTATTCTGACATCACCTACCAATAATGCGTAAATGAGAGAAAACATCCAACAGAAACACATTTTCCTAAATGTGCGTGCATCCCGCTAGTACAGAGCGTGTACCGATACAGCCCTGTCACGGAGTCTGCAGGGGTGTCGAGCCATGCCCTTAATGTGAAATACCAGAGCAGAGGCCACCCAGCACCCAACAGATGAAGTCTCAACAGCCGACCACTAGAGTCCCTGCAGTCTGGTGTCGCCGGGCCGTTCAGCAACACAGCCACCTGGGGAGAGTGAGATGCCAACGTGCCAGTCCACATCCTATCCGACCTTTCACGCCGTCAGACTGCCTGGTGTCGCCTGAACACCTGCTATGAAAAAGTTCTGTGTAAAGATATGATTTTTATTATTGTTATGGTACTTTTATTAAGTGCCTAATCATTTCATGCAGAATCTTCTGGTAATGTACTGAATGTCTTCTAACATACAGAACACAACTGGTCTTTAAATCAGGTTTTAGTGGGTTTTATTACTCACATTTTTAGTCACAATGATACCAATCTAGACCTGCAAATACACCGGACATAATCCAAAGAGAAATAAAAATTCTAGTTGTAAAAGATGAAGGCCACAACAAATTAGAGTCCAAAAGTGTTCAAATCTAAGCGTAATCATTAACAAACCAATGTACCATTTATTTCTTACTATATAACATTCTCAATCTTTTGCCCAAGCTGTTATCCATTGGAGAGATCCCAACAAATTGTTGCAGGGCACCGCTGCCCAGTAAATCCAGGCATCTCAGTGTTTTGTGATCCTTGCATCTTCGGGATTACAGGTTGAGAAAACTCTCCAAACTGTAAGAATCGTACAACTTCAAAATCCTTTGGATTAGCTCAGAAATGCATTGTCACCTTGCTCAACACAAGGTTGTTTTTCTCACTTTGTGAAAAGTTGCCATTTTGAAGATAAATGGCTTTCTGTCAGACAGCCACATGAGGCAACGGAAGGACCTGTATTGGATATGCGACATGCACAGCTGCAGCCCCAGCTTTGTGGCGTTAGAGGACAGTCAGAAGGGGGAGAGGAGTCACGTTGAAATGGAGAAGCACAAGACAAGGTGCAGAAAATTTAAATGATAATCGTCCCAGGACATCCCACGGTCGGAAACACAAATCTACTAGGATGTTTAAGTTGCTGCGTTTGCTGCATAGCAATTCATTGCTAAAAAGACTGCAATTTCTTTCTACCCACTATGGGTGTAAATTCACTGAACGCAAATGAAATAGAGTGCAAACTCTTGATAGTTCTGTCTCACTTGATACCAGTTTGGACAGTGTACCACATTGAATCTCAGACACTTTGCATGACTCTGGGCTCTGTGATTGAATTTCTCAGTGGCTGTCTGAAGTCCTGAAGGAAGGTGTGAGGTGGCGGGTGGAGAGCATATGGCATTTTTCAGTGTCCTGGTGAGGTTGACGCCAGGCAGGAACTACCCTACAGGGAGTGTTGTAGATACAGAAAAGGACTCCAGCTGCTTCTCTGGGTGACCTTCATTACCTTAATTAACATGCACGCCAATCACAAGCACGCTGGGATGTGGTGAACACTGCAGTATGTAGTAAAAGTGTTTCCCACAGGATTCTGTGAGACTATGGAGGTTGGACCTCGGACCCACTAGGGCAGTGTTTCCCAAACTTAATTTCTGAGGACCCAATTCCATCCATTTTACTCTAAGTGGGACCCTAATTGATAAAAATGGAGTCACCCCCATGCAAGTTTCCGCATTGGATTCAGAACCAGAGGTTGCTACCTGATAACCTAATAATTAAGTTTACAAAGTAGTTCAAATTAGGTCAAACTTTATCAGCACTAAGTTCACAGTCCTGGGAAGTTGCAAAGTCCAGGTCCAAGTCTCTCCAGTTCAGCTTTCAAAGCTAGAGTCGGTTGGTGTGCTCCTTGTGGAGGAAATATGGCTGGAGGTGGTCAGCCAACCCACCCGTTGAGAAATTTAAAAACATCTTTGGTTCATTATGGCAAGACAAACTTTGGCAGGCCCGCAGTCTAGTAAATTAATAGTAAACAATGGGCAATAAGCTTGGGCAAATGGGAGATGGGTGAAGGGCATGACACAGCTGGGCATTGAACAAAAAAAAAAGACTGGTTAAGAAATGGGTTCATGAAAAGAGTGAATTGCACTAATTAAAAGATTAGTTTATGTTAAATACTAAGGTGTGTATTTATTCAAAGTGGGAGTAATAGGAATACTTACTTCAGACAAAGTAGACCATGGTTGATCCTAAATCAATACACGGGATATTGTATTGCTATGCCTGTGTAATTAGAGTAGTTACTTTGCAAAAGGAGACAACAAGACAAGCAACTATATTTTCCACTTACCCACTTGAGCTTTCATGGAGAGTGAGTCATTGGGGTTATCAAGCATGCACGTCCCCCAGTTTTGTTGTGTAAGACCCATGAAACCTCAAAAAGGATAAATTGCACTACTGTATTGACTTTTTAATGATTCTAGCTACGAATTCCCACAATAAAGATATTGCAAAGGGCAACTACACCAATGCACAGACTCATAAAGCGTGAGTTCCTGGTCCCCCTCTGCCTGCGGTACCAGAGCTGTAATAAATTCCAGCCCTCGATCCCAAACTTAAGAAACGCTGAAAGGAGTAATAATATAGATGCAAACCAACTATATCAAGGGCAAAAGGAAAACCCTCGTTTATTTCTGGGAAAAGACATGAACCACCACTTTGCAGAGCACAGTTGCAGTTGCAGACATGTCAAGTACTTCAAATTTCTTGTTATTCTTGAATGATACAGTAAGTATTAATTTCTAGTTTCACTTGCATTTACTGACATAAGTCGATTTATCTTTACGTGCCTAAAAACACACTAGTTGTGTGCTAAAAGGTGGCTTTTTAGCATGTTTTTAAACAAGTATCAACTAATGAGCTGATGGTAAGTTAAACATTATTTGATTATATCGCAGAAAACACAACGGGTTCAATTAAGAGTCTATATTTGCAGCGCATACAATTAGAGACAGTGAACCAAATATTTGGTATCTTAAAAGTTAAAATTTGTTGGTATTTATTGTGGGATCAGTATTAGCAGACTTTGCACATTTTCTTCAAATCATTCACACCACGGCTAGTTCAACAGACTTTAAAAAAACGGAACTTTGTCATTCGATTTAATTAATGAATGAACACTCTGTCCTTCAAAGAAATGAGGCGAGCCATTTTATGGAGCCACAAAACCAATTTGATTAACCTCACTGACATTAAGTATTAAAATCTCTCTCCACAAATCTGTCATCTTCATTCAAAAGGCTGATGAAGCCCAGAATTAAACACAGTTAGATTACCTAAAAATGCCTACAATATTAATTACACACTGTTTTTGTCAGAATCCCTGACTTTAAGATACAACTAGTGGGCACCTTATTCAGGAACTTATTTTTGTTATTCTAAAGCTGGTCGATTGAAGAACAGAGGCAAAGAGAGGTGAAAACAGAAACTACTTCCCACTTCTTCTCAACACAGACGTTCATTTATGATCGGGTCCCTCAGCACAGAACAACCCTTAATAAGTCCGAGAGGCCTTCGCTTGGAATGACAGAGGAACAGGGCAGTATTGGACTGCCTGGTGTTTAAACAGAAGACCTCTCACATGTGTTATTGATCTGTGTATCTAATGGTTAGAGATTATGGAGGAAGCTAATGAAGACAAATACATGTTTTAGAGTATCGTCTCATGTGAGAAAATGTGCTGTTTAATTGTGTTGATCTCCAAAACAACCAAATATCTGTGGGAGCTATTGGAACCAACCACATCATTTTTACAAATTAGAAGCGTACGCACAGCAAATATGAAAAGTACAAGTACACACTTACATCATTTTACAATGTTGGATTGGACATTGCAATTGTAGTCTTGTGGGTTGAAGACGACAATTATGCAAATTGCAACAGAAAATTTAATGGAGCCCTTTATTCAGAGAGCGACTGAAGGTCAGATGACACACTCTTTGGTACATACTGATGGTTAATAGTCTGCTGGCACCGAAAACCCATAGGCTTTTATTGACATGCAACTGGCAGCTGAGCCAAAGTGAAATTGCGGTGGTGTTTAGTGAGATTTGGCTTCCCGTCATCCAGAGCACTTAAAAGTAAAGAGCTTAACACCACCATGGTGTCTTCATAAAACTGTTACTGACACGCGGACCTGAGGTCAAACCATTATTAAAGCATCAATCATAAAACCTTCAGTTTTCCACTGAATGATGACCAAATAGTGTTCTCATAAAACAAAGTACTTATATGACATATATTGGGTTGTTTTTTTTTTCACCCAAAAGGGAATTCAAGTGACAAACACGTCATAACCATGCACACATGTAACCAAAGATAACAGCACACTGGTGCTTTCGCTGAGCCTCTAATGGAGGCCTGCGTTTGTCTTCCTTAGTTTCAAATCCAAAACAACCTGACTCATTATAATTAGATAAGAGCCAAATTGAATAGTGTTTGAAGGAGATGTGGGAGATGACGACTAGCAGATGTTGGATACAAGGAAGAGAAGGTCAAACATATGAAAGTTAACGTGAGAGGGGATAGGAAAGATGGAAGTGGGGGGAGGAAGAGATGGAGGAAAAGATAAAAGATCCATCACAGAAAAAGACAGTGTTAGATGAACAGATTCAAGTTATGGACAGGAATAGTCATATCTCTTTACTCCTCGGTTGTTCCAGTCGAGCTATGGGTTGCATGGGAGGAGAGAGTAATGGAAAGTCAAAGGCATCTTTACTTTCATCAATGCATTCAAAAGGTCACAGAGCAGGGGTCAGAATAAAGCCTCACAACAGCTGGGTGGACTCCATCTCATCAACCGCTCTGGAAAAAATTCATACATCAACTGTGAATGACTCCATAACAACACAAACTCAGCATGATGTCATTAACTTGTTAATCAAAAGGCATTTGTGCAGCAGTATTATTTGGGAGATTACATGTCAATTTGATACAGAACTGGGTTTTTTGGGGTCAATTTTTTTTTTCTGGCAATATAATCCAAAAACTTTTGTTTTGATAATGTTTCACAATCCTGATAAGTGTGTCAGAAAGTGCCACATTTCATTTTTAGTTATTTATGTTGGCAAGACCTGCAGCCTGTTGGTTCATTTCTTGACCTTCACGAAACGCCTTGATTAAAGAACATCGTGTTCGAAAAGAGCAGAGCGTACAGTTACTGTTTATGAACTTGCCAATTATGAGGAGGAGAGCGCATAAGAATGTGTTTTCCTTTTCACATAAAAAAAAAAACTGCATATTGATGACTCAAACTACAAATATGATTTTAGAAACTTGAATTTTAAAGCTTTCAAATTGTATGTAACGGGGATGCTGTCCCACCCCATAGAAACTTGGCCTTTACACAAGTCACAACAGCCTTTCAACTTTTGAGTATCTGCATCATAAAGACACACCTAAACATACATAGCATTATATTATGTTAGTGCAGGTTACTTTTCAAGATAACTATTATTTTTTTTTACAATAACTGCAACAACTACTGAGTAGACAAAACAAAATGTCCATCTGAAGTAAATAAGATCAGGTATATTCTGGTGCTCTCAAGAGTTGCAGATCAGCTATTTTGAAAATAAAGTCAGAAAAAAAATTTGAGCCATCTGACATGTCTCTGTGAGATGTTACACTGGGGTGAAAGCTACCAGCGGCCAGAGTTCCCCTTCTCTTTTGCGATAATAAAACACTCTTTAGGGAGACTGTGGCTTATCTAAGCAACCTCTCTCTCTCCACGATTACCTGACTGAAGCCGAACCCGACCCTGATGATGCTCATTTGTTACTGGCAAAGAGGAAAATCGTTGTTTAAAAATGCCATTTATTATAATCTCACAACAGGCTGGCTTGTATCTGATAACTGACAACATATGATATAATGGAAAGTGTGTGTGTGTGTGTGTGTGTGTGTGTGTGTGTGTGAGGGAGCGCAGTCATGAGTGTTTTCCAAAAGTGGGTCTGATGTTCCCCACAAGGTCCAATTACTCAGGCTTACTAGATTCAGTGCTGTCCGCTTGCATCAAAGCTAGGCCACTTCTAATGGCCTCATCTAACCAAACACACAAGGCTGCATCCATAAACAGACAAACACACTCCCACCATCCAAATAAATCAGTAATGTGTAAAGGACGAGCATGGGGGGGGGGGGGGGCTCTCTGAGTCAGGGATCTAGGAGACCGTCGTGGACTTTGCCCCAATCCCCAGGAAAAGCACCATAGACTGTAAAAATGGCTCATGTAGATTTAGCCCCGAGTGAGTGTTCAAACTCTTCTTTATTACAGTAAAATAACATAACAAATGAACACATCATACAGTTGTGCATGGTGGTATGAACTTTCTGCAGCTTGTCTCGTAGACTGCAGCTGGACTCTGGGTATCTGCTTGGAAGGCAGAATTCTTATAATATAAACCCACTCTCCCTTTAAAGAGACTGATAGAGTTAATTCCAGATACCCTGGCTTAGCAAATCCATGTGCCTCGCTTCAAAATCAATACTAGCTGCTTTAAAATGATATAAGAATCATCAGGCTCAGCCAGCATGTAACCGTGGAAGCAGATAAGGCACTGAATGCATTACTTCTGACGGTATCAATCCTGCTATGCCTTATTAGAACCCCTCAAGGAGAAGCTTTTCTTACAATACCCCTTATAAACCTTCCTTGTTCTCTCTCTGACAGCGTGACTGAGGCAGAGACCATTTCTGCCAAGTCTCAGACGTAAAAGCTGGAAATCGATTGGGCAACATCACAAAAGTGAATAATGAACGAAGCCCCCAAAAATTAGCAACCTGTGGCTTGCTTTGTGAAGTCAAGTCATACTGTATTTTCATCAGTGACTTCAATAACTTGTGTTCTATCAGAATGCATGTGGAATATTATGGTATCCTCTATTAACAACCTATAACAAATGAATGCCACTAGTCTTCTGAATGCATTCGGGTTAAACTCTCCCATTGGACAGGAGCTTGGCTTAAAGCCTGCAGGTCAGGAGGATCTTTAATTCATGCACTGAGAAGATATAGGAGAAACAACTGAGGCATCGTGTTTGAGGAAATTCACCCTTTCTGTCGTGAATGCCCAGATTGCAAATAGATGAAATGTCCAATAAATAAATGCTCATTTAAATGATTGAGATGCATCTGGAAATTGAAAACTGCTGAGGAATCAGTTTGTGACATGACTCATGAATTAAAGGAGGGGGGGAGAAATGGTAGATAAAGTAGATGTATAGCTATACCGCGGCTCTGGCAGACAACGATCATGAATCGCATGGATGGAATGGATGGATCAGCAGTTCTACTTGGTCGCTATATTTATGGGTCGAGGTGTGGAGGAGGGGGGGAGGAATGCTCAATTGTTAAATGTTTGCTTTTCCAAAGTATAATTCAACATATGCAGTCTGCATTGTTTGGTACCCGCTCCGGGGGAGAGCAAGAGAGCCAAACAAATATTTACTGTGAGGGACTTTCTGCAAAAGAGCCTGATCGATAATTCTTGCCTCAATCACTTACAGGGAGTTAACAAGCCAGTTCCTCTCCTTGAGCAATGGACACGCAGTTTTATAGCAGAGACTTGGGGGGGTTTGAGAAAAAAAAGATGTTGCAATTTTATTTCTCTATTTTACAAATTTATGGAGAATGATAGGGAAGGACAGCTGGGAGACCAACTCTCAGGGTTTCCCCACAGGAAATTATTTAGCAGAGGTGGTAAAATTCTGACACACCTCATATAGTGATCACTTGAAACTATGAACATTAACTATAAAATTAATTTGCTGTCGATTTTGCACTGCACTGTAAACACGAAAGAAGTAAATTAGGGTTCATTCAGTGATTCAAAGTCTGTAATTCAAATATGCTATGATAAACCATTTTAATTTATGTTATATATATATATAATATATCTGCCAGAGGGACGGTGACACGATGTGGCTTCTATTCTGAAACACACACGCCATCCTGCACAGTAAACATATTCCATTGGGAGATAATTGGACAGCTCGGGAGCACGGGGCTGCTGGGGTGGAAAGGAATAGCATGTTTCTCTTTTAAGTTTTCCAGCCATGCAGATGAGCCTCCGAGGTTACTGCACGGAGTCCAGTATACAACACTTTGTTTGTGGCGCTCATAAACAGTATGCTTTCAGCTTTGTTAACCCCATAATATAGGTTTACAGTACAGGGAGCTGCAAAGAGAGACATCTCACTGCTGGGTGAGTAATGAGAGGAGGAATATTCCTGTATCTTAAATCTTCTGTTTCTCTTCTTCTCAATTTCTCTCTTGAGAAACTTTGAGGAAGGGAGGAAAATTGACGGTGATACTGAAGCTGACTTGTAAAAGGACGCATTAAATGGATCAGCTCCTTGGGTCCAGGCAGATGTTTTTATTCATGCAGCACTTGAGGTATGAGACACCTTTCTGGCCATCAAAGAAATTATAAATCAACACCAGGAGGGTGTGGAAGACATGCGTCTCTTAACCTCAACAATACATGCCCCTTGTAATTAGAAGAATATTCATCGTAGTGTACATAAATGAGGGTTTTCACCCTAATTATGTTCAGTTCTGAAGCAGAGGAATAAAGCAAAGCAATTAGACATACACACTCCGTGAAATACAATGCATCAGCAAAGTAATTTCCGAATCATTATGGATCACGGCTCCACAGTTCTTGGGAAGGACCGTTATTGCATGGTGAGTAACACACAAAGCTGATTATTAGTCTTTCCATTCCAGATCACAGGGAAATTGGAGCTGTGTTAAATTTGAAAAAGTCAAGCATGGCAGATTAATGAGAGTAATAGCTTTCCAAATTCGAACCCTCCTCCTTTCCAGTGGAGACTATCAGAGGTTAAGACCCTTGAGATCTCTCCCTCGCTCTCTCCACCGACATCTCCTTCTTTTCCACTACGAACAGTTCCTCCCGGTCTAAGCGGGTTTCATATATTTCAGATAAGTCTGTCACGACAAGCAGAGTCGCAGAGGAAACCTGGACTTAACAGATTTAGTGGCTGCACCTGTAGATTAACACAACACAGACGCAGCCAAACCTAAATCTTTTCTAGCACTTAAAGAGCAGAATTTACGCACAACTGTAGGTCGTCAAGTGTGTAGTAGAAGACCAAAAAGACTCCCACACACTAAACATGGTAGATTTCAAGCTTTTGGCTTGTTGTGTTGGTCGTGTAACAATTTCCATTAAAGTTTCAAAGATAATTATTTTTATTTAAATAAATAATATAATAGATAATTAAAATAATGAAGAATAATTAAAATAATATAATAAGAAAATTAAATATAGTCAAACTAAATCTTGTGATTGGTCTTTATTTATGTGAACATCACAATAGACTACAAAAAAACACTGATTCGTTTTGTACATTTGACCTTTTTACTGTGTACAGTACTAAAAACAACACATGCTTTTCACACAGAAACTTTATTGCAGATGTACCAATGCTTTGTCTGCCAAACTGAGGATAAAATTTCCTGGAGGCATGAAGGCAGGATGAGCGTCTAGTGTCAATTTTTAAGCCAAAACTCACTTTAGTAATTCCCTATGTGCTGATTTTTGTCCAACAGGGAGCAAATTGAACTGTTGAGCGAGGCTCAACACAATGTGAATTCTCTTTTTAACGAGAAAACATTTTCAAATCTGTAGCTTAGTTTAGATACAGTATAAGCCACTATTGTTAACATAACCACCTCCCACCATCCCCCTTCACTGTTTTTTCCTTTACTCCATTTCTGACCTATTCTCTCCCTAATGGTGAAGTTCGTTGTATTGATCACCTACTTCCCCCTGCTTGCAAACAAAGGACCCAATCAAGCACACTAAAGTGACTGCAGTCAAACGGAGGCAGACATAAATTACTTGAATACACAAAGCATTCCGTTTGTGCCTTTGTAACAGCTTAAAAGACAAATGACACTCGTTTGTTAGGAGAAACATTACCACGCTCCGCTTTTTGAGTTTCCACCAGGGAGTGCTGGGGTTTGTTCCTTCTGCAGCGTTCAAGAAATGTGTTGCAACTGTAGCTGGAAAACAACTAACGCTGAACAACTCGATGTTTGCAAGTCGACGACTGCCAGCACTGCCTTATTTGAGCAACAGTTCGGCAAAACCCCATTCTACAAAGCCCCAAAAGTCCAATGCGAGGCAGATATATAAATGAACGTTGGAAATTATATGGCTAACTCATTCATAATCTTATTTCATTCATACGCCCAAGCCCACAGAGGCCATATGCGACAGACAAAAGGCATGTTTGTTCTACTACTGCTTGAACACAGACCGAAGCGAGGACAAGACACAGTGGAGAAAATATATGTCAGCTGAAGGCAATGTTCTGCCAGGGGACTTCTTCTTAGAAGTCGACAGAAGAGAATTGTGGGCGATTAAGCAGTCCAGAACATTGACTTTGACTTCATCGTTGGCAAAAGTTTGCCTCTCCAAGTCTACGTCAAATGAAGTTGCTGAAAGAGGGCCAAATGTACCTAAGAGGATCCAGACAAGGCTGAGGACTTGAAGTAATGGGCACAAGGTTTCCACAGTGTTAAGGACACAACCTATGAGTGGTGTTTTCCAGGGCCAAAAGCAAATGACAACAGGTTTCTTTCTTTGTCCTTAGATTACTGCATATATAAATCTGTACACTCACATTAATCTTGGTGTAAGACCTCCAACGGGCCAATTCACCTTACAGCTGGCAGCAGGTGGCAGACTGAGTAAAACACCTCTGAATGTCTGGAATTGTAATGCACTGCAAGGAGATTTTGTCATAATCAAGGCATCCGTTGAGAAATAAGAATTCACTCTGCTGGAATGAGCCTTATTTTTCAACACTGCCACAGATCATAAAAATATGTTTTGGAGCCATTTGTACTTTCAATTTCTTCAAAGTTTGAATACAGTCAAATGAAACGTGTTAGAAAAAGTCAGTTGGACGGATGTTGGTTATTAAATGTTTCGTTGTGAAGTCTCTCGGTTTGACAAGAGCAGAGCATCAGCTAATTATATGGATGGCTGACTTTTATAAAGCCGTTGCTCTGTTTTTTTTACAGCTCTTTTCCTCCCCTCCTCCCCGTTTTCCCTTCATTTCACGCTGCAAAGATGAGAGGAAGGGTCTGGGGGTACAAACTTTGTTTGTGCAAAACAAAAGCTGAGAACACCACGAAGACGACTCCTTCCAGGTTTGCAGGAAATTGTGTTGACACGGCCTACGCTCCATCCAATAAATCTGGTCAGAGTACACAGTATCAAAAACATGTGAGGTGTGGTCCTCTTTTTCGAAAAATGATCTCCCCAATGATCCCTGCGTGGCCACATCACCTCATCTTCCTGGGCCATTCCCTGCTGCCGTGTGCCATCAACACTTAAATTCAGAACAACAACGACGGTACACCCCGGGAAGGAGGCCATATAAGGACTGGACATTCATTGCTTCACCACAACAACTAAGAACAACTGTCAACAAAAAGCAAACCACAACTTTCTGTTAAAGTCCAACAGATTCTATAAACATGTGAGGTGCAATGAAATAACCTTTAGCGCATCATTTCCATCTCCCATCTCCTCCGTGTCTTCAGAGGAAGCAGGAACCCTCCGTTCTAAAAGGAGAGTCATAAAGAGGGAGCGGAGCTGCACCACGCAAATCATCAGATTCCTGCTAGGAAGAAAGCACCCTACTGTTCCTGTTCAAAAACAACACACACAAGAAGAAAGCGGCGAAACTCTCACAGGGCTAGGGTTGATTTGTGAGGAGACTGTTACGCAAGATTGTGCTGTACGTGTGTTCCCTGAACCAAAGTGCTGTTTGGAAAGGAGACAACAGGACTGAGTTGGACAGTAAAGGACAGAGGAGGGGTTACTGCAGGAGGATGATCAAAAGTCTGGCTTTGGTATAGAAAAGCACTCTGAAGACGTTTCCAACATGAACACAGGCACGCACGTGAATATCAGGACATGAGGCTAGATATCATCTTAGATTCTGGATATCGTAATTACATCGTTTTTTCCTGCTTTTAAAAGCTGCATTTTAGTAACATGAGGTATTTGAGCTGTTCTATTATTTGCCTTTACCCACATAGTCTTTAGATCCACATTACTGATGATTATTTAAAAAAAAAACACATTTTGTAAATTCTTTGTGAAAGCATCATAGTCAACCCAACAATATTGTCTCTACACAGAGGTATTTGGTCAAAAGGACTGATATCTCCTATCTCTGCTCTCCACACTGCTTCTCAAATGCTTAATTGTCCTGGTTTTCCAATCAGCACAGCTTGCTCTCTAGTATAAATAATGAAAAGTGCAATGCTTTTTCCCCCACGTTCAAACCAGTGTAAGAATTTCTAATAAAATGTGGCGGTCCGACGACATGTTGAAGCCTTGTCCTGCAAAAGATTGCCATTCCAGCTCTTAAATCTTTTCATTTTGCCACCTGCCCTTCACTCGTCTTACCGTTTACCTTCTGTCTCAGCTCTCCTCTCCCAGGCTAAGCTCAGGTCACACAAGCATCCAAGACCTCCCATCTTCGCCAAGAGAAGATTGGCGTGAGAGAGGCGAGGGGTTGAGGGGGAGGGTGATGTGATAAGAGTGGAGTACAAGAGTAAAGGGTGAACGCAGTTCACAGTCTGGCACAGAAATAAGGTGAGCTGCTGCAGGAGCCTAATTAGTCGAGATAAAGAGGTTCTGGTAGCATGAAGGGATACATTCACATACACACATGCCTTAACTGGGAATGTGGCATTACTGTCATGCTGATGTATCTGGCCCTGTGTGAGTGGGCTGCATGTCTCTGTTCTCAGTAAATACTGGGAGGGCATCATCAGTCACTGCTGCTACACTGGCCCTGTGAGAAACGCGCAGAATGCAACAGTCTTCCCAACAAAGCACAGACCACCCGCACACCCACGCCTGGCTAAACCTTGTTAACTAACATTTGCTCAGACTCCCTGAGACGTTTGAAAACTTCTATCACTCAGATGCAATGGGAAGTAAAACAAAAATACCCAAAATGCAGAAAAATGATGTTACGGTAGAATTGTATTTTGTTTCCAAAATGCAAAAACCAAAGTGTAAGGTTTTTATCTTTTATTTTTTTCTAAATCTGAATATTCTGTATCAGAAGTTCTGTATTGACAGTAATTCCTAAGTTGTCCGTCCATTTTTTAAGGGATTTTAATCGAGAAAAATGTATGTATATTCTAACCCTGAACTGTGTTCCTTCTGTATACCTCTAAATAACTTGTTAACACCAGATCCTGATAAATATGTATCCATGCTCTCTCATTTACATTTCTATCTGGACTTTTAAGGATGGCCTAACCTTGGCACACACACACCACAACTTATATGTACTGTATGAATACAGAAAGTCAGACCGATGTGTTCTTGGACTGAGTGACCAAGGTCATAACTGATCTGACTTCATAAGCAGCTTAATATACCAGCGAGGTACACGATCTGCTTGCCCATCCATCTCACCGTGTAATCAATAGCCACAAGGCTGCTGATGATGAATGAAGTGAAGTGGAACACAAACTGGTGTGGTACCTGTGGAATATATATTGGGCTCGGTTACCGAGTGTGTTTCTTTGACAGAAGATAAGCAATCTTTCTCCCACCGACGGAGACATATGATAGATGGAGGCGATTGCAAAACATACCGTTATAAATCACTGACTCTGACTAAAGCTATTGAAATGAAATAATTCCTGTGAAACATGATGAAGTGGATAGTTTCTACTTTATGTTGTTCAACCTTCAACTGAAAAGCTTTTAACATAAAATCAAAACACTACAGAAACAAAGAGATGCACACAAACAAAGACGACTGAACCAGATTCTCAGCCTGTGACATATACGAAAGACACAACCTACACACAAAATGAAACATGTGAACCAACCCACCATATAACATGCCTACATAAACACACTGTGCATGAATACATCATAAAACATGGATGCCCACATGCTTCCCACAAAGATTTACATATCAACACAGACTAACTTCTCTCTGCACCCCTTTCTTGATACAGTATGGTATTCACCAACGCTGGCTCGCTTAGTTTCAGCCTGCGAGCACATTCATCATCAGTAGTGTCTCTCCGTCCCAACCAGCCGCCTCCTCTCGCCTCATTTTGCTTTTTAAAATCATCAGCGAAATGGACCGTTTCGTAAACTTCTACAGGTGAATCATGCGCTGTGCACCGCTACAAACACATATATGGCATTTAGTCTCAAAACTTGTGCATAGAATTTCTTTTTTTTTTTTTTAAATAGGTGGGGGTATGTGATAACAGCATACAAAACATCAAGCAACAGTGAATGCGCTTCAATTAGGGCTGTTTTATTTAAAATCTAACAATTATTTTTCCCATTAGTTGATGAACCTGCCAACTAATTTGTCAGTGCCCAATTAAAATAAATAAATAACCCAAAATAAATAAAAAATAAAAAAAATTCCATATTTTATTCAATCACCTTTAAAACAAATAATATACAGCAAATAGACCCTCTTTGTCAGATGCCTGATCAGGAATATACTGGAGCTCAAATTCAAAAAGGGCCGCTGTGACAGTGGTTTATTTAATCACTGTCATAGCGACCCTTTTCCTAAACTGGGGAATCAGTTTTAATAAGGAAGAAAGTAATTGACTAAAAACTTAAAATGATTATGACATGGATTTCTTTCATCACTGGAGTAATATGCAGTAAAAAAGTTACTCTTCACCTGGGGGGTATAAAGAAACGGGGGAAAAAAGGAGAAAACTAAATCTATTTTCGGTGACTACTACTACTAACAGAAACCTGTCCCTGTGTGTTTATAATCCCAATACTTCATGCTTGGGTTGGAGCTGAAAGCAAACAGGAGGACACGGTCCTGTCTTGCTGCCGCGGCAGACGTGACGGTACTCTGCAGTGCCTTCCCTTCAAGTGCTCGTGCGTAGCAGTAAGATGCTGTGAAAAGTCATTTCCAATTTGCAGAGTTTACAGAGCAACACATTGTTGGGTCTCTGCCTAAATCACGCCCACGCGTTAGAGGATCGTGGGCGAGGTTTTTTTAGCTGCAGTCTGTTCTCCCTGGGGGGATCCATGTTTTGACCGGGCGCAGCGAGGTCTTCTTGCGATGCACTTATGCAAATCGGCGTATTTCTGTGATCAATGATGTTGATTGGGTCAATGAGTCATCTATCAGTTGTCCCAGTTATGTGTGGCCCATGTCGGTAGGTGCAGTGATTTTTAAACAAGTTAGGGAAGAAGAACTCCGAGTAAAGAAAAGTAACTAACAAACTAAATTCTGCTAGCCTATGCTGCCACGTGAAAACTTTATTTTGGTATATTATAGCACACTTGTAATGCACTTTTGTTGTTTTGGATCACAAAGATACTGGTATTGTAAGGATATATTATATACTGTAGATTGCTTTCAAAAGTGATCTTCCCGCCCCCTCCTCCTTAAGATTTGTAGCACATTCAGTACAATAGGTGAGATATCATAAGTACATGTGACACCACGAAAACACCCATTACATTAACATTAAGGTCATTTAGCAGACGCTTTTGTCCAAAGAAAGAAACAATGAAACCACATCCTCGTCTGAGTAAAGTATTAGCTGTTCAGTAAACATACTTTAAGAACAAGAGTGCTATGATCAAAGTGCTATAGGTAAGGTTTTTTTTTTTTTTTTTTGCCAAATGCAAAGCATGTGTAAGTGACAGATATGTGGGACAAGGATATTGACTTACATCAATCATGCAAAGTTAGGCAGCAGAAATCTAATGGACCTGCATTTATACAGCACATTTCTAATATTTTCAACCACTCAAGGAGCTTTACATTACATTCAGCCATTCATACACACTTTCATACACTGATGGCAGAGGAGCCGCCTGCCCATCAGGATCTAATCCAATCTAACTCGATGGCGTAGCATTCGGGGCTAATTCGGGGTTCAGTATCTTGCTCAAGGACACTTGACATCAACCTGAAAGGCCGGGGATCGAACCAGCCACCCCAAATCAACCTGAGGCAGTTACACATACAAACACATACCGATGTAAACAACAAGGGCAAAGAAAAGTGTTAAAAAATATCACTGAAGGAGAAATGGAATTTAAAAGGAAGAAAATATGTTTTCCTCCCGGATCATAAAACCATGAAGACTAACAGGCTACTCCTGTGAACTTTGACAGTATCTTATCTAGCTCAACTGGCCTCACATCTGACTGCCAAACATTCTGTGGGCGGTCCAGTGTTTCAGCCCTGAGCTCCCGCCATAAAGGCACCGCATGAAGCCCGGTGATCAAAGAGAAAGCTCACTAACCAACTAGGTCCGTGTTGAGCTCCTGGCTTCGCTCCAGCACACTCCTATGTCATCAAGCCCCCCGATGTTGTGAAAGCGCTAACATACGTTTCTGAAGAGAGCAACTCTGTGTGAATGTGTATGTGTATAAGATCAAAGAAAACCCAGAAATCTCATCATAGCATGAATGTACTGATCATAGAGATGAAGTGAGGCCAAAGCAAGACAGCAGAGTTCAGCTTTGTAGCACATTGAGTACAATAGGTGAGATATGAAGTACATGTGACACCACGAAAAATACAATAAATGATACACAAACCATTTAAATGATTTAGCCTGGCAGCCAATTGTTGTATTGTAGCTCTAGTCAGCTTTGGGTTAAGGCTGTTTTTACATTAAACAAGTCATGATGCGTGCATCCAACCTGATTGTGCAATGTACAGTGATTATATGTTTCAGATACCAAATATTGACACAACTTTGGGGGCATAACATTTTAGAGTCTTATCAAAAGAGAAATAACAGTTTGTGTATCCACTTGCTGTGGGGGAGAAGAAAGAGATTGTGTGTCCACCCGCCAGGTGGTTTGTTCCCAAGTCTTCAGTGGAAAAAGGGCCGACGCTTTCAAAAAGTACTTGGCAAGTGATTGGATGAGCCATCTGTCAATCAAGTGTGCTTTCAGTGGTGTTCTTTGCTCTTCTTATAGTGAACAAATGCTCTCCAGTTCTGATTTAATTGATGGTATTGCACAAACATTACTTGAAGTCTGACTATATATATATATATAAAATATTATAGTAGTATATAGTATTGGAACTGTTTCAAATATTCAAAATATATAGGTACGTCAATATTTTTGACAGCACTAAAAGAAGGTAACGTGTGGAAAAATAGCATGACGGAATCCTAGACTGGATCCTACCAGCCTGCTAATAGCGGTTAGCAACAATTGGCTATTTGAGCCAAACCAGTTTCGCTTTCCGGGAGCCACGTGTAATTCTGATCAAGAAGCACAGCTCCTCAAATGGCAGCTGCCCAAGCCTCGTTGTTCAAATATGACGTAGCTCTCTACCTATGACAAAAAGTCATGTGTTCAACGACTCAAAGATTCAGACCCACCCACACCGAAAAGACAGCTCAAACTGACTGCTGTGGTTACAAGGACAACTGCATAACATCCATAATGCATGCCTGTCAAAGCAGTGATTTATTCAAAATAGATACAAAACGCTTGCTTGTCTGATTTTTTTCAATATATATATATATAAGATGTACGAGTTGAAAACACCTTGAATTTAATTTATTCAGTCAGATCGTAGGACAAAGCAGTAATATGGTGTTTCGCCTCTACAGTACAGCTGGAGGCTTCCTTTAGCAGCGACATACCACAGATTACATAACTCTGCCACTGTATGGCCCCTCATCACTCAACTATCTGCTACTGTAGTCATGAGACTGTCAGCGACCCCCTTCCCCCACCTTTTCATACAAACACATTGCTTTTGCATAGTTTACACACATGCTGAGCACTCAAAGTCACACACCAGCCTTGTATCACCAATGCACTGGGAGGCAAAGCCTGGTTTCACACGAACCCAAACACACAACTCCAGAACAATGCTTGGCTGGCTTAAAGAAATGCCACATGACTAAGTGAACTACATAACAGTGCCTGCCTTCACTGCTGTGCTCCCACATGTGATACACAACAGCAGCCTAGTCAGGAGACTGTTAGCATAGAGCTGATAGCAAGAAACTTTTAATAGGCAAACTAACGCCGGACATAAACTTGGGTTATTTTGGTAATGTTAGAAGTGGGAGATTTCTTGATTTGTTTTTGAACATTATGCAGAATCCATTCCCATACTGCATGTAATTCAAAAAAGGATAATAAGATACCAAATGTTCCCTCTTTAAAAATGATCAACATTAAATCAACGAATGAGCCAGATGTCTCTGCTCATAATGAGCATGTTTGTTTTCAATCTCATGTAAAAAAAAAAAAAAAAAAAAAAGACTCGACTCCCACGTACATCCCCCATACACCAAAAACGAAAATGCACCTATTCAGCTGGGTTATATAAAAAGTACCAGTAAGAATGCAACAGCCCACTGTCCCTTTAGTTATACAGTCCAACATAAGCCTCTCCATCCTTACAGCAAAGGATGGAGTCACTGACTGTTTTACTCCAACCAAAGATTTAATGCTTTACAGAGGATTTAAGACTGACCCTGTCTCCGTCGTTCAGTCTCCAGGTTACACTGACACAAATTAACACGGTGTTGCAGTGTTAAAGAATAAGCAGACTAACTGATGAAATCTGAGTTTATATATGTAAATATCAAATAAAGATATAATAAAACTACTTAGTCATCTAAAGTAGCAATTAACAAACTACTGTATTTGTTTTGTTAATTAGTCACGTTAAATAAGAATGAATTATTTCTTGTGGGAAGTTTCCGTTTTTAAAAGTTTATATGAGAGATGGGAACAAAAGAAAACTAATAAACCCAACAATGAATCAGTCTTTAAATCAAGTCTTTTAAAAATGAAAAGCACTAGGATGCACTTGACTCAAATGGCTTTTCTGTGTTTGTGTCTGAGAGTGTAAACACAGAAGCTCAGTGTTGAGCAGCTACAAGAAGACAACCTTGAATTCTTGAATTGGAGTCTCTGCTGGGCTTTGTGCTACCGATACTTTAAATTCATCCTAGTTACCGTTAAGCAATTTTGAACCTTTAGTGATGGAATCTGCAGCTGCCAACGCAGAGTTTAATGCACATTAAAATGGCAGGATTAAGAAAAGCCATTGATCTTCATACATAATTCTGCTGGCACTGAAATTAATATGCTCTAGCTATTCGCCTCCTCATGAGTAATATGCATGGCCAATTCAATTAGCAAGCAATATCTCAGCGAACAATCAAATACAGAAAAAAACTAAATCATTAAAAGCTCAATTTCTGGTGAAACAATTATTCACTTTCAGCATGAATCCAATCTAAAAAGGATTGACCTAAAGCCCAGCAGTAAATTGATTTAGCGTGTCATTCTATTAGCAAAGGAAACGTAAACATGCTCATCAGTGTAAACATTAGTGGGAGAATTGAGGGAGACATGCTGGAATTTGACTTTTGGTCAGCACCAGTGACACGCGCATACAAACACACAAAAGCCACTTAAACACAAACAAAAAAGAAGCAAAGAGAAGAGATTTGTCCTCTGACCTGAGACGCAGATGAAGGTCATGTAATCTCCTTGACCCCCGGTGGCCAGGAAGGGGATCTTCTTCTTGGTTCTCCGCTTCACCTGCACAGCAGCAAGCATCTTCTCATCATGGGGTGTGAAGACCTCCTTGTTGATGGCAGACTTGGCACTCATCTCTGAAGTTGGCAGGAGTGAACAGCCGGCGAATAGTTAAAAGTGGAGAGGACAAGATCCACTCTGAAGAGGAGAAGAGTACAGCTAATTAAATAAACAGAAATTATGGACCAGGCTAGTTACTTATAGCACGTTACGCAAAAGTCTGACCTTCTCACTTTCCAAAAGTCTCCTACATTACAACAACAAACATACTTTCTCCTGTACATGTTGTATATCTGAGCAGGGAGCATTTAAAGTACTGATGATATTAGGGACTGATTTGGGAAGAGAGGGAGGTAGGGAGGAGTTTTTTTGTGTGTAAATTATTCTAAATAAATGTCTATTATTTATACATTTTACAGAGAGTAAAGTAGCAAAAAAAAAAAAGGTACCAGTAACTGTTGAAATGTGAACAGTACTCAATCATTATAGCCGCCGTAAACATCAGGTCTGACTGAAAAGGCTTGAGGGCATACTGTTGTCCCTCATTGTATGTAGTTTCTGTGTGCTTTTGTATGTAATGCTGTCCGATGTGTACATCACTGTGAAAGGAATTTCCCCTTGAGGTGCAATAAAGTCTAGAGTCGAGCAGAATATAGTTTTTTCATGTTTCTGAAACAACCCTTGCATAAAAGATAACACTAATAGGCTGAAGTGAACGGGAAACCGTTCACGTTTGAAGGCTTATGGCTTCTGTGCTCACATCCTCAGCCTCGGGCCAATCACTTCCCTCGGTCTCCAAAAGTACAACCAATCTAAATGTACACGCTCTCTACTCCTCACAGTGTACCGCACGTTAAAGTAATGACAGAGGGAGTTAAATGGTTCCAAAACGGAGAATGGCTACGTCTCTCTGTGTTGCAGGCAGTCTCCACGCTCCATCTCTCTAAATGCTTTGCCAATGTTCATCTTGGAAGCTTTGCCACTCGCAGAGATGAAATGACTTCAGCCGAAGCCGTTGAGAGTACTGGTGAGTCCCACTGATACAGAACAGCAATCAGGTTTCTAGTATTCCAAGCCAATGTCTACGAAGGAATGCATTTCTTGGTGAATGGGAATATACCACGAGAGACACAGGGCCATGTCTGACGGTGTCAGGGAAAGCCGTGCTTAAATGCAGAATACCGGCATAAAAGCAGTGGGTTAATTGGGTCAAACGTTCACATGAGGAGAATGGAGCTTAATCATTTTCTAAGCAAGGCACATTCCCTCCCTTGAGACACACAAGCACTCACAACCACATACTGCGCAGGCCACCAAGATGAACCGCTCCATACGTCAGTCTCAACAAGTCGATGAATTACTTACTCGCCCGTGAGGCATAGCAAGCCAGACTGCAAAAAAAAAAAAGATAAAATAATTGCCTTCACCGTACTTGCTAATAAATAACAGCCGACAAACACCAAGTTGCTTTCAAAACAGCACAGCAAGCTTGAAAAGGAGTGCTCAGCAGCTGAGGAGAAGCAAGCGGAGTCAAAGTTTCATACGCTGATCCTCATAAAAGCAAAACCTGTACCTGTACTGACCTGGTGGTCATTATTGGAGTAGGATGACGTCAGGCCAGAAGAAACACTTCAACAGCAGAGGAACATAAACGCTTTAGACACAATGCCAAGGATACAGTATAATGCCTTCTGATAAAAAGTCCTGCACCGAGTAGTACTTTCATGACGCTTTCATTGTCCAATTATTGTAGAGCGTCAACTATATGGGATTTAGTGGTGGTTTCATACTGAATTGGTCAACAAAAAGGAGTGCAATTGTCATTTTACTGGCAGTCACAAGAATGTAACATGTTACACAAAAAGGTAAAGTGTACTAAAAAAGTGTATTATGCTGCATTAAAGTGTACAGATGTTCATGTATTTGTAGACTATAAAAAGGCAGTGTGCTGTAGGGCTGAACGATTTATCGTTTTCTGACCGAAATTGCGATTTCAGACAACGCGATCATGTGATCGCCAAAGCTGCGGTTTTTGCAGCGCTCCTGACTCACCCAGGATCTGTTGTCAACTATTTTACACATGCCGTCTCCCGACCATCCTGCCAAGCTCACCAATCAGACTACTCGTGAACAGGTCACGCTAACCAATCAGTATTAACCTGCTCCGTATTTGTAATTAGTCAGAAATTACTTCAACTGGACCAGAAGCGGAGTTAGGGGATTTAATCGCCAAGAAAAACAGCACGTCCGTCATTTGGGAGTATTTCGGGTTTGAGGCTGCAGACCTGCACCAGAAACGGGTACTGTGCAAAACATCCAGCGGAAACACAACCAATATATACCGGTGATATAATCTCCCGCGAGAGGGTGCATTTCACGGCAGGGGCGCTGATTACGGCACAACACCGGCACTTGAAAAATCACCACAGACATTTGCATGACGCGTGCATGACGAAAAAGTCCGGTGAAAAGTCCGGTAAAAAGTCCGGTGACTATGATGATCAGGCCCACTGTAGCAAACAGACTACAATTACAGCATCTTTTGCCAGTGTAACTCCGTACGATAAGAGCAGCGGAAGACACCAGAAAGACGGATTTAAAAACCTCCTCCGCACGCTGGACAGATATACGATTCCCTCCCGCACCCACTTCTAACAGGTTGCCGTCCCACAGCTATACGCGGAGTGTAAAGAAAAAGTGGTAAGCCATAAATGAATGACCCACCTATTTTAATGTCTGACATGTTTTTTAGAAGGGTCATTTTATTTCAATAACAGTTTTTGTATTTGATTTACAATTAAATTATTACAGTTAAGGATTTTTGCACATTTTAAGACAGTCAAAGATGGCTCTTTTAGTTCATTTGTAATAACTGCCATTGGTCAAGGACTTTAAAGAATGAACATACATGTTTCTTGTTAATAAATTCATTTGGAAGCAATTTTTAACTTTAGTCCTTGCATTAGAGTAATAGCATTCAATGTTTTAATGTTACTGTACATTGTGAATATTGCACTGAAGCTTGATTTGAAGGAAATCGTGAATCAAATCGAAATATCTGTCAGAAAAATCGCAATTAGATCTTTTCCCAAAATCGTTCAGCCCTAGTGTGCTGTCTCTTTGAAGACGACTGAAATCTATCTACCTTCCTTGTTCTCTTTCAGCCATGCAAGGCTCCACAGTAAACAAAACTCCGGGCCAAGGTTTTATTGGAAAGTAATTGGAGAGGCTAATGAATATGCCTTTGGAATTTAAAGGATGTCCAACAACCGAACATTTTGGTGAGGAAAAAGACCTGAACTTTCCTCCAAAAAACACCACACTCGTGGTCACAAGCATAAATTTGTTTTGCAGCAACCCTTTGTAAATAGGAGCTCCTTCGATCGGGGCCTTTTCCGTGAACCAAGCTGCATGTAAAAACTGTGCTTTGAGCTGCAGCGTGCATGTTGTACCGAGCTATGATTAAAAACGGCAAACCTCAAAGTGCCCAAACAGTACAGCCCTCAAAAGACAGACATCATGTCCTCTGATCACATGTTCATGCCAAAAGAGCCCTGTTGTTTTGACAAGGTATCTCTTGATAATGAGATCCTGTGTTTCAATGAAAAAACATTGAGCTCAGCTCTGAATGTATCAAGCATTTACATCATCAGTTGAAGAGACTGATGTGGATTGGGATTTCATAGTAATTCTGTTGACGGGTAAATTAGACAATTGTGACATCCGTTATTATATCATGCATCAACTAACCTACATAATACCATACACATCTGTATTCATACTTATTTACATATGCACAGAAACTGCCACAAATCCTCTACCCCTCATTCCCTTTGGTATTTTCCTTTAATGTGCTCCTCCCTTCTGATTTACTGGATGACACAATGAAGAAAACAGAACCAGAAGATTTACGATGAAAAGCCACTCGTCTTGTTGCTCTCTAGAACAAATCAGCCCAGCGGAGTTCCTCTCTGTGGAAGCCCTAATCCGTAACATCTCTCCCTCTTCTCCCAGTTCCTCCAGCTGAGAAGGAAGGCTGCCCACATCTCCCTGCAAGCTGTCACCAGGCGAAGGGGAGCGCATATACCCCCTCAGGTGGTCCACTGGAGCATGACGGGAAGAAGGGGATGGGGGATGCGAGGAAGAAAATGAGGAGGAAGAGGAGGAGGAGGCAGACAGGAGCCTCTAGGCAGGCAGTGAAATGTAGCCAGCTACAATGCGTAGCTTACGGTTGGACTTTGGGCAGTGTTATGCAACGCTAACAATGCAGGGCTGAGTAGATGTACTGGAGGGAGCCAAGGAGCTGCTGTGCACGGTGAAAACGACGTACATATATTTTACGGCTGCTTATCACCCCATTCCCAAGCAGAACCCCTTTCAAAAACACTTCATTAAGTGTGGCTGTGCATTGGCAAGCAGTCAAAAGGAGCAGCCCTGCTCTCTTGCTCCCCCCTTGCCCAGCGTGCTAATGTGAAATCTGTTGAGTCAGTGCTCACAGATCTCCCGGGACCTCGTTGGAGTGAGGGTCTTTGGAGTTAGCTGCACAGCCACTTCTTCAAGCATCGACACAGTCCTGCCCTCCAGACTGCTGCTCACAAGCCCACGGGGACCTGCCACTGTAGCAGGAGCTGTAGAAGCAGAGGGAACGATACGGGCCTCGTCACACTGAATTCAAGGCGTGCCTTTCATTTCCTTTGGAGCCGTATAAAAACTCAAAGCCAAACCTGCGGCTGGCACAGGCGTAACAATCCATCCAGGGAAGAATTACCAAGTTTATTTACTCTTCGAGTCATAAAATTAAAATGCTGGCAGCTGGCGAGAGAATTATTTAGACAGTGAGTCATTAGAAACGGAGCACATGTGATTTGTGAGCTAGGCAGATGGAACAACAACAGAAACAGACAGTGACATTTTTTTTTTTGTACGCGTGTGTGTGAGCTTCTATCTTTGAGAGGATAAATAAGTTTAACTACAACCATGAGACTGGGAGCAGAATCACATTTACTTTGAGGTTAAAGTAAGGACAAGGGCGTGGGAGGCAGACGTTTCTAACACCCACCACTGAATGGATATTATAACTTATCAAAGTCTCAAATAAAACATGACTTTTTCTTTGAGCTTTAACTATGAGAACGCTTCACTATATATGCAAGCATTTTAGAGCACATTACAAACAAAAATAGCATACATTTGCTTTTGGGGAGTGACTATTATAAAAGAAAAATGTTTTGTTTATTTTATATACTCACACAGGAAGCCTCTGGAGGCCGCATTGCACACAGGATTGAAAGTCTTGAGAGAGGCTTGTAATGTGCACACATCCTCAAAACACTGCCGTAAAGGCGGAATGGGCCAATAAACGTGACGTTGGGTTGGGACCTTGAAATGAATTGACTTTGAGTCATGAGCATATCTTTTGTTTCGATATGACACTATAAAAAGCACCAGCACCAACGGCCATTGTTAGACCACAGAGTCTTGATTTGTAAAGATTAACAGATCATTGGTTTAACAGCTGTCATTAACATTCCTATTATATTTCTTCTACTTTTCTAACAGCTGCTTGAGTGAACTTGAGCATACGAGGTACATCTGGGCGCACCATGAAGTACCCTTTCGGTGCCATCCACTCACATTCTTTACCACACAAAGCGATGTGCAATCAATTGATTTAAGTGGAGATTTCGGCAGCTGCTGAAATCAAGAAAACAGTTTGCCAAGTGCTGTTTTTTCTTCGTTCGGGGGGGGGGGGGGGGGGGGGTCCATTGGCTACTGTAGTCTCTAAATCTTCCACAGCCTACAAACTGTAGTTCTTTGAATAACTCACAGGGAAGTCAGAATGCCACACACAAACAGCAACGTGACATGGAATTACGTACCAACAGCAGAAAACAAGAGGGAATGCAATGTTAGAGAGGTCAGTTGCAGATGGAGTGTCGACTAAACCTTCGCTGAATAATATAATATGATGCACAAAAGAAAGTTTTATATCTGGCAAGATGACAAACTGAAACAGATAAAATAATTCTCCTCCAGGAGCAATTCGTCCCCTGTTTCTACTCCTCCCACTCACATTTGACTGCCTTTGGAAACTTTCAGAAACAAAGTTTCTTTCGTTCCACACCGCACAAAAGAAATAAAACACTCTGCCTCATCGGCAGCTTCTCATGCACATCTTCCATGTTGATTCACGGCTCTGTGCGAGGCCTCAGGTTTACAGAAAAAAAAAACCTCCCATGGTGCGCACATCTTCATAGATTACATCTTTAGAGAGTGATGTAATTGTCATATTGAACGTATGCTATCCAACATCGCCAAGTGAACAGATGGTGAGTGTTACCTCCCATAAAATGATTGAGAGATTACACCGTCTACCCAGCTGTTTTTCGGGTGTCACTGCCAGCCTGTGGTGTATTGAAACCTAATCCAGCAGCATCGCTCGACAAAACTCAGCCTTGACATCCGTAAAAACATTTCAGTGACAGGTCACTTACAAGCATCATGTTGGAGGATTCCAGGAAATGTTGAGGAAAAACTCTCTCCGGTATTTCATAAGACATAAAAGTCATAATTTTTGCAGGAGTTCTACAATGCATACTCCAAAAGTGCACTTGGGGAATCTAAAAAGCTCTTTCTCTGGGGTAGCTCGACGTTGAGGCTGAATTGTGAAATATTAAGTCATAGATTTTGTTGTCTGAAATAACCTTGTACAAAGTGCACAGTAAGAAATCTTATTCAAGCTGGGTAAGACATAAGGCCTGATTTAGCCGTCCAAGTTTGGAGATCTACGATACAAATCCCTCAGTCAGAAGCAACTCAGTGTGCATGCCAGTCAGCAAAGCTCATTAACATTACCATCTCAGGCTTCCAGAAATCTTCAAATATGCTTGATTTAGTCAAATCTGTTTTAGTATGAAAAGACCGGGCATGAAAACAAGTACACAAGGCGGAAGGAGAGGAAACTTTAATGCTAAACAATGTTATTCTATCTTATTTCAAACTCCCCCGACAGAAATGAAATGCAGTGCTGCAAGTCAACCGTGTTCTCCAAATTCAGCATCCGTTTCCTTTGTTGACACTGTGCTGTCTCCTCACGCTTGAGCTGAGCACACTCAGGTGAAAACCAGTCCTTGTGTTCTTGTTTGGTTTTGGAGTTCCTCACAACCAAATCCCAGTGAAGAATATGTTCTTGACTGAGTCACACCGTTTACTGTGTTGGAAAGTAGAGTTTGGCCGATTTCCAGTTTCACCGGTCCGGTTCGCTGTACAAGGTTAAACCGGTTTAATATATGCAAACCGGTTGAACCGGCATTTCTCCTCGTGACATGGAAAATTAAAAACATCAGTGATCTGTGCCGTCGGCGTCACAGCACTAAATCCAATGTGTCTTTCATTAGTTATAAGCAGCAATAATGAAGTGATTAAAATAATGTGTTTATTTATAAACAGACTAACGGAGCCGAGTGTCAGATGGTCGGCCGGTGCATAAAGTGCAGCCACCCCGCTGGTAGTTGCTCGTATGAGACCCCGTTGTATGCAGCGACACGTATATGATGCTCAGCAACTTTGCTTGCCGTTGAAGAGTCGTGAAAATATGCAAGACGAACAAAAGTTCACCTTCCATAGTTGTTTTGAATACACGGGCGAATCGGAATCCCGACGCTCATTGAATACGTCACGCGGCCTGCGGCGATGTATCCGTCTCTCTGGTTCTTCAAAGTTTCGTAAAAAACAGACGCCACAAAGCAAAGTTATTTTTAAACAGTACGATCGCGGCATATTTTTGACTCTGCTTTCCGTGATTATGGCGCAATCTTCTGCGTAAAAAAACGAATGTATCACTCAGGAGGGGCTGCTACGGCAAGTGTGACGCCTAGTGGGAAAGGATGGTATAACCGGTTCGGTCCGGTCTTTGGCTTAGTATCAGACCGGTTTGAAAATGTTTAAACCTGCCCAAGCTTATTGGCAGGACAACAAATTCCAGGAAAAAAAGGTTGTTTAGTTAAAATGACTAAAGAGATTGTAGGCTTTGCGCAGTTTAAAAGTCTGTGCTCAGCAAAGAGATCAAACTGATGCTCAGATAATGAATGGGGAAAGCCATGGACGCGCCCATAACTGGCTATTATGAGAGATGCTACTACTGTAACTTTGCCAGACCACTTTATTCTCGAGGGAGCGTTGCAACAGTCTGTTTGAAAAGCTCTCAGAGCGGGGACCGCTTTCAAGGAGGAGCATGGGGGAGGAAAAGATCATCAAAAACATTACATTTCTCATAATTTCATTTTCATTCCTTTTTTCCCATCCTCCCCCTTTGGTCTTCACATTATGTGAAAAACAATGTGCATTGTAAACTGCGGGACAAAAGGTGCATGTACACAATAGATATAGCACATCCTGCTGTTGACTATTTCGTGTTATGAAAAAAGGTTCTCCATCAAAGCAGCAGGTTGAATATGACCTTACTTGTTTCCCTCAAAAAAGAAAGATATGGGAGAGTCTATTCATTTTCTTCAGCTGATAGTGACGGTTATATAGTGCCAGAGAAACAAATAGCTTAACCATGAATCAATGCACGACCTGCCTTGCACCCAAATCAGCTCATTCCTTTTAGTCCAGCACCTTATGGCCATAAAACATTTGGTAGGAACAGAAGAGTGGTAGGTAAACAGCAGAGAAAAGCAAACATAGAGCACTTATAGATGTCTCAAACGTGACTGCAGGGATCATTAGCACAATGATTATACTGAGGCAATGGCTCGAGGCAGTCACAATACTAAAGCCAATGTAGAATTTGTTTGCATGAGCCTAAGATAAAAGCAACAGTACTGTGTCAGTGCACATAGCCAAAATGATAGATGTGGAGAGATATACTTTGCAACACAGAGGTGATGCTTATGATCACAGTGTGCAGGGAGGGAAACATCAGGGATTCAGATTCCTCAGGGACTTTGGATGTTCGTGTCATTTTTGTCAGAATCACAGACAGGTTTTTGTTCCACTAAAGAAGCGAGGCTCTTTGTCTTTATGTCTGACTTCAAGGATATCTGTCCTCTTTGGAAACAGAACGAGCCGAGGTGGTGGACACACGCAGGGGAGGGAGCCAGCTCAACACATTACGCTGACTATAATTGAACAGTGAAGTATGGGGGAAAGGTATGATTTATATTTTATGGCATGCCAGATAAAGCCCTAAAGTCTTGCATAGGAATGAGTAATATTTGAATATAACTGGGGTGGTTAATGCAACTTGGAGGCACAGGGGTAGAATTAGGAGCCTCGCAACTAATGTGAAGCAAACGTCCCTCTAGGTCCCAACCTGTCACAGAGATACAGTGGTGGAGACATGTGGTAATTGGGCTTTTTTTTTTTCTATCTCCGGAGTTAGCGAAGAGCAAGCCCAAGCAGTTTTGGAGCCTTAAAGATAATAAAGTAAATGAAAGAAAATGTAACAGAAACAAGACAAGACTTCACAAGTGGTCACTGTGAAGATTCAAGGCTCATTTCTTCAAAGTTAGTGTTATTCAAATATTATTGACCACCTCATCCATCCAAAACAAGGATGTTTCCAAATAAAACGATGACATTTCAGGAATGCAAAGGGTTCACCTGAGAACATATGCAGGTATTATTGTAATTTGCACCAATAAAAACACACTTTCAATGTTACATTAGAGTAGATTCTCCAGCATCTGAAATGATGTCCTTAACACTTTGGCTCATTCACACCAGCACAAAACCACCATCTTCAGATTTCTATGACGCTTCAACAAAACCATGATACTCATCTATTCAAGGTGGACTACACCCAAAATCCACTTGTCTGGGGCTGACAGCCTTTTCACTTGTTCTGCTTACATATATTGGACGCTTTCAGACAGCATACCGTCAACATAGCCTCACTTCATAAAGTCATCAACAGGAAGACGCGGTTTATGTCCGTCAACACCAGAACTCCCTCAAAAAAAATGCAGAACATAAAACCAATTACGCAAATAAACTTCATAATGTCAAAAACATATGCAACAACGCGTCAACACCAAGTAGAAAAACGTCTATAAAACAACGAAGAGTTCACAAAAAAAAAGCTGAAAAAGCAAAGAGTTTCACGGTACAACACAAGCGCGTGCAACAACAACAAAAATAATGAGCTCGCGCGCTTGCACTTGTTCCGATTCCAGCCATCAAGTGGTCGAAGGGCTTGTGATCGCCAGGCGGCACATCAATTAAACTTTCCCCCCACAAGGAAAACTACTAACGCTTGTATTGAATTGTCTAAAAACGGAAGTTAACGTGACTTACCGACGGTGTTTCAGCGGTGGCGTCCACGTGCGGCGCTCCTCAAATCCCCTCGGCTGCCTGTCACAGTTCAACCTCACTTCCAGGAGTCTCTTTTCCGTGTCGTTAGCGAGCCGCGCCGTCAGACTAAACGGTAGCGCGTCGTCTCAAACATCGCGTCGGTCTCACTTCTGCGACAGCTGCTGCTTTTGGAAGCGGCGGGAGAGGAGAGTTTTGTTTTTCCCTGCTGCCGTTTCTGCCTACGAGACCGTCTGTCTGCCTGCGGCTGTGTGCGCGCGCGTGTTTTGGATGGGAAACCAGTAGCAGGTTCCCAGACACACACACATACACGCGCGCGCGCGCTCTCCCTCCCCGCCAATCACGTACAGTGTCACACTCCTACGTAACATGCACTTCTGGGAGTCTCTTTAAAGTAGAAAGAGACAAAAAAAAATAAAAAAAATAAAGTAGAAAGAGACGAAGAAGAAAATAGCCACGCAGTAGATAACATGTCTGGATGTTTTGTTGACTATAATAAAGTTTTCTCAAAACTTAAAGAGCCTCCTTCCCATTATATTATTAAAGAATATGTGTTGATCAACACTTTGAGTTTCTATGGTAAGCTAATATTTTGGATGTATTTTTTATTATAGTCTGTGACTGAAACCTTTAATATATCTAAGGGACATTCCCAAAGATCACCCATCAACTAAAAGTTGTTCTTCTTTTGAATTGCTTGTTTAGACACGTCCTACTACTTAGCAACAAAGACACAGAGTCCTTCAGGGGATACTATAGAAGGAACCAGGTATACTACCTGATGAGGTAGCCTTGCACAACAGTCACTTAAGCCCTTATATGGATATACTGTAATAGCACTGCCAAGGTAGAGTGGGAACGGGAAGATTGCTCAGGCATTCCCAGAGGTCACCATAACAAAACAAAACAAAAAAAAGGAGCTTTGGATCGCTTGGTTAGGCAGACGTACAACATAGTGGAGCATTTTCCAATAGCTCACGGCTGAATGTGTGGGACGTGTGAGCAGCTTACTACAACCTTTTTTGTGTCTACAGCCATGCCAACGGATATTTGTTCCCTGGGAATTCACACACACACACACACAAACACACACACACACACACACACACACACACACACACAGAGGCCCTTGAGCTGCATGTTTTGCTTAGCTGGTTGCAAGTCGTCCAAGTCCCCCCCGCTCTAATTCCTCTCGTGGTAGATTTGACTTATTTTAGAAGCTCTGTCATCGTTTTTTTGGACACATTTGGACGATGCTGCCTCGTCTGAGACAAGTTCAACTTTTATGTGCTTCTGTTTCTTTGCCTCTGGGTCCCCGCAGCTGATCATTAACATGTTGCAGAGGGGGGGAAAGGATGAGCATTTAAGCCAGCAACATTTGTTATGATAAGCAGAGGACCGGTTGTACTGTAGCAGATGTCCTCTGGTCAATTCGGATTGCCGTGATATTAAACGCACGATGAAGGATAAACAAATCCACTTGTGGCTTATGTACGGCAGTCCGGTAATTAAATATGAATGTTTTTGATTTCCTCCCGAACTCTTCAGGCACAGTTTTGTCTGGCGATGCATGCCGGTGCTGCTGCAACACCAAAGTCCTCGTAAGGTGTCGTTAAAGCACAAAAGACGGATTCATTAGCAAGTGGGTGTTCAGTTTTCCACTTGTGAAAAGCAGAAATGAAAGCTCCCTAAAGATGAATCACCCCCCCTGACATATGCAGCCGACAAAAAAACGAAATCACCTCAATAATCCGATATGAAAGTTCTTCATGCCTCCGGGCCTTGAAGCTTCCCCTGGATCAGGTTACAGTTTGTCTGGCTTTGTGATTCCACACTACAAGCAAGCTGCTCAGCCATCTGGTAGAGCATGTGGAAACGGTTCATTTCAAGAATTTGGAATTGAAAAATGTTTGCCGAGCCTTCTGAGACCATTCCTTTTTTTTTTTTTTTTTACACTTATACCTTCAGGCGATCCACTTTGATTTACACACAGCCTCTTCTGTTGAGCGTGGCTCTGGATGTGGAGTGTTTTTGCTGCCATGGCTTCTGGAGGCTCTCTAGACCATGACACTGAAGAAATCCTGAACCGTGGCTCTGCGGTCCCCCACATGAGCGAACGCTTTCACTGTAATGAGTCACTTTTTCCTGGTTGAAGGGAAAATAGACCAAAAGGGGGGGTTAATGCACACACACATGCAACCACACAAGCCGAGAGAGTTGAAAGGTCATTAGCTGTTTCCTGTTGGTGAGTTTGGGAATTCAGGCAGCTGGGTCTCTCCAGGGAAAGACTGATGAAAGAGGCAAAACATTGGAACCAAGTCAAGGTTTTTAACCCGTATGGCACTACCAGTCTCGATAGCAATCTGGAGAATGATTGCCCAACAAACGTGTTGAAAGCCTCATTGCTCAATTCAAAGCTGAGGTTAGCATCTGGACGCATGACACACCGCAGAGACTGAAACGTCTTTCAGGTTTTGTTTTTTTTTGGCTCACGTGGCTCCAAGTTTCCGTGATGAGTTGCAGGACTGGAATCTGGCGGTGGAAGAGTAACCGGCCGCAGCTATTCCGGTGAATTTGCTGAGATTATCTCATACAGTATTCACATTGTGTGTCGAGCGCACTCGTGGAATTTATCAGGAGTTTTTTTGTTTAGTCTTTCATGAGTCATTTTCTGGAGCAGCTGGGTTTCACTGGTTTTTCCGTGCCTACATTCCCCTCAAATCTCGTTGCAGGGTTTCATCGCTCATGTAGTCATAGTCAAACCTAAGTTATGTTTTATTTTATGCTCCACTGCCCCACTGCATGCCTCATTTAATACACATTTCAAATCCAGGATGGCCTATTCCAAACTCTGATATCTATATCATATAATAGATGATTTCTACATCACTTTTCCTTCTGATTATGTATGTAAGTATTTGGCAGCACTCATTTTTGAATCTTGCTTGTGTGGGTTTCATCGACATAACAAGCTCGTGATGATGGACTGCCAAGGAATCCTCAGCCTTCCCGCTCCTCCATTACTATCGGTACTTTATTTCCCCCCCCGTCTAAAGCTCTCCAACATGGAGGCAGAAGCCACAGCCAGAGCTCTACCTGGCAGTGATTCCCCCTTTCTCTCTCTCTCTCCGTCCTCCCCAAAACCCTGGAAAACATAAACATCCTTCTAGGCCCGTGACGTTAGACGAGGAGCTGTGCATGCCGGCTGGATTAGGGAGAACGAGGTGCCTCAGTCCCCGGGGTGAACAGGGTAAACACGGAGATCTGACGATGGAGGGATGGAGCGGTGCGAGGGACCCCTTTGCTCCGACCACCGGCTGCCTCTCATCTCCCCACACGGCCAGATGGCTGCCGCACACTCCCCAACGCACTCTCATCTCTCATTAGGCTCGTCCTCTCTCTCTTTTTTTTTTTTTTATTTCTCCGTCTCACTGCCGCACTCATCAAACACTGAATTCATGTGGCCCGTTGTTTACTCTTCACAGTGTGAGACATGAAACACACACATCAGACACACTGGTTACAGAGCTGCATGAGCCCAAAAGTGCATCTCATTGTGGTCGAGGTCGTCGTGACCACGATGCTTCAACAAAAAGTGTGTGACGCTTGCTTTCATTTAAGATTGTACGTTCCGAACTCGCCACATTCAGAGGTATGTGTTTATGTGAAGCCTCTTGTTTAGGTCTCACTTGTCAAGTGTGTGTGTGTGTGTGTGTGTGTGTGTGTGTGTGTGTGTGTGTGTGTGTGTGTGTGTGTGTGTGAGCGCTCTCGGCTGCTCTCCTCCTCACGCTCCTTTCACATTATCCAACCAGGTCAAGTGGAACAAGCCACTTTGCTAATGTTTAAGTGTAGTAAGTGTGAAATGAGAAATATATTTAGCCCTGGGATGGCGTATTGATTTCTACCTGCTTGTGTCTGCTGGAATGTCGTGCACGTTTTGGCCTCTAATACACAGGAATTGAAGGTGTGTCATGAAGCTGACCTCTGTGGTGTTTTTAAGCTGTTTTTCTAAATTACCTGAACTGCTTGCAATGGCTATTTCCCACATCTTAAGGCATGTCTGTATGGCTTTTACAGTGATTGGTTGTCAACAGGTTTCATCTGATTGGTCCAGAAGATCTGTCAGATTATGAAATTTGACCGTTCAGGCACCGCTGGAACAGAAATACCCCGGCAACTTCTATAAAATGATCTCAACAACTATTCATATAACCACTCATGGTGATGTCATTGGAAGACAGTTTTGCTTTTTTTTGGGGGGGGGGGGGGGGACCAGTTATTGGAATCCTCTTTTTGCCAAAGACAGCCACTATAATTAGATTTCATCATCTGAATACCCAGCCAGCCACAAGTAATGACTTTCATGCTCACATCGACCGTCGCTGCTTTGTCGCTTTCTAAAACAGAGAAAAGAAATCCCTTTTTCGGAATTCTGCATTACTAATATGGAGGCGTTTTTTTTTCCGATCAATAAGTTTTGATTTCAAGATTTTTTTGAAAACTAATTAAATTCCAATTTTATGTGTCAGGGGTGGAATTCTTCACTTCATATTGCATTCAGTATGAGAGCGTATGAGAGTATGAACATCACATCAGAAAATGTTGACTGCAATTGCTAATTTTCTACTTCTGATATGAGATGTGTTTGTGTCAGTCCTCTCTTCTACCCCCCTCGCCTGCTATCATGCATCGTGCCAACACCGGACACATTTAATCTCGCTTTGCCCGCGGGCAGCATCTCAACTCAGGAGGGAAAACAGGATTTTCAGAAGGAGAACACACCCAGGAAGTCAGATTTAGCAGCTCACTTAGACAAAACCCTCTGTAATGGACCCACACAACCATTAAACAGCAGATCCGTCTCCGTTGTGGCAGTGAGACAGTTGAAGGATAGGCGTGTGGAGTGCATGTATTGTAACTTCTGTCGTTCTTAACGATTCAGGCACCTGAAAGCCTCGTTGGAATCTCGCTCGTTATATTGAAGAAGTAGGACCCCTGATGTCCCTTCTACACCATATCCTCACCTGTAAGTACAGCGTTGCAAGTCTTGGGACACATAGCACACCTATTGGATAATGTTCTTTTAGTTTATTCAGATAAAGGTTTCATTCAGTTTGTCGGTATCTGCCTGCCACTGCTGCTAATTTAGCCGATCAATGAGCAGAGCCCTCTGGGTCACACAAAGAGCCAAAGATCCAATTTCGTGTCGCAAGTTCAATTTGCTCTTTATTGTCAGCAGGACGCTTGGAGACGCCGTCGTAGCCGTAGCGCTGCTGCAAGATAATAATTTGGAGACATGGACACATGCTATGTCTTGATATCAGAGAACAATTTAGGAAAATGGGTCGTAAAAAAAGGAGGGAGAAGGCACCGATGAGGTCCAAGAAGGTGATGACCTTTTTAATACTAGCAATCCAAGGGGAACACCTGAATTATCTCAATATGTTACACCGAGGTCTGGTTCATACGACATAGATGCTTTTATTGAAGAGATATTCGTCCCCAGTGTCCCATTTGAGCCTATAAGCCAGATTTCTGATTTTACAGCGTTATGATTTTGATGAAATATCTCCCAGGATACCTCTGTTTCTTGTCAGACAAGTCAGCAGGCATACATTCCCATCATGCCGCAGGTAACAACAGGTTCTTCCACCCCCACGAAAAAAAGAAATCAGATAATTGTCTGTTTTGTCCCCCTTTAAATTGCATTCACTAAATAAAACAGGTTTTAGTGAGCGAGGCGATGCAAATTAAGTCATTTTGTGCAACAACGCTTAAAGCCAAAAAGGTCCCCGGGGGAGAAGTGGATTACTTTTTGGAAAAAGCCTCCCACAGGATACAGCCCAGAGAGGAAGATTCAACTTGAAATGTTACGTCAGCCGGAAAAAGACACGACATCTGTAGCTTTAGCAGCCAAGTCTGTGTGCACTTGTGTACTGTATGTATGCATGACGGTAAAAAAAAAAAGAAGATCTTGCGTGCCGCAGAAAGTGATGATGCAAGCGCCTTGGCTCACGACTGGCTCATCTCATCTCTATAAACGCCATGTGACATGACCTCATCAGCTGAGAGGACACCCTCCGGATCAGCTCTGAGACTTTAATGACATGCTTTTAATTTCTGCAACTGCACGTGTGACGGTCCCCCCCCCCCCCCCCCCCCCCCCCCGACTTCAAGGCAAGACTAACAAGGTGAAGGACCTGAGGCTTCCAGCAATCATCCAGCAGATGTGATGTAGCGCCGGCGAATTCTGTTCATGGTTAAGGTTTCCATGTTTCCATTAAGACACGCTTTTTTTTCTGCGATAAATGAGACAACTTCTGGTGTGTGACTCAGTGCTAAAGACTTCAGGACAATGACCGATGTGTAAACTTCCTTTCATAAGAAATCTCCCCCGAAAATAGAATCCCCACAAGGTATCCAGATGTAAGCTCCATTACATCTGTTGGCAGTTTAGAAGACACAAATACCAATCATCAATAATACAAATGTTAGATTGCTTGAAAAAGTGAACATGATTTTGCGATCGCATAGATTTGATGTTTTAATCGTTTTGGACCAAAAAGAGCTCTGACCCCAACATATGTTTTCTCCAGCGCGGTTCAGCAGCTCCAGATAAAGTAGTTGTTGATGACATCAAGATAAGAGTCTTGGCACGTTTCAGTGTTTAGCCCAGAACAGGCCTTTCTTCCATGGAAACATATCTACCATGAACTGTCCAAGATAATGGGGATAACATGTGTAAGCCCTTTTTAGGGTGGATTTTTTTATGCTTTATTATATGAATCCAAGAGGTCAAGCTTATAAACCCATAAAGCCAATAAACTGTGTGCAGTGATGTCCCATGGTGTCTAGAAGATTCTGCGGGGGGAAAAAAGGACTGGAGAAAAAAAAAAAGTATTCTACATTGTTTGCACACCTTTCACCTTTTAAGGCGAAGGAATTTTCATTACCCCGAGTATTACATTAATTCCTCCTGCAAAGAGGAAACAGTGTTGCTCTGCTGTGTTTGATTCCGAAATGGTTTGGCTTTATAGAAAAAAAATCACATGAGGAGAATTAATGAGGCGCGCACACACTGGAAACACATCAGACTACTTAGGGATTAATCTTTATACCATTTGTTGTTGATTTACAAACCCAAATATCCAAGGCTCTCAATTACGCTGGAAAAACATTCCTTTGCCGAGTTATGGCATTGATTAAAAACATAACATGAGCATGCTAACATGTTTACCATAGCAACGATAACAGATAGTGTTAGAGTCAAGGTCCTCATTAGGGTACATCATGTGGGGACCACCAATGTACGAAATGTGTTGCCAATCAAACAGATATTTCTCAGGATGGCGCTAGCTGAACAGTCAGAAAAGCATCAAAGTCAGTAGGATTCATCCTCTGGGGACACTGAATGCCTACACAAAGTTTGCCATCCATAGAATAGTTGTCAAGACACGTCGACATAAACCAGAGGTGACAGCCCGCAAGATCTCCTCGCCATCTTTCATCTCGGCAGCGAGTATTCTAACCTCCAGCTGCCATGAAATACACTTTGAAGATCATCTCCTGACAGACAAAAGAGAATATAACAAAAAATCGATCCCGACAAGGTCAACTCACCGGTCTGAAGAGAAAAGTGAGTTTCCTTCAAATTGCGAGGCTGCAAACCAGCAGATCAGCACAATCTGCTGTCGAGGCTGACATTATCTATGGCGCTGCGTTCACTGCAGGCAATAGGGGGAATGTCAGAAACACTTTTCCCAGAGAAAGAGATCCCCGTGACATTAACAATGACTTTTACCAGCTTTGAACTTCACTCGGTTCCAACCAGGAATCCAAAACAGGATCTACTCAGTCTGTGTGCTTGAAAAGCTTTCTGCTGTCCAAACTGACTGTCTAGATGTTGGACTGGGACTGATCTTCGTGCAGACTGCAATTCATTGGCCTGTTGAAATGCAACGTCAGCTATTAATGATTCAGTACTTTAGGGTTGATTGCAAGACTACTGTAAAATGAAATTACAAGATGAAATGTGAACAGTTGCAGGGCAGATTCACATTTGTAGATTTAAAGAATGTGCCACGAAGGTTGAAGTCTACAGGTTTACGATTTAGCCGGAGTAATATTCCAGGAAAAACACTTAGATTTTCCGAGAGTAAAGTCATACATTTGGGGGGGGGGGGGGAATATGCAAAACCGTGGTAAAGCCTTCGTCTTGATTTCAGTTGCTCCTAATGTAGTGCTTTTACGGTAAGGATGCGAGCGAGGCGAAGGTCCTGAAAGATACAAATGTGTTTTTATTTCAGGTTCTTTACATTCTTTCATGATCAATAAGTACTTCTATTGTAGAAGTTATAGGTAAATAGAGACGATCGACTTCTATGTTGACTTTTATTTTATTTATATTATTATTTATTATTTATATTTGACCGCGAACACTAAATCCAACCGTTGAGAAAACCCTGGTTACTATAGTTACACATTGACGCTTTTAGGGGTCCGTGGCGAACTGTCACTGTGTAGGAGCAGGAGAACGCCGAGGTGGATAGACACTGCCCTCTGATGGAGAAACATAGCCAGTGCAGGAAGTGTGTGTTCCTGTGCCTGGGACGGTAGTTGAGGTACATGAGATAATTAATTTACAAGCTGAGTTAAATAAGCTGTATACTCATTTTTAAAAACTAATAATAAAGTGTATATATATATATATATATGGACACCCGAAGGAGACATGAGCAAAACCTTCTTTGCACAAGTAAAATACTGTGCATACAAAATGTGTATCGAGGCTGAAAATGTAACCTCAACAAATGCACGTTTTACTCCCGTTTGTGAAAAACACAGTGCACATTTCTGGAAATGACTTAAAAACAATAATAATAATTTAATATTTAATATAAAAAAAAAAAAACGCTTCACCAGCCTTTCCCCCGTAAGTCAAATGCGAGAAGACACCTCTTTTAAATAAAAATTACTTTATTTTTTAAAATAAATGCATTTTTTTACAGTCAGAACACAGAACAGCGGGACATGCACCGCTGCTCCCGACACTGGAGGCGAACAAAAACAACATCAGAGAAAATAAAAACAGACTAGGCGTGGGTTTTCTCTTACCTCTGTTCACTTATGCTGATTTGTCTCAAACTCCAGGGTCTGAACAATGTGAGTCTCCTTCATACGGACATTATTAAATGGCACACTTCAGTTGTGACAAAACCAGGCAAATATGTGATGAATTTTGTTTTTTAAAAAGGCGCTGAGCGTATCAAATGTATCACCGTCGGTCTAAAGGATGAGCTAAAAACACAACTCGGGGCCACAAATGGACAGAAGAGAAAGCAGAAAAAATTTAAGCAGTTATGCGAGAGCAAAGAACACATTGAAAAGGCATATGTATTTGTATTTAAAAAAAAAAATCAGAATATGTACTCGACAAATATCTTAATCAAACCTGGAGTTTGGACTAGTGTTCTTTTCATATATATATTCATATTTATCTTCATCTGAAAACTTGGCAAGGACACAACATAAGCAGGCACAATTCTGAATAATACACGTTGACAGATGGCTTCCCCCCCTTTTTTTGCTTACTTCCCACCCCCCACCCCCCAAAAAAGCAGAAAAAAAACTGTACATTTCTATAAAACGTTTGTGTTTTTACATTAGTTACAAAAAATAATACTTCATTTACTGATCCTTCATACTTAGGACAGAAGAACAAAATAATGTTGCATATTCATTCTTCAAACGTGGTGACCTTTGCTGGTGTGTAATGATAAAATATTATAATAATAATAATACTATATGGTGTGAGAGACAGAATGGCAATAAAGTTAAAAGGTGGTAAAAGGGAGTAATGATTCCTCCGGTTACGTCGTGTACATGCACTTAGCAATGAGACATCAGGGGTTTCAAACCTTTGCTAATGCTATATCAAATAAGATGTTAAGATTTACAAGTTGGAGTTGTGGTCGTAACAGCATGTTTGGCTAAATGTTAAATGTGAAAAGACCTTTCCTTCAAGGGCTGACTGCTTAAAGTAAGAACTAATGGACATCTTGAAAAGTCAAGTAGCTTCAAATATCTTTTAAAAACAAGGTGATGAGATATTTCATATGGACACGTCATTCTTTAAACTTGTTTTCAAGAAACATAAGATCTACTGAATATATACTAGAATTAATGACTTTTTATGGTGATTTTTTCATTAATTCAGTTTGGAAAAAGACTTTCAAACCCACATGAGACTCATCCGGTGCACCCAACTGTAGTGTGTTTCCAGACACGCTCACTATTAGCATGTCTATTAAATATAAAACAAAACTCTCAAAGTCACACCTGTCTGCTAACACAATGAGAATTCATCAGAGACTCGACACGGAGCTCCGAACAACAAAGACAACAGACATCAAAGCAAAAGGACATTTAACAACAAGCTTATTCATTAACAGGACTGTTTACTGTAGAAGTGCTTTCGTGTGACTTCAAAGAGATCAAACCCTTCATAGAGTGGACAGGATGGACATGTAGTGCTGCGTTCAGTGGCCTCTGGATTTCATAGACGGCCCTTTGGATTGGACTCTTTGAAGAAGTCCATTATTTAGGATAAATAATTGGATATAACTCAACGTATCTGCGGCATTAGGATGCTTTTAATGACAGTTTGATGTCAGCTCATTAAGTCCAGTTCTAGAAAGAGCGGGGGGGGGGGAAGGACAGTGAGAGAATAAGTAAAGAGATGTGGGAAATAAAGATTCTTTGGGATTAAATCTGGTGCTTGATTGGTTTGTCATGGACGTAAGTTGACGGCCTTCAGTCCAGGAGGAGAGGAGGCAAAGTGGTCGCGGGAGGAACTTCCTGGTTCACGTTGGTGAACTTGGCTTCTGCTCAACCACAGGAGTTTATGTCCAAAAGTTCATCTGGACTGCATTCATCAGAATATTAGTGTTGAGACCATGTCAACGTCAAGGCAAAAACAAAACAAAAAAATCATAAAAACTGTGTCAGCCATGGCAATTTTAGTGCTGTTCTGGACTCTGCAGCACAGCTCCAAACAATTAAACAGACTGAGAAATAGTAGAATAAAATAAACCCCATACACTGTGGTTTCACCCTCCCCCCAACCCCACCCAAGCCACTCCTCCTCCTGGCCCCTGACCTACAATCGTTGGCCCCCTGGTGGTTTGGGGCAGATCAGACCCAGCCGCTGGTCAGCTTATAGAACATCTCCTCATCTAGAGACTCGTTCTGGTCCTTGGCACGCGTGGAAAGGAAGATGTAGCCGCCGATGAACTCGTGGACCACCTTACAGTCCACCTCGGCGCAGATGAACGAGAGACTTGGCTCGTCTGCGAACTCCACCGTCACCTGAGCGCACGGAGGGAAGCGGTCAAAACAGAACTTTGCGATATTGAAGGAAAAACCTTATTTAATTCAAATTGGCCATATTCAATTGGTTCCCCACCATCTTGATCTCCCAGTTGACGTTCCACTGTTTCATGTTGCTGAAGCGCCAGGTCTTGATGGCGTCTCCGGTGCCGGCATCCATCCGGATCATGCGGTTGTAAGTGATGCCGATCAGCTCCTCCCTCTTGCCACCCTGAAACCTGCGGAGGAGAAGAAGGGAATCCACCATTCAAGTGACGATGCGAGTCCCTGTCAGCACACGCACAACTGAGGGAGCCGGCGATACGAGTGTAAAGACACATCTGCTTACTTGGCAAGGAAATGAGTCATTCCAAACTCCGGCAGGGACTGCCACGCCTGGATGAAGCGCATCTTGGCCTCGATCAGACTCATCTGAGCCACGTTTTGATGGGCTTCGAGGATCCGGGTTGAAATCTGACAAATACAAAAACCACAAACATTTTTGAGTACGCCTCCACCATTTGAGTCTCGACAGACACCAACACACTCCCCTCCGTAAACAAATGCATCCCATCACCACACTTCAACCACCTGCATCACCCAAATCCACAAACCCCCAGTGTGTAAACAAGCCGTGGCTAATTCCAAAAAGCCATCAGCACATACCGGGTCAGCCAATAAACAGAGAGCTGTCACAGTAATACTCGACTTCACACTGCTACAAACAAACAGACAAACGAATAGAAGCCTATGAGGCCCCTGAGGAGCCAGACTAGGGTTAACGTGCCAGTGTGCATGCATGCTTTATCTCCTACTCTGCATTTTTAGGGCTGCAGCCCAAGACTTGACCAACAAATTCAACAGAAAGCGCCCTGTAACCGAGGCATCCAGAGTAAGTAATAAGTAATCCATCACAGTGAACTTTTGCTAACCTCCCACACGTTAGATGCCAATTAGCAATGCACCCTTGAGCTCCAGTGGGGAAAAAGTAAAAAAAGGTGCAAGACAAAACTAAATAAATAAGCAAATAAGTGTGCTAGACTGAATCATTGTGGTTGATAATTAATAAGAAAATGGGCTTTACTGTGATGGATCACTTCACTTTCCTTCAGCAAGTTTCTAGTCTCTGCTTTTAATATTTTATAGACGGTAAAATAAAACCCATGAGTCAAAAACATCATTAAAGCTTTCCTTAGTCTAAAAACCTATGCTTTGCTTTGACAGGTGTTCAGCATGAACGTTGGGTATGGACAGGTGTATACCTGCTGTTAAAGTGGGCAAAAACATTGGAAAAAACCCACCGCATGGTCTATTTATTTCACTTAATATCATGTTTTTTGTAGCATAATTTGTTCTAAACGCGCCCAAATGATGTATCAATAAAATTGTGTCTAATGGCACCCTGAAAACATTAGAGCTAGTGACAAGAAACAAACGAACACACAAATAAACCAACGAGAAGGATTCTATCTATTCTACTGTGACTATCAGCCACTACGTCATGTTATACAGCCGCACTACTTTTGGTTAGGTGAGGCAACCCAGACATACAGCTTTCAGAGTCTATACAAGCATGCACATACATGTATCTAAAGCTTAAACAAGGCACCCAGTGGACACATAACTCAACTTACCAAGTCCCTGATAGAGCCTGGCTGAAGATGGGAGGAGGGGATGGGAGGAGGGCACAGAGGAATAAAGGAGATGCATACAAGAAGAGAGAAAAGGAAGACAGATTGGACAAAGAGAACAAGCAAGTAAGATCAATGTTGCAGGAGGATAGATCCAAAACAATAAAGTAGGAGGTCATAATTGTAATCAAAGAAATAAAGTGGGGGACAAGGGCAGTGGAGTCTGGAGGTCATGCAGAATTCAACCACAAGGGGGAGAGTACAGCAGCAGTCAGAGATTATTTTCAAATGTGTTATTTTTAAGAGAGGAAGTTTACACAGCATTTGTGTGGTTTCACATGAAGGAAGTAGGCATGGGAACTGTGCATTTCATTACAACAATGGGCCATTAAAATAATCACAGCTTTTCTCTGGAATTCCACCTTCATCCACAGGATGGCGGTATGGATCAAGCGGCCCATTGAGGAAGCACCCAGCTGTAGGAGTGCCATGTTGCTATACTCCAGGAATTCATTATTGCGTTTTAAATGCTTGTTTGCTTTTGTGTAAATTTATCGATTTGGCCAGAGACCAGACTGGTCCGAGTTATCTAAAGAAACTCTGTGTGTATCCACTGGGAGCCGCAGCACGGAAGTCTCCTCGGGCCAGTCTTGCAACAGGAAGTCCAGTTTAAGGGAGGTGGGGAGGGGTCGCAGCTGACTGAGAGCGAACAGGCCTTTCCCATACAGTTTTCCCGCGCAGCATTCCCAGGCACGGCTCATTTCCTGAAGCCCCACAGCCACTGTACAAGTGCACGTGTGTGAGTGTACAGGCACACACACACACACACACACACACACATACTGTACATATGCCACTACTCTTTCATGTTGTGTGCCTGGGGATACCCCCTATCAGACTGGGATTATGAGTGAGACAGGAGCCGGGGCAGAAACACAAACGGCCCCAGATGGACACACACCCTGCTGGGCTTATACTCCTATAAAGTCCTGCCCCCTGTTCTAGCTGGCCTCTATTCCAGGCAATGGATTGTGCCACAGAGATTTTTATCCATTTGTCTTTCTAAAAAAACAAACACGATACTGGAGTTTTCTGTCCATATTCTAAAAAACAAAAACTGTCTGTTGAAAAGGGGTCAGCTTTAGGATAAATTCTTATTGTTTCATATTGATTATCGCTGTTTAGAACAACTGAATAGTGTAGAATATATAAGGAAACAGTATGATGTACCAGTATCATGATTCAGCTTTCCAGGAAAAAATAATGCAAGAAGACTTCTACAGAAAAGTACAGTATATAGAGATCCAAATGCTAGTGGAACAAGCTAGACAAGCCAGGACACCGCTCACTTTCAGACCAACATACCCAATAACGTGTTAAACCCATAGGTTGGCTGGTCTAAATGGGTCAACATGCATCAAGTGCCCTCGCTTCATGACTCTTCACTTGAACATGACCAGGTTTGGTGAACAGGCTTTACTATTAAAATGGTGAATAGCTTTCATTTTATTAAAGGGATGTCCTACCGACAACAATGTAATACGATGAGAAAGAAAGAACTGAAACTATTTATTTGGTACTTCTGTAATTTGGGATCAATTCATATTTTTAGCAGCGCTGTATGTGGAACTCCAGTTATGGACCTGAGTTGACGTTCAGTGAATAACCTGTGACAGCTGTCCCATCATTTAGTGTGTGGTCAACTGTGAATTCAGTAGAACTGTCATACACACATTTCCTGCGTTACGCGAGTACAATCCAGAAATGCCGACACCCATTTACAGGAAACGTGTCCATCTTTCTGTCTCTCTCTCCAGACATCCAGTATATTTCAGGCCCAGACCATTTCTGAGTCATCACATACAGCAACACCCTCCCAACATCCTTCCAACCCCCTAGCAACATTCCACTTTTCTACGACAACTTAAACAAAACCAGACTGAGTGAGTAATGCCCGCACCCCCCACCCCCACGCCCCCCGTCACCACCATCCCCAACACAGCCATGGCAGCCGTGTACTCAGCTGTTCCAATGTACACACACACACACACACACACACACACACACACACACACACACACACACACACACACACACACACACACACACACACACACACACACACACACACACACACACACACACACACACACCAGCCTGTTGCTTACATGCAAATCTGCTGGGTACGTTTTCCTTTCGCTCACGAGAAAGTTAATTGATCTTCAGTGTTTAAATTCAAGACGTTTGCTGGTGACCACATTCGATTGCCAGATTAAATGAGCAACTACAAGTTTTCTCCACAAGCAGCAAAGGCTGAGAGCAAAGAACGTATCCATTACAGTCTGACATAAGCAACTCTACTGTTAAGCGTGTTGAGTGGTTTGGACGTCTGCTGTCCTGGTTTCCCCTCGGACGGAGGGGGGGTGGGGAGAGGAATGAAGGGAAGAGGAGGAGGAAAGTAAAGGAGGGGGAGGAGAGAAAGGCTGCATTCCAATGCAAGACAAGCCTGATGCCAGGAGGCGCCCATCTGGGAAGCATCAGATGCCGCTACATCTAACCCCACAACCGCCCCATCAAACAAGTAAACAGCCCAACACAAAATACACATAGCAGATAGTTGCCTTCTGTACGTCAAGTCTCTTTGTAACTCCACCTTCCACGTGGACCGCCTACAGTGCATTTAGAGGATGTATGTTTGAAACACAGCCCGCGTGGCTTACCTGCTTGTTCTTGTACTTCTTCAGATAGCGCGGGGACACCAGGCACTCTGGGTTGATGTCGGTGGTGATTGGCTCGATGAACTGAGGGTCGGGGTTCATGTGCTGCATCTTGAGGAAGGACAGAATGTTCTGGACCTCCAGATTGTAGGAGCTGTCGGCCATGGTCTTCCCTTTGGAGGCCAAGCGACACGCAGCCATCCAGTGGGCGTACTGTTTCTCCTGGAGAAGAAAGTCAAACGCTGACAATCAAATACGGGTTAAAAAAAAAAAAAAGGGCAAAAGATCATAAATTGTGCACTAACTTACCGTGTCGCACCGAAGCCAGATCTCATTCATGCCATCGGCCACAGGGATTAGCAACTTGATGTTGAATTTCTGACCCGAGATGTTGACATCTGGAGTTACCTCACAGCCTACACATGGAAGCCAAAATGCAGAGCGGAAGAAGAGGTCAAAGTTCACACCCATTCTTTAGACAGAAAAGCAAAACATTCTTGCACGACATGACCACATTTCACGTATTTGCACCTCTAAGATTCATTTGGTGAGCCGGTGTCCCGTGTGCCTCCTCTTTACTCTTGTAACAGGAAATTGTGATATCCTTGAATGTGCACCAGTACTGCTTATATCCCTTCAGTGTCAGTTTCTTGGGTCTGGAAAATATATAAAGAGACATAGAGAGAGACATGTCAGACCTCAGGTGGTTTAGTGGTCAAGAGGAAAGGAAGATCATAAGTGAGTGCAAAGAGAGCAGAGTCAGCGAGGTGAATTGGAAAAGGATCCAGCATTGGACTTGACCATTAATGGAAACCATTAAAGAGCTTTATACATTTTAGGGGTCTCCTGCCTGTCAGCAAAGGCTTACAGCCAAAAAATGATATGGTTAAATATGCTTGGTCGAAATGTAATCACTTTGAAAAGCTAAACTGAAAGCTCAGCCTGTAAATGTCCTTTGGCAAACTATGCAGCATATCGCAAACCAGGCAACAGTTCATTTAGCCTGAACATTTTATTTCCTGATTCTTGGAGACAATTAGGGTTGCAAAGGGGCGGAAAATTCCCGGTAAATTTCCGGAAAGTTTACGGTAAATTTCCACGGGAACTTAAGCTTGGGAATTTTGGAAATATTCCATATTTGGAAACTTGCCATGGGAATAATGGGAATTTAGGGGAAGTAACTGGGAATATATTATATCCAAGCATAAATATGAACAGAAGTCATAAACAAAACATCCATACAAAATGTTTTCAACAGATATTTCAACAGATTTATTTGAAAGTAGAACAGAACATGTTTTAGTTAGTTGTTTCATGGGTGAAGTCAAAAACAGGAATGTTAGGTTCAATACTCCCAACCCCACTCATAACAAAAATGGAATGGAATATTCCCATTCATTGTCTATGTAAGAAGCCGTGCAATGCCGTCGCGGAGCGGCGAATCTCGAGAAATAAATAAAAATTAATTCCCATTAATTCCCATAAATTCCCATGGAAAGTTTCCACTTTCGAAAATTCCCGGAATTTTGCAACCCTAGAGACAATCAACATCTTTTGGAGATTCGCAAACTTTGCATGCATTAATACAACATTGTTCATGTTTTTCTATTTGATAACAGGTAAAAGTGCGTGTGGCCATGCAGGATCAGGTCTGCATGTGGACTTACTTGAAGACTTTGACATAGTCTGCTAGCTCAGGAATAGATGTGATGTCACCCTAGGAGGAGGTGAAAAACCCATTGTTAGTACAAACCTGGACAATTTGAATATAAAACAATAACATGGTTAAACATAAGCGAAACAATGACCTTGGGCTCAACTTTGTACAGCTTTAATGCCATCGCTGAGTAGAGTACGTAATACTTCTTATGTAATACCTCAAAGTGTGGCTTCCTCTGATAAGCTGTATTAACTTAACAAGTTCTTGAGGTTGGGCAGCTGTCATAATGGACATAAATTTAGTATCCATGTAACATGCAGCCTTTTTTTAGGTTTGTTTCAGTGTCAAATATCTCTCACCCCCAGTCCTTTATCAGATGCAGGCTGTGTGAAATGTAGCACTTCCAATGAAATTCATTGTGACTTCCCGTCCCATGGGTCGCTGTACCGTGTCTATGTAGGTTCCTGTTTAATACGGCTGATGAAAGGCCACAGAAATAAAGGAACCAAACACTTGCCAAGCTGCTGCATTTGCGGGAAATCAATTCACATACCGAGTTTGGAACTCAGTACGGTGTATTTCCTGTAGTGAATGTGAAGAAGTGGCGTTTTTTTTCATACCAGTGTGTTGGACGTCTTCCCTCCCTCCAGAGTAATTTCCAGGTCTGACAGAGCTGCATCCACCTCATCCACCTCCTTCTCACTGTTATTCATGTGGTTGTCTGAAGACATGATTGACAGCTTGTTGATGTGGTACTGAGGAAAAGAAAGATCATCCAAGTTAGGCCAATTTTCTAATGACTTTTTGAGCACTTTATTTGCTGTGTTATACATTTCCAGCCATTTAATATCTGTCCACTACGGTCAAACTCGAAATCCTGAAATAAATTGTCCTCACGTTTCTAGACTTCTCAGTCATCCATGTGAAATAGTAACATACAGAGACATTTAAGAATGTTTTTCTTATTATCCTCCTTTTAGATGAACACATTCAGTGTGAACGCCACCAGTGGTTTTGGAGAACAAAGGCTATTTAAAATAAAGTCTGTGGTGCTGTGGACGAGATTCAAAGTCGTATCCTCACAGCACTGTTAAATAGAAAGAAAGAAAAGAGAACAGCTAACAATTGCTTGCAAAGTCAATCTCCAACTGCTAACACTTTCATATCGTTTTGCTGTTTTTGTATAAAAAATTGTGTGTGTGCTACCGGTGCACAAACCCTCCAACTTTATCGTATAAAAAAAAGAGAACTGGTCTGTGATACTAGCCTCATAAACCATTTTTTGGACACGTTGGCGTTTTTGTGAGCAAGTGCTGCCAGTATGCGCCGTTGTTTATCAGTAATGAAACAAGGACTTGTATCTTTGACGGAGATGAAGATGAAAAGACTAGTTTCAGGATGAGGAGAAGATTAAGTGGTTTGCGGTGATGATGATTCACTGAGAGAAACAAGGGGTACAGTTTGAACAATGTGTTCTCAGCATGTCTTTGAACTGTAACAGGCTATGAAATTGTTTTTACTGGGAACACATGTGAGACTGGGCCAATAAGGGTAAGAGAACACAGGAAACACCAATTCATTAGAATGAACTATAAACCCGACTGTGTTTACCTCTTAGCGTGAGTCACAGACACTAAATACAACTTGTTGACAAATGGTATTTATAATGTCAACCCATCACCAACCCCCCACCAATATATGAATGAACAGCTGTTGAGAGTGAGAGATAAAGAGGGAGAGTTGGAGAGAGATATGCGAGGCTTTTGGCCTGCTAAGGTTTCACAATGTGGGACAAAGGGCTCGCCATGACACTCCATTCCTCTGCCTCCTCCACTTTAAGAGCCTTTTTAAGAAAACTACAACACCGGGGTGTGGGGGCTTGTTTCCTGTTTGTGTGCATGCGTGTACGTGTTTATCTGCTGAGGATCAATGTACAACCTGTGCCCCCATTCAGTGACTATGATGCCGTTAGTGTTCTTTACTCCCGATTACCTCATCGCTATGTTCGGCCAAAGTTAAACATTGAGATGATAGCATGCCAACGCAAGCCAGCAACATACTGGATGTGGACGATCATCGCTCTTTATTTAGACCCTCTGTATCCACTCTAACCAGTGAAACATTAGCCAAAAAGCCCTGAGCTCATACTACCCTGCTGAAACATGGTAGTAGCTACCAAAGGTGCTAACAGACAGTTAGCCACAGGGAAGCCGCCAGTCAAAACACCCAACTCGGATTAGCATCTCTCTCAGGAAGAGTAACGCAAAACCAGTTAAGTGTAATTATATCTGGTCTGATGAAACACACCTAGCACCTCAGGGTCTAAGAGTGCTTCGATAGGAATGTGAGCAGGTCTATGAGATAGTGGCTTACTGGGGTTGGGTGGTCTGGATCGAGGGTCCTGTGGCACAAGATGCTCTATAATTACCCTGGGGGTGAGGACAGGGTGGCGTCCTCAGGTCTTGGCACCCACGGTTTATGAGGGTCAGAAATAGCAGGGTCGCCACCCCTCGACTACAGGGGGATAAAGGTGCTCACATCTGTAAATCACTTCCACGGCTCCCAATTTCAACTTCTATTGAACACGTCTCAGAAGAGATACTTGTGTTTCCAGGCCAAATCAACTCTATATGAGTGACTGCAGCAAGTTGCCTCAAGGATTGGAGATATTACTTGGTCACATAAAACCAACAGCCTTGGCCCAGTGTGGAAACATGCTTGAAATTAATGTTGGAATAATACAATGCTGGGTATTTCCACGGAATTTCCAAAAGGCAAAAACAAGAATATTCAAACATTGTGTTTTTATTTGACTCACTTTGCTTGATTTCCAGGCAGCCAACATAACACTCTGTGTAACTAAGTGAGATAAATGCCTAAATGTCTTTCAAGTTTATTGTAATTAATATTTTGCTCAAATGGGTAATGAATCCCTTTCTTTTTTATGAACTATGACTCAGAAATAAAGGGAAGTGATTGACGTGAACTCGTATTGAAAAGCCCAATGGGAATTTGTGTAATAATGACCCCATTAACTCACTCTGCATCAATGTGCAATAGCCAAGTTTTAGAATGTGTGCAGCAGAACTGGCAGCCATATGTCTCAACTTCAGGCTGGAAGCCAATCCAATTCATTATCTTGTGGTTGAGAAGGCAATGTGCCCATTTCCCAATGAAAGGAGGACTGCAGGTCTTGGAAATTTCAGACCCTGACAAACAAATGCTGAGACAGGGAAATTAACATCAGGCACCCATACGGACACACACGCAAACAAAAACAGTTTCTTTACCTGCAGGGCAGCAAACATCATCATTTCCTCCTCGGTGCACTCAATTTCCTCCAGCAGGATGGCCCACTTGGACTGTTCATAGAGCTGGTTCACTCGGATGGCATCATACTGTGGAGAGGTTTATCACAGAGGTTAACATGCATACAAACAAGCAGGCAATAAAACGGATTATCAGGCTCTCTCACTCTTTGATACATACAGGACAAAACTAGATGTGTGTGAAGGACTGGTTAGATATGGTATAGGGTTTTCTTTTTTTTTTTATAAAAGGTGAAAATCGATAAAGCAGAATCTTCTTTCTTGTTAAAACCTGGTGCGTCCATTACCCACAATGCAACTCAGCCACACGCAGAGATGAGGAGTGGGCTTCAGAAGTCTAGTAAGTATCTTTCTAAGCCCACATTGCCAGAAGTTTGAAAGAATGTATCTGCCCAACATATCAAATTGTTTCTAGGATTTCACGCAGCTCCCTCCGGAGCCACAAATGCTTTATAAAACGTTTTCACATGTGCGGTCGTACTCCCAGAGGCCTGTTAACAGACTTTGATCTGCATCATTGGTGGAGTTCCCATTAAAGTGGTTAAGTTAAAATCCTTAACTTCTTAAAAACATACACTAATTATCTTACCAGTTATGTATCTATCCTGTTTTTTGTCACTCAGCACACTTTTCCCCCCTGAACTGATAAGTTGCTTTCTGGAACTCCATGATCTTGACAAATGTACCCAGGGACTCAAGGTGAGCAAGGAGTAATAGTACTCCGGGATCTATGGGACGTACCTTAGGGTTGAGGTCAAAGAAACTGTGGTATTTAAACCTCAGCAGTAGCACCTCGTTCTCCTTTACATCCTGCTCCATCAGAGACCTGGATGAGTCCAACCACCTGTACAGTAAATGAAATGTCTTGTGAAACAACCAAACTCTCTGCAGCCTCTTGTAACTATTTTGATCAGCTGTACAACCATAAATATACTGCAATCCACCACAGCATTGCTGACTATGAGCAGTTCACCAAACCACCTAACCACTAAGCAAATTCATCTTACCCCTGGTTGATCTTGGCTTTGTCCAGCAGAGACTGGGGCTTGTAGAGTTTGACCAGGATGTCTGGTGAGGAGATTGGCTGACTGACAGCGAGGATGCTGGGGTTTCCCTCGGAGAGGGGGCTGTCCCCAAACCAGGCGGTGGTGGGCGACAGCGGGCTGCCGTCTCTGGAGTCATAGGTGGGGGTCATGGTCTTACTGTACAAGCCTGGACTGGAGTAGATGCTCCCTGAAAACACACAGTCATCGGTTAGTCCCTTATAGTGCACTGAGGTCCAAAAAGAAAAGGACCACACTCATTAAAAGGAACAATAAACAATAAATTATTGTCTCACACTGACAAATCTAATGTATACTTTTATTTCAAAGCAAATAAGTGCACATTCACAAATGAGATACACAAAAACAGCATAAGGGGAAAGGAGGGGTGAACACTTTTCAAAAAGCACACACTTGCAGGCTAGCCAGGCCAGCTAGCGGTCAACAACACCATGTGACTACCAGCCCACACTTTGCAGATGAGTGGCTTCAACTATGTTCTCCTGCTGATAGCGGGGATTGATGTGGATCAGCATGCAGATGACGCAGAACATGATCAGGGTCACCCACTTACTCACAGTCAGAAAACCTGCAGGAATGCACGGCACACAGCAAACTACTGCAAAACTCGCCACAGAGAGGAGAGGGGGGGCGCAAAGATACGGGAGGATACACAGATGATAAGAAATTTGAAAAAAAATCCACCACTAAATTTGAAATCTTCAATGAATAATTGTTGCTTTTCTAGTTCATTTAGTTGTGAAATTGCTCTGAATTTCGACTACAAACATCAGCAAGACACCAAAGTCAAGTTGTTTGCATTTCCTGTTGGTTAAGCTTGTGGTGGGATATTTGGCTCCACATCCCCCTCCACTCCCCCTGTGGGGCCTAGGTCAAGAAGCAACACTGGCTAACCCACTAAATCCCTTTTGAAATCAGGAAGTAGGCTTGGTTTGTGTTTGTGAGTGTGCATGTGTGTGTTTGTGTTTGCGAGCTGAGGTCATGAGAACAGGGTGCAGGCTGTGGCCACACATCCCTTGTGGGGGAGGGTGTTATTCAATGGGTCCTTCAAGGTTTTTCCATAATGCTGAGTGCATCAGGTCAGGGAGAGTACTTCCATCTCCCAAAGGGTATCTTGAGGAATCCCGAATATCCTGAGAGACCATGTATAAGGTGAAAACTGGCAGCCCATTTAAAAAACAACTAGGCCTCCTCCATCCTGTTTACTCACTCTCCGATGCCGGTGAAAAGGCACAAAGAATGTTAACATGACTTTACTCCCTAATGCTCTCACACTGGGGATTCATGGAGGGCTTAGATGGATGGAGCTGGACCACCATGGGCTGTTAAGACGCGAAGTAAACCATGAGAGGGTTTTCAATAAATGAAAGTGTCTCTTGTGGATTTGATTCTTCCACAAAGCTTCGGTGTGAGGTATTGGTTGTGACGTGTATGTAGGATTATGGACCAATAAGCATCATCACTGCTCTGATTTCTGAACTTCTTTAAAAAGGTATAGTAAATATTAATACAATAAATTACCATCTCCGGAATCACAATTTTGTGAGTGCTAAAAAGTGATCAGCTACTGCAGAACAGTCAGCAGGCACAGTGAGCAGGCCTGAAGAAGCTGGAAGACAAAGTGAGCTTTTAGCTCATTTCTAATGAGAGGCAAAGCCTTGATCATGTGACCACCCGAATCAGCTGACTTCTTCCAGAGGCGCAGTCAGGTGACTCGGCTGTTCGTCCCAAAAGGTTACAGATGTCATGTGACCTCAACGCTACAGCTGTGGGAGGTGGAGGGGAGGAAGGGGAAGGAGAGGGTGAGGAAGCAGTGCTGAAGAGTAAAGGACAGAGGAAGAGGAAAGCTTACCTTTGACAGGTCCGATGTATATTACCTCAGAGGCTAGGATGAAAACAGAAAGAGTGAGAGAAAGAAAGACAGGAAAGAGGTGGAGGGAAGAAGTGGAATGGGAACAAACAACATCAAGTGGACAGATTTAAGGTACAGAAAACACTACAAGAAAAAGGAAACAGAAGAAAAAAGACAAAAAAAGTAGAGAAGTACAAGAATAGGGAGATCCGTGGCATTTCCATGGGCACTGCCAAACGTTAGCCTCAGAGTGGATGACTCAGTTTACCCTCTTTGCAGAGGGAGATCACTCTGAAATGACTAGTGAGGGTTCTGTCGTTTCCATCCACCCATTCATAACCATCCAACACAGCATGACTGATTGGGTGACATTGACCAACCGTTTGACCGCCTTGCCTGGGTTTTATAAAAGCACTCGCTATCCAAGGTATGTCCTCCATGCTGACAGTAAAGAAAATTAGATACAGAAAGCACATGAAGATGTGGTGGGCCCAGAAGGGACTCGATGGACTGGCATCATCGATAAAATCATGGCTTTCTTTTTGAGTCGTGACAATAGTCGAGGATTAGCAACATGTCAGGCACTTGACATGAGTGTGACAGACAGACAGACATGGAGTTTCCTTCACGGTACATTTACGGATAGAGGCTGAGGTTTTGGAAAAGGAATGCCAGTCTTTAAGAGGAAATAATTGGCCATGTACTAAGGTTATATAACCGTAGCGTTCACCATCTATCCATGTCATTTGCTTCTGAGATCAGTATGTACAGTACACTGTGCAGTATAGGTACCCTATATATCTCATAATCATGCATGCACTGTATATCTTTTTGTCGATAAGTTTTACCTACATTTTCGAAAGGCAAAAGACGATCGAAAAGCTAATGTAACCGTTTCAGTTTCCCATCATAGGAGGCAAAGAAAATCAGATTATATTCACATTTGAGAAGCTGGATTCTGTAAATTGCTTGCTTGAAAAAATTAAGTGTTGCCACCAGTTTAAAACAATCTGTAAAAGTGGGCAAGAATGGCTCAGTTACCGATTAAAGGCTTGTTAAAATAATTTCTATTTATTTTTAAAATACATTTCATGACTTAGATTAGTCCCGGTCGACTACATCAGCACTAGCCTTGCAAAGTTCAGGGCTGATTTAACACAGCAGATGGCATATTTTCAACCCATGAAATACAGATTTTCATAAATGTGGTAAGAAATGCCAATGTTAATACCAGGATTGATGCGTTTCATCAAAGAACAGTCATACCATTGAGTCTACAGCTCAGTATAGTTCGACCATGGTTAGCAGCAGTGAGCCCTCCTGTCTTCATCTCCACGGCGGCGTGGAGTGTGCAGAAGCAGTTAGCTGCACAGGAGAAAGCTGTGGCCCTGATTGCATCGCTGACTCTCTGCAAAGCCTTGTGATTCCTATCAGGAGACCTGAGCTAAGAGCCCAGCCCTTCCCCACAAGGGACTGAATAACGCCTTACATCTTGGCCATGAAATGTACTCTCCAACTGCAGAATGTGATCTGATAGGGAGGACGCAGGAAGTGTGACTGACAGTAACAGATTCTGTACATTCCTGTCAAAACTCACATCAACGTAGCATGCCGCTGAAATGTAACAATGCATTTTTGGGTGTGAAAATGTTAAGTTTTCTTTTATATATGAGAAAATAGATACATAATCTGCTGCTAATTTGTTAATTTCACAGTGAGGCAAACCAGCGTGAGCAGAACTCATTTATCTTGACTGAGAATTGTGATAGCGTGACTGCTCTCTATCCACTCACATGAGAGTGCATATATGTTGAGCTGAGTCTCAGGAGTGGACAGACGCCTGGCCAGAAGAGACTCAACACACACACAAAGAGACCCATTCACACCGCCTCATATTGTTAGCCGTTTTGGTTAATGCTACCTCTGTGACGGCACCAACGGCCTGTTTTGTTCTGCTCCTCACTGCTCACATGGTTGTAACCCTCCCAATCTCCCATCACTGGCGCAAGGAGGGAGGAGGCACAGTAGAACTGTGTAGCCTGGTTCGGGTTTAAAATGGCAGCGTGACCAACTATGTGCGGAATCTCAACCATTCTTCGTCCTCCCTGCCAAGGAATTGGGAGCCAGGGCTGTGGATCCCATGCAGGCCTCAAACTCACACATTCATATTTGGTCACTAGAAGCAGGGTGCAGCAATGTGGAGTTATCTTAGTGGCTTTTCGAACCACAAGTGCGACAGAACAAGAGTGCAAGACACTTTGTAACAGCCAGTGGAACCTGTTATTCAACCTGCTGCTTGTGGGAAAGGAGATTATCACTTTTCACAATGAAATACAAAAACAAAACCCATTGCTCCATAATTACTTCAAAGTAGACCTTTAACCTATAAAAATGGATGCATGAGGCAAATCTATTTCATGTCACCAGTTAAACCAAAAGTCCAAAACAGCGGAAATATTCTAGAGGAAACTGTAAAATAGAGTGCTCTCCGTGTAGGAGTTACTATCCATGAGCTCACCTGATCCGGGGGTTAACAGTGGACCCTCCAGCTCCAGATCGTCCTCCTCTGCCTCCTCCAGCTTTTTCTTCTTCTTCTTGGGATCACGGGGCTTACGCAGTAGAGATAGCTCCTCTGGGTGGCGAATATCTGGCGGGAAGGATGAAGTAATGAAGTTAATATGATGTCAATTAAACATAAACTTGCCTTACAGCTAAGACAAGCCAATCAGAATGCCAACAGGTCACTAAAAACTAAATATTATTTGTGATTTTACAACCACAGGCTTCAGATAAACCACATGACCTCTCACAGAGCACGCAGGCAATGTGTAGAACCTTGATGTAGGTGAATATAGACATTAATGCGACTTAAATTGAGAAAGTTAAAGGTAAAACAAAAGGAGTAGTAAGAGAAAGTGCAAAGGCACTGAGGAGATTGGTAAGAATTGTAGACAGCTGTGCACAAGAGTGGTGGAAAATTGCAAATCCCTTTTCTCAGGGCCCCAACAAATCTTGCTTTAACTGTAATCCCCAACTGAGACAGGGCAGACACAACCGCTACCTCCTTCTTAACCGCCATCCTCCAACTATTCCTCCCATACACATAAAAACACTATTCAGTTGCTGTTGGCGAGTAATGGGACAACAAAAGCTTTCACAAAAACACCAACCTACATCCTTGAAGATAGTGAGATACCATAAATGAAATAAACAACCACTTCCGAGCAGTGTGTAAGCTGTGTGCAGAAGATCCCAATCAGACAGTAAGACACCACACTGAATATAATGACTAAAACAGAGCGGCCTCTCTTCCCAGCTTCTCTGCCCTCTTTTCCCTCTTGGAGGCCAGGGAGCCATCACTCAGCAGCAGCAGCAATGATGTTTTAAAAAAGGGCTTGGGATGGTTATGATGTAGTGGTGAGACTGCCAGAGTGTGTCAGGACTAGAATAGATGGTGCTAGTCTGGAAGCAAGCACGTCTGGATCCTCAGCTGGATATGGTTTTCCTGCGATTTCTTATAAATCAATTAATTAAGCTGATATTTGATAGCAGTAGCTTATTATTTCCACTTTGATTTGTGCATGACTGTCGAAAAGAAATGTTCTTATCCACTGAAATAAATCCCTTTTTTTTTTTAAAGATCAAGTAATAGAAAGGTGTTGCAGACTGATTAAAAAGGTTGCTGAGGGTGATGAGGAAAGCACGAGCAGGAGGGGAGAGAGAGAGAGAACGTCTTGGCTTGGTGAGAAAGGTTGTTTGGTTTGTGTAACTAAAGCAAAAGCATTCCAGGAGTTTTAAGAACTACCAGATGGGAGCTCAGCCTCTCCTTCTCCGCCTCCCACCTCCTTCGTTCTCGCTCCGCTGCAGCAGCGAAGCGCAATCTCTGTGTCCTTATACAGCCATGTGAGTTGCAGGCGTGCTGCCGAGCTTCAGCCCCACTGAGCTGTGCGAGGAGGCCAATACACACAGCAAAGAGTGTATGAAACGGTGTGTGCGTGGGTAGGACTGTCTCTCTTGGTGAGGCACTGCAGAGGCATGTGGCATTTTACTACGCCATGTCTTTCAATTTTCATGACTTCATTGTCAGCAACACAAAAGGAACTTATCTTTAGGGCAAATTACGCTATTATGAAGATACATTCATCTGTTATTTCCATGGAAGTGTTGCTTCGTAAAACAAATAACCCTCTTTAGATCAAAAGTGTGTAACAAAAGCAAATATTTTGGTCACAAAATTACCCAATGTGGTTAAAAAAAAAAAAAAGTTTCTGTAAAAAGTAGGTGTCTCTACTGAATAGCCTGGACACAAAAGTGGGAAATGGGTGGGTGGGTAAAACATTTTCTTTGTTTTTCACCATTCCCATGAAGGGAGTAGAGATGTAGTTGAGATGATGAATACTTCACGTCAGTTAAATAATAATTATCATCAGAAAGAAAATATGATAAAGATGACCAAATACCAAAAACACACCACTAGTCTTTTTCAGACAGACAAGCGTTGCAGTCAATTTCTGCTGACATATTCAGTTGAGTGTTGAATTGTATGTTTATAGTGAGAATTTCAGAATCATGATCCGCTGGGAAAGACTGCTCCTACACTCACGACATACTTGTGGCCGGTGTGATGATGATGAGGAGGAGGAGGAAGGGTGAGTGATGGCTAAAGTGCTTACAAAAGCTTGGTTGATTTCCATTAACAGAAATGACACCTTAGACAACAACAGCCCAATCTTCCACCCAGCAGACATGTGGCAGTAAGCAGGACCGGAGCCAGAGGAGAGGGGTTGACTGCGAGCCAGCTGGGCTTGCAAGATCGACTCCTTGGAACACATGATTCACTGCAGTGAGTAAGGCCAGCCGCAGAAGAATCACAAACACCATCACGGTCTAATTTTACAGCACAAAAGTTTACCGTACAAACGGTTTGAGACCCTACATGGACAAAAAAAATTATAGGGGTGATTTCCTCTTCTGTTTGACACTGCATCCTTCTTAATGTTATGAAGAGGTACTGATTGGGCTGCAAGGCTATATGATCAATAAGAAATCAATCAAAAGCACGGTGTGGATATCCTAGCTGATGACAAGTAAAGCGAAGTACGATTTTTGGCATTATGAGTATATAAGTCATATAAGTATATATGACTCAATGCCATCTGACGCACACAAATAGATCCTTTTGCTACCCCCACCCCCCCAACTTTAAAATAAATTAATTTCATAAATAGACCTCAGATAGTTAGTGTCAGAGATTCTCTTCATCTATCACACAGGAGGCTGAAATGGTGCTAAAAAGACGCTCAAAGAGGATAATAATGCACTTTAATTTAGGGGTTGGAGCGGAGACAAAACTGCACTCCTCCTGTGTTGTGACAACAGTGGTCAGCTCACTCTGGCCAGTCAAGCTGACCACAGTTTGATGTGCCATAAATCTGCAGGACCAAAAGTATGATGCAACAGTGAACAGTCCCACACAAAACTAAATTCTCTGGACGCAATACGCCTTCTCAACTGACAACGTCCTCCTTCAAACTTATCCTCCTGTGGTCTTTATGTCCCACAGTATTGTCACACACCCTCTCCATCGCTTTCCTTTCCTGCCATCCATTTCTCTACATTTTCCCGACACATGGTAGCAAAAGGAGTGCTTTCTGAACAAGCCAAAGCGCTTAAGTGGCACAGCCTGACTCTTGTTATACTGAAGTGATGCTATGCTGAGAGAAGCAGCCTCAATGTTGTCCAACCTCAGGCCCCCAGGTCCACGGTCATGTGCTAGTCAGTTATGAAGAGTACATTTTGTGTGCTGGCTTGCAGGAAGAGTAGAAGAGAATCATGTCAGAGGGAGGAGGTGTATGAGTGTCTTTAATGTGTTGGAAGTGGACCAGGTTGTCTAGACGGGACAAGCTCATGTCTGACTGCGACTCTTCACTGGGCCAATTAACCTTTACAAAAGCCAGAAGAGGCAGTTCGGTGCCATTCATTTTTTTCCTCACCTATGGACCTGCTTTTTTTGTATTTCATACGGCATTTTAGAGCTGAAATACTTAGTCAATGTATTAGTTAATAGCTGTTCATTTTTGGTAATATATTAATCCTTTATCACAGTTAACTAGAAAACATGCCAAATAATTGTTGGTTCCAATTTCTCAAATGTCAAGATTTTGTACTTTTCTCTGTTTAATACCATTATAAACCGACTATCTTTGGATTTTCAACTGTTAGTTGGACAAAACAAGCCATTTAAAAGTAGAGATGCACCGATATCAATACAGGTATTTGTTATATGCTGTTTTACAAAGTTAGAAAAGCAATGTTTAAGTCGAGCCTTATTGGTGACAGTTGTCTTTGTTTGGTACTTGGTATCAGCCGATAACCAAAGCCCAAGTATTGGCATCAGGACAGAGAGAATGGGATTGATGCATCCCTTATTTAAAGATGTTAGCTTAGGATCCAGGAAATTGTGAAATAAAAATGTTCAGTAGCTTAATTGATAAACAAATACAATCACAGTTTGGTTTAAGAGAATTCTCAGAATTGTTGACAGAGTTCAAACATGTTATCTCGCAACTAAAAGTGGAAAATCCCTATTGCTTTTGCTTCACTATCAAGTGAGCTGTTCAGTACAGGATGTAGGCGCTGCCAAATGTAATCAGAGGACAAAACGGGAGTGAAACTGAATGATTTTCATGTTTTTCAACCTTTTGCTGAGTCCTCTCGGTTCCCAGCCAGCTCAGATGGACGGTGTCTGTGTCAGGACACAGCTGCCGTGGACATGGGAGAAGTAACAGCGGTGATAATTGGTTTTATTCTTTTGACTTTGAGTGGTATGTTGATTTTCTATGCTTTTCCCCACTGTATGGGACACTCACTGTTAAGAGTTTGTGTTTGTGCTAAAGAGACTGAAAACCACACAAAATAGAAAAGGTAAAAACATACTACTATTACAACTACTATATCACTATAGACCAACATTTTCTTTATTCCTCATGCAGATTACCATCTAATTGACATTCATATATGTATTATATGCCATTTAACTGGCTCGTTTTAAATATTGCCCCTTTGCCAGGGCTCCTCTGTGGTCCGCCTGCATATGCTGCCCATGCTGCGGTGGTGCAGAGCTACGGATGGTGCATAAATTAAGGATCAGCAAAAATTTCATACAGCTGGCGTGCATTAGCTAAGAGTTTCATTTTACAAAACAGCAACCAACGACGTGACTACGTATTAAACCTTTAAAACACTGCATTCAAAACGTGCCACTCCGCAGCAGTGGGCGAGTGAGCCAGAGAGTGAATGAAGAAATGCGCCAGCATTACCGAGAACAAAGCCGTGAATCAGAAGAATAAAATGCTACTTTCTGATTGTTTCACAGCAGTTGCGTTCTGAAGCACAAATAAACACATCCACACCTCTTTTAATCCTGCAGGAAAGTGTTGTTTTGGAATGCTGCTGTGGCCCGTCTCCCATCTCTTAAAACGTAGACAGTTATAAAAAATATATATATAAACTACGGAGTGGGTGGGATAAAACTAAAATACTCAGGAGCACTGAACTCAGAACAGGAAATGGCTTCATGACCATTTGACTGCACAGGCCACAGCAAAAACAAAAAAGCTCCAAATAAATTAGGATGGGAAAAAGAACTGGGGCCAGAGGTGAGTTGCACATCGCTGAAAACAAAGAAGTCTTCACTGACTTCTCTCTCGGTTTCTATCCATCTGCCCCTCCTTTTCTGCTGTCTGGAGCGAAGGCCAGTTGGACAGGCTCGTCTCTTCCTGTCCCTCCTGATTCTCTATGCTGTGCAGCACACAGGGAGTCAGCAGAAACGTGCACTTCAACGTGCACAGGAAATTGTAAAACTCAAAGTTGCCCAGATGACAAAAAATGAAATGCTTCCAGGCCAGACCAGCTGTAAGTCAGCTGACATACAGACAGTGAGTTAGGGAGTTTCTAACCATGCTTTAGCATACATTCACAGCAATATTACCCAGTAGTACAAATACAACAGTAAAGGCAGTCATCGTACAACATCTTGCAAGAATCTGGCACGCGCCATGTCAGCCAGAAGCAATTTGTCCTGAATTTCTACGAAGCTGAAATAGATTTATTACAGAAGCAGCAGACACATTCCTAACTAGGTATGAAAGGCTACTGCCCTGTTTCTCCCCTTGCCTCTGCTTTCAAAAACAGTCTCTTTGTATATTTACACAAAATAAAATGTGCTATTTGATCTTTTCCTTTCACAGAACTGCATCTGACCCCGTAGACTTCTGAAAAAATATAAAAAAGCTCCATTCCTGCCAAATTAAAAACAAGGTCTTGTGCTACCTGTAGAGCCCAATAAAAACACGAGAGCTGCCATTGGAGCCCCTGATCTTGGCGGCTGAACACAGCCCAGTGACAAAGACACAACAGGTGTGCTATGACCCTGTCTGATGGAGGGAGTTATATGAGTGGGGGTTCCTGCAAACCCTCCCGGAGACAGTGACTAAAGGCCTTTACACACGCTGTTTTTCTTCTTCGTGTAATTATTTCTCATGTCAATATGTTTTTTCAAACTGTTGTTTGTGTCAAGAGTACTTTCACACAGAACGCAGATATTACGTGGTGAAAAAGCAACAATGTTTTTCTGGAAACAAGGTTTCACACTGAATAAAGGCATCAACCACTTACGTTGTCCGGAAAGGGTTAAGCTGCGCCTATATGTATAAATACATAATACGGAGGCTAGTCTGAACAAAGACTGCAAATTGTATTACTCCTTTCAACCAGGGCAACAATGGCAGTGCATACCAGATCCACTCCTTCCGTCCGTACCTTTCACATTAAAAGACTTTGACAAAAAAATGTGCAGGCAAGTATTTTACATTTTGATGTATTATGTATTAAGTATTCGTCACACCCCTAATGTGTAAAGACCTTTAGAGGCAGAGGGCGAGGTTCAAGGTCTGAGGAAATGGTCATCTGGGTCCAATGTGAGACAGGACATCATGGTGCCATTGACGGTAGATAGCGATCGGGGACAGTTAAATTTGGACATGGTATTAGCAGGAGGATATGGTAGGTAAATAATACAGTTAGCAGGAGTATACTTTGGTGTGTGTGTGCCTGTGTTATAAGCCTGAGACAGATTGATAATCTCTGTTTACTAAACATTACTCTGAGACCGATGGAGCCCAGGTCCCAAGGACACGACTCCAAAGCTAACAGTGGACTACCAGTCAGGAGAGGTGACTCCAGCATGCGGAGCTCACAGTGTGTTTAATAAACACTACAAATTGCCAGGGATAAAAACAAAGTGAGGAAGGACATGATTAGCTATGTTTGATGTAGAACATTTTCAAAAATAGTCTTACAGGGAGTTGTTTTTCAGTTCGGCAGGGTGGGCACCTTCAGAAGGGCCAAGTAGAGTGACCACTATTCTACACTCATTCCCTGAACTCTTGGTCAAACATCTCTTCTCACATTTGCTTCATGACAGTTTTCCACGTCTCGACTAAATTTATTAACGTAGTTTCGCCAGCTGTCTTGTAAATGAGTCAGTCGGTCCACTTACTGAAAGTTTTGCAGATGTCGGACACATTCTTGAAGACGCGGTCTGAGAAGTTGACCTTGACCTTCATGTGCTTCATGTTGGGCAGCTGGAGGCGCAGCAGTTTGTGCTGCGGAGTGAAAAGCAGCCTGGCATCGGCTTGGATGCCGTACTTGTCCAACGTCCAGTGGGTTTTCAACAGCCATGTCTTCTTCTTCTCCCACCACAAAGCATGGTCTGACCAGTCCTTCTTCACATCTGTGGTTGGGAACAAAAGATTACAGTGGATGAATAACTTTATCTTTTACTAAACATTCTTTGCTAAACTGCACGCATATATTTGTTGCCATTTTAAACGGTTGACAGCAAGGCGAAGACATTTCAGGGCAAATGGAAAGTGTAACTGGAGCACTCAGGTTGTAACTATGCCACTGAACTGACCTGAGCTCACCAAATATGTCCCTCCAGGGCAGAGGGTCACATTTGGGGTGAAGTGGTGGTGGGGCACAGAAAAGGTTTGCACGGCGGCGGTGAAGTCAAAGTGAGAGGGAGGAGACGACTGAGTGTGTGAAAGACGTGGCTGTTTGTGCGACACTGTGGGGATATCAGGTTCATACCTCCCTCTTTGTTCAAAAGTCACACTGTTATCCCTCTAAAGCAGACACAAGCCACCCAAAACCCCACATAGCTCCCAGGCTTTCGCTCTGTAGGGGCTCAGAAACAATGGGGACGGACCTGTGTGTGTGTGTGTGTGTGTGTGTGTGTGTCTCTGTGTGTGTCAGACTTCAACGGGAAGGTGAAAACCCCAGGGATTTAAGGGAACTCGAAGCAGCTGTTTCTGCAGATCACCTTGCACTGGTTTCTATACCAGCAGCACCGTGATGGGCTGAAGTTGTGTTTGAGCTGCCAATCACTTCAAAAGGGAAAGGTTAAAGTGGAAAAGGCATCATCTCCCACACAGAGAGAGAATGGCAGCTCCTTTGCATCAATTTCTTATCTTTGCATCACATTAATGGGATACATTCACAAAATAGGTATGTCAATCAGGAAAAAAAATGCTTCTCTTCACTTTAAGAGTTAAAATAGTCATCCAAATTTATGTAACTCCATAACGGGCATATTTAACTTTCTGTTCAAGAGTAAAGTTCTTAGCAGCCTATGCTAGCCTATTACACTAGATGTGCCCCACCCCCCCCCCCCTCTGAGGAGGCTAGTGATGTCATTACTCCGGCATTAGTCCAGGAAGGCACTTCCCAAAGCAGTGTCTCATTTCGTCCACCCACATAACCCGTCATCGCTTCTCCAGCCTATCTTCTGTCTCACTCTAGGTCTCTCTCTCGGTTTTCAGAGTCACTGTGTTCAGGCACAGATGTCGGCTTGGTCAGTCATCATTGAATCAAAAGACATTTAAAACATCAAGCTGAACCATTTCAACTTATAGCTACAGTATGTCAGCAAGACAGAGTGTTTAAAGGCATATGCTTAGAATAAAAGATTGTCATGTACAGCAGCATCATTAAAATGCCAAAAAGCTTAGTCAGGTTTATGGCAAGAATACTATATATACACACACACACACACACACTGTACTATATTATATATATATTTTCTTGTCATATATAGCATATCATAATATTTAGGTTGGCCACTATTTTAGGGAGTTTAGGCAAGGCGTCTTTTCCATGCGCCAACTCTTACATTAAGTACTTCACTACCATAATGTATCTCTCAATAATGCTGCATCATGTCAACTACCTTACTTCACTGTAGGGCTGCAGCTAATGATCCTGAGAGCATTGTAATTACTTCTGAACAACAACCTGCAGCGGCACATCCAAACATTTTTGAGGTTTACATCAGCAAATATTAGTCCTTGATAAATGACTCCAACAATGCAGTATCTTAGTGATGAGTAAATAAGATTACAACAAAAATAGCCATGCTTAAAGGGACTTAGGGCAGGATCAAGAAATAAGACTCAACAGTGACACGACGGCCGTTAGGGTAACTGCAGCCATCTGCCAAGCCGGCGCGGTAGCGCGCACGAACTCTTCAGTGCAGCTGATGCTGTGACACGGTTATTTATTTACTCGCTGTTCACGTGACTGTTTACTACAAGCCCTCCGCACATGCCTCCGCGGAACTACGTTGGTAGCATACATCTGCGAACAGCATCATGTCAAGCGACGAAGTAAGTAAACAAGTGTTTATTTTAGTGTAACTTTAGGAAGACGAATTGCCGCTGATAAAACCTTCGTTTTCTTCTTGGTATTACTTTTTAGTGGACTTTGTGTGGTGGTGGGTCGTTTTCCGGCCGAAGCAGAGTCCATTACTACACATACAGTACTTGAGTCCACCGCGCTTGTCTTCTTCTGGTCTCCAAGCCGTCGAGTACGCGCATTCAGCGTCATTTGACGTCACGTCCGCCGGACTGCGCGGGAAATTCGGACCACGAATTGCAGTACATCATGCAGCACACAGCCTGTTCAAGGCAATGGGGAGATATGTGTGTGGTCTCATTCTTTTTGGTTTTGAACGCTTCATCACCCATTAGCATTAAAAGACTTAAAGTGAATGTTTATTTTTTCACAAATCCTGCCCTAAGTCCCTTTAAGGTCCACAAATCATTGTATGTGGTGCCAAGTAATGCTGTACATTGCCGAGGTAAAAATAAAACAGGCAGGGGCCTCATTAAGGAACACATCTATTTTGTATTCAAGGCTGGTAGAACATTATCTAAATGCGTCTTCAACACATCACATCTATGCATTACATGAGGAAGGACACAGCCACTAATGGACTATAATTACTTTGATACATGGGGGGCAAACATGGCAGTTTGGGTTGATGCATATTGCTTCTGTTCATTCTGAAAGGAATATGATAAAGTTAAAAGACAGGGGAACAATCTTGAAAGTTGCCCTACGTTGACCTGGTCCATCTGTCAAACAGCTGCTGCCATGGCAACCTAAACCTTGAGTGGGCCCTCTGTTTCCATGTGCTGCTATTGTTTTCCCTGACCTTAACTTTACATAGGGGCATCCACATTGCATTGTTGACACACTCCTGCTGATCCCGTCTAAAAAGCTGCATGAATGGGATTAGCGGTTGAGATTGCCTGCTTTGAACCAGGAAACGAGACTGTTGTGAAGTGAGTTAAGCAAACTGGGATGAGGAAGAGATTATACTGGTGATTAAGATGGGGAGGGACGTTTTAGGGAAGAGTGGCCATGGGCATCTGAATGCAGATGGCATTGTGAAGGCCCACGATGGTGTGAATTGATTTTGGGATGACTTGTTTGTCAAGCTGTTGGGTTTATACTGTTTACTGCGGGGATAAACACTCGGTACTTGAAAGAAAACATTCCAAGCTTTCTTTCCGAGACCCTGTGTGAGATACTCTCGCAGCATGGGGGTCTAGCTGTCATCGCTCCATTCTGATGCTTCAGCTGTGCAGAACACAATTTCAATGCTACCAGCAGACAAACGGCTCCCTTAAGTGCACTGCAACTATTAAAGGCTGAAATAATGAGAGGGAGAAAGGAGAGGAAAAATGAAAATAGACCTGACTATATTTTCATAACTCAGCTCAGTTTTTTCCCCTCATACAACCTTGTAATTTCTGGTGTCTGGGAGCAATGCAGAACAGCTAGCATTAAGATTTGGCACTCAGGTCTTCGCCACAGACCGCGTTCTATAGAAACGTCTTCTACTCAGCATGCATGACCACCATACAGTCTGTGGCAGGGAATGAATGCACGTCTTGGCCGGTCTCAGTTACCCTCAGTAGGCGCTCAATGGCCCCTGCTCCACGGTTTCCTTATACCCGGCCACCGGCAAAACCATAATGGTCATAGCCTTTCCTTCTGCTTGCTTGTGTCATTACGCAGTGGTTCGATGGGTTGTGATTGGACAAGGGCACCTCGCGTAGGCGTCCGTTGGGTTCTTTCAGCAACAAGGTGGTAACTCAATATACGAAGAGGGAGGGAGAGAGGGCCAATGGCATCTCCAAGCTAAAAATACAGCCTGCCAAGCCTGACGTAATGCAGCAGCCAGAGGAGCGGGGGCCTAAGTAATTGGGTGCATTAAATGTGGACCCACAGCCCTTTAGTCGAGTGATGTGTGTGTGTGCACACAAGGAAGGCTTGGGAGACAAGGGGAGGGGAAAGAGAATGGGAAAACCATGTTTTATGACCTCTACAGGATGTGAAAGATGATACAGAGATCGAGTGTGTGTGTGTGTGTGTGTGTGTGTGTGTGTGTGTGTGTGTGTGTGTGTGTGTGTGTGTGTGTGTCTCCGTGTGTTGATTTGGGTATTTGTGGAAGGGAGGGTGTTCTTATCCATCCATTAACTACATTAGATCTGTGTGTTTGTGCGTGTCTGTGCTTTAACAAGCTAAATTAATCCATCAATTCTGTCAAACGGAGCTCTTTTCATTCACCACCACCACCACCACAGCTCTCGAACAAGACCACTTCCTCTGCTTTGTGCACCAGATACCACAGTGAGTAATACCGCTTTAAAAAGACATGGCTTCATACGGAATATCGCACAAAGCGATTCAAGAAAAACACAAAGAGCGAACACTGAAATTGTACTTAAAATGTTGCACACGAGTCACAAAAAGTATCCAGTTTGCAGGGCTTCAATTGCAATAATACGGGAAACTTTCCCTCTCCTCCCCATCACTCCTCTTTAGTATCTCAATCCCTCCCCTCATAGTATCTGTGGTGTTTACATTAGGAGGCAGCTATGTTTATGGAAGGCTGACTGAAGGGGGAGGGGACGGGATGACAGATGAGAGGATGAGAAAGAAGGAACAGGAGAAAGGGCTTGAAAAGGAGCGATGAGGAGGATGAGCAGAGGACAAGGGAGGAGCTCCAGGTGGGGACACAAAAAAGATGGAGCAAGCAAGCGAAAGTCAAAAAATCCTAACCCTTACCCATATATATATATATATATATATATATATATATATCACACAATCGAAAAAAACATCTTTATGCATCAGACAGATAGACAATATGCATCTCCTCATACACTTTGCACGCACACAGATTTGGTAGCTGATGACATTCAAGTGTCTGCATTAAATGTTTATGGTTCTGTAGATATAAGTTGATTATTTTCCAATGAAAAAGGCAATTTTTTTGCATTACTGTAATATAAAATGTTATTTAATTATGACTCATAAGTTGATTTTCTGATCAGTTGAAACACTTAGAAGAAATTCAGAATGAGAAAATAAGCATTTTGTCATCATTGAAACTTGGCTTCGGGCTAGAAAGCAATACACCCTTGCTGTTGCACTCAATGACTCATATTAAGACTTTATTTGGAGTCGACCAGAAAAGCAGTGACAGTCAGCTGACGCCTAAAGCAAAATCCAGACTCAACTCAAAGCATCGCTGATGGAGGAGATTTAAGAGCAGCAGCACATTTACAGGTCAGGACATTGTCACTGTGTTTGCACAGTAAGCCCTGGAAGTGTTTTTCATAAGCTGTCAGTGTCAAGCTGTTAGCATCATAACCACGGCCAGACAGTGCGAGGCTTTGTCATTTTCAGCTATCAGCTGATAAAAACATTCATTCGTCATGACGTTTCCTTGGTGACTGGCTGACACCGTGGGGGCAGTGGTGCGAGTTGACTTGTTTTCATACACAACAAAAGACAGAGAGCTACAGGTTTGCACACACACACACACACACAAACACACCTCTACAACATGAAAGTCCTTCTCTTTCTAAATATATTCCACGTCTGAGACAGGGTGAAGGTCGGTATTGACAAGCAAAGATACAGGAAGCAACTGTTCTGCACTGTCCTTAAATTAGATGTACTGTAAATGGTCTTTAGTCGCTCTCTGGCGTGTGAAGTCAATGTGAGATACCATCAACATCAGATACCCTACATGTACACAACAAGTTTGATAGAGACAGGTGATGACAATATCTGCATGGCAGACATGAGATAGCCACTCGGGATTACAGCGGGAGATTATCACTAGGTTATATGTCAGAGACAGAAGTCGCAGCGGACATGCAGCTAAACTGGTTTCTGGACGTGTGAGGAATGATCAACAGTAGGGGTGTAATGTATCTCCACATTCACAATTTAAACATTTTTTCAGTACTAACAGACTTGTTAGACAATGGATTCTTGATTTGGTTTCATGTTATGAAGCCTTTTTTTTTTTGTACCACACGATATGGTCAAATTTAAATAAATAATATCTATTGGTTGCTGCAGTCTCCGAGTCTTCTGCAGTCTCCAAACTGTAGTTTGTACTAACATGTGTTAGTTATTTACCTAACTCACTCACAGGGAAGGCAAAATGTTGCCACACCAGTGACTTCAGGGAAGCCGGGGGGGATTGTTTTCCTGTAATCTCTGACTCCAGCAGAGGCCGTGGTGTCTGGAAAAGTGCAGCTCCAGGCTGTTGGTGAGCTACGCTGGAGAGGTTTTGATACCACTTGGTTCTGGGTTATTTTGGTCAATACCTTAAAAAGGTATCGATACTCAGCCCTACATCATTTCCCTCCTGACTGACACCCATAAAGGTGAATCATTGATTAATATTTGATCTATTCCAGTTGTGTCCTTAGGGTATTCTCGAACCAATACCACTAAAACGCAAGCACTTTCCATCGACAACCTGAGCTAAACGAAGTTAGCCGAGCTTATTTCAGTCAGTTATTGTACAACAAATCAGCTTCCTGCCAATATTCAATCAAAACAGGCCATGTATCACATGCATTAAATATGCAAAACATGCCAGAACCCTTTCAAGCTGTCGAACTTTACCTGACAAAGCATTTAGGCAAAAGGGACACTTAGTGCTGCCATTAGAGCTTCTTAGGCTGCAGCAACAAGAAACAAAGGTTCATTAAGGTTGCGCCCTGGGTCAGTGAAACACTTTTAAGGTCACGGTTGGCCTAAAAAGGAGTCAGGGGACACTGTGGCAGGCATATATTGATTCCATTAAACAGTATTGTACTGCCAGTACTACTTCATCACATACAGACGCACACTTTTTCAAGGAGTAAGTGTGCCCCGTCAATCACCGGTAACATTCAGGCTCTCCATCTGTGATTGGACGGTACCCAACCTCTGATGCATCATGGTTCAGGTCTCAGTTCACCTGACAGCTCCAGAGGATGAGATTAACCTGCTTTGCTAGAACTGAGGTTTACACGTGAAGTGGTGGGAGCAGAACCAGACCTTATACCGAATAAAAGACAGTAAGGATATTCCTCAAGAGTGGAATGAGTCTTAAAATCTTAACAGGAAATCTGGGAGCATCCACCCTGTGAGAGTAAGAAGAGAGTGCAACAGTACAGGCTTTGATGCATTAGTAGAGGCCAGGAGGGCTATTAGAGGAAACCTCCTTAGAGACAGATAGTTTGTATCCATTTGTGTCATAATACAAACACAGAAAAACAGTGGGGGTACTCCCCCTCCGCCCTGACACAGCTTTATACAATCAAGTGTTCAGGGACCCAGTGGAATAATGACATTACAAAGAAATTCTGGGACTTAGATCAATGGAGCAGATAGGCAATATTCATCCGTCCTCCTTGTATCCATGTATGCATCCTGCCAGACGTCCCCTCAGGACTGTGATAAGCCGTCCCGATGATGCCTCCATGAGTCGAACAGGATGTTCAGTAGCTCTCCACCTTATAGCCCAATGTTTCTAGAAACCCTGAGGAGAACTTGCATTGTAGCACAATTGTTTCCAGGTTCAATATATGCAGCGTCACTGAAACGAGTAGATGACGCAACCTACTTATTATCAGACTAATCTGATAATCAATGAATCACTTTCAAGTACAAATACAAAATGTTCTTAATCGGGAAAATGTTCTGCTGTTTTCTTTTCATTATAAATAGTATATTTAGGGTTTTGGTTGACCGTTTGTCAGACAAAATAAGCAATTTAAAGACATTCATTTTGATGACTGCTTCTAATGATCTGCATGATGAAATGATTTTGCGTAGAAGCGCACTGATTGGTCGTCAGCCATTCAAAAGTAGATGGTTTTCAACTGATCAGCCACGACCAGTGACCGTCTGGTTAGTCTCATATTTCTGATAAACTAAACTTCAACAGTGAAGAAGTAGTGATGAAATAATTTAAAGAAGTTAAGCTGCGTCATAATAATGAAGCCTCATCCCTCGGCTATGAAAACCAACACCTCTCTTGCTGCTTTGCTCTGTAAAAGGGACACTAGAGATAGACTGTGAGGCGGGGAGATGTTTAAATGAATAAAATGGGGGCTGAGAACCTAGACAAAAACATCGTATCAGTTTACTCCAATAGCACACAGGTGTGTGGTGTTACAACAACAATGTGCTGCTCCGACATTTCCTTCCAATGGATCTGCTGCGCTGCCTGACACTACAGGAAGGTGAGAGCGACAAAAAGCAACAGGCTTCAGGTTCCCAGAGGAGCCATGAAAGTTCATTCTACTGCATGTTTAAGATACCAAACATTACTTAAAAGATCACTCACAACAAGCACAACAGCCTTTTCCATGAAAGTGGAAAAAGAGTGAAAAAAACTTGAGATTCCAGTTCATAAGTTCTAGGTAAACTACTACGCTTCCATCCAGAATGCATCACGTGATATTTGGAGCATTAAACAGCTGATACTGTTTTCACACGTTGGCCAAAAAGTCATAGAGAAGTATCTTTTCCAATTCATACAGAAGCACATGTGAGATTCAGACTAATTGTCATTCAATCCACTGTCTTCACCCTGCAGAATATTGACAGGAAGATATAAACCATGATTTTAAAAATCGCTTTAGTTTGTGTGGGATGCTAAAATTAACTCTCTCTAAATGGGAAACACTGACGTACTGTATGTGAATAAATAGGCCAGGCATCATCTATGGGTAAGCACATCTGCAAGTCTGAGTACAGAACAGCACAATCACTGTAGCATCTTGCTAGTGGAACAGGAAAGCTCTGGCCTGGGCAGGACCGCTACTTAGGCTAAACTACTTCCTGTCAGAGAGAGATTAGAGAGCAGGATGATCACACAGGCTGCCAGGCCGTTTCTCACTTTGTAATGCTAGACATTGAGGACGGCTCCACAGTCACAATCAATGAGTCTCATTAAACACGGTGATATATCTGAACCGTGTGTCGATGCAAGCTAATATGAGGAGAGGGGAAGTGGGTACAGCCATCTATCAAAAACATCTCCCACTCTCCTTTTGTGCGATATTGAATGTAAAGCTCTCACATCATCGGGGAGATATGACTGACTAAAGTATCTCAGCTCTTCATCTCGCTCTCATAGGACTGAAGACCCATCTTTTCCCTCAGCCACGACAGAACCATATCCTTCAAAAAATGCCATAAACACTGAGAGGGCAGGAAGGCGGGAATGCAAGGAAGGCACAAGGGAGACGGCGCATAAAAAAAGCTCACAGGAAGTTCAGCATCCTGTGTTAAATCACGTCTGTTTCCTAATGAAATCTGCACTCCATTGTCAAACCGAAGCCATCTCCCTCTGGTCACCACAACGGCCAACACACAGCATCTTGGCATCACAAAAAGGACACAGAACTCAAATAGCTGACAGCATTATCTTGAAAACCAAAGTTGCTCAGAGGAAACTAAATTCAACATTTTAACTTGCTTTAAACATGGCTCTGGAGTTGAAAAAAAACACAACAAAGTTACCGTTACTAACAAACAAAACCGATTCACTTGCGATGTGAATATGTAGGTCATCGCAAATACAAAACACACATTTTCTCTGACAAGCAGGGAAAGTTCTCTGCGGCCGGCTGATGGTACGGCAGCCAAAAACTGCAAGGCCCTCACTGGAAACAACCACACGAACTATCAGAGTCACACTAGACCAATTAGTTTGCTGAAGTTCTATTTATGGAACATTGAACAGTCGGGACACAGGAACCTGGTCTAAAAACCACGAGAAAGTTAACGTGTACTTCAATGTTTCCTATTGATTATTAATCCTTGCTATGCGACTGGAGGAGAGGACGGTGTCAAACATTACAAACAATTTGGCCATGTTTAACATATATACAAATAACATATTTTTCACAAAATATGTTTAGATGAAGAGGGAGTGAGAGAGGAGGATGAAGACGGAGAGAAAGGGAAAGAGGGAGTTGACAGAGAGAGGGGGAGGTGGATGAGGCAGGCAGCAGAGAATCCAGCAGTGACGGCAGCGACCAGAGAACAACATGCCGAACACTGGAAGTCATTTCCTGCTTCGTCGAAGACTTTTATGGAATTCTAGCAGCATGGCAAACGTCACAACTAGAAAGCCCCCCCACCCTCTCCCTCTCATTTTCTTCTCCATACAGCCCCTCTATCCTCAGCGGCCTTTTGTGAGGCTAAGCAGAGGCAACACAACAAGGGTACCTCCAGCAGTGTAAGTGCAACAACAATCAGTTCCGTTTGCTAACAACAAATGCTGAAAGACCTGCTTGTTCGGTGCTTTTCCCCAATTAGCTAAAATGTCTGATTCGTCCCCATAGGCTTGGCAGTCTTGCCAGTCTGGGGGCTTGACACCATTATCACAAAAAAAAAGCTGACCTTTCCACTTAAAGCTTATGCAAAATAACAATGCATTTGTGTGAAACATTGATAGCTTGAGCACTTACTGTAAGCTGCACTTTATCAGACTTAAAAGCAGTGTAATTTGGGAACAACAATCCCAATAAATCTCCCGCCGGCTAATGTTGTTTGTGCAATATTTGATTTCCCTCCTAAATGGCAATATGAGCTTTTAGAGAGGAGGGCGCCACTTTTGGAAAACATCAACAAAGTCAGAAAAAGCAACAGTGATGGTAAGCGAGGAGGGATGAAAGGATTACAGGAGTGGGGGACCGGAGGGTGGTGAATCAGCTGGCTTACTGCTCTCCTGGAGGGTTGCAGGGGGAAATGGAAGCAGCGCTCGCTACGGTGATCAATAGCTAAGTGCTTTCCTGGCATTTGTCTATTTAATCCATTATCGAAGGCCATATGAGCCGGCAATGTGGACGAAAGACCCGCAGGAAGAGTTGAAAGATGGATGCAGGATACACGTGGGCGAGACACACCCACCAAACTACACAACCCTACTCACGTTTGGAAACACACGCACACAGACTACTAATGTAATGGCAACACTCGAACAGAAGACCGCTGATGTCATGCTTCTGAAATGGTTACAAATGTTTGAGGCAACAAAAATTGATTATTAAAAAAAACAGCATCGAGCAACAAATGTTTTATGGGCAAAAAACAAACAAACGGTGCACCGTCAGCCTTGTGGAAAGCAATTACTGAATCACAAGAGGTCCTTCACTTGGAGTGGTCCGAGACCGAGAGACAGAAAGAGAGAGGGGAAGGACGGAGAGTTTTGTCATTGCACCAGGATGTCCTTTCAATGCGAAACTGACGCAATGTCTGCCTCTGCGGTATCTACGTGTCCCTTCTCACAGCACCATGTATATGTGCATGTTCATTTGCACGTGTACAGCGCCTATGTATAACCACCACCTCCAAGCAATCAGCAGATTCAACCCTGTGTGTGTGTGGCAGCACTTCAGAGGTGCTCAGTGAGGACTCTCCAGCAATGTCTCTGGTGAGAACTGGGAGGTATTGAGACAGGGTACTGGGAACAGTTTGCTTACCATTTTCCTTTAATCTCATAATGTAACTGATTAACTTGTACAGATTGTTTCCTCTCACCTCAGATTGTACACTAACTCATTCATACATTGTGTGGTGTTGCTTTCCCCCCCAAATGATCATTAAGAAAATGTGTATTTTCTGGACTAACGAAAGCCCATTATGACCTGTTCCAAACACAAAATATTGTACGTCTTGTGAATAGTGTACAGTTTCCTGCGGTGTGTGGCCATGTGGAAAACCCACGTTGCCGGCGAGTTGATGATTACAGTAGAAAACAACGTGTTGACTGAGGGTAGGAGGGAGATGACAGTCAAATGAAATGTCCCCACACTCACTTTCTGAAACCAGTCAAGCAGCAGAAATACACTCACAAACACTCACAGAGCAGTTCTTCTTACTTCTCAGTAAGAGGATCTATTACCTTTAAGCATACACTAAGCTAATTTAAGTGCAGTAATGGTGGTAGAACTACGATAGCGTGGAGGGGATTTACATATGTTAAATAATCATAACAAAGGATGGAAATGCTGGACATTTTTAATACGACATGATATGGAACAACCATGCACACCCAAGTCCTGTTATTTTACTTTGGTGCAACAACTATGGTCAACAAATCCAAAACTATTTTCAACTACGGATGTCAAGATCTCAAACCACCAGAATCTTGAAAGGATAAAAAAAAAAAAAAACACAATCAGCAAAATAGCAACATCCTTAACAGAAGGAAAACAGAAATTAGCTATGATGAAAATAAAAGAAACAGTCAACTCACATCACACCATGATGATGGTTAACATAATAAAACAACTGTTTTCAATACAAAATGTACTACACAGTTACTATACTGTTAGGCCTCATAACTAAACTGTTATGACCCAGCTTTTACCCACACTACACCTCAGAGAAGGTGTTGCATCAAGAAAGGTCATACCCTTCAACCAGATCTCAAGAAAAAAGTGTAAACACAACTCAAACAATGGATAAGGCCGGGCTTTAAGTGACGTTGGGCTGCGAGGACCAATGAATTCATGTCGTCCCACATGCGGCTGCCACACTACACTCGCCTAGCATAGATGCTGCTCAGCACGGACGACCACAGAGAACAAAGACCTCAATTATGTGGAGCTCTAACAGGAGAGCTAAAAACGGGACCATGGGCAGGGAATAAAACCTTGGAGCGCTGCAGGAATGCTGGGCGCTCAAGCACCATCAACACACAGCACACTGTCACTCCCAAATGGCATCGCCGCCACCACCACTGAACTTTCTCCAGCCTCCATGAAACAGGGCAGTGTTCAAGTGGCTGGAACAGAGGACTCTTATGCGTACTTGCACCCAAACGTGTCAAGTGCATATTCTGCAGCTACACAACAGTGCCTTATACAGTGGGGGGAGGGAAGCAGTGTATGGTTTCTTTATACCTTGGGTTACTGACCCATATACACTGCAGTGTAACAAAGAGGAATATTAACCCCTGAAAGTCCACAAACCTGAAAGAGGCATTTGAGGTGGCGTCATGCAACAAAAAGGTCAAAGACAGATACATCTCTATACTCATTAAAATAGTAGAAAATTTATAAAACAGGTTCACTTTTATCTCCAAAGACAAAAATGTAGCTTGTTTCCAACCTCCTTGTTCTTTCATGTGTTTTCTCTCAGTGTTTTGGCAGAACACATACTTTTAAGTTCCCAGACATGACAAAGTTGGAGAACGTCTGTTCTTAACTTTGGCCAATATTGAGAAACAGATCGTGCACTTGCATAAAGTGGTATTTGCTTAGTAGAATCTCACTTCCCAGAATGGTAACTATTTTTTGGGGGGGAAAAATAGGTATTTATTGCCTAACAAATATGAACAGATAACAAGTCAGCCATTGACACAGAAATTCTGCTCAGGATGGTAGAGGGTCAGAGGTCAAAGGAAGGGCTTTTATTACCACAAACCATATCCACTCTATTACAAATGGACTAATTCATGTGTCATGTGTCAAAATTAGCTTAATTAAATCAAGCCTGTTTATTACACTTTGGATCAACTGCTCTGAAAGCCACAGTGAACTGCTCTGGCCCCTGCATGACAGCAGCGTGCATTCATACCTAGTTTCTCCACGAGTTTGAGCATGACTCCGCCGATGTGGATTTCCCCAGTTACCCTCAGCGACACGTCCCTGTGGAGGTCGGTGACGTGCATCTTCAGCTCCCACGTCCCGTCGGCGTAGCAGCCATCGGGCATCCGGATCCCATCCAGCGCCATCCTGCCAAACAGATCCACAATCAGGAGGGGAGGAGATCCAACTGAAATACTGTCACACTGGAGTGAAAAGAAACCTCTTGACCCCTCTGGAAAGGAATAAATGTGGTGCAAAGCCCATGCGTGCAAGGTTTTAACAAACAACTGCACTGTTGAATATCAAGGCCGAGATTTCCCAGTATTTAGGAGGGGTGCAAATGAACTCAGTAGAATCACTTGAGTACTCATGTTGAGCATAGTTCTCTACTTCGGTACTTTTATTTCTAAATATATATTCTACTACAGGGAAACTATGCATGTATACTACAATGCATTTACAGTAACAACTGTAGTTGCTGATTTTACATGAAAACGTGTGATTAGTTCCACCAATGGGCTGCTTTAAAAAACAACAACAATGGTATATAAGGCAATTTACCTGGTCACCACCTAGACCTGCTATGTCATTATAATCATGCTTATACATAAAAGCATCATCACTCACGATAGTATGTCAGGGTCTAGGGGTGGACCAAATGACAACAGAAAATGTGTCCACAATCAGAGATTTTGCTTTAGCGTTATGCTACACCTTGGTAGCTGTGCTTTTTTTAAAAGAAAAGAATAAAAAAGGGCACTCCAGAGATATCGCACATCAAAATCAGTTGACACGACACAACAGCAGTTGTGTAATGTCTGGAAGAGTTTTCCAAAGTCGGAAAAAGTAACTCAAGACGGTGTCATAGTGATGTCATCGGGGTTACCGTGCGTCAGCTTGAAATGAGAAAACAGATTTCTAATAAAAAAAAAAACCTGCCTTGCAGACTGGTGGAGATTTTAACAATATGGGCATTTGCCAGGTGCGGTACAAAAAAATATTATTGAATATTAATTCAGTTTCTTGATTTGTGCATTTCTTGAACATACATTTCTATCAATTCCATACATTTTCAATTAAGTTTCTACTGATCTATCAATACTAACTAGGTTAATCTATCCATCCATCCATCCATCTATGCTGCTGATACAGTACAATTTTCAGAACTTGTTGCTTAAATAAGTAGTATTACTACTTTTATTCCTGTAAAAAGGCAGTTAAGAATGAGGTACTTCTTTCAACATTTGCATACCGTTATGGAAATATTACAATGGTAGCTGATGAAGCATTTTAGCTCACTAAAGACCATTTGATCCTCAAGGATGATTTAGAAAAGGGATGCAGGTGATCAAAATCGCCACCGTGTCTCTTTGCTGGGAGTAAGACGCGCCCTGTTGTGTGAAGTCACCGCCAAAAAGTTACATTGTAGCCTCATCTGTCAGGCTCGGATGTGAGCTTGTCCAGTGACGAGTGGCCTCGCGATCAAAACAGCCCTCTAATCAATAACCGCGGCGGAACAAAGGCTAATAGGCCCGCGGCTACAAGTTCATCAAGGACTCGTCGGCAGCTTTTATCTCGGGGATGAAAAGTGCCGGTTCACCTGTTATAAAAAAATAACGGTAAACGCAACACTCTTACAAATAGGCAGAGTGGGTTAATTATGTAAGCAGCTCCGCGGCCACACGGCACACTCACTCAGTCGGTCGCTAAAAGCAGTGAGTTCAAGTAGAAAGTGTGTTTAAATACAAGCAAAGCGCTGAAATAAGGTAACAGAGTTGTTAGTTGAAGCGCGGGTTACATGTAGAAGCGGTAGGACAGCAACAAAACCCCGCTTTCATATTTCATAGCGGCGAACTAGCAAAGGACGAACATTTTAATTCTGTGTACTCACCTTCACAAAGACGGTAAAAAAAACACACTAAAACGGTCGACTACACGATGCAGAGCAAGTCCCCCCTCTTTATATCATGTATAAAGTGTGTTTTCAGACACTTAAACAGAAAGAAATCCCCCGAAGAACTCGCTGGAGAAGTGAAGTATCCCAAACAGTTTTCCTGCAGGCTTCGGCTTAATGGAGTCCAGCCGTCCCTCTTTCTCCCTCCCTCTTTCCAGCAGCGACAACGTCACTCCTCCAATCCCACTTTTCCTTTCATGCTGGAGCTTCTCTGGTCGCCTACTGGCCCCACTGTCACCTCACGTGCACGCGCGCGCGCACACACAAACACACACAGCATCCCTGAGTGTGAATCGTGGCCGAATTGACCTTCTTTTATTCACCAGAGAGACACTTTGAGGAAATGCAAGTCATGCTTTTTTTTTTCTTTTTTTTTAAGCCTTTTTTAAAATTTAAATATTTGACCAGTAATTTGGTGAAATATTCAGCCTTAACACATCAACAACAATCCAATTGTCCACTTTTGTAATTCACTAAAGACAAGAAAAGGTGTTGATGTGATTTTTATATATTTATTTTTTACATTTTATTTATTCACATGCTGTTGAGGGTTCAGAAATCCATAATGTTTCATCATAAGATCGGATATGAAATCGTATTCTGGACCTTGGAAGTAGTATGATTAGAGGAACAATATTTACCTCCATAATAACATAAACCAGGTATTCCTGTGAGTGTCAGTATCACGTTTGGCTTTATAAAATCAAAAATATGAATAAAAAATAACCTTTAGCAAAACATATGTAAACGTGATCAGAATAGGCCAGGCTTATGTTTCTATATGTGTTTTATTACAGCTTTCGTCAAGCTGCGGCTCTCTACAGTACAACATTCAGCGCTATGTGGATGATGGACATGCAGTGAAGATCTCAAGCTGCCTTTTATGGCAATAATGCTGCTGAGCCTCGCAGCAGCACCCAGGGACCTTTTGGGGTCTTTAGACCCGGGAGCAACAGCAAGGCATTCTGGTTTTGTCACTTTTAAAGTTTTAACAACTCCCTTTCTCTCCCCCCCCCCCCCCTTTCACTAATGCATTTCAACTTAAAGCCACCAGTGGAAGACTGTGAGGTGTTTTATTAGCCAACGTATACAGATATCTACTTTCATTCCTGACACATGACGTGTGTTCAAGTGGCTGATGATGTATAGCTGGTCCAGGTGGAGATTTGTCCACTTCACATGGCCTACTGGGTGTTTAAAGCATAGAAGTCCATTATTTTTTTTATTTTTTTTTTTAAATAAAATGATATTCTGGAGTGTAACAAGTAGATACTTCTGCAGAAAAATACAGCTTTTCACAAAATGGAGAGATCAGAAACTCATTAAATCACTGAATAGTTGACTTTGATTTGCAGCATTTTCCCAAATATAGCCCCGCAACTATGAGAAAATAATCTTGTGCAGGTCAACATCGTGTACATGTTTCCCTTCGTGTAACAAATTCTAAATTGTAATGGAATATAACAGAAAATAATCAGTGTGAAGATCATAAGACAGTGAAGATGATGTTATCTGCAGGTTGTTGCTCACTGCTGCAGATGAGTAATGGCATTTCACAAGTGCATTCAAACAAATGATCAGCTGGGAGGAGGAGGGGGGGTAGAGAAATGCTGCTGTCTCCCTTATTCCAAAAGCAGTGCAGTGCAACACACACTCTCCAAGTAGTCTGCAGTGAAGACCCATGAATCATCCGTGTTTCTGGCTCGGTATCCCGGCGAACTCAGCTCAGCTCAGGAATCTGGTTCTTCAGACTGCGGTCCGCATCAAAGCGATTTATAACGTCTCCGAAACCCCCTCGTCAGTGTCTGGCACCCGATCCGTTGCCTTTTATAGGCTGTGTTTTAATTGCAGAGTAAACATTTGAGTCAGTCAGATGCAGAGCAGGAGAGTATGATTGGAGAGGAGAGCATGATGTCGATGAGGAGGTGAGGTGTAGGGTGTGAAGGGATGGCTTCAGCAGGTTTACACTGTCTGTATGAGTCATCTTTGAAAAAAAAAAGCCCCAACAAAGTCAGTGTCACACAGTCATAAACAAGAGCATTAACAACTGTCACAATAGTTCAACCAGTTAAGGTCAATAAATGGAAAGAGGAAGGGCACCGGACAACAGATGGTCAATAGGGGTCTTTGTTCCACTATTAACTACAGATGACTGACATCTTCTGGCCAAACACAGAACGGCAGGTCCAAGTGCATTATTCATGATAATCAGCCCCGTTCTAAATGGTCCCATCTGTGGGCCTTGCCTTTGCAGATGTTGCTAAACTGCATTAAAGCGCTAACTCATGTGGAAGCCAAGACAGCTTGTGGATTACAATGAGGTCTATTCAGGATCCATAAGTCAGCTTTGTTACCCACAGCAGGGGGTGCCTTGGAAAGAATCTGATCTGACTTTCAGGCGAACAAATAGCTCTATTGTCCGTCCTGAAATCAAGTCTTGAAATGAGCAGTGAGCAAATCTTCCTCCGGAGATGTCAAACTCCTACGCGACAGCATAAACAAGAGTTCAAGTTCTACCATTTTCCCCCTATTATCTGTGGGATATGACGGATTAGGAAGAAGAAGTCATTGTATCCAAAAAGAGAAATGCTTTAATAAAAGGAAATAAATACAGTGCTTTGGATGGCAGTTAGAATCCATTACAGGCATGGGTTATTGCACAGCTCTAAGGACAGACAAAACACTTTCAGTACATCCATTCAAAGTTAAAGCAACAGTGGTACCCGACACAAATTTAACAAATTTCATTCAGCAACATCCACGATGACTTTCGATGCTTTTTTTCCCCTCTTTCTCACCCAGTGACTGGTTACATATGGCTGCAGATTTTAAAGACTGACAACACACCTGTGACAGCGCTCAATTCTTTTACTTAATAATGGCTTCGAACTGGTGTCAACAGCGGTGTTGAATCGACAAAAACACGTAACAGTAGACATTTCCCTGATGCTTGTGGTACCTTTTAGCAAGAAAAACATACTGTCATTCAGAGCGGTGTGCATTAAACGCTCACATGGTCAAAATTAAGACGTATCTTGACAAAAGGTGTTTTTTTTTTTTTTTTTTAGTTGCTTCTTTTTTTTTCTTGCAAGCAGAGTGAACAGTTAAAAGTCTGTGCTTGAATCAAGAAATGCTAGAATGAAAAAATGTGCAAAGTTTACATACATTTTGGAAACGCACAGTCAAATCACAAACGCTAGCAGGAACATTGTTGTCCTTGTTACGGTGGTCTGGTCCACACTGGTGAAATACATATTTGCTGTGTCTGAAACCACTCAATGTGACTTCACAAAGGTATGGAGGCAACAATGCAACTGTCCTTGTATTTTTGCATTACACGTCTATGGTCTCCAAGCTTTCTGCATCTACTGCTGCAATGTAACACATGCTCATCAGAAAAATACAATAAACAATGGGCTGTTTTTCTACGTCATTTCTGTGCAGTAGCTGATGAACGGGACAGATCCACCGCATCAAATGCAGAAACACTTTCATATCACGCTCCCTTATTTGTCCCTGCTTCCATATATATTTCCCCGGTCACCTGTCCGGTCATTTGAGAGGCAGCCTGGTTTCAGTCAGTAGGCCGTTGCATAAATAACAAACACATTAAATACCAATAAATGGATTCCATGTAGTGGCGGACCAGTCAACAACAGCCCTTGATTTTGTGTAACAGTAAACAAAAAGCATGTTGCACCAGAGCAAATGAAAAATAAAGCGCCTTGATAACTTGAAAAGTAGGACACAGAAACAATTTGACAGTGACAATAATCCAGTCCGTCACATGTGACTAATTCCAAACCGAGGGTAATTCCATTTCTTCATCCGTTGCAAAAATGTTTCGTAAATGATTTCATTAAGAAGTCCATAAAACGATCACAAGTAGTGTTCTACTCAATAAAGAAGACAAAGCAGTTTCTTAGATGTGGGTTGGCACTCTCTGCAATGTCTCCTCGACCCAGCGTCCCTTTACTATTACATATGACACCATGCAAAGTGAGTAAGCCGTCTAACTTTTGCATAATCGTTACTGGGTGTGTTTTTAAAAGGACCACGTTTGACACACAGGAGTTTTTCTTTTTAGAACTGCTGTGACAACCCTAAGGCAAGAGTCATGATAAACAGCCAAAGCAAATTTTCGAAAACAAAAAACATCATTTGCTGTCTCAAGTTTCCCCATATTTCAATTTTTTTTTTAGTAAATTTGCAAGTAGTGACAATCTCAGTCAATTACAGACTTATATGACTTATTATGTGGTGGATGGAAAATTATTTTAAGACTAAATAAACTCTTTTCACAGATATATATATAAAAGAAGAAGCTGACATATCCATTGATTGAAAGAGTGTGAATTGGTCACAAGAAAAAGGCAAAAGAGATGCAATTAACGTTTGGGTGCAATGTATCACAAAATAATAAAGAAGCTATTTTTACCCCAGGCCAGTTACTTTTTCCATGGAGTACGCCTCAGAATTACTAATGCCGAACAGCTCATAAGCTAGACATATAAATGATATTTGGCCGCAAGTCTGAATCCCATTTTTCCAAGAGACGAGATCCAGATTTATATCCACAAGAGCCTGAAAATCACTAGGAAAAATATTTATTTTTTTAAGAAAAAATACATCTAGTACCACTGATTTCATCTGGATATTAATATAAAGATATAGCACTGAAAATCCTCTCAGTAACTCATGTTTAAAATAGAAGTAGTCGTTTGAATGATTGCGATTGTTATGGGTGAAACCTCTTGTCTTATAAATGACATCATCAAGAGATTTCAAAATAAAAAAATAACTGGGTGTAAGAAAATAATTATACGTCCGGCCCTTGTTTAAGAGGGTAAATATGCACACAAGCCTCATGTGCAGCAAATGTCACATGGGAACTAATGACGTCCTGTAGGCTGTTCAGCTCTAACTGTTGAGTAAGAGACATTTGTGCCTGATACTTTAACATGAATTGGACGGTTTTCAGGAAAACAAAACACAAAAGGAAATTTTAGTTTTACTTGACTGACTAGTATATAAAAGTGGCGCGTTTTATCTAGACAAACAATGTAAAAAAACAAAACAAAAAGGCAATAGCAATCAAAGAGGAAAAAAACAACAACTAAAAATATGTTTGTTATGACTTTCTTTGTACTTTCCTAAACATTATCAAAAGGGATAATGCCCTATGTTTTTGTTTGGAAAAACTAAATAGAAATAATCTGCACAAGTTATATTATTTGGATAATTTTGAAAGGCATTGCGTTTGTTTGTTAGCATTAGGTTTTTGAGGAGTAGAAGCTAAAAATACTTAATACAATTATATTTCTGTCTCCTTGCTAAAAAAAAAAGAAAAAGAAAAGTTAAAAGAACAGAGGCAGAACTTGAAGCCTCAGAGACCGAGGGTCAGGCAAGTGTGTCACAAGGCTCCCGGATGAGTCTGCGGTGGGGAGGCTGGATTCAAGCACTGATTAACAGGAAGTGTTATTTGCCAAACAGACTGCAGCTGTTTAAGGCCGAAAACTTGGGGATGGAGTTAGAACTCTCTTCCTCTGGGGAAACAAACACTTCTGCACTAAACTCATTAGACCCTTATTCCATATGTATGTGTAGCTTGTGGTCATACTGGCAAAGGATGCACCTCCTTAGGGGTTCCTAGTCCAACATAGTCACCCTTAGGGTGCGCAACTACACAAAAAAGAGACAAAAAAATGCACATCTTGGAATAAAGTCTGTCAGTAATGATTCCCGCGTGTTAAAAGAGCTGGATCACAGGGAGATAGAGGGGGGGAAAACAATTATTATTGTATTAAAGCAGTTTGTGTGGATGAAAAATTAATGGATGAGGTTTATTTTCACGTCTTGCCCAGAAGGTGACATACACCCTTCAGGGTTATAAGACACCATTCAAGTGTAATGAATGTGCTGCCTCAGTGTGGCTCGGGAGTATCTTCTTCTGGGTCAGGGGGTTCAGTCTTCTGCTTGTATGTAAAGGTCAACAGGAAGAGCGCTATGTCATGTGAGCACCAGTAACCTGTGTGTGAGGTCACGGCCGACCAATAGCGACTCTCCACCAGGCCCTCTCGTAGCTCGAAGTCCACGCGCCGCTCCAGCTCCACTGCCAGACACAAATAGAGACATTATTACTTGATTTGTCTCTCCCAACCCACCGACATACGTGAGAACTTCTCAATGACTATTTAGTTTTGGGACATATTAAGCGAACTAACATGATGTGTCGGCAATGGGTGAGGTGGGCCGAATCATGGTGGAGAGGCCGTATGCTGACTGGCTTTCCGTCCGCTTCTGCTCCTCTTCCTCTGTGTTGGCACCTCCCTCCAGCCCTAAAGACACCGAGGGCTGGCTGTTGGAGCGGGAGAAACGGGAGAAGAGGATGCCTCCGATGCCCTTTCCGATGCTCGCCGCTCCTATAATTGAGTGTGGAAGATGGGAAGAAATAAAAAACGATAAAAAAAAACACTTTTCTTACTGTTTTTAAAATGCATTTATTTCAAAGTATATGGGAAGTGTATGCGCCGATTCTCAATCCCTCCACATGGTGGCACTGTTGATGTGGTAAGCTTACTTTACTTCAAATGTTGAACCTCACAGTAGAGAAAAGATTTCACTTATGGGATTAGGACAATCTCTAGAGAGAAATTGAATTCTCTCAGCTCCTATTGCCGTCAGTATTCTCATATTATTTCCCTATTACATAGAATGTATGAAAAGGAGAATACACACTTGTTTCTTCTCCACCCCAGACACTTTTCATTGCAGTAGTTGATCCTCTGACAAATTTTAAATATGGATTTATCATTGGTTTATTAAAAAATTGTACAACTTTTGAAGTTTTACGGACCAAAATACTGTAAGATACTGTATCCTTCACCACGAGGTCGCTTTAAAAAGCCTGTTCTAGTCAAGTGCGTGATAGATGGAGCAGTAGTCACGATGTAGTGCTTTACCCAGTATGCTGGCTTTGCCCAGATTGGTGATCGACTCTCCATAGTGCCTGCGGGCGAGTACAGGAGAAGTGCTCGGGCTGGGGATGCTCTCAGTGTCAGATGTGGGATCTTTGACTGGGTTCAGGAATGTGGGCCTGATCTCATCGTAGGGTGTGGGGTTAGTGGCGCTAAACCTGATAGAGAAAACACATACTTGTAAAACACGCCGTATGGGTACACCAGATAACATCGAATGTTATGAGATGTAAGTTCTTACCAGTGTATCTGAACAGGTGCAACATTGCTGTAATGTTTGAGGATGAGGGGCTCCAGTCTGTAGGCCTGCACAGAGCAATAAAACCTCAGTTAGCTTACAGTGCAGAAATGTTTCCTTCACTACTTCAAGTCGTCAAATGCATACAGTGCACATTTTTATAAGATTTTAATATCCGACCGAGTGAGTGGCAAAGGTCTGGCTTCTATTTGCGGAGTGCAGCGGCAAATGGCAAGTCCAGTAAAAACAGCAAATTTTGTGTGGGTGAAGTTGAAAATTATTAAGAAAAGGAAATCTTGACTTGGGTGTCATAACCCAAGAGAGGGAGACTTACCACAGGGTCTGTGGGATGGAAGACATTGAAGAGCCTGCCGCAGATGAAGGTGGGCAGGATGTGGTCCTGGTGGCAGCTGGAACCAGGACGGATCCCTCTCAGAGCCAAGAACACCGCCAGAGGAGAACCCATGCAGAAGAAGTTTTCCACCTGAGAGGCAAAAAGGTGCAAAGATTATATAAGACGTTCTAAATGGAGTCTTTAATATTGACACAGACAGCATTTTGTCTTATTAAAAAATGACCGCAATTTAGTTAATTCATGGAATTAGGTGGTGCGCTGAGTTATTCCTACTATCTAAGCAAATATCCCTGCAACAAAAAAGCTGAAACCACTATTTTTTATCGATTAAGGTTGATTAAGTAATTTCACATTGTAACACATAACAGCATATAAAAAAAATGTAGTATCTTACTTTAAATTTGAGGGCTGGGCGTGCCGGGGGTTTTGATGCCTCCAGTGTGAGGAGTTGGCTTTCCAGCTCTTGTAACCTGTTAAAAGAAGAAACAGTTCATTTCTGAAACCACAGCTTTTTGAATGTCTATGTATTGCTGATACATAGTAATACCGATTCTCCCAAAGGCTACAGTAATCAATTTCACGGTCATAATAGCGTGCTTCCTCTCAAAAACAAAACAGGAAACAGAACCTGCCAACACAAAATAGGGCATGTGATGAACAGCACGCTGTGCTGCGGATATTGTATTTGGAGGAGAGCGGTTTGAAAGGCATGAATAGTTTGTGTTGCTTGTTCGTATCCGGAGCGCAAACTCATATTCACGACAACTTCAAGTTTTGATGTTTTACATCAAGCCTCTGTGAAATCTTGACCACTTTCTCCCCATATATCTCTTACAGCTACACATATCATCTCTGAGGCCAAGCTCACATATTAGCAAGCTCTACCTATTTTTTGTGAGCCGCAGCTGCTCTAAAACATGCTTCTCCTCATAGGTCATCCAGCGCAGGTCCAGCTCCTCCTCCACAGCGTGGTGCTCCTGCTGACAGAAGCGTACAGGATCCCATCCCGTCATGATGTCGTAGGTGATGACGCAGCCGAGGGAGTGAGACACGATGGACACTTTGCCTCCCCTCTCTTCAAAGTCAGGGTTTCGGGAGCAGAAAAGTGTATAAAGTCTGTTTAGCTCCTGTGTTAGGCCCTTGGTAATCTGGGAGGGGAGGCAGGGAGAGGAAGAGTTTTCAAAACAGTGGGCCAAAAAGAACTCTAATTTCTGGTTTCTGATTGTGTTCCACTCTCACCTCATCCCGGTAAAGGGGGCTGTTGTAGTACATGATGTCCATGGCACTGCTGTTGAGTAGATCTCTCAGTCCTCTCACTTTGTCTGGTGTTATTGAGTCTACCGTGTCTACAGAAACAAAGCCACATGATGCTGCCTGAATTCATACACTCAATGGTCACTTCATCAGCTATACCTATCAAATCTAACGCAATGAAATACAGAAATCAGCCATAAAATCTATCTTTACAAATATAAGTCAGTTTTCATTGTCGGAGAGGTATTTAGGGGGTTGTATGAGGTACGTTCCCAGTAAAGCAATGCAATGCTGTGTAAGGGGGCAGTAGCAAAATTTACATTAGCCACCTAAAAAACTCAATATCCCTTTGAGTGTATGCTATCTTTAGAATACTTTCAGCTTCATCTTGCTGTCAGACAGAACGGAAAGTTATCTATGTTTCATTCAAAGCAACCAGACTCCATTAATTGCATAGATAAGTTTCACTTTTCAGTTCACCATTGGGAAATATTCTAAATATAGCATCCACTCAAATAGAAAATGATCATTTTTAAGGCTGGCCTTTCTTTTAGATAGCTAAAATAGTTTTACTTCTACTACTGTAGGTATACACGATGGATATATACCTCATGCATCCCCTTTTCAAAAATCCAAACTATCCCTTTAATTCAACAATATGTTAATAATTGAGATATTGAGATTGTACTTAGTGGGGTTGAACTGACCATAGTCTTTCCTGTTTTATTAGAACAGGAAAGACTGAGCAACACAATCTACAGAGATAACAGAAACACACTGGAACTGGTCACAATTAAAGCACAAACCAAACCGAATACATAAACACACATGCACGGTCTCAAAAACACACACACTGACCTCCATCCAGTGCAAGTTTAGAGCGCCACTCGACAGGCAAGAACTCAACATGCTCGTCATTGTGCTCTGAAAAGTGCTTCTCCTCCATCTTCCTCACACCCTCCCTCAGCCTGAATAGACACATCACAATGGAGACCACACAGTGTATGAGGACAACATTGCACACGGACATCCTTATTACTTTACGGTGCATGTGTTGGCCGAAAAGTAAGTACAAAATGCAAAAAAAAGTGCTTCCTTCAGAAACTATGAATGCCATCATCACGTTGTCTGGGCAGCAGTGTATTATTATGCTCTGAGTGGATGAGTAACATCAGTAGCCCTGCTCCAGACTGACTAGCTAGTCTGTGTTTGCACTTGTTCGCTCACACACTTTAATGACTGTCGGGAAGAGGAGAATCTGACACACACACACACACACACACACACACACACACAGTAGTTGCCATGCTGCTAGTCTTACACAGGGCCACATTAGCTCACAGGAAACTCTGAATAGAAAAAGAGAGAGGCGAGGTAGGGTGTTTACATGGGTAAATGGAGGCTTTTAGTTGACCGGTCTGTGAATGGAGCACCTAATGCAAGCTTTGACAGGACTATCTGCAGGCTAGCCTGTCTGCAGGGGAGATAAATGCTCCTACGTTTCAGCATTACAGAGCTTTCTGTGTCCCGATAAAGCTAAAATAGATTTTAGAAGGACACTGTTTCAGCATAATTACCAACAACTTCCTCTTGCAATGCTGCTGACACTGACACAATTTAATTGAGGTTAAGAAAAAACAAAAACAAAACAAGCAGCTAGCTAGACATATCGGGTTGATCTTTCCTCTTGGCTGAGGAAAGTGTGCATGCTGTAATCCACAGGGAGCTGGGAGTGAGGCTTAAAGTGCTCTGCCGTCTGACTTGGTCTACTTTACCTGCTTAGCTAGCCTAAGCCGCAGCCAGTGGGCCGACGCTAAGTTTGCGAAACGGAGACACACATGACTCCGGCCTGCACTACTGCCTGTAATGGTCAAGGTCCAGTCCCAGTACAGTGGTGCGATTAATGGTCAGGGTCACGTCTTTGTACATTACATCGTACAAAGACACAAACAAGAAAAGGCATGTACGCCAACGATGACTTCATTGTTGTTTCACCCTTAAAAAGAACAATAGATATCATTTGCTCTATCTGTGTATCTTAAGGAAGGCAGAAGTGATTATTGTTGCCTGTAACTTCCCAACTGTGGCATCCACACAAATATCTACTATTGACAGAGTTCCTTAAAACAATAAGCCTTTGAGAGCCCAAACTCAGCAGGCTGGTTAAAGAATGGGTTAGAAGTATCAGAGGCCATGCTGATAATATTGGATTGAATTGCCATGGTTGTGAGCTATCTGCAGGTGTGGTGTTATCAAAAGAAATGCTTGAAATAACTTCCCACATGGGAGGCCTTGGATGAACAAAGCTGGGGGGAAATGTGAGACATTCGATGGAATTACTACATAAATAAAAAAAATAGTGTTTTTCTGTTTAATATCGTCTTTTGGAGAACCAAACCTATGGGATGTGGTGGTATTTAACAGCTGTGCTTAATATATAGCACCCCTAAAATCCCATGTGGCCCCAGCCTGGCCCCCCATTTGAAATAGTCGAGAGCCAGCACCTTGTTTAGTCACTTGTATACAAATGCCTGAACATTAAAGTCATCTGGAATCACAAGAACCTGCCAGACAGGGTGATATCTGGAACCGCTCACCATCTCTGTTTACATGTGGGAATACCTTTAAACCTGCCCTTAGCCCTTTTACAATCTAATGGAACAAAAGTGGAAGAACTAGTTTAAAAAATAAATAAAAAGGCATGCCTACAATCCAATCCTCAAGCACGTCATGCTTTTAAAAACTCACATTCCAGTGTTTTTAATAATGCGTCCTTGGTCCATCTTCTGTCCGATCCCATGAACCACAAAGACGACGTGGGTCGTCTGAGGGGGTCTGTCCTCAGGTGAGGCCTCCTCAACGTAACCCCGATGGAGCCGCGTTCCACTGCTGGAGGCTGATAGAGGACAGAGTACGAGGTTGAATTATTACATGTCGTATCTTACTGTTGACTTGTGATCCTGAACAGTAAGAAAAGCTAAACACACACATTCCCAGTATGTTCACTAGAAGGCTATAAATATCTCAGTGATGGTGTTTAAGTAACGTGCTGTTCTGAATCCAACGAGGCCAGTAGGTGAGACAAGAAGCTTTGCTGGGACTGTGGCGCAACACTCTGTGCCAGCGCTAACGTGCCTGGAGGATTGAATGTGTGTCCTTATTTAGAATCAATAGTCTGGTCCAGTCATGTGCTGCTGTCTCGATGGCACTAAGGAGATTTCCCACACTGAGCATTTGTGTGTCAGGGGGAGATTGCCATAACCAGTGACAACTCCTCCTCTTATTATCTGTGGGCGGGAGATGAAAAAGCACTGTAGAGCTGGGAGACTGTAGATCAGATTAGACTCATCCGCGCAGATCAAACATCGAACATGCGGGTCAAACTGCACCGAGAGTGACAGATGGACACTGCGTCATTTTCTGGGCTAATCCAGTTAAGAGACTAAACTGTACCCGGCCGGGTTGAAACAACTGTTGAATAGTAGAAAATAACAGCACACTTTCAATGCAGCTATAAGCATCTCGTTTCTGTATTTCACGGGCAGAGAAGTGGGAACAGGTGGGGACTAATATGGATTAATATGTTGTTGGTGGGTCCACCATTTTGGTCTGGCCTGAGGTATCTCAACAACGATTGGCAACGATGGATTACAATGACATTTGTTACAGGATGATTTCTTCCAACTTCCACTGAGGGTTCAAATTTCGCATATATATCCTATATTTTGGTTTATGACCAAATAACCACTATATTAATGACATTCCCATCCCCCTCAGCTGTACTGCTAATTAGCAACGGTTAGGGACAAGAGACTACGATGTTGATTATCACAATCATTACCTTCTAAACAGATGCATGTCATTGTGAGCATGCTGATATTAAATTCAGCGCAAACCATGGCTCCATTTAAGTACAGCCTCGCTGTTAGCATGGCTGTAGGAATGATCAGTGGGTCTCAAAGAATATTCCCTGTGCTGATACAAGTACAAACACACATGCAGTAGGATCAGGTGACCTCATCATCTGAAAAGATAATGAAAGCGTGTAATATTACAGACCTTTTGAGAAGCCCAGCTTCTGGGTGACGGTGCGTGCAATTTTGGAGGTGGTGGCATCGCTGTAGAGGTACACCTCATCCACGCTGTGCCAATCAATATGGGTCCGACTCAGCTTCAGACTGTGGATGGCTGCAGGAGGAGGGGGAGCAGTGAGAGAGGAGTGAGTGAGTGAATGGATGGAGGAAATAGAAATAGAAGAGAGCATTTGGTATATGGTGTGGGGGAAATTTGGCAAAGAGAAGGGAAAAATCAGGGGAAAGGTTCACCGATGCCAAGGGTTGTGATTTCAAGGTGACGACAGAGGGAGAGAGATTGAAGACACCGTAAGAATTACACCGAGTTGTGATCATCATAAACGCAGTATGAAAAAGCAAAAGTCTAGGATCAGTCTATGCACAGCTCAATCAAATGCTGTCTGGAGCATTGATCTGCAGTTGGAAAGAAAAACACATCAAACCATCCCACACCGTGATTGCATATTCCAGCTCTTGCTTGTCTGTCCTGCTTGCGTCTGATGACATTTCAAGAGCAGATATCGAAATTCGTTTCACTTTCAGATCAATTTCTCTCCATGTTGCCGCTTCGAACTGTAATGCAGTGGCTAGGGCGAGTAAGAGCGGAGGTATGGCTAGGGCAGAGACACCGTTTGCTACCGGAGCAATAAATGAAACTGGTTGACTTGAGAGAGTTATTTATGTCCCTTCACCGTGTCCTTTAAACGTCCTGTACAGACAAGTTCATCTGGATGCAATTGGTGGAAGACTTTGGAGTCGGCCCAGTGCACAGTCATGGCTCTTTGTACAGCTCTGAAACAATCTGGGGATTAAACCCCCTTAAGAACGGGGTAAAGCACTAGCTGGAATAAAAATGCTCCAGATGACTTTTCTAGAAAACTTGTGACAACTGAAAAACTAAGGTTTACTGAACCTGTAACTTTCATATTCATTCATCCTCTAATATTTGGACGTTTATTAGCTATTCCCTGGGGGAATGTCTACAGTGAAAGTAAGGAAGTAAATAAGATACTAGAGTATGAGTAAGATACAACGTTAAAAAAAATGTCTCTCTTTCAACTTGCCATCTAAATTATTAAAACAAGATATATATTGACAGAGACATGTGTTTGTGAGTCACATGGTGGTGATAATCTGAGCCTCTGTAGACTGGCAGGCTAATTTCTTCATTGGGGAAGCATGACAGGAGGTAATGTGAAGCCAAGCAGTTATTGCACTTTTGATATTCACTCTGAGGGCAACCAGTATGAAAAGGAATGGCTGCCTCTAAAAGGAGAAGCACAGGCAGGGTCTGGAAGAAGAGTTTCCTACAAAGAACCAAAGTGTTAAAGGGCACTGCGTTTGGAATAACAAAAAGGAAGGACAATGTTTTCCCCCAACCAGATAAAACAATAACGATCATGTCCTGAGGAAACTGAAGTGAGAGATACAGTTTCCTCTGTCACACATTTCAATTTATTTGTCAAATGAAACCACTCAACAGCAAAGCAAACAAGGTGAATATCCACCACCACACAGCACGTGGCTAAACAACTCTACGACACCAGCAGCGAAGAGGAACAATCCACTCTTCTGAGAAGGGAACCTTTCACCATCTGGCTTGGCTTCAACTTAAACAGTTTAGAGCGGCCTCCTTCCCTTGTCCACCTCTTGGTATTCCAAGCGGGGGCAATGGAGAAAAGGATGGTGGCAGTTGCCATGACCCCTACACATTGTTATTATACAAGTGCAGGTCAAGCCACTACAGACTGTTGAGCTTCATTTGTAGCCGAGTCCACTGTAAAACAGGAGATAGTCCATCTGAATGATAAACTACTGTATGGTTTCTCTAGTTGGCTGGCTTTATCGATACAAAACAATACAAGTCTAAATATAGCCAGTAGTATGGATTGATGCTTAGGGGTTGTATAAGGACACTTCCTGTTTTACAATGAAAGTGATGCATTGTGAAAGGAAGGGCAAGGCGGGGGATCAAAGTGTACAGAGGAGCTGGCCGTCTACCAAGAAAGGTTAAAGAGTTTACCGAGGGAATTCTCTCGCACGGCTATGGCGACTTACTGAGGAACACACGGGGTGAGGATTACGGTTTTAAAAAAAGTAAGGCGAGAATGTGACAGGGCGTGGATGTAAAAATAAATGAGAAACAAGGAAACTGTGTGAGGCAGCGTTTGGGAAATAGGCAGGAAGTACAGAGCTGGGAGGGGAGGGGTGACAGAAATGAAAAGGAAGGGCTCCTTCATTTGTCCAGCAAAGAGGCAAGATACCAGCTACAACTTTTCCCTTGGCTATAGAGTGACAAACTTATCAGCTACGTTCCCTTGGTAAGGTTTCCAGCACTCTTGTAGACTATTTGCAGTACTGTAATACCCTGAATGCAGGCAGTGTGTTATTCGGGAAATCACAGGCCTCTGTTTAGGTCAATGGGCACTTGGGATTTACTATGAGATGAGGACACAGACCCCGAGACCTCTCTGCTCAGCATTTTTTGAAGGGGGTCAATACACCCAGAACTGGGACAGCGATGGGCTTCTAAAAGGGCGACTGCACACAACATGTTAGGGGGCCTATAGTAAAGGGCCCACAATGCCTCCCCTGTCCAGCTCATCCCTTGTGTTTGGCTCTCAACAGAGTGCTTTGTTCATTGCTCTTAGAGCGAGAGCTGGCGATGGCAGTTCATTAATGACGGTTATACTGCCAGAAGGAATGGGAGAAAGAAAGCAATGAGAGAGAAAGTGGGAGGTGGGGCTGGAGGGATAAAAAGGGGTAAAGAAGGGTGGCTTTTTGAGGACAAGCCTACTTATTTCACATCCACTGGGGTCTTGCCCTAGCAGCCGAGTGAACCAGGTTGTCTACTCACTATCCCAGCAAGGAGACAGATGCGAAGGTTTCCTCAAAAAGCAGCAACAGCGATAGTACCAAACTCTGGGTCACAGCACAAAAGGGGAGACGTTCTAGCAACTAGGCCCAGTTATGGCTACAATGGAGAACTGGGAGAGCAGCGGAAGTCCATTTTCAAACAACCATTTCTAACTGAGCCTAGGTCTAGCTCTAATCATTAGAGTGAACAGGTCTGAACCACAACAGAGAGGAAAATCAAGTTCCATAGGGGCCTAGGATCGACTAGGAGAGAGCACAAGCTAGCAGAAGAGGTAAAAAAATAACTTGGGATTATACAGTACCTTGGCAGCGTTTGCGCTTGTGACATGTGGTTTTAGCACTCGTCTGATATCCGCTCCAATTGAACAGAAAGGGGAGGTAGAAAGGGGGCAGGTGGGAGAGAACTAACAACCAAGAGAGAGTGAGTAATGGCCATTACCCTGGCGTCAGTTACACAGGCTACCGCTGTCATCACTCTTGAACAGACCAATCTATCAAGTAGCGCTGCTATCGGGTTACCACTTCAAGGCCCTGGACACTGAAGTCTGTACTGGTAACTGACTGAGCCTGGCCAGACCATCAAACAATGCCTCAGCAATAAACTGGGGTAGCTCAAAATGCAGCGCTGCTTGACATGTGCCGAAGATGACTGAGGTAACGTCGGTTTTACACCCATTACAGAAATATGCTGTTTTCACTGTGATGATCAACAAGTTTACCATAATTTGTTGAAGAAAAAAAAACATTTGCGAATGTGTTATTCACTCTTAAAAAACACCTTTAAAAAAGGCAGTATCATGAGATTGTTCAATACTTAAATAGTAGGTGGAATTTTACCTTTCAATACATGACTAAAACAAGCAGAAAACAATACAAACAACTATATTCTATACTAACAACCAAAGATTAGTGAACATTTCAAGACCTTTTGCAAAGAAGTGAAACACTGAACCTTAAAGTTAAAGCATGTCATAATACTTATGTTTCCAATTTGATTAATACATAGAATACTAAATAAAAATAGTTCAATTTTGCATATTAGAAATGTTTTACGAACTGATGTTGAATTCTCACACTCAACGCACACACGTACACACAGACACACACAATTAAAAATGTTTACTTTCATTGGTTATCTTCTTTGGAAAGTTATTGTACATTAAAGTAAAAACACAAATGATGCACAGGTTTGTGTGATTGGTCTCTAACGCTCCAGTGATGAGAGTCCAGGCACTGGTATAAGAGAGATACGAGCCCATAAGATATTTTATCTGTTTGGATACGATTTTAATATTGTTGCATCGGAATAAGTGAAGTTGATATAACCATTGCCCTACAATTACATACCGGTTAAAATTGGTTCTAATTGGATCTGGAGTTGACATTGAAAGACCTCTTCCTGCATTTTAGTAATCAAATCCGCAAAGTCCACAGGACTCACGTTTGACTAAAACCTTCGCACTGGGACAACGCAGACATCGGACTTGCAAATGTCAGCAGTGTCTCCCTCAGCAGAGGTGAAAGGCTGAGGAGGATGAGGAGAGACCTGCTGAGTGCACAGGAAGTTTGTTTGTTTGCTGTAAAAGCTATCAGCAAAGTCCATTTGGTGATTTCAGCACTGATGGATCCATCTACATAAGGGGTATTCCCTAATGACTGGAATATCTACTACGTGCAGAATCCTCATTGAAAAGTAATGAGGAACAACTCAACCGGTGTGGTGGTTTGTAGTGAATTGGGTTTAGATCACACTACATGGCATAAATCACCTGTATGTTCAGATATCACCTGATATTTGATATCTTTAGCATTAAAACTAACTGCCTTCCGTAAATAAATAAATGAATAGACAAAATATTTGAAATCCTCAGAGCTGGTTAATAGGTGAGAGATTTCTAGTTCTTTTAGGCACGTGTCTGTCATCGGTTACACAGTGTCTTCCCAGCCTCGTGTGCCGGTTAAATAAATGTGCAGCTGAATATTTAGAGTACACAAATAAACCTGTGGGCCTTGCCTACCTCAAACATACCAAAGTATTATGCTGACAGATGACCTTGTGCCCAGCCTGCTGGCTTTATTTTTCCTATGACGTCCGAGAGGCCGGGACACACCCTATAGTTTCCAGCATAGGCCTAATGCTCTATACCCACATACTGGAGAATTTGTGTTCAGTTGGGCTCGGAAAAAGACATCGTGCCAAGAAAGAATTCTGCTGATCAAAGTTGGCCACTGGAAAACATAGCAGTTTCTAAAACTGTGATGCCTTTGTGGCCATTTTCAGTCAGCTGTCATCTCTTATTCCTTCTGATATCTGATCTTCTGTGAAAACGATATACTATATCACATGCACACAATTTTAAATCTGACTTTCTTCCCTGCGATTAATTAAGAAAAAGCAGAAAAGCATGTATCATGAGGGAACAGGACATCCCTGCACCGAGTAGTCCTACCCACATTGTGATGTTATGCCTGTATAGCACGCTGGTATGTCTACCACATTGTTTTCTGCTTTACTGACCTTTATTCTCAGCTAGCTTCTCTAACACAAAGACAAAGGAGGAAGAGCAGAGTAGAGATAGGAAGGGGAAGAGATAGCAGGGGAAGTGTATGTACTGCAGTGCTGTCAGAGCGCAGCTCACTGGCTTTATGGTCCATTTATCAATTGTAATGCAGTTCAAGGTAGCCGGCTTATGGCTCCGAGTGCTTCAGATTATTAGCTCTGAGATGAAATACTCTACTATAAAGGCTCCCTGTAATAGAGAGCAAAACAATATGAATTAAAAGGATTTATCACTCGCTTTGCTTTCACAGTCTGCTAAATATAGGAGTGGAAAACAATCTGCCAACAGAGGCAGCAGCAGGGTTTCAAGCAGAGGCTTAGTTTCTAGTTTCATGCATTAAAGGAAATTATAAGAACATGTCAAATACAGCAGGCATTGGGTTTTTATAACATATATATTGTGTAAGGATATATACTTATTTCTCACTACCTGATGAACTATGCATTCGTGCAGTAGCTCATTCACAAGACAAGCTAAGGTCATGTGATCTGTGTGTTGGGCAATGGAGCGGACTTTATGTGTCACCCAGCCAATTTGTGTGCCTTTCCACTATATGCAGCTAATCTGACTATGATCCCTCTGTGAGTGTTTATACCTGCCTCCACATACTATTAGTGTCCATGTGTACATGTACAACAAAGTTTTGATCCACAGTTTCTGTCAATCAGTTCAGAAAAGTGCCAGTAGCTACGAGCACATGACTATGCTGATGTCTTCACTTAGAGGCCTCATAGGCCTTCATTTGTTCCGAGTAAGAGGCAGTGACAGTATCCTGACATGTGAGTTACAGAACAAACAAGCACATTTCTGCAAATGATAGCAACTTAACAGTTCAGGGTCATTACGCAGTTATTATACAAATATAATCAATCCAGGGTTATAGGAAATGAGCGTAATTTGTAGATTAACTGCTATTAATTGATTTAAGGAGGACGGTTTAAAGATTTACGTCAACGTTCCAGAATATCTTTGCATTGTTTAGATGTCTCTCACACATAAATTGCTCAATTTTAGCGGTGCAGACTAAGCATTTTGTCACTCCCTTTAACAGTTGCTGCGTCTTTTTTTTCTCCTCTCCTTCTCGGCTTCTCTCTGTTTATCTGCCACATTCACACACCCACACATTCATCACCAGTGAAGGTCCTGTAGATCTGGCTGCCTTAAGGAGACTGCTGAATCAAAGAGTCTCTTTCTTATTGCCTTTTCACAGCTAACGCCTGCTACATTTCGCCTCAGCCAGAGAGAGAGAGAGAGAGAGACGCGTCGTAATGTACGAGCTGCACCTGCTTTACATTGGGAGGATGACATGACAAAACCACTCACATGAATGGAAGCACCTGCTCCATTCATTTCTCTTGGCTGTCTGTCTGTCTGTCTGTCTCTCTGTGTGTGTCTGTGTGTGTGTGTGTGTGTGTGTGTGTGTGTGTACTACTACAGCAGACAGGGCTGTCACATGATACACTATTTATGACTTGGTTGTATTTCAAACTTTTAACGGAATGCACTAATACTGCCTTTGAGAGTATTTCATCTCCTCGCTAACAAAGCCTTTTTATAGGTGTTCATTTGTTACTGCCTGCCTTCCGGAAATAAAAAATACTGCAGGGCTATGACACAGTAAAGTACTGATGAGTGAGCGAATAAATGGGATTTTGACCTTATGATTCTACCCTAAACCACACTTTGACTCTATCACAGCATAAACATCTCTCACCATCTTTGCTATCGACGGTCCTGACCACCAAATCAGACTCGAAGGTGTCCTGAATTTGTTGCCCGCGGAAATGGTTGAGGTGCTCGTGCTCGATGAGGTCACTTTCCTCTTCCTCCAACGGGAGCCAGGTACCATCAATAAACCATTGGCCTCTCATGACTGGAATATGGTCTTGTTCTGTAAGACAAATGAAAAAAAGAAAGAAAAAAGAATCACTTGACTGTAGGGATGGACATTTTGAAACCTGCCTCCTGGGGACAGGAGCCTATGTGCTGTGTGGTGGAATATTTACCTAAATAAAGTTATTTTAACATTTGTTTGCTCTTTAGGGTGTGTGTGTGTGTGTGTGTGTGTGTGTGTGTGTGTGTGTGTGTGGTGCGGCACACCGCCTACCAAATGTTTCACACAATTCAGGGAGGCAACAATGCTGGAATTGAAATGCTTTTAGTCACTTTTTTTAGTAACCACTTTGACTTTTCAGAGGGTGTTTTGGATGACGTAAGCTGACTTCCATTTAACTCAACAAGTCTGGGAAATCCGGGAGGGCTGAGTCTCAGGGGCTTGTGGAGCGGGGTCAGTTTTGATTACAGTCTTGAGTGACATTATTAACCGATTCTCTGGTGCTGAATTAAGATTGTAAAGGCGGTTCTGAAGTGTGTGTACAGAGCCAGACTGCTCATCTGAAGAAGAAAAAATATATAAAAACAGATGAGTCTTTATTTGGGCCCACCATTACAGCGCTGAGGCTAAGACAGACATGCAAGCAAGATAAAAAGCTCACAGTAGACACTAGTCACTCATTTGTTAAGGTGGTTCATGTCTGCACAGAAAAGATAAGGATGTACACTTCATATAACATGAGGTTTCAAGTTCTCATGAAATGATGACCTCAACATAAAGCTGTTACGACTTGTGCTGCCTTAATTCTTTGTATTTTTATGGATGCTTTCTTCGTTGATAGAATAAATCAACATGCTCTCCATGTCTCACTTCTATCTTCCTAACCAATATGCTTTCCCTTACTTTAAAAAAACAAAACACCTCTTGAATTAGTTTCCCATCTCTCATGTAGTGCATCAGGGTCTTGAGCGTTAAGCTGTGTTTGCGATGGTACAGTATCGGCCAAGCTGAAACAGCACAGCTAGCTGATCTGACTACACAAGGGCATACATCCACTCCACAGCATGAACATTGAGTAAAATAACAGCTCTCTCTAAATGTCACTTGGCGTTAACATTCTAAAGAAGCAGCTACCCATAAACCCCTTACATCCAGGTCAGGTTTGCCGAGGCTTCATTTGCTCCCTTCCCCTTTTCCCCCGGAACTATCCATGAATTAGTTAGCGCGGATCGGCTGAGCCCGGTAGACTGGTTCCCTGGGTTGAGATGTTCCCTAAGTACAAAAGCTAAGCAATTACTTAGCCAGTGAAAGAAATGCAGGAGTCGGTATCTTAACTGAGTGGATAATCAAATTGTGGATGGGTGTTACACGCAATGAGTATCTGAGGAAGCACCAGAGACTTGTGAGTGGCTGTGGGTCATTAATCTGCATGCATAATACATATTAAAGTGTATGGGTACACATCAGGTATAAGTGCATATGGAAATGCACCCAGTGGGTGCTTTTGGGGGACGTGCCACCAGGAACTACATCATTGTTGACTGATGCAAAGCAAGAATGTGATTTTATAGACTTTGCAGAGGGGTGATTTATTTATATGATACTCACGCTTCCAGTAAACAGGGTTGCACTCCCTCTCTTTAACGTCCACCTCGTAGAGCCCTCCCCGGACACACACGGGCTCAACGTTGATGTCAATGCCGTCGGGGTCCCTGTCCTCAGAGGACACCGTGGATGTGTCCAGGGACCCTCCGTGCACGCTGCTGGTCCTGGTCTCCACCGGCACTGCGCCGTTCAGCCCCCTACTCCCCACGCCGTTGTTACCGCACTCTTCCTCCGCACCGCTGACCCGGGAGCCCACGGCCGCGCCGGGGTCAAGCTCACAGTATTTCCGAAACATGCACTCGATGTTGAGCGAGTCGTGCCCGAGGAAGGGCTTCCAAGTTTTCTTGTCCTCCTTGTAAAACCAGCGCACCTCCTCGGGACCGAGCTCCGTCACCACCTCGTTGAAGCGGTGCCTGGAGCTGTTGGACCGCGACCGCTTCCTCCTGTCGAACAGCGGACCCGCGTTGATGCCGTCGTACTCCGGGGAGCCGCCGTCGAGGAAGGCTGCCGGCGAGTTCAGGTCCAGCAGCAGCCCGTCCTCGGCGCCGCGGTGTCTGGCGTGCAGGAGCGGCAGGTGCCCGGCGTCCAGTCCCGACTGCACCGAGGACATCCCCGCCTGCATCGCGTCGTCCATGGGACTCATCTCGTGACAGCACGAAAACGCATCGCCTCCCAAATCCCACTCCTTGTTGTTGTTGTTGACGACGACGGCGTTGATGCCTTTGACGTCGGTGCTCAGCGACGAGCTCAATGTGGAGGTCTTGGTTGCAACGTTGAAACTGCTCATAACTAACGTCACCTGAGCGAGCCGACCTCACTACATCCTCGTCCGCCACTTCACGGTGACGAGGCTCTCGCAATTACTTCGCGAGGCGTCATGTTGGTCGGCGATACGAATTAAAAAATGTTTAAATAACAATTAAAGACCTTCCAGACGAGCTCCCACCGCCGCATCCCCCCTCGAGTGCCCCGCAGCTGTCGCTACACCAGCCTGTTAGCTTGCTTGCTAGCTAGCTAGCTAAGCTAACGAAGCCGGTTGTAGAACTCCGAGGCTATCTTATTAGCAGGTTTGCAACGTTGCAACCGGAAAACCCTTTTTTTTGCCCCCTTTCTCTCCTACTCTTACCTAATATGACACCATACACTTTCCTGTCACGGAGACCCCTTTGGTTCAGCTTGCGAAGCGTAACATTGCAGTCACCATACTTTGTGTGTGTGTTCCGGTCTCGGTCGGAATTTCGGATTCATTCGTTGTCCAAACAAATCTCTCGCATAGAGACAGCACTGTAGTATGCGTGTGTATGGCTTGACAGCTGACGCTAGGAGCACAGGATTCAACCGTGAACGCGCACGTACAAGTTGTGCAAACATGACGACATCCCCCCCTCCTCGGTTCATGAAATGCATTCTTATTATTATGCGCTAGATGGCGACAAACGCCCATTAATGGTTATCAGACTGAAATATATTTACTTATAACTCACAATGACTATATTTTCCACTAGAGGGCAGCAAATACCTACTCATACTAAAACAGCATCACAGATGGCCTGCTACTTTAGAGGGATTAAAGTGAATTTACTATTACAACTATTACAAATTACTGCAAAGTTTGTAGTTACAGGGGTGGACAAAATAACAGGAACCGACCAATTTTAACTGCAAATTTTCCGCCTGCCACAACATTTTAAATAGAGCAAAAATAAACACTACAAATGCCCTCTTATAGTCTTGACATATAATTTAGACAGATACAATCAACCTTTTATAATGAAAATCAAAATCAAGCTAGTAGCCACAATGTAATTGCCTCTCAGTTTAAGATCAGCCCACAAGCCACTGGGGTCATTGACCTCCAAAATCTATTTGTAATGTATCTGTTCTGGTGCACAAGTATGTTTACATCTGTGTGTGTGCATGCATGCACACATACAGTGTGATTTTGTATCGGTGTACATATGTATGCATGCATGTATGCATGTGCTGGTTTATTTGTTTATGCAAGCGCATGTGTTCGCATAATGTGTGTTTTGTGTATAGTGCCATTTGTGTGTGTGCTGCTGGTCCAGGTGATCCTGGGGCCGTGGTGTGGTCTGTGGGGAGAGAAGCGGAGGGATAGGAGAGAGGCCCAGGCAGCTGTATTTGGGATAAACAGACATTACCCTGCTGTGTTCTAATTTACTGCAGAGTGGGAATTAAACTTTAAACTTGTCCCGCCCCTCTGCAGTCCAACGCTCCATGCTTCTAGCCATCAACAACCACTTGCACAATGTGCATTATTACAGTGTTTCTCCACCCAAGATCAGTCTTTTTTCCAGTATGAAATGTACACCTTCTGCAGGCTTGAAAGGTGGTTGTGTCTTTCATAACAAGGCACAGCTTCCGGAGGACTTTGGGATTTTTCTTTAGGGCAATAGTATTAGTGGCAATAATGATGATAGTTTAAAACATACTGGGATTATGGATAGACAGCTGTGAGGTTATCTTTTCTGCACAAGTGGCTTGAGATGCTTCCATGGATGTTTTACTCACAATGAGAAACCATTGAACTCAATCAACTCACTATGAAAAAACTTTTTTTAGATAACTTTCTAGCCCATTGGGGCTGAGTGTTTGATTCCCACAATATAAACATGAATGCAGGGCAGTTTGAGTCACCCCAACAGTTTATAATCACATTAGCTTTAATCGTAGAACAGAAAAAGATGGTGACACTTTTTCAAGTTGCTCCACGGAGAATGTTCTGCAGTCTCCGTCGACTCAGCATGAATCGTTCTTATATTCCAGATGATAGCCATTAAAAATTGCTCCACCGTTGCGTAATCACGAGTGCAAGACGGATTCACGTTGCAGAAATATTTAATCTGTACGGCCAGAATAATTACTGGGTTAAATATGCAACGAGATCGTGCCAAGCGCTTTCTCCCACTGCAGGTTTACACTAGAGGATGACATGTGGCTTTCATATACGAATTAGTCAAATTCCTCATCTCTGGCACTCAAACTGAAACAGGTTGGCCCCTCTCTCTCTCTCTCTCTCTTCCCCCCCTCTCTCTCTCTGCTCTGATGTTTTGCAACCACCAGGCCCACCACCTGGATGAGTGGATGACAAACAAACTGCAAATTTTCCTTCCAGTAACTGACCAAATAGATATTTATAACCAGCTGGTCACCTCCCCCACCCACCGGCTCCCCTCTCCTCAGCCGTGACTGTGAGAGCTCCCTTTAAAGACCAGTTGTGTCACTTCTGGCTTTGTTCTTAAACAAAGAGAACTGCCCCTCATCTGCCCGTAATTGGGCCGACTCTTGGAATGTGCTTGATGTCTCCGCGCGGGCCATTGCCGCTCCAACAGACAGGCGAGCGGTTGCCGGGACATGGGAGATGAATGAGTGGAAGTCCATCCACCCTTACTCTGTTTTCTGTTGCTTTCCTTTTCCCCCGCTTTTCTTCCTCGCCTCCTCTCTTGTCTTTCTTTTTTTTACCTCCGTTTCACCCTCTCTTAGCAGCCTATTTTCTCAGGATGGACGATCACCCAATTGAAATAAAGAGAATCCCACCCTCGCGGTAAATGGAAAAGTCTGCTGATTGACTTCACCGGGTCTGTTTGGTCTCTCCGAGCCGCACCACCTTGCTAAGGTTGGGCGGTTGGACGCACTACAAGGCCGTTCCGCGGCACATGTCACTAGCAGTTACCGAGGTGATGTTGACCATGGGCAGATGTTTGAGAGGGGATTGGAGGGTGTTTACGGCATTGTTACTAAAGGGAAGCAATTTAGAGAGTTCAAATTCCACTTGCAAAGGAAGGGGGGGAAAAATTGTTGAAACAGTAGTTGGCAGGCAACCAAAAGCCTGAGCCCCTAATTGTTTTCATTAATAGCAAATAATCTCAAAGTGCTTGCTCTGTATTCTGGGAAACATTATGGTGTTATGTTCAAGACGTGTACATCTGGGAAGCCTCGGAGGATTAGGTTGGAAGTTTGTCTGTAGCCCAGGTGCTCGTGTGAAAGCTTTAGGACTCGTTACGCTCCGACCACAGACGTGTTCGTGTCTTTGTGGAGGTGTTGCGAGCCTTTTGGTGTTTAAGCAACCTTGTCCGCAGAAAACAGCCCTTTGGTTTTGGTCATGACTCATTTACTCCTGAATCCTTCACCTTTCACCCCCGGCTCCACTCTCCATGTCACTCGCTCGCAACCCTGGATAAGTAAATACATGATGTAATGTGTGGTTTTCTCTCCACTACACCCCCCCCCCCCCCCCTCCCTCCTCCAAAGCCCACCCCACCCACCTCCACCCACATCCAGAGGTGATTAAACCAGAGCACAGCAGTTATAGGTGGGGATAGCTGGGTGTGGTCAAACAGGGTCCTAAAGAGGAGGAGTTGGTCGTAGATGAGAGCAAATGGAGGGGAATTTAACAAGGTTGGTTTTGGGCAAATATAATTGAAGGGAGGGGCAGGCATGCAGGTCACCAACAGGGCGGGACTTAAAAGCAGTGAGACATCACAGACCTCGGGGATCCGTCTGGGCTGGGGGCTCCTCTGTCCCCGCAGCCTGTAGCGGGGGTCAGGCCAGCGGCTCCACCTCCCCCCGGCTGTCTGGGCTCCAGGTTCCAGGTGGGTGATTGGGGCTGTTGACTCCAGCACACGGCAGCCGCTGCCTGGTCCCGCTGCCTTATAACGATCTCCTCCAGGGATCCCAGACCCATTGTCATTCAGACTCCCCGCCACAATTCACAAGTCTGGACCCTCCACGCTGGAGCCTGGCCCGGGATGGGCCGCCTGACTGCTGTCCCCCGTGTTTGTTTGTGTGAGAGAATGTGAGATTGTCAAGAAGAATAAGCCTTTATATATGATGGTATTTTAATAACAATGTGTTCTTACAAGTGAGTCTTAAAGCAAGTCTGGTTTGTCTCTTTTGTTATTTGACTTGAAAACCCAAATAAAAAAACTAAAAACTTAAGCAGGTAAGAGTTTAAAGGAGTAGTGCAACTTTTTGGAAAATACTATTTTTAGTGAGATTTAAATATAAAGATTGATACCACTCTCATATTTACTGGACCAGGAGATGGTTAGCTTAGCATAGCATTAAAAAAAAACTGGGAACTGTGGGAAACTGCTTGTCTGGCTCCACCCAAAGGTTAAAATCGTCACCTGCCAGCACCTCTTACGCCCATCGCATCTTGTTTGTTTAATCCATCGAAAAAACAAAGTGAAACCGACGAGTTGCGGTTTTATGTGGAATTACATGCCAGGCTATTTCTCGGCCAGGAACAAAGACATCCTGGAGTTTCTGCCAGTTGCCTGGAAACCTCAGTGAGGACAAAACTCCAGGGAGTCGCTACGATCTTCCTGTCTGACTCTCAGAAAAGCGAGCGAGTATATATATCCGGAAATGTCGTACACGTCTTTTAATGCACCACCAGACCACCGCTTCCTTGAAACATTTGTTTTTGTCTGCTTTAATAGAACCAACGGACATGCCGCGCCGTTTTTATAAGGTGAACAAGTCTGCCGGCCTGGTTTGTGTCTGCAGACAGAAGTTTTTCACCGGTGTAAAATAACGTGGTGTGAGTGAGTCAGAGCACTGCAGGGCCATCTTTTAGAACACGAAACGTATCAGGAAAAGGCAGCGACTGTACATGTACGCTTTGATGTGCTCTCCTCGACACGTTATAATAAGCTAGCGCCACTTCTTAGCCAGGGGAAGAAAGTATTTGTCCAAATATATTTGGTATTTTAAGATGAGCAATGTGACGAGAGGCATGAAAAGAGTTCAGAAAAATAGGACGTGCAAATTACAAACCGTGTAAATTATGACTTGCGGGTGACGTTGAACATTTTGCATTTTTAAGGGCGGCCGTTTGGGTATCAGTCACTTTCACCTCCGCGTAAAAGTAAACTCGGTGGTGAAACGGACGGCCGCGGAGTGGAAAAAGTGCCAGGGAGATTAATGAGGTGTGTCGTTTCTCTCTTTCACGCTATCCTTCTCTTTATCCCTCTGTTTGTCTGTGCAGGGGCTCGCGGGCCCGTGTGTGTGGGGGTCCGCGTGGGGCGTCCCGATGGGGGTAACGTGCTGAAGTAAACACGTAGAGGAGACAGCAGGGTGGTGTTCCTCTCACTCCGCTTTATACACATCAAACAGGGAGCTAGTGTTACCTTGTTTGGGAAAAACACACCTTCTGCCGCTCATTCTCTCCCGATGATGGCCTCTTCAATCTACACACTTGCTCCCCCCCTAAACTTGTTCTCTCACATATGAAAGGAATAGTTTGACATTTTGGGAAATATGTGTATTTTCTGTCTTGTTGAGAGTTAGTTAAGAAGGGGGACACCACTCATACAGTGTGTCCATTAACTCTAGGGCTCCAGCCAGCAGCTAGTTAGCTTATCTTAGCTTAGCATAAAGCTGGGAAACAAGGGGGTAACGGCAAACATGGATATGTCCGAAGATAGGACAGGCAAGCTTTAGTTTTAGTGGGGATTAAGAAAATAAGAGACACAATACTAAATAGTGAGCTCTTGAGAGAGAAAAAAAGTTTATTTGTCACGGCCACCTGCTTTAAAGTGTGCTATTGCTTGTAATTCTTCCAGTAAAGGATGACAACTCCTATGTAAGCACCAAGGTGATGTTTAAAACAGTGTCCATGGGAACACTTTCTCCTTTAGGCCTGCCTGTCATTTATGAGGTGAGTGTTCTGCCCTCAGGACCTCCGTGGCCCCGCACGGAGACCTACATGTGTCGGGCCGATGCTCGGTGTTTTCAGATGATGTTTCACACTGTCAGGATTGACTTATCTGAGTGGTGGAAAAGTTCCCAGGGAATATACATGTCCCACGGACAGCTTTGGAATGTTTTTACAGAACGGCCCAGGGACCTTCAAAGACGGGGTACGATGCGGAACTCCCGCTGTGGTAACCGGAGCAAGAAATACACCATTCTTTGTTGTCCGTTTGTTATGAGTCTATTTATCTGTTCTATTTGAACTATTCTGAAGTAGGAGATGGCCTCCAGGTGATGTTTGGTATGCAATGATGGTCGGTAAAGTAGAAAGACGTACCCTACTTTTTACAACCCCTTCCTTTTTCCTGCCTTTTCCTCGTTGACATTAAGCCTTGTGTTTGAAATGATTGAACTAAGTAACACTGGGAGTCAAGCTAAAATGCATGTAGTATCGAATTATACATGATGTGCTACATTAGGGTTGGTGAAAAGAAAGCATGCGGTGGTTGTATACGGATCCGGTGGAGAAAAAGTGTCCATTGTAGTGCAAGCTTGGACCAATATCTTAGTTGTCAGAAACATCTCCAGTCTCTTTCGTCCTCCCCCCCTTCCCTTCCTTTCGTCCCGAGGAGAGGAGCTGAGAGATGGGACCGCAAGTCCCCTCAGAGGCTTGGTCCTCCATCAGTATCCTTAATGGATGTCAGATGTGTGTGTGAGAGGAGGCCGTAGCGTGAGCGTGTTTCATGTTAGTTCTCAGTGTGATGAGCATGGAAGCAGCTGGAGATGAACAGAAACTGCCCCGGCCTCCTTTACAATACCTCCATTTTTTATTCTGCCCTTCCAAGTAATGCCCCCCCCCTTGTGTAATATATTGGTATTAATAAAGGGAAACAAAGGCACACATTCTGTAATGGTAGAGGAAGAGGACGATATTTTGGTTTCCTGGAGAACCAGACAGCAGCCTCTTTACCTCTTCTCACTATAAATCTTGTGGCAGTTTCAATGGCTGGATGGCCATGCTCTGTGTTAATGTTTCCCCGAGTTGATTACAAAGGAGCTCAAGGCGAACTGCTCTGTTATTGCTTACAGCCACGGTACCTAATAGCATGCTACAGCGGAGCACTTCAATCACACGCGCTGTCATACAATATCAATTTAGACCTCGAAAGGAATTTGTTATCCACCAAAGCGGATTGCTGCTGGTTCTTTACTGTAAGTGGCATCTGGGCGGATAACGCAACCGAAGGCCCCTTCTGGCAGCGCGGCTCACATCCCCGGTTGCCTGATAGGAATTCAAATTCCCCACAAACGTCTTTGTTGGAACAGCATCCTTTCACCGCAAGCATTTAACACTACGGCTCACATTTCTCTTGCCTTCTCAGTAACATTTTATTTGCATCACTTTGGGGGTTTTTCCTTACAATATTGCTCCGTGGGGAGAGTTGCGGGATGAGGACAGTGCTGGATTGCTAAAGCTTAATGAGTGAGTAATACGGCACGGTGGTGTATTCAGCTGTTGACTGCTTTTTTTTTTTTACAAGGTGACGGAAAATAAATAACTCCAGGTGTTTCGTGAAGGAGAACCGATCTAATGCGTGAGTCAAAAAATGAGTATTTCCCACTTGTCAACAAACAGACTTGTTTGCAGCGAGAAAGACTTGGGTGGCTGGTTGTGTGGGCCAGGCCACTAAGTGGAGCAAGGGGAGTTGAGAAGTGTTTGTATTTGTGTGTGTGTGGGAGATTATGACTTTGTCTGCACGAAGCAGGCTGCATTTACGTGTCAAAGAAAACACGCATCCACACGAGTGTTTCAAGGTTTTTCGGAAAAATCTCTGTCGTCACTGACATTCTGAAACAAACAAGCAACCTTAAATGCTCTTCTCCTTTGTCCTAATTATTTTGGAAAACATTTTAACGGATTACAAAGTTTAGTCGAGGCTCAATAGCTGTTAACCGAGTGAGTGCTGACATCAAATGTATGATTGTGAAGCCAAATTGATCCCTAACTCTATCCAACCTATAATCTCTGCAACGCCTAATATAAGACCGTCATTTAAAATGCAATAAGAACGTCTTTCTTGCTTTTTGTATATCAGTTGTCCGCCATAGTCTGCAGGCCTACTGACTGCATGTAAATGCATTTGTGTGAATATGCTCTCTGAACAAATTGCATAATAGAAAAAGTTAGAGAGACCACCACAAACAAACACAGGACTTGCAACCAGGAGGCCGGCATCCCAGAGTTATTTATATATATATATTTTTTATATTTTACTCATTTTAAGTCCAACCATGATGTTTGTCCTAAAACTTTCATAGTGGAAGTTTGCCTAAACCAAACTGTGGCTGACATAAACAATAATATAATAATGAAGTGTCAGAAATGTTGTGTGGATTAGAGAGAAAAAGGTGCGTGTTCAAATGAATGCATGCAAAACACATCTTTCAACGTACCCCCCCCCCCCCCCCCCCCCAAAAAAAACCTAGAGGCACAGAGACAAAGTGTGAGAAAGAATCAAAGGGGGTTCATTTGTGAGGGAGCTGGGGTTGAAGCAGGTTGGCTGATTGTTGGGGAATTCGAAGCGGGCAGCCAGTTGGTAGGCTTCCCATTGCTCTGCAGGACGGGGGCGGAGGGCCTCATTATATCTCTCTCCATGTCGGGCCCTTAAGTCCGTCTCCTCAGCGCCCGTTCTGTTTGTTTAGAGAGCCACAGCCTTTTTAAGCTACGTTTGGCCTAATGAGCCCATTATCTGTCAATGATCCACAAAGAGGCCCTCCTCTCTCTCTCTCGCTCCCTCTCCACCTCCCTGCAGCTCACCTCGCTTCCCTTTCTCCTCCTTTCACCCTAGTTTTCTGCTACTTCCCCCCTTTTTTCTTGTGCACAACTCACAGTCAGACACCCCTCTTTCTCCGTCCACCTTCCTTAGCTCACCCCCCCCCCCTCCTTTCCTGAACCTGTCACACACTGTACTCATTCCTCTCCCTCAGGACAACAGCGTAACCTCCTCCCTTTTAAAAAACACCCAGCCTCCTTTGAGGCTGTGCATTTCCCCCCCCGTTGTTCGGAGACACTCTGGGTTTAATGGCCTCACACCTGCAGACGACGTTGCCCCTCTTCAACACAGCTGACGGTGTGAGTTGACAGTAGCAACGGAGGTCAACGGTGTTCTGGAGGACGATGAGGAGGAGACCCCCGTCACACCTGCAGGATGACGATCTTCACTTCGGGGAATAAAATACTATGGCGTGTGTTTTCATGTGGTGCGTGCGTTCAGGCCCCCGCGAGTCACATCGCAGGTGTTTCAAGTATGAAGTGGGGAGTAGATTCTCAGAAACCCCTTTCCCCTCCTGGATCAGCATGTGGGACCCACTCCTTGTTTCGAGCAGTAGCCACCGAAAGCTGGTACGATCAGCCCCTCCGCCTGGGCCTGGTTGCCCCGTTAACAATGAAGACTTAATTATGGTGATCTGGTAATAGCGGAGAAAATGGAAGGAATGCTTGTCCTCATGGCCATACTCAAAGCAGGATTAACTGCACGAGCTGCACTCTCCAACCTCCACAAGCTCGACCGGCCCCTCTCACAGCTGCTTTTGTCTCGGAGAGGAGGGTGTGAGGAGGGAGGAGAGGAAGAAAAGAGAAGAAAAAAAAAAAAGACAAAGAATATTAATCTGCTGGGTGCAGGATCTTAATTCGATTTAATGAAGGGTGCTTTAAGTCTGAGAGGCTTTGCACTCGCACACCTCCACAGGCACGTACACATGCACATGCACCCGGGCGCTCACACATGTAGGTCCTATTGATCCGTTGGAACAAACCCTATTATGGGCAATTATGTTATTCGCCAGCCATGGCAAATCCATTTCTTTGCTTTCATTTCTTGCTAATACATGAAAAGGAAATCTATTAAGCTCGAACGTGATGCTTCCTGTTCTCGCCGAGTGTGAGATCGGAAATCTTTGTTTCCGTCTCGCGGTAATGCTTTTGTCTCTCATCACTTTGAACCCTGATTCTTGAAAGAGAGAAAAAAAAAAGACTTCAAAAGGAAAAATGGCACATTTGTTCTTGTTTTTTCCCCCCCTATAACTGACCCAGGGGCGATCCGATTCTTTTAACTTCCATCTCGCGTTTGTGGATGCATTTCTAGTAGCTTGAGTTAAACCTGCAGCGTGGAGAATCACGCAGTGCCCCAGACCTCGCCATAAAGCAAAACAATCACAAAAGAAGGCCTCTCATTTCACCCCCTTATTGCCCCTTTTCCCCTCCCTTAAAAAAAAAAAAAAGAACAAGCAAAACCAGTCTCTCCATCTCTCCGCCAATGCAGGAGAAGCCCATTACTATGTTCATCTTCTCAACGTTTGACAGGTGGAAGTAGAACTTTGGGGTTTATGTTTTAATTATAAAGAATTCCAGATGTGGAGGGGGGCTCATAAATTAGAAGCAGAGCTACTCAAATGTCTTTTTTCAAAGGGACCAAGCGGGTCAGCATCTGCTTCTCATTGTAGCCAATGTTATTAAGGGCCCTGACTACAGAAAGGCCCAAGTCCCCCGTCTGGCCCCACAATAATTGACACTATTAAATGTGCCTAAACAGATTTAGAGCGTCCAGAAAAGTTACATTTGTCTTGCAGAATGACTCTAATCATCTATTTTGGATTGAAGGGACCTAAAGAGGTGGAACCACACCTAATCTGGTACATGATAGAGAGGGAGCGAGAAAAGAAAGCAGGCAAAGCTGGAAAAAAAAAACTGCACAAATACAAACAAATTAGGCCAGAACGGCTCTGTGAAGGAATGTCAGGGAGGGCGGGAGAGAACGAGGAGGAGTGAGGTCTGAACTGTATTACCACACTCCAGACCATGCTGCTCGGGCTGCAGCGGGTTGAGCCGAATGCACATGGATGGCTTTACAAAAGCACCAGTCATGAAAGACCATCTGCTCCACTCCTCTGGTGATCTTTTAAACCCACATTAATGCATGTTTTTTCTCCTCCTAGAATGATGTGATACTTTCAGAGCGTTTTTTTCTCTCTTCCCTCTGGGGCTCAATTCAGCCTGTTGGCCAACGTTTCAGAGTGGATATATTTAACAAGGTACGAGTTTGATTTCTGACACATTACTGTTATTTCAGACAGGCATGTTCGAAGCCCCTTCCGCTGCTGCAGAATCGGGAGCGGAAGCAGAGGGAGGTCCCCGCGAACCGATTGGCTGCGGAACTGGCGTTTGGAGCCGGTGGGTGAAAACAGAGGGGGTGCAACAGGGGGAGGACGGGACGCATGGGGAAGGGTGCAGAGGGTCATAAGGTTGGCGTGAGGGTGCAATGTTTCTCTACGGTGCGGGGAAAAAAGAAACAACTCCTTCATCCAAAAAAGTGGAGCCAGATCGGCAGAAGTAAAGTGGGGCAGGAACTCTCAGGGGTGTGATTGAAAGGGTGAGAAGTTAATTTGGCAGCTTTTCCTCCTCGCTTTGCTAATGTTTCCTCTCAGGACTAAACACCCTCAGCACCCCCCCTCCACCACCTCACCTCTCCAAACTCTCTAACCCCCCCAGACACCCCGCTTACACCCCACCACCCACCACCCAACTTCCACTTCCAGCCCCTTCCAAACACACATATCTGCTACCCTACCTATGCCATGGTTCGCTTCTTCAAACATCCACACGCCTTGTTTCCATTTCTCACTACCCCTCCTCCTCTTGGTCCACCCCCCCCTCCATCGTCTCAGCATAAGCTGACTGCCCCCCCCCCCCCTCGTGAAAAAGCACCCTCCATCACAGCGGTGCACGCTGACCCGAGACGAAACCTTTTCTCCCCAGGAAACATCCTGCTCTGAAACACTTTGGCTCAAGTGTGTTTTCTCCCGGGACATGGAGAGGAGGGCGGGCGGAGGTTTCTGAGGTGATGGCGGTGCGGTACTTGAGCTAAATGGAGACCATGTTGGTGTATCTTCACGGCCTGTCAATCAGGAGCCTGCTGATGTGTAAGGGGCGCTCTGCTACAGCTCAGGAGAGCATGAAGGGTCAGCGTGGGGCAGTGGCGGAGGTGGTGGTGGTGGGTAATGGCTTCGGTGTGTACATAGATGTGTGCATGCGCATTTGATGTGTGTGTCGCGCTGGCGAGAACCACATGGTGTCCTTGCTCTCCTCACTCACCACATGCACGATCACTCCCATCAACGGGAGAGTGTTGTAGGGGAGGGGAGCGTTGCTGTGGAGAGGAAGGGGCGAGGGAGTTAGGCCATATTTGCTGTGAGAAAATGCATATTTTCCCCTCTCCATTTCTCCATTTTGGCTTTCAAAACGAGTCCAGAGTGGATATATTTGAAAGTTAATCTTCACTGACATGGCCGAATTCTTCACTGAACCGGCAATCAACACCTACAACTGTCTCTGTGATTGTACGTCATGTGACGTCAATATAACTGATACTATATGCCAATACGAGTGGTGTCATTAGGTACGATTTCAGCCAGTTTTCCTCTCCTTTGTACATAAAAACACCAGAAACTGGAAAATGTAGCTGACCGTTTACAAAAATAAGTTTCCATATCACAAAAGAGAACATTAACATAGTGATCGCTGAATGAAACAGATAAATCAAATGCACAGGTTGCTTCTGCTTCAACCCACATTCATGTCACGTTACATGCCTCAACCAGAAACCTCCAGACGAGGAGACTTATATATTCCCCCCCTCTCTATCACAATAACGGCTTATAGAAACAGCATTAACATGGAGCAGATGAGAGAAATACCTTAATTAAAAAACAAACCATGCCTTTTAGACGGAAACACATTAGTTGCAGGAATATAAATTAATGGAAACACACAGATTAACAATCTGATTTAAAAAACATTTTCTGGGGAGTAGTTTGGAGGTTTGGTGCCTTGCTCAAAGGCACCTCAGCAAACTGGCAACTTTCCAGCTACCAGCATCCCCATGCGTAACTTCAACCATCGACTCTCCGATTCCTAAACCAAGCCCCAAACAGCCTGTGCAGCCTCTCAGACTCAACCATTTTCCAGGCAGCTAAGTCCCTGAGGGTCCAGGTCTAAGTCCCGGACACTGGGACTGGGCTGACCCATCCTCACTTTTTAAAAAACATTTATTTAATAGACTGTACAAAACCAAGACTGGGAATATAGTAAACAAAGCAAACCTGGCCATAATGTAATTTATCTGGAACTAGAAATCAGGTGGTGATGGGGAACAAGAAATAGCAGAGAAAAGACAGTTGTAAGCAGAATGGAACATCCCGACTCCTTCAGGCCACACACAGCCCAGAACATGGAGCGGATTTCCTTCAGTTTAAGCCAAACATCTTCAGTCATGAGACTGAGGGAAAGAGGAATGGCGATTGAGTGGGAAGATAAAACGACAATATATTAAAGCAATAAACGTTCCATGTTATGAACATGCACATGGCCTCCATGAGTCACACACAACATAAAAGTTTACAGTTGGGAATGTGGCACCCTAAAGGTCGCACAAATATCTCTGAAACAACTTGACTAAGCCTCAGAAAGACACGAGTCAAGGTCAGGGGGGCATGCGTGTCATTACCCCGACATGGAAATTGAATTTGACGGAATTATGTGCATATCTGAGAGCACCAGTTTTTAGTGGCCCCCTAGTCTATAGCATGGAGGGTGGGGTTGTCCTACTGGGTTCCAATAGGACTGACATCACCTTGGAGCTGTGGCTCATTTGGCTGCAGCGGACCCCGCCGCATGTACAACACTAATCAAACATACTTGCTGGCTGAGGCCAGTCGCTTGCACACACGCCCATGACCTCAGACATGTGTACCTACACGGCCACACGTGTGCACACTTACACACAATCACAAGGCATGATCTCACACGGCGACACAGACGGCACACGCTCGTAGGCAATCGTCCCCGTAAATCTCCTCGTCGCCTCCGTGCCCGTAAGTACCACTGGGGTCCCCGTTGCGTGAGCGGTCCCTTCTAGCTGAATTATTTCTCAACATTCCCAGACAATGTCCACGGAGGGATCGCAGGAATCTCGCCATGAGGTAATCAGATGTGACACGCTATAGCTTTGAGCGTGAAACGTGTTGTTATCCTCGTCTGATGCGAAAGCTTATATCAGAGATGAAGTGAGGACATATTTGGAGATACCTTCTTTCTCTGTGCGTGAGTGCTATATCATTTCATCCTTTAACCTATGTAATCGCAGAATATATATATATATATATATATATATTTCTGAGTTTACTTGTGCACATGTATTCTCCCCGAGGCCGGCCAGCCGCGGGTGCCGGATAGGAGTGCACGCGGCTAACACACTGCAGGTTGCAGTGTGAGACAGGCCAGGTCGGCTGGTGACAGTGTGCAGCCCCTCTCCTGCCTCATTTATCTGCTATGGCAGCGGACAGAATGCAATTTCCTGCGAGGGGGAGGCCGGGGGGGGGGGGGTCGTCGGTGAGGGGGGTGGGGGGGGATGCAAAGAACATCAAAGGCCCCTGAAAGCTATCAGGAACTTGAGTACTGCCAGCGCTGCGTGCCAACTCGCCAGCCCTCCCTCACCCTGTGGTGCACCCGGACGTCAGCCATGGCTATACACACCATTCACAGTGTTCGTGAGTGTGTGTGTGTGTGTGTGTGTGTGTGTGTGTGTGTGTGTGTGTGTGTGTGCGTAGGATAAAAATACCCCTCCATTTAGAGGCTCAGACACCTTGAGCCGGAGCACTCAGGGCAGCCATTAGGCATGTTGCAGTATGAGGAGAAGGTCACAGTTTATCACCCCTGCTGCCACCCTACCTCTCCAACACAAACACCCGCCCGTTCTCCTCTCCACCCACCCTACAGCCTCCACCCCCCCCCCCCCCCCCCCCCTAAAGTCGCTATCAGCGAGGTGAGCGGACAGGGCAGAGCGGGGAGGTTCGATTAGGACCATTTGGCGGTGTGTGCACGCTCTGCGGCGGGACGTCTAAATGAGAAGCAGCTTGGCTCCGTGGGTGTGTGTGTTTGTGTGTTTTAGTGTACATGTGTTTGGCTTCTGTGTCCATGCTGCCTCTCATCTCACCATGTCTCAGTTTTTAATCCCTTCCTCTGTATGCTCAGTGCTGACAAGAAAGTACTAGTTATTCTTGCTTTAAGCCTGTTATATTGCCTATTTGTATGCGGTTTCTGAGTATTTGCACTTCGATTTGCTTTTTAGCGCTCGATTGTGTGTTGTATTTGAATGTTTTCCTCTCGTATCGCCTGTAAAGGAGGAGGGATGATAGAGTGTATTGACCGGAAGTTATACTACTACCCCCGATGGATTACATCTGTGCCTTCCCTTCCTGGCTTCTTTTTTATGTGGCGTTAAACAGGCCTCCTCCACAGAGTGAAGTCCATCCATGTTGAGCTCACATGACGGCACCTGTACCACATATACACCTCTCACCCTCGTCTTCAATGCAAATCACGTGAGTCTTAATGTTGTCCCCTACAGTCTTAAAGTCTTAATCATTCCTCTTATCTCGAGGAGGCAGAGGAACCCCATTTTATTCACTTGAACAAATGCATCAATGACTGTATTATTAGTACTGTTTTCATTCCTGCTGAATATACAGAATGCATGTTGATGATCGTACAGTACGATAGCAGCTGGCAGCTGGTTAAACAGTCAACAGCGTTGACCTCTATACATCCATCCTTTGCATCCATATGACCGTGGCCGGGCCTCAGACAAACACAACATTCTCTGCATACACCAACCAGCTGCGGTGGAGTAGAGTCCTATAAAGGCCCTATCTAGAGCCTATCACTAACAGGATGGCTGGCATTGCCTATGGAATGCTTTTGTCTCCGTCGGTGCATTACTTGTGTGTGGGGGGTCATGTAAGTGACCTCCACTCGTTGCCCTTTCCGCTTTCACTCAGTGCGCTGCGTTTGTGCATCTTAGCGCGGGACCACCTCACTTTGTCTGTCAGTACCAGCCCTCGGAAGGGATGGTTAACCTGGTAACTTGAAAGGCCAGAGCTGGAGGTGAGAGGGGGCTGGACACCGGGGTCGGGGTATCTTATCACGGCCATCAGAAATGCCTTGTCGGCAGCCATTCATCGGGCTTAGGGAAAAATAAACCAAGCTCCCTCCCCCTGCCTCCCCCAAATGACCGCGTTAGACAGATAACAGTAGACCAAGGGGGTCCCCTCTCTCCTTTCCCCACCCGTCTATCACTCTTGCTCCCCCTGTCTCTCTCCCGCTCGCTGGCTGGTTTTTATTGGAGAGGAAACAGAAAACAGAAAGCCTCAGTGTGGGAAGCCACTTGTTATCTGAGAGTCTTGGGAATCGAGGCCTCGGCAGAGGCTTCACTCAGCGCACTAATGAAAGCCGGACGATTTGGCCGCTTTCGTTCCCAACATAGTTAGACCCCCCATCCCCATCGCCGCGCAGGTACTGCTTCCATTCACCTCCATTCGCCCGGCTTCCTTCTTCCCCCTTCAACTGCTCCATACCTTGACCTCAGGTTCCTTTTTTTTTGGAGCAGAGAGACACAGTAATCCCACTAATTGCTTTTGTTTGCTCACCTGTTGCTCTAATGCTACTACGTCTTCTCTATGAGGCTCTTGCTGTAGCCTCTAATAAATTAAATTTCATGCTGATGCGTTCACTTAAAAGCTGCGGTTTTGTTATTTCCATGTCAGAACGACTTCGATGTCAGTTCCTCTCTGGGAATACAGGTCTAATAGTGTTGTAACGCCGCACTTTTATGGCTGAACATTCGATTTGACTGTCTCAGAACAGATCCTGTGCACAGTTGTGAGGCTCGCCCCTATAGAAAGCATGATGGACAGGTTTTTAAAAGTCACACATGGCCCCTTGAACCATAGAAAATCCTCTCTATTCAGTGGTTCATTAAGGCTGGAAGATTTAAGTTTCCCCGACTAAACAATGCAGCAGAGATCCACTAAGTTCACCTTTGTTTGCCGCATAGCTGAGGTTTACAGTCCCCCAGGTGAGCGACTCAGAGCTCCCCTCTGTTCGGATTCCCTCCGTGCTGCCGCTCTCTCCCAGCGGAGCCGTGGCAGGGAGGCAGCGAGGCCATGTGAATGCCGTGGAGTAAGGTAAGACTTGGCCGCCGGGCATCCGGAGAGAGGGCTCAGCTCCCTTTGTGGTGGATCCCTGACAGGTTGGGGCGAAGCGCGGACCAACCCCTCCCATCCACTTTCACCTGTGATATTGTCCCAGGTGGAGGGGGTGGAGGAGGAGGAGACAGAGGGATAGGTGGAGGGGTTGTAGAGGAGGCACTGAGATGTCCCCATAGGGCACAGCTTCTGTGTAGCACGATATCCCAGTGGGCTTTGCCGGCCTCCAGAGAGAGGTTAAATGAAGCCAGGACTGTCTGACGGACAAAGGCCGCAGGTCAGCACCCGGCCCTTTGATCCATTCCTGCCCTCTTCAGACCACAGAGCCAGACCTTTTTGTTTCACCTTGCTTTTCTATCCCTAGGGCTAGCCCCCTTTTTTTTCCTCCTCTCAATCTGCCCCTGACAATGGAGTCACTTACAAAGCTCTGAGCGTTGTATGGTCTGCCAGTCACCAGAGGGGAGAGGTTTCAAAGGGAAGGTAGTGGGGCTCAGTGTCTCCCAGGTCCCCAGTGAGGAGATAGATACTGACTCTTTCAGACCTCAGCACCGGGCCACAACCCCACAGCTGCACCCGGCGCTTTAGAGGCCTTATCTGACAAAGAAAGGGAGAGGAAAGTTCATTTATGGGGGTAAACAGTGGAAAAAAAAGGATCAGGGAAATGTATTGATTGATGCCTGACTCCAGCTCAGCACCTTACTGTGAGAGGATCTGTAATTTTTTGACTGTTTTACTTGTAGGTGTTCGCTAATGACAAGCAGACCTGGGGCAAATATGTAATAACAAGTATTCGGGGGGTCGTAACATTGCAGGTTCACTGCCAAAAAACAGCTTGCTGAAATATGACTTTCAGTTTTTGTGTTTCATTCTGTTCATTTCTCTCAAACGGTCGAAAGGGGGAGGAAAGGATTTATCTCTGAGCTGCACATGCTCTGCAGCGGTGTGGAAAGACGGAATAGAGCGAACATGTTTTGAGTGTGTTTCTCCAGCCAAAACACTCAGGTGGAGTCCTGCTCAGAGGCCAGAGTCGTATAAAAGCCCAGAAGTAGCTGAACCCCCCCCCCCCCCCTTCCTCTGCCTGTCCCACTGTGCCAGAAGACCTTGAAGTGTCAGGACATCACCGCCTCACCGAAAACGGCTAACTTTCATGTTGGCCGGGTCACACCGATTTCTTCCTGAAACGGTAGCTTTCATAGGACAAATATTTACTTGAGAGAATTGAAGTTACTGCACAACTTATTTAGATTTGGTTGACATGCTGGGTTAAGAGACACAACAGACCTCATGTGTATGTGATTTATGAAAAGGATTCGGGTAGCGCTGTATCAAAATATGTTGCTATTGTTCCCCTTTGTGCCACAACAATAGCAGCGTTTTGGTGTCTCCCATCAAAATAGGTGTAGTTGTGTGTGCGACTGTGTGTTTGTGTGTGGCGGGGGCCCTCAGTGAGGGCCACAGGGGCAGGAATGCAAAGGCTGCCCCGGGGGCCTCTGTGGTGCTAATGGATTAACAGGCCAGCTTGGCATGCTAATGGAGATTGTCTGTGATGTAATGAGCTTCTAATTAGGTCACCTCTGAGCTTGACCCTCTTGTAATGAGGAGGGCAGAAGGGAGAGGAGGGGCCAGGGCTGGTGATAGCACCCTGACCTGCAGGTGTGAACCGGCCCGGGCTGTAAACAGGGCTGGACATTCCTGGCATTCTCAGCTCAGCATCCCCTCCCGAAACTCCCCTCCTCCTGCCTGCCAATAACCCTTCTCTAGCGCTATGGGTGGATACACACACAGAGAAACAATTGGAGCCACATTTCATGCTCCGAGATGCTTGACGGTTTGGCCAAAATTAAAAAAAAAATTCAAATTCAGACACAGTGTTTTCTTTATGTTATCCTTTGGCAGGGGTGTCGCAGCATTATGCTAGGACCTGGATTCAAATGCTAAAGGGATCTGCAGGAGGGGAACTATCTAATTAAATGTGTAAGATTCTAATCATCCCGTCTTATTGTGCTGTCTCGTCCCTCACTCGTCTCTAACCTCTTCTTCCTCAAACTGCCTCACTCGCTCTCACTTTCTTTTTCTCTGCCTTGGCACAAAGTGGCGCGCTGATACCACCCCAAAGCCCTTTTTTTTTTTTTCTTTCTCCTGACGGAACAAAACGCCTCTTTATTTCCAAGGGTGGAGAATAACACCCAGTGTGCCACAGAGCAAGTGAAGGAACACAATCCATCTGCAGTCATTAGAAGTGTCCTGTGAAAGGATTTTATGGCACTATTTATGGGCATTGCATTATTATAAGCGTTGCATGATTGGTCTAAGTGGGGATTTTACAACGTGGTCTCAAGGACGGCGTTGGATAAAACGTAAATGAGGAAGGCTTTATGCTATTTTTTCTCTCCTTGAAGTTGACTGATTCTCAAAATATCTTCCGATGGAGTGTTTGGCTCGCAGTATGTGGTTTGTGAATGTTCATTTGATACTTACCACAGGTGGTTATGCATGTGTGTGTGTGTGTTATGGTGAGTTTTAAAGAGTTGGTGTCAAGATGTAGCAATTGTTGTTCTCCGAGGGACAGATAGGATCAGCGCGGTTTATCAGTCGTGGAGGGCGGTGACCAGGATGCATGGAGATTGAGGGGGGAGTGGTGAGACGAATGACCTATAGGAGCCCATTGCTCTGTTTGTACTGTGGGACTTATCAGATGCAGAGGGCCCCGTCCAATCACTTGGTTGAAGTTCAGTTTTTGCCTCCGAGGCAAAAAAAAGCGTGAGTTGATTTTCTGAGAAAATAATGCGGGGTGACTTCAAGCAAGGTGTAAAAATGGCCGGAACTGTTGCATCTGGATGCACATTTGTGATCAGAGAGTGTTGCCTCTCTAGCATGTTTTTCCTGCTCCCTGCTCGTATTAAAGATCACAAAAAGGTCTGGACACTCACAGACTTGTGACATGAGTCTAAAACCCACATATTTGCTTCTTTGAAATAAGGAACAATCAATTTAGGGCCAAGGAAACTCCATCACCTTCCCATAGTGAGTGCTGGACAAACATTACAGGACAGATGCTTGTTTGGAGCTGTCTCCTTGGTTGTGAGTGATTTTTAACCTGTGGAGGTTATTGTTTTCCGACTAGACCCGTGAGGGCAGGGAGGTGCAGAGACAGGAACCCCGTATAGTAAGTGGACACTGTCTTTATCAGTCCCTCGTTCCCTCTCTTCTTTTAGTGGCCTAGACTCATTAAGCCGTCTATAAATGGTCCAGTCTTAATGAGGAGGCTTTTATAGCGCTCTCCCTGGGCCTCCAGGGGATAATCAGACTCCAGTAGGAAGTCGTCTGTCTTGATAGCCTTCCCCTTTTTCTCAGCGGTGGTCCGGCCAGGTCTAGACCCCGATCCAGCATGCAGTCACAGCGCTCATACCTCCATCTCCATTTCTTCCCCTTCCATCTCGCTCTCTCTCCGTCGTTGCCGTCGCCCCCTGCATGCCGTTACTTCATGACATGATAAAAGTCAGCTGGTGCTCAGCGCTCAGGCCACTTACGGGTCTTTTAATTGCCTCCTTCCTCCCCCTCGGCCCAGCCGGCTGCGGCTCTTTTACGAGGCCCAGGCCCCGGACCCACCGGCTGCTGTTCACTCTTTCAAGGGTCTTCCTTCTCTCCTGAGGGATGTCCCCACGGCCGCCTTAGGCACCGGGACTCCAATCATCTCCGTTTTCAGACGATACAGTAGAGCCGTAGCAACATGAACCGCATTCAGCGGCGAGATTGAGGACAGATAGAGGGAGAGATAAGAAGTGAGTTAGTCCTGAAATACAGTAGGACAAAGTTTGACACTCTTCACCCCCCGAACGGATTTGATATCCAAAACTCATAGTGGATTAGAGACTTCACAGCGAGCTTGAAATTCCCATTTTGTTTGTGTCAATAAAGTTTGCTTGTACAGCTTTACTCGTGAGCCCTGGTGCTCACAAGACAGCGATGTTTACTTAGTCGGTTAAGTAGATAATGAAGATTCATTTTATATGTTGCTTTTGGTGATTAAAAGCGTATTCATCAATGTCACGTCACGGCGGTGCTCGGATGAGGGTGAAAGCCTATCCCTGAGCAGATGTTTACCAGAAAGGTCAGAGGGCACGCCGTGTTTACATCAACGGGTTTAGGACGGACATGTTTGGAATTGGGAAATGCTGCTGTAGGCAATGACTTTAATCAAATTACCTTTTTTCCTTTCCTCATCCTCTCCCCTTCAGTCCATCGTCGCTCTTAAGAACTTTCTTTCTTTTTTTTTTTTTCGTCTCGCAAGATTCAAAACAACTGCTGCCCAGCGTCACCGAGCGTATGTCACTTCCTGCCTTAGGGTGAGTGCGGCCTCTCCACTTCCTCCCTTATTCATTCCAGAGGAGGTGCTCCATCTGAGCGAACAGAGGGCCTGGGGGCGCTCTAAAAGGCATGCAGTTTGTGATTTGGAATACGATATGTAAATCTGTAATGGCCTTTAGTATGTTTCGAAGAAGGAAAGTTACTCGGCAGCTGCTTTTTGTAACTGTGTCCAAAGTCATTCCTTTTAATTCTTGGCAAGAGATACAAAGAGGGGCTGAGAGGAGAGAAGGGAGAGGCATGGCTTATGGGAAATGGAATGATAGCTCAGACCAAAACAAATTGTTTCTGGTTTCACTTGGGCCCGACCCTATTATCAGACTGAGTGTCAGATCAGACAACTGCTGGAGCAGAGACAGTCCAGATGGGAGAGAGAGAGAGAGAGAGAGAGAGAGAGAGAGAGAGAGAGAGAGAGAGAGAGAGAGAGACCACTTGGAGACAGTTCACACTTGTGTAAGTGGTAGTGCTGTTTCAGAAATGAAATGAAAAAAAGAAAAAAGTATGTGTGTGTTTGTGTGGAAGGCCAGTAGGTTGAAGGTCAGGTCTAAGGCCACAGTCCTTGCTTGAGGGGGGGCAGTAGGCCATTCCATCTGAATTGAGGGAAAAGTGAAATCCACTCTCGAGATCCTAATGATGTTTTCTTTCGGAGTGAAAAATCTAAACATGTCCGTTGCTCAGTAATGTGATGTGGGTTCGCAGTCTGGTCACTGCAGGAAAGGCTTGTCGCTTGAAACAACACATATGCTGGACAGAACTAAAATGTGTGTGTGTGTGTGTGTGTGTGTGTGTGTGTGTGTGTGTCTTAGACTACCTAAAACCACTAGATCAGAGGTTATGGAGCTACAGTAAAAACACATATGAAGTAGTGTTCCAGTGGGACTGGTGCAGGTGAGAAGAGTAGCTGTGTAGAAGAGTGGGGCACAAAAGCAATAAGTCACGTCGGACACCAGCCAATGATGATAATTTACAGCGTTTTAATTGGGGGGTGAGCGGGTGTGTGGGATCCCTCTCCAAAAAAAAAAAAGAAAAAAAAAAAACCCAGCGGTTGTAAGTGATACTTAAGCGAGAAAAAAAAGAAAAGAAACGCTTGAGTGTTTTTTTTTTCTCTTCTTCTTCTGTCCTACTCTCTGTTCCTCCCCTCTCCTGTTTTACTCCTGTAATTGCATCATCGCACCATGTCTTCACTTCCTTCTCCTCAGTTCTGCAGTGACACCTCCGCCTGACTCACGGCGATACCTACGTGGTGTTATTATGGCTACCGAGCAGAGCATTTGGGTGAGGCCCACTCTTTGTTGTTGACAGGATAGCGGTGATTAACGTGCCTTCTCCTGACCCCAGCTGCAGCCCGCTCCCTCATCCCCTCCCCTCCTCCGTCCCCGCTGCTCCCGATTCCTGAACCCGCGGCCCTGGAGACGGCCTCAGCCTCCGCCGTGTGTTCCTGCACATGTGAGGGGGGGGCAGTAATGATGTGTGAGGACGATGGGGGGGCTTGTGTAGGTTGCTTAATTATTAGCTAATCGCTTCCTATAACTTTATAGTGTTTCCACTGTTTTATAGACAATGGCTTCAACCGTTCCTTTTTTTTTTCTTTCATATGGAATTTGCCTAAATGGTGTGATGTCACCCTTCCCCACCTCCATACAGCCCGCCTCGGGGCACCACAGACAAGGAAAATTAGAGGGGAACTTTCACATAAAAGACGAAGGCTTGGCTGGTTTCAAGTCAGGTGATGCAAAGGAAAACAGGTATCCACCGGCCGGGTTCATGTCTGCCGCTCGGTAGCGACAAATTCATTTTTAATTACAGAATATACATCCTGGAAGTCATTTCGTTTTCCAGCCAGGCGTTGTAATCAATTTCTCCTCAGCGCGGCCCCGTGGAATGGTAGTCGACCACAAGGCCTGCGAGTTTGTTAACCGCATTAAAGTGGTCTGTTGAGGGAGGTTGGATTAAAGAACAGGCCTTAGGGGAGCTCCCCATACTGGCCCTGAAACCACCCACTGTTCCTTGTGTGGTTCAACAGGACGTGGGTGGAGATGTGCATGCAAGGTGTGTGTGTGTGGACGCAGACGTGTCTTGACATTAAACGTCTGTCTATGCACACTTACGCAAAAAAAAACTGCCCAGACTGAAACTGCGAACCTCGCCACAACACATCTGTGAACTTCCATCTTTTCCCCCTCCTCCTCGCGTGTTTGCCCGAACACAGCTTTATTTCAGAAGGCAGAAAACAAATATTAAGTGCATGTCTTTTTTTTTTTTTCTTCTTCCTTTTACCTCTTCTACATGTGCATCTGCCCGGCTCTCTCGCTCGCTGCTGTTCCTTCACGTCCCAGATATAATTATAGCTGTCCGAGGGATGATTATATGTTTACTCTGGAAGCTGGCCGACTGCCTGTCCCCAGTCCCTGAGGAGCTGCCTCTCAAAGGGGTTCCTCTTGAAAAGCACCGCAAAAAGTGGCTTCAGCAGTGCACAGACACATAAGGGAGCAGATAGAATGAGTCAAGACGGAGGGGACGATACAGCAAGTGAGAGAGAGAGAGAGAGAAAGTGGTGCCTTTATGTCATAATTTCTATTTAAATGGGTCTATCCACAACACTAGCTCCTCTGCCTCTTCCCTTGGATGAGCGGCTTAGAGTCTGGCCGACGAGCAGCAGACGAAGGGTGGGATGGAGGTTTTGGCAGTCACGAAATGAACGCCTTTGGTAGACGACAATGCATTTATATTTATACAGACATCAATCCATCCAACATGCTTTGGAGATCTATTCTACTGCTGGTGTCGAGGCTGAGTGAGAGAACAATGAACAAAAGCTTCATTAGTACCGTTCGTTCCTCTCGTTTACCCTTTGAATCGCCGCATTGGTCGGTAAGAAGCAACAAAAAAGTACACAAGTGATCACTCAACGGAGCCGCACAGAATTCATGTTGATCATTTATATGGGTGAAATCATAGCTTTATAATTCATCTAAAAAAACTGCATTTTTGGTGTCGACGTGGCACAAACGGAGCGTTTTTAATGACTCAAGTCAGAATGTGCAGACCGCTTGTTCATGTTGCCTAGCAATACCTATTAATCTCCCCATGGCTGCTATGTATAAAAGGTCCCTTTAGGCAAAGGTCATCATTCCACACCTAATTAACACTCCCCGCAATCTACGCAAACACTGACATTTCCTTTTCACGCCAAATGCCTTTTTCTTTTTGTTTGAAGAGTACAGTAGAATGTAGGTCTGCAGCGAGGCTGGACCAAAACATGTGCTTATGTCATGCTTTGACTTGTTTACAGTTTGGTATTTCTGTAGGCAGGCAGGGCTGACCTGTAACTGTTAGTTGGCTGGTAATCCTTGGGAATTTGCTACAGCTAATCACCCCGGCGCTCATTACATGCTCAGAGCTGTGGGCCCGTTTGACAGGAATGAGAGCAAAAGTTGCACACAAAGAAGCAAAAGCAGGAAGCTCGGTGTCTGCTATCAAATCGTTTCCAACGGCGTCTAAACAAATGAATAGTTTGTTGCCGGGCATCGGGAGGACGGAAGGACAAAGCCAATGGCTTTTGCAACATTATTTTTGTTTGAGCTGTGATCATCAACATAGCATTCGCCTGAGGGGTCCGCAGAGTACATGTTGGCTCCAGTAAGGTTAAAGAGTTGGATGTGCACAGCTTGTATATTTGTGGATGTTTGGTTGTAAACTGCTCTTGGTTTCCAGTTACCTAATTTCCTGAATGAGAACAAATAAATAAATACACACTTGCATAAAGAGACTTTAGACTTTAGACGCCTGAGCACACTCCGCATTTATCGCCAAAGTTCTACCTCTTTTTTTAGTGAACATACATCAGTTAGCGCACACACACGCACAAACACAAGTATACACACAGATACTCCTTTTAGATGCAGACATACCGAAGCCCACGCATCCAGGCTCGCCTCAGTGCTGTCCTTGTAATAGGTGGTATCAGTGCTCCCTGGGCCTGCGAAGGACGATAAAAGCCAGGATTGCTGGACTTTATCAGCTCTGCTGAAAGTCAGCCATTGACACTATGCACTTTAGAGGAAGTATCACTCAGTAGGAGTACCCATCTATCCTCTCATCTCCTCTCTCACTGTTAGTTCCCCTTTCTGGGCCAAGATCGGACACAAAGACAGTGTTCGGAGAGTCATATTGACAGCTCCTGCAGGATTTCTACAACATTTTACATTTTGTGTCAAATCTTCTGGTTTCACACAACTAGCAGAAAATTCTGCTTTCATACAACTTTGGACTTATTCTTGTAGTCATTCGTTTTGGTAATAATACCATTGCACATCTGGTGTAGGATGCCTAAAACTATGAAAATAAGACCCACGTTGTGATAAATGAGCTCCATCCAACTGTAGACGATAGGAAGTGCAGCGAGTGTGACAGGGATGTGTGTGAAATCAGAATGCCCAGACTAATCTACTGTACGGTGTCCACATTGGATCACTTATAGCTAACAATGGCTCAGTGTCTTCCACTTAGGCTCTTTATCCATTCAAACTGGTCTTTTTTTTTCATAGTAGTGAATTTAATTCTTTCGCAATCGCCCACCTCACCAACGGCAACCTCGACAAAAAACAGTCAATCACGGGCAGCGCCTATTTTCGCCGACAGACAAAAGGAACAAAACCGGTGTCGGTGGGTTTGTCCGCCATAATTTGATTGCTGACAAGTGAGGGGAAAAAGGTCTGTCAGCTTAGCGACGATAGCCAACAAAGGGCAATCTCATTGTAAACGTTGTAGCACTCAATTGCTGGATGATGGGGCGCTGGACAATGGAACAGCAGGCGGCGCTGGGCATGGCGAGGGCCCTCCCTGTGGCTCTCCACTGCAGTAATGACAGCCTAAGTGCCAACAGCAGGTGTCTTCCATTCAAGGCTGGGCAGGTTAATAAAGTTTCTCCCGGAAAGTCAATAAACAAGAGCTTGTTCACACACTGGCTAATTGTACTCGTTCTCGTCCAAGCTCTCTCTCTCTCTCTCTCTCTCTCTCTGCTTTGCATCCTCTGTCTGCACGTCTGCAGTTTGTGTGGCGAGAAAAGGCATAATAGAAGAGTAGGAAGGAGTAACCTGGAGTTAGAAAACCGAACCCAACAAAGAAGTGTTGCAACATAATCTTGGCGGTCTTTTTAATGTACTATTATTATACGCCATTTCCAATAAACCCAAGACTGCTGCAGATTAAACATCATCAGTTTAGTCAGACTCAGGCAATTTTATGTTTCTCCCAGACTAGATCGAGTTAATCTACTGTTCCACAAAGCAAGCCGCTCCCTTAGGCCAGTCATTGCAGGAGACAGGAGTTTGCATGATTACCATAACCACAATCTTTCCCTCACCAATGCCTGAGCTTTCCAGTTGGCTAACCAATCTTTCCTTGACCGTAACCATACCCGACAGTTGCCATGTGCAGATAATGTAGAAAGTATTTAAAAAAAGAAAGGCATTCAATGCTAAATCACTTTGCCATTGAATACAGCATCATCAAATATCCGCGTTCTTTAGACAGCAGATTAAAGACGGAAATTACGTTAAAAGAGAGCATGCGGACAAAGCTAAAGAGTTTTTCCAATACCAACAAATGAATCATTATTCATTATTTATCTTAGAAAATAAATAGATGAAACCAGCCCTCAACAAGGTTCAATGCCAGTGTTCAGTCCCAACGCGGGGCAATTATGGCACGGTTAAGGTTAAGTAGCTTAAGCACTTTATGTTTCGGGGAAAATTGTGGTAACAGTTGATTAAAAGGGGCATGTTGAAGTGGACTCATTAAAAAGTTGGATGTGCTACATGCTTTCTGCACAAGTTTTTCTTCCTGCGTTGGCACTGAATGTTGGCAACGGACGTAATTCATGAGGTGTGGAATTGTCCAAAGTGGATGTAATTCTGAGTGACGCTGAGCTGTTTCTCCTGTTGCTGAGAAATAAGAGGATCGGCGCAAGTTCAATTAGTGTATCAACAAGTTGTACACAACTGGGAATTTAAAAAAAATATGACCTTTCGGAAAAATTTCCCTGATACTTCCTCTGATGTGGAATCTGTGTCGTACACGTCGAACAAAACTCAAGTTTCTGAGGTTTGTCTTCCATCTTTTACAAGAGCCAAGTAAACAACTCCTCATGGTAAAGAAAAACAATATGTGGCGCAGCCGGGAAAGTCATCGGAAAAAGCTTTCACGGAGAGAAAGAGGGAGAGAAAAAGGAGGGATGGAAGAAGGAAAAAAAAAAGTCAAAGAAAGAAAGTCCCACACCACAACCATGCAGCAAATTGGTTCAGTGCAGCGAACCTGTGTTCTGTGTTTGGGCAGGCAATAAGCAAAACGGGGGGCAACATGAAATGATATCTCAGCACATTTATCTTGATAAGAGCGGAGGATGTTGAGGCGTAATAGGAACAACATGGCTGGTAATGAGAGGAACAAGGCATGATGTAGGAGTAGACATGGATTACCAGCATTCCTCTTGATGGGGTTTTATGGAGGAAAAAAAGAATAGAGCTCCCTCGTTTATTTGATTTTAGAGGTTGTGGTTGGGAGAAAGAAAAAAAAAGAAGCTAGATAAATGCATGTTTCATCAGGGCTAAATATTTCCACCCTGTGAAAAAATGCCGGAAAGCAAACACAAGCCAGATTGCGGACTAGCGGTAGGACGATTGTGGGTATTTGTTTACATGTTGCTGTGTGTGTGTGTGTGTGTGTGTGCCCTCGCAAATAAAAAACCAAGCCTAACCGCTCTCCATGGCATAGCAGGTGCTTCTAAAAACAATGGTAGCTCAACGTTACTGTTTACCGAAGCTGCTTTTACTGTGAAGTGTTTAACAAATAAAAGAGAGGAGGGATGTGGCAGAAGATGGATTGGACGTGTTAAAGTGCCAGAGAAAGGGAGAAGGGTGGACCGTTTGACTCTGAAGCGGACACATTCGTCGCTGACAGGTTTGCTAAAAGGCTTCCATCATAGAAGGAGACTTATTCGTAATCTTCCCCCGTCGCTTCACGGGCCAAAATAAATCGGTAGCTGTTTTTTTTCTACCCGCTGTCAGCCCTTTAGTGTTGCCTACATTCAATCTCTCACGTTCGGCGTCATGTGTTTTGTGAAAGAAAATGTATGAATGTGTGTCAGAAAGACACAATGATGCAGCTCAGCGGTGTGTTCACTTCCTGGTGTTAGTCAATCTCCTGTTGTATCCACAAAGCGAGCAGCTCCCTCGCATTTCTGGAATGACTCACATTTCTTCCCTCTCCGTTTGCTTTTTAATTATTGCTGATCTTCTTATGGGTCCCAAGCCAAGAAGCCTTCCTCCCCCTCCCTCCCTTCCCCCTTTCCTCCCCTTCCTCCCTCCTGACTCGTCCTTTCTGCCGTGTCACTGTCGGAAACCGAGGTGAGATCAAGAGAAAGCAAAAAACCCACCGAGCTGCGGCGAAGGAGACTCCCCTCCTCGGTCATCTGGACTCCATTTTGTTTCTTTTAGATGCTATCTCTTCCGTCACAGTGCTTTGCAATCAAACAATACGGTGGCGAGATTAAGTACAAAACCCTGTTATGTTAGTGGATTAAAGCGTTTAAAACAAACAGGGCTCGTGAGATGAGAACCGCTCATTTTCTCAGCGCTACATCACCAGTTACGAGTCTTTATTTTCGTAAACAAGATTAAAGACCACTTGATGTCATCGCTGAAACGTATTTTTTTCCCATGCACCCCCAACAGGTATACAAACAGATTCATGTCCAGGAAGTGGAGAGATTATATCCCACAGAAGCAGTCAAGCAAAGTTCACACTACAGGACTTTCTGTAGTGTTATTTATTGTGTTTATTAGTGCAAACATCCAACACTCTATGGTGCAACAACAACTACAAAAAAAAGGCAACACAGGTAGGCTACAGGCGAGGTGACCCCTCCCCCCAGTTTCCCTCGACCCGTGTCCTGCGCTCTCATTGGCTGCAGCTCCCCGACATTCAGATATGCATGCTCGATATCTGGAATGCACTGGCAAGCCTCTCAGCTCGCTTCTTTAAACAGTTCACACCTAGCGCTCAAATACAGTTGTGCAAGCAACACGCCAAAGCAGACTTTCCTCTGATCCACTAAAATATGAGGAATCTCTTATTCACTTACCGTTTAAGCTCAATTAGTCAAAAAAGTAATTTCTAACATTTACCGTGAATGTAAATTTGAGTGATTTCAGAGGATGTTCATTTAAATTCAAGGCCATGGACGTTACTTTATTTAAAGGATAATTCTGTATTATTATAAGTCCATCCATCCATACATCCATCTATCCGGTCTGTCAAGCCCTCGCAATTTATTCCCAGACGTTCCCAAACCACATTAGATGTATAATCTCTCCGCTGTGTTGGCCTGAGGTCTCCGACCAGTTGAACAAGCCCAGAAAAGCCTCAAAAGTAGATGCTGAGGTACAAGTCAAATCGAAATTTTGTGTAGTTTTGACTAATTATGATGATGAGGATAACATTCACCTAACAGTAAGCAAGTAATTGCTGAGATTTGAGACATGGCAGCATTGCTAAAAAGAAGTAACAGGAGCGGTCAGCCAATCAGACAGGTTGTAAACAAAGCAGTATCGTAAGTTGCAGCTCATGTCGGATCTCCGGTAAGCACAAACAATACAGTCACCACGCCGGTGAGAGACTGTTAGCATGCAAGGTAGCGAGCAAGGTGAAGCTACCAGCACCACAGCATTCCTGCAAGAGGTACTGGGAGCATGGAGGAAGAACCCAAAAAGGCAACGTTTAACCCTAACGTTTTATCCCAACTTCACCAGGAGAGGAGGCAGATATTGGACACTACAAACAAGGACAAGTCATACTCTCCAGGAGGTGCCTCTTCCAGAGCCAGCTGAGAGCTCCTGCCTCACATATTCGCAAGGACGGCAGTCAGGAGCCAGACAACACCGCTTCACACTGGTGAACCAGTTCCATACTGTCACAGACCAGCTCTGGACAGGTGGTTAAACCAGTTGTTGGACTGGTCTTGTGAGTGAATGTGATCTCACAACTTCTCATGGTGAATAATAATATGGCAATCCATATAACTCAATGTCAAAAGAGTTCCAACCTGCTGAGAAATACTGAATGTTGATTGTTGATGCTAGCAAAGTTAGGAGATGTTTGGCTCAGTTGCAGATTGCAATTCAATAGCATCGTTGTTTACAGAATTTTGGACATCATTTTATATTTGTTTACTTTAAAAGGGGGGAAGCGATTAGAGTTAGTGGGCTACGGTAATGTGCAGGACATGGGTTGACTGCTCCGTTTGTCCGGACAATCCGTGATGTATTACATTTCCTACGGCTGTTAAGATCTGTGTATCTCAGCGAATGGAGGAATGTTTAACAGCGGAGGGCGATTAGCTGGAATCTCACCTGTAGATTTATTTTCTGGGAGCTGAAAGCATGGTGACAGAAAGTAACTCAATACTTTCACACAGTCTACTTATCACCTCAGCCTCAGTTAAATCACCAGTGTAATGGCTGCAGCGTTTTCCTAGCTCGCCACCATCAGTTATCCCCCTCTCTCTCTCTCCTCCCCTGTGCATCGCCCCCTGTTTTCCCTGTGTCTCCCAGTCGTCTTTTTTCCTTTCTCCTCCTCGTTTTTTTCCTTGATTTCCTCCAATCTGCCCCACGGAGACTGAGCCAGAGCACCTGCAAGTGCTCACTTTGAAAAATGTTGCCGGCCCAAGAATGCGCGTGGTAAACACATGAGAGCTGTATTTATAATAAATCAGCTTTATGGCCCTCTGATGGAGGTGATATCAGTGAAATTTATGCTGAGAGACCTCTCCGTCCTTAGCAAAACAGCTGCGAGATAGGACCACCCCCCCTCTCACCCCCACCCCCACCTTCACCCCACCTCCCCGCCACCACCGCCCAGCCCCGCCCCGGCGAATAGCCTGGTCTGACTGGGGTTAGAGAGCCCAACACAGTCCTCTCTATGTGGCGGGGCCTGCGGTTCCTGGAACGGTAATGTCCAGACTGAAATAGAGTGTGGGCAGGGTGGCGGTAATGGGTAACAGCGTGTGTGTCTCTGTGGTTGTGTGTATGTGCAAGCATACGTGTATTGAATGTAGGCTGGGTTGCACAAATATAGCATGAGCCTCGTGGACGAGACCGGAAGAGAGTTTTAAGGTACATCGGCGCTCCGGCGACTCCGGACCGGCGTTACCTCGCCGTTTCTTCGGCATTCACCCAGAAACATTTGCACACGGTCTTTTGCACAACGTTCTCCTGCGAGTGTATTAAAGGTCAAAGTGCGTCAAACAGACCGATCTTATACAAGCATTTAATGAGAATACTAATGCTAATACACTGTCTTATATGCTACCAACACACACACACACACACACACACACACACACACACACACACACACACACACACCGCTACTCCCTTGATCATCCAGCCTTCCCCAACAGATGGTTTCTGTCACTGCGAGTGGACAGAAAACAAATGTAAAAGCAATGATGTCACAGCCAAGCCCGCGTCGTACGGTTTCACCTTACAGAACCCATTCCCATCATTCCATGATGAAAGGTGACCACCCGCCATTATTTGGTTTTCAACAGATGCAGGCAATAATAACAACGGCTGAGGCCCACGATGGTTAGAAGTGTTCTTAAAGCCTCTGAAACGCTGTGGAGTTACACATAATCAAGCCCCGAAATAAACCACGTAAACAGTGAATTACTGTGTTTTCCTCTGATGTCATCTCCTGCTCGTCCTGCCAAGATGGGTGCAGCGGCTTCTGTAAATGTTTGTTGTCCTTTTTGTCAACAACCCCCTCTGCGGGAGCCGCCATTCAGACATGTTTGCCAATTTGGTATCAAGACGAAATCACGCAAAAAGGTGGATGAGCAAAATCTAAGGGAGTGAGTCATATCCGTCACTTCCGATGTCACACTGATTACATAGATGAAGACTTACTGGGAAGAAGAAGACACATTTGTTGTTTTCCCTTCAAAAAAAGCACTGCTGAAGTGCCTTTCAGCATGGTAACTAGTAATTCAGTGGCTGGCAGTGAAAGACTGCAGTTGTATACAAATCCTCCAGGTGTGAATGCCTTTCAGCTGAGTGAGTGCGAGCAGGCGATTACAGGAAAATGTAACACCTTTTAAATCTTGAAAATAAAAAAACATATGAGGCACCAGTGAGAAAATCAAATACGATCAGGGGCGTTAGTTGGAATCCTAAATCCGGTTGACTCAACACTCCATAGCAGCAGTGGTGAGAAGTAATTAACTGCATTGACTCTAGTGTCCTTGATTGGACAACTTTTTAAAATAATATTTTCAATGTGAATACTTCATCAAAATGAATTATTCAGTCTGAATATGGCCTTCATGTTTTGGAAAGTACAACATATGTAAAAAAGGGAGAAAAAAAGTGAGCCTCTTGTGTATTATGTGTGATGAATAAATCACAGCCAGCTAGAAGTTATGTGATGGGAGGAGAGAACAGGGAACCATGACAACCGTGGTGTGATTTTACTCCACCAGCGCGAGGAGGGATGGAGACGTCTGAGAAGTCGTTGCCCTCTCCTCCCTCCTCCTTCCGCTCCCTCTCCGCTCGGTGTTCTCACCTCCTCTCTCTCCCGGCTCCCAGTGGGTGGAGCAAAGTGCTGGAGGGGAAACCGGCGGAGTAACGCAACAAATTTGGCAGTCACCCCAACACCAACCACGGCCGTGTTTGAGCGGTTGCCGTGGCGACGAGCAGCAGGGATCGGGGGGCCTCCCGTTTTTCGCACCTACATCTCCAGAGGAGAGGAAGCAGCTCGGGATGGAAGGTGTTTGTCTAAGGAGCAAAAGAAGGCGGAGGGAGGCTTACTCACATATGTCATTCTTCTATTATATATTTTGTTGTTGTGTTCTGCTTACGATCAAATTCAGAATACTGTTTATACATATCCTGCTGTTGGATATCCCCACAAATATAAATAAACAAAACATTTCAAATGAGGCCTCGGATAGCATTTAAAATGTGCCAAAACCTCTGAGTGCAACAATAACTGGAATAACTAATATCACTTAAACAGTGGTGTTTTTAATTGAACTTTTCCCCAATAAACGTTTATTTCATGAGCTTATTTGTGTTTTTGAATGCGTCAACACAGGACTGTCGTATTTGTGTTTCCTGCATGATAACGGGATATTAATGTGCATATAAACAGCCAGTCATAATAAATGTGATTTTCCAATGGGTTGAAGGGCTTGAGTGGCTTTTTTTTTTACCTTGAGACATTGGAAAAGAAAATGAAAACGCTTCCTGTTAGCAGTATCATCTGGTGCTCTAACACAACGGGCCCCTGGAGGGCCTGGCTCCATCTTCGAACTCTGTGTGCGTGATCTCCAGCTGCAGCCCTCAAGTATGCTCTTGCAGTAAAAAAAAAAAAAAAGCACAACCACTGTTAATTCTCCTGACTCATTTTGGAATCACCAACCCTTTGTGTATTTATTTATTTTATTGTCAGCGGAAAATTTGTGTCATGTCAATGGGCCCTGGGGAGCAGTGGTGGAGCGCATAGAGGAGAAAAATGTGGCTTCAGTTAGCATGGATCCATTACCGTGTCTCTGAAACTACAGCGGATTAATCCGACTACTTTCTCCGCCCCCTCTTTAGCTTTATTTTTGTCTGAACTGTGTTTGTTTTTAGAGATTGTAATATCTTTTTATTTAAATTTGTACGACACAACCATACCAACTCAATTGCTCCGGTGTTACACATTCTCTTCTCTGAAGCAGACTTTTAACAGTAAGCTTGATTTGACGTGGAATTACAAGTAATATGACTAAGCATGCTTTTAAGAGCATCCCAGCAGTAAACAACTCCAGTTACTGGCCTCGTAACTATCTGATTTAGGATCTGCACTAGCCCACCAGAGGTGCAGCCCATAACTTTAACGAGAGAGGAAAAAATGAGCTTGCAGATTAATTCTATTCTATTCTAATTATGTATACTTTATTTATTCTTAATGCCAACAAAAATGAAGATGAGTGGACATTGAGCCATAGACCGCCACTTTTGTCCAAAAAGGACGTCAAGAAGCCACATCGTTGTTGGGTGACGTGTTACTTAAGTGCTATGAACATGGGCACTGTAGTTTTGAGTCAGTCCCACGTAAACCGTCCTTCTGCTGTTAAGACTTAGTCACGAAACAAATCCGCAGCTGGAAATAGGTCCCACAAAATGTAATATTTACTACTTTTTGAGTTTGTTAATGTTAATGTTTGCTAAAACTCACAGTGCCCAGCTGTTTTAGGGAAGTATTTAGTCTTTTTTTTTATGAAGTTGGGCTTGTAAAGATTTGTTTCACAATCAGGCAATTGACAGTGAGGAAAATACAGAATAAAAACCAGCGCGCGTACACCATACAGTATGTTGTGTTAGCGTGCCTGCATGAGTGTATGTGGGGTAAACTGTATCCCACCCCTGAGCTCCAGCTCTCAAATCAAGGCCCTGAAAGTAAACAGTGCACTGCCAGAGGACCTTGTTTATCAAATCTGCAATTGCACTCATAGAGCAAAATGACCTACAATTACAAGCCCAGCTAGAAATTAAGTTTTCAGTCAGCCATCCAGAAAAAGATCATAGGATATCCTGCAAAAGGGAATTCTTCAGTAGTCCTCCCCTTCTCCTTGTGCCTTCTTTTTTGTTTTTTTCCCCCCTAAAATGCCATTCTGTCATGGCTGTTGAAGTGACTTTCTTCTCAAATATGATCTTCAGTTATTGTGAAATGGTTGATGCAGTTACCATGCACACCGACGCACGGCGGTTGGAGAGTGTATATGTCACATCATGGTCATATTTGTAGAACTTCCTCCCAAAGCGACCACAACAGGCTCATTCTTCCAAGCACGAGAGCTTTTTGTTGCTACCGGCATCGCCAAGATATTCCGACCACTCCTAAAACGTCAACCGTTCCAGCAGAAGCAATTACATGCCGCTACCCTGAAAGCAAAGTGGAGAGGTTCTCTCTTTAAAGTGTGTAAAATTCCCTCCTAGTTTAATTATGTGGTGCTGGGTGGAACCTGGAGGCTACTCTCTCCTCTCCTGCTCCTACATAAGTGCATTTTCCACGGCACAAGCATGCACCATATCGGTTCCCACAGAGAGATCGGAAGCAAAAAAAAAAACCTGGGTTACAGCATTCCTGGATCTCGGAGCAGTGTGGTGACCTAATCGCCTGACCACCTACCGCTCGGTGCCAAATCCCAAGCAGCAGGCCAGACACCCCTGAGAGTAACATCCGACTGCACCATGAAATATTACGTCAGGAGTGAGTCATTGGATACGGAGCCTCGGTTAGAACAGCTTTACATACTCACAAACACAGGAGCTTTACTCAGACTGGATTAAACCGGCAAATAAACCGTATCGCTGAAAGGAAACTTGGCATTTCTGGCAGCCATATTGTTAATTTTACAGTGTTGAACTATATTTAAATGGACACTGTTGAAGACTGAAAAGTGGACTTGAAGATTTTTTTCTCACATGAGGAAAAAAAAAAGTCTGGCACACATGTATGTTTATGGTTATGTAATATATATGATATAGCTTCAACAGTGCCATGACTTTGCATCACACTGAGTCAAAGTCCTAAAATCTGTTTTAAAAATGTTCATACGGACACCTTCGAGTCATTCGCAAGTATTTCTTCGACAAGCTGCACGGCGACAAAATTCCCCCCTCTGTTCCGCATCCAGCTGTTGTGCAGTGTTGACATTACAAACAAATTCACTTTGACAAATATCCAAGCCGGAGACCCCACATTTGATAAACAAATCGGCCTCTCCTAATAAATCAATTCATATTGCTTTTATTAGTGTTTTGACGTAACAGTCAAGCACATAATCAGTCAGCATGTGCAGATTGCTCACAGAGCAGGCAAGGCCTCGGCTATTGAACCAGTAGTGCCGGCTGCTAAATATATGTATAAAATATGTCATCAGAATCTCTTTACTAGTGTTTCGGTTCATTGAGAAACATGTAAGCATTCCAATACAAGGCACAGATCACACTCATTCTGATTAGTCTTTTAGTCAGCTTGCTTATCAGTTGTAAATACACCTTCCAAGCATTTCCCCCAAATATGGGACAAACCAAAAATGAGCATCGCACCTTACTTTTGTTGAATTGCACTTTTTTATTTTAGTGGCAGAGTCCAATTTTTTGTTGTTATTTCCACATATCACAAATGACATTTTCGTTAAACTCCTTCCCTGAACAACAATCGTCCAATCATAGCTTAGCAACTGTATCTAAGCATGGCAGGTCTGTCATGAGCAGTTTGAATGAGTCTAGTCTACATTTTGGAGGGTGGACTCTTACCCAAAACCTAGTTTAACCAAGTAAAAGTGCTGCTTTAACGTAAGTCTATATAGTTAGCATGTTTGGCTAAAGCTACTACAGTATAGATTAGTATAACGTTAGCAGCTCCGTCCTGCTCTTTATTGTATTTGGAGAAGTTTGCACAGTGTTACATCAGATAAACATAAGTTCATCTCCATTTTAAAGCCTTTTCAGATTTTTTTTCTTTTTTTTTAATAATGGGGCTATCAGGTACACTGCAATACAAAAACGCTGCTATTTCCATGTCTTCAAAATGGATTATCATCTGGTCAAGATGCAAACTTTTAGCATGGGGCTTTAACCTTTAGCCTCATTCTTTTAGCACAACATGCATGTATGTAGCCATAGAGTGCATGTTAGAACTCCCTTTGGTTCTTGTTTTAAAAAAAGATCAGTTGTCAACTCTGATTCAGCATTGAGCTCGCGTTCACTTCACATAGCTAGCCGATAAAATCTGCACGCCTGTTTTTCTCTTGTCTTTGTCTGAAATTGAAGACCCATGTTTTGCATAAGTTGCAAAGAATTTCAGGTGTCAAATCTACCGTCATTATCACTGTAAACTATGATGTTCCCTGTGAGAGCAGAAGGTCTGACAGTCGTATCAACGGGTCGAGTCATGGTCAAAGTAACAGTACAACAGAAATAAATGACATCTTGTGTTGAGCATTTTGTTTCTGTTTATTCGTACGTGTGTTAAGCATTTTGTCTTATTTCTGTTTCAACACTCTCCTCGGCCTCTCCTGCTGCCCATGGTTCGCCCACACAGGGATGTTAGCATATTCCAACTGCTTGGAATTCCTTCCTGCCGTCTTGGAAGCACACTCTGTGTTTTAAAACTTGTTGGGCCCTTTCAAGTTTTATTTGAAAGTATGTAATTACATTCTTGAAGGAATAACGGGTCGCTGGAGTGATTTACACGCTGTATTAAATGTCATGGTTTCGAAAAAGACGCTGTTGACACTCGCCCGACTGAGAGCTTCTTGATAACCTTGAACGAAGAGACGGCTTCGGACAATGTGGATGCAGTGGAAATAGAAATACAGAGGTGATGTAGGTGTGGTAAAGTCTTGTTGGGATGTCAGTATCTGGCCTCTGGTCCATTTATGATTCATGAGGTTAAAGTTAAGGAGGTGCATGACTTTCTGAAAATGTGATTAGCTGAATAGCAATATCATATTACAATGTTGTACATGATTACAATTATATAACATACTTTCATTGGCACACAAAGAATCCCAGCTCCGGTCTCAGGACACCGTATCAAAGTCTACCGCATCAATTTCCATCAAGTCTAATCTGTTTTTCTCGAAACACCAGCACACAACACTTGTGAGTCACAAAGAAAGGGCTACCGCCAGAGAATTTACTTGGCCGCCTCTTAGCTCAGGCCTCTCTAGGGACGGCGGTGTGGGCAAAGTCAATTCCCCCTCTCAGATTAAAGGAGTATCTTCAAGTGCCAATCCAAATGGTGATAAAAAAGCTTTTTAATCCATTGAGAAGGTTTACCGGCGTAACCCCCCTAGAGTCCCAGCGGCAGGCGTTGCCCCACTCAGGCGGCGTCTGGACAGTGTTGAGGGCCGAGTGTGTCTCCTTGCACCCCTGACAGAGGGAGGGAAAGGGCCTAAAAAAAGCCCCCCCTCCACCACTCACTTGACCAGCCCCCCACCTTTGATAACATCTGGCAGGGGGGGCAGGTTTGCACCCGTGACAGCAGGAGATGGAGGGACATTAAAGTCCCGTCACTCACTTGGCAGGACTCGGCAGACTGGAACCTCAATCGCTTACGTCGGAGTGTCACTGATGATCTCTCTTACTAATGGGCCTGATGATATTCCCCAACAAGAGTGTTATATGAGATGATGGCCCGGCACAGCCGCTTATTTTATTCTGAACTCAAATCCCTTTATCTTATCATTAAAACAACTTGAACTGCTTAGTTATTGAGGCCTAACGTCTCCGTGCAAATGTCTTTTCGACCACGGAACAAGAACGAAAACCGCCGCGACTTGAAACCTAAACATTCTTTATAGAAGGAAACTTATAGTGTTTATCTAAACAGTCTGTTGAAGGAGATGGGCCGGAAAAGACTTCAACCTATCTCTGTTCTGGGTGAAGGAAGGGGGGCGAGCAGTTTAGAGGGGGCTAAATGTGAGTTTCAACACAGCTTCCCCGGAAAGGCTCAGACTGATTCAACATCCGTCCCTCTCCGTTTTCGTTCTGTTTACTTCTTGGTTCATGAGTTTACATGCCAATTCCATTACAGGGATTAAAATAGTTTGTCCAATCCATCCTCAAACTCCGCTCCCCTTGTCCCTCTCCCTTCCTTAACCCCTCACACCACTTACAGGCTTTCAGGTCCCAGGGCCGCGTCAGGGGATTACAGGACAAGCACCGAGCACCCGGAGAAACACAAGGCGGGCCCGCGGTCCAAGAATGTTCCAATGAGATGTCCGAGCATTAGCGCAAGCTGAGGTTTGATCAATGGCCGTGGCGCGTGTCTGCACTAGTGAACACTTGACGGAGCGTCTGAAAGAGAAGAAAGGGAAAATGAAGGTGTGTTATGACATGGGGGCTCAGGGTCTAGGCGGCTGGGTCACCTTTGAGCCGCTGCTGATTAAGGGCTGGTGTTCACAGGTGAGCGGCTCCGAGCAGGATTTAGTGACAGAGGTGAAATCACCCTCCTCTCCCAAGTGAACGTCAAAGCAGCAAAGCACCGCTGACCCCCCCCCCGAATGGCCAAAGGCAAACGTCAAAAGATAAGTGAGCTCTGTGACTGTGCTCAGTTCACGCAAATAAAAGTAATGGAGGGTGAACTTTTAACATTTTTTAAGAGAAAAGTCATTTTTCAAATAAATTATGTACGAAAAAAGACAAGGTATAGACGAGGTGTGACACACTCTTTTTAGTCCCAGACTTTGGGATCAGAGGATTCATATTGTAAGTACTAAAATAAGTCAATAGTCAGTCACTGCCTTTGGCTCTAAATGCCACCCGCAGTTAATCTTCGTCGGAACTGGAGGGGCTCAAAGGGGCTAAGCCTGGTCAACACCTAGGAAGGGACATCCACTGCATATCTCCAAGTGCTCCCAGCTGCCTGGTTGGGAAAGGCCGAGGCTTCATGATGTGTGGAAGAAACCATTCCAGGTCACTCTGCTGCCCAACAAGGGACTGCAATAGTGACTTTATAATGACATAGAACAATATAACAGAGCCTAACCTAATGAGGACATGTCAGTGTCCAGCCAATCTCTTCAATACTAAAACAGTGAAAGGAGGCCAGCGTTTCTTTATAAAATAATACATATTCACATTAAGCATTCCGCTACTACAATGATATACTACAAATATACTGATGCAATATTGATCATTTTTTCCCCTGTCAAATAATGATACACACACTGCTGAATAGATTGAGAGATTTTCAGATTGATCAAACAATCATCATAAAACAGTAAAATGAATAGAGAAATAAGAGTAATTTCTCAGTTTAAATGTAAAACCTGAAAGTATGCTGCTGCCATCACACAAAGAAATTATGACATGGCATTTTTTTAATGTACCATCACTGGTATATGTACAGTACACGTTGATCTTCGTGTAATCTGTCCATCTCAATCTCTTTTTTTTCTTTTGACTTGACTATTTGTGAGGCTTATCTGCAGTTTGCATCTTGTGGTCTAAGCTAATGCTGGTGTCGTCCTGTTTACTTCTCTTTGACACAACTACAGATAACAGGACATGCATTATGCTGACGTAAAATTGCAATATCTCATACATCTCTATGATGCACACAGCCGTCCTGTGTTAAAACATGATCTAATTCGGTCATTGTCAGTTCACCATTGTCAGTACATTCCAACATCTCAGTGATATGTCATATTAACAACGGCAGAGATGATTACACACAAGCTTGAAAACAGTTCCAACATTACTGTGATAATATTGTTAAATAATGCACAGACATCATATATTATCTAGTTTTATGGGATCAAGTTCTGGTGTTGTTGTTTCAAATTCAGCTTGTTCAAATATTTATAAGAAATCGTGGCTCCAATAATGCAGCGATATCCAACTACGTGGCTGACAAACAGGAACGTTTTGATCCATTTGGAATACATCAGGACATCAGCGTGATCAGACCCAGTCGTTAACTTGAAAGTGACAACATGAAATATGGGATGCGAGTTTGACTACAAATAAGCTGTGCATGACAAGGGCCCTCATCAAAGAGACAAATTGTTTTTAGTCATAGTGTTGAAATGAGACATTCACAGATGGAGATCCAGCATCAGGAGTCATGCAGAAGGTATGAGTTAGCCTACAAGGTGATGAATATTTAGTGGACTGAGTCACAAAGAACATCCCACATGCTACACACACACATATGGATGCACACACACACGCAACGTGACAACACAGCTTTTTTGCATAACTTTTTGCACTGGAATTTATCCTCAAAGCGGCAGTCAAGAGCTGAAGGAAGAAGTCTGAGGAGATCAATGATGATTAACAACAACCAATGTCAGATTATTTGCATCCCAGATCTCTAAAGATGGCTGATATTCTATTGGCAACCCTCGTTTGTCAGAGGAGATCGTTTACTTTCTTGTTGCTCTCTCATTGGACATCAAATCAGTGAAAATGTTTCGACCAAATGTAATCATTACCTGAGGTTAAATTCTCAGGCTGACACTTATGAGATATGCAGCTTATCAGTTAATCCACTTCAGCACCATTGGTCATTGGTCATGAGTATACGGAAATTCCCAAGAACCTGGAGGTTTGACGAAGTTTGCCCCACATTGAACCGAAAGACAATAAAAAGCTTCTCACATCAAACAATAGCGGACCCTAAAAACGTCTACGTGGTTACATTGAAGATAATCATTTCATTTTTGAAAGTCGATATATATATTATTTAAATATATATTACTGTATCACAGCTGAATGAATCTCTGCTGTGCTGTCTTTAGACTTTAGTGCAGCTTTTGATCACAGGATTCCATGGAATCGTTCCACTATAATGAGATCAATTACAGCCTCTTCAATTACAGTGTGGTGTGCCACAGGTCAGCTCCCTGGGACTCCTGTGTTTTCCCAAAGATTCAAAAAATATATATAAATATATCCTGCTTTAGTTAAATGTCAGACAATATTGTTATTTTGAGTATTAAGCAGGATTTCTATCTCCCCAAAGACGATACATATTTCTTATTGAGTGGCGGATCTCTGGCGAGGTACAACAAGGGGAGACACCACTGCAAACATCGCAAAACAGAGCTGCAATTGTTATTTAGAAATAGTTAAATGCGGTAATGCTTTTGGCTGTTGGATGGTCAGACATAAATAGGAGCAGAAAGTAATGGTTCCGTTTCTCAGACATCTTAAGGGAAAACAGATTTCTTTCTCTCTTCCAGCTAAACAATATTTGGATCAAACATGCAATTGTCTGAGAAATGCTTTTGGAAAGTATAAAGAATATAACAAATGGAATTAATTGATCGTAATTAGTGTGCCTTTATTGGTAATTATCATATTTATTATTATTTATATTCTGTCAAGTGCTTATGAAAGAGTAGCACATTGTGGATTCTGATAAAAAACAACAACAGTGGTTTACTGCTCCGTGTGTACAATGGGAGTCGATCCAGAGACATCCAAGCACACTGGTTTCCCTAGTTGAACTTATATCACTTATACAACCCTGATGAGCATGAGATCATTCATAAGACTTTATCAAAGGTTCACATACACAGTATTAATTTGATCTTTGAATGTGCACATTTGGTTCAGGATCACCTGAAAATTAACACTATATGTATTTTTGTTCATAGTATTGTTATTATTATATATTATATATTCATATAATATCAATAGTATTATTATTATTATTTTAATTCATAGTTGGCCCCAAAATTGAATAATGGACTTTGGCTTAATTTTGGGGTTAATGTGGAGCAGAGACTGAAATGACTTTTCAGGTGGATGTGATACATTAGCAGCAGGTCAACAGCAATTTAAAGTAGCTGTGCTGGGAACAGTTTATAAAAAATATGTCCAGTGTTAGTTTAATTTCAAATATAAAAAAAATATTTGTTTTTAAATGAGGCTGATTTGCCTGTTAACTCTTCTGAATCTTAACGTCAGCCTCATTGCTGAGTCTGAAGTGGACAATAAATGGCAGTCAGATTGTCTCCAGACGTAGTACTGAAATCTCCAGGTAGCCTATATGGGTGTGTTTTTTATTTAGTACCACGACGTCAACTTGCAGCGTACAGTTTACTGTCTGGATCCCAGCATTTGAATGCAGATTGAACATTTTGGCCCCATCGTCTGTTATTCACAGTCAAATTACAATGTTTCACATAATGAAAAAGGGAAAATAGTGCGCGCAACGAGCTCTCTTTATTTAAAGTGGGCGAGGAGAGAAAGGGGGGTTATCCAAGGTGTTCGAGACAGATGAGGGAGGTGGGGGTCGGGGAGGGAGGGAGGTTAGGGAAGGAGGAGGCAGGGACGGTAAATTGGGCGGACACATAAAAACTGCAAGGGGCCATAGATGCTGGATCATTTGGAAAAGTCTGGCCGTCCTGCGCACCACCCGCCTCCTCTCACGAGCCGAACCGGAGTCGGATAGGAAAGCTCGCTGCAGAACCCCCGAGATCCGGCCTTCACCGGGACCCCCGTCGCCCCGCGTCCGTGCGTAGAGGTGTCGCTAAAGGATTAATGAGCCAAAAAGGCACCCAACTTCTCCTTTAAGGCTCATTTCGGCGTTTTTCCTGCTTTCACGCCTGGACTGCCTCACACCTTCCCTTTAATATTCACTTCATTCGAGGATACCTGTACCTCTACTGATGGTAAGCGCGCATTTTACTCACACATCCACACATGATTCAGTTTCAGCAGCGCAGCTTTTTCTTCTTCTTTTTCTTTTTTTTCTTTTGAGACGGAACATGTTGAATAAGACAGGAGGAAGTGTGTGACTTTTACTTTGGCTGTTTGTGCGCCTTTAACCGACTCCACAGGGAGTTCGGTCTCCATTCCCGCATGGATACAAGCCCATAAACATATTCCAGTGCAGCTGACACATAAACGAGCATAAAGTGAAATAAAAGTGGATTTGTGGACAGCTTTGCTGGAGCGAACAGGTTAAAAGCCCTTTGTGCCGAAAAACCGAGCAGACAAACCAACATAGTGAGGTCATTTTCCAAACAGAGTCCAATTTATTTACGCCTGCCTTTCCTCGGCACAATTAAAATAATGACATTGTTTCGATGTGTAACTTTCCTCCCTGAAGTTTGGCACCGCTCATGTCCGATTAAACACCTGTATCTGCGCCTCTTCGCGTCATCCCGGTGCGTAATGTGGGAGATGGAGATGACATAGCGCGGAATTTAAGCCACCATAAAGTTTATTTCTCAACCCAATTAATTTAATCGTTACTATTTTCTCAACAATAAATCATAGAGCCAGAGCTTTAAACGTCACGCTTCTGTCAAGTTATGACAAAGTCTCCAGTCGGGTGCCAACACAACACGGAGGCGAATCCGGTTCGTAATTGTTCCACATTGTAACATAAGTTCTCGCATGTTTTTACCTGTTTTGCAACAAATTATTGTGAGGTGGATTTGCGTCATTTAAGACAATAAAGCTGCAGCATATTGCGGCCTTCAGGCGCATGGCGTCCTTGGCACACTCTCCTTTCTACTCCAGTTTCTCTGTTGTAGTGCAGGGAACGGGTGCAAAATCATTTTATTATCCCATACATTGCATTTAAAAAAAATGCATCTGGCAAAGATTAAATTTTGGTCATTTCAGGAGATTATTTACTTTGATATTTTGGGGGTTTATGTGTAAAACACTCTTCAACCTGTTGTGCAGATCTCATGTTTTAGTGTCTTCTATAAAAAACAAAAAGCAGCATGAGAAGTCTGAGAAAAGGCGACTCATCATGTGTATCTCGGGGTTCTTGCCTCTCAGAGTGCACCACAGCGAACAAAACCATTAACCTGGCCTCAGTGATCTCACTGACTGTGAATGTTCTTACTCTTGAACTGGGAGCAAATAAAACCCCAAACCTACGAAACAACAAGACTCATTACAGAGTCTCTGTTTTATTTCTGTCAACACAAAAGAGGATATTGCATTTCGTCGGGCACGCTGGCTGAAGTTATTATTTCAAATGCTTTGAGCTTTAGGGCACGACTCATGTTTTATCAGGAAGGTAAACAAACTTTTATTTTTTGTTTCTATAGTAACTATTGGCCATTATTTGACCTCATTTATACCCACTATCATTATGAACTCTATACAATCAACAGTGTGTTACCATTAAACACAGACATTTGACATGAGATATGGCAGCAGATACAAAAACACAAGACGTGTCGGTGAACCGATCACTGGCATCTGATGTGATAAAAAAAAATCATGCCAGAGTTTTTGGCTGTTCCCATGGGAACCTGTTGCCCCCCCCCATCTTCCCTACCACCATCACTGTCAAATTCCTCAGGAAACACATCTGAAGAGCCATGTGCATAGTCTGATCACATTATCTCCAGTCAGAGAGAGAGAGAGAGAGAGACAGAGAGACAGAGAGAGAGAGGCCAAGGGGGATCGAGCAAAGCCAAGGGCAGTTTACTGCTCCGGCCTAATTGCGCCCTGGTCTCGTTTTGTTGCTGCAAAACGTGTCTCTGTTTGTCGCTCAGTTCAAATGTCTTCCAAGTGTGAAGCTCCTTTGAACATTTTATGATCTTTGGAATTCAGTTTTTGTCTGTCAACGTTTGATGAAGAAGAATTAAACAGGAGTCCACAGCGCTGATGCATGTGGTTGGGAAATCATAGAAATAACTCCACTTGCTTTATAGAAAAACAAATCAAATAAATCAACACTGGAGAAAACAACAGAATGAACAGGATGACTTCTTCTTTTTTTTTTTTTTTTTTTTCCAGAGTTGAACGTTGCTCCCTGTCTGCCTTACATCTTCTTTCATCGTCGTCGCACCACTTTGAGTGTCTGTCTGTTTTAGCCTGCAGCTTTGTCAGTGGCTGGTTACAGTTACAAGATGTTCTGTATGGTCAGTGTTTTTGAGTGCTATGAATCCCTGTAATCATGGGAGAGGCCCTCGCTGTACAATGAACGTTTGTTGTAAGAGATGTGCACACACACACACACACACACACACACACACACACACACACACACACACACACACACACACACACACGTTATCCCCCCACCCCATGGGTAATAGAGCTGATCATGTTCTGAACCCTCCTCTTTCTCTGCCACAGTTCTCACGAACATGCAAGCGGTGGCACACACTCATGCACACGTACAGGCACGCACAGCGTTTAGCTCATGCACTCACACACACACACACACTGCACATCACCCTTTCTTCACACACACAGGATCTAGTGTCATGACCGAGAAAAGGAGGGGGGGGGGGGAGGGTCAACCGGAGGTCAAAGTCTCATACTGTTAGGAAAAAGACCCTTGATTGCATGTACAGTGAGCCATGCAGGGGCTGAGATAATCACACAAATACAAACCGAGACACACACACACACACACACACACACGTAATGTTTCTGTTAATGTGCATCCTCACTGTGCAGTAATGCTTGGGTGCTCTCCAGTGGAACAGGCTCCAGATGATGACCAAAGACCTACGTCGCTCCAGAGCAATGAGTAGAAATGTTTGCTCTGTGATGCTGTTGTTGTGGTCATTCTGTCAATAAAAAATCAGTAATTTTATTAGGATGATTCAACAACATTTAGCACATTTAAATGACGCCTAAAAAGAATTGAGTCATTAGAGCCATGTTGCTGTGCTTGTTAAACCTACCAGAGGGAAGGGGGAAAAAAGAAAAAAGAGTGAATGGCTGAATCTTTTTTTTTTTTATTGTGAGGAGGTACTTTAGATTTAGATTTATGTCAGGGAATTTGCTCCAAAAACGATCACAAAAAATGTTTTTTGTGTTGCGGTTATTTCTAAGATTAAGAGCCAAGTATACTCTAAAAAAAAAAAAAAAGTATACACACGCACTGAATGTACTGAAGTGATGTCAAAGAGCAGAAAGCCTGTCGTCAACGTCACCTCAACCTGTGTGATCCCTCAAGTGGGGAAGCGTAACTAAGAGATGAGGCACATTCAGATAGATGTATTCAGTTCCTTGTCTGAAATAAGTGATCTCAGCCGCTTGGAGGGATAAAGGTTGACCGAGTTCACTTGGAGACTTTTTTTTTTTCCTCCTGTCAGCAAACAGCCCTCTTGTTTTGGATATAGATTTTTTTTTTTTAACCACTCCTGATCAAACCGGTGTTATCAGTTCTTTGGTCTTGTGTGCGAACACAAGAGGATCATTTGTCATTTGAAGTCGGCACTTATCTAAGGTTGTTTTTTTTTTTGCTTTTAACATTTCTTTTGGAACAGGCTTTTCTTATATATTTTTGGAGGTGTGTTTCCAGTCAGAGTGTGAGCCATTATGGGGATCCGCTGTCCGTGTTGTGGCACATACCTCCTTACATTCCAGTTACAGTAAATAGCTAGCTTTGCCCAAAATGATAAGCCTTAAAGAGACACTCTTTTACCCAGATACACCCTCTAATACTCTTGGTATATAACATGGAACTGCATTCAGTCGATAATTTCCCTGTGTTTTTTTATCCGTGTCTTTTAGGAACAGGGTCACTCCAACGTTCTCCTGCAGCCGCCCAACACCACCTAACATTTCCTGGAAGAACGTGTCCATTGCCTGCTCCCAACAAACATGGACTGTTTTCCCATGCTTTATTTTCTGTCGGTAAGTAAGTGGACCACGTCGTTTTCAATTTGTGGCATGTGACACTTTGCCGCATCTTGTCTTTCTGTCTACTGAGTCACTGATTTATGTGGCACTCATCCAGGCTCGAACTGAAAGTCCCTGTGGGGTGTTGGGCAAGGCACTTGTATGAGGACGAGGCTTTTTTTTTTTTTTTTCAGTTAAATGTGTAGCACATAGTCCTTGAATTGCCCCGTGGCCTGTTAGAGGAGACTGCGAGGGACTGTGGCTCCTTATCGAGTTAAGAATTTGCTCTGACCCCAGGGCTGCCTCTTTTATTTGTCTAATCATAATGGAGGAGGGAGGAGGGGGGTAGGGAGGGAGGGATTGGAAAGGAATGGCTCTCAGATTCCATTCAAAAAAAGTTGGGTTCTTGAACCAGCTGTTTACCTTCGGAGGATGTTGCCGGAGATAAACTGCAAGTGGTCTATCTGATCGGGGACTGCGTTACTGTAAACAAGGCAGACTGGACTATTAAAACCAATTAGTCTGCCCCTCGGTGGAGACGCTTGGAGAAGAGGGTGTATGAGCTGGTGAAGACATACCGAAAAAAGGGACAGACGGGTCTTTTTACGTCAGTTAAAATGGAGGCCATTCATTCTCTTTCTTTTTTTTTTTGAGTGTGTTTTCTTCCCCTCTGCTCCGTTCTAATCTTCCATCTCTGCCGCTCCCCCCAGAGACATCATGATTCCTGGTAATCGAATGCTGATGGTCATTTTAATATGCCAAGTCCTGCTGGGAGAGAGCAACCATGCTAGTCTGATACCTGAAGAAGGGAAAAAGAAAGTACCGGGCCTGCAGGGTCGTTCGGCCGCCCAGAGCCATGAACTGCTGCGGGACTTCGAGGCCACGCTGCTGCACATGTTTGGCCTCAAGAAGCGGCCGCGGCCCAACCAATCGGTCACCGTGCCCCGCTACCTGCTGGACCTCTACCGGCTACAGTCGGGGGAGGCCGAGGACGCCGGGGTGCATGACATCCCCTTTGAGTACCCAGAGAGGTCTGCCAGCCGGGCCAACACTGTGAGGGGCTTCCACCATGAGGGTAAGCACAACGATGTAGGAAGCTGGCATTAGGTCTTGTCATCAGAAAGAATTATCACCATACTCAAGGGTATTGAAGCATTCCAAGGATTTTGGTAGTAATGTATTTCATTAGCGTGGGCAAAGACTGCTAAAAAAAATGTCCTATATCTCTTGAAACATGATTGTAATGCAGCTCCACCCATCTCACCATAACCAAGGAATCTTAAGGATGTGGTCACCAAACAGTGTCTACAGAGGGGCAAAAAAAAAAAAAAAAAGAATTCTGCTAGACAAGCTCTCAAGAGCCTCATTTGACAAAAACGCTGCATGTTTGGTTAGCAGCTGAGGGGAGAAGCATACCTTCATATTACCGACTTACACTTCTCACCCCACCCAGCAGAACACGGCTTAAAAAAGCCCGGTGCTCGGCCTGGAAGCGGCGTGCGCTCCTCTCTCATGTCTCCGGTTTATATGGAGGGCTCTTTTAGAAGGACCTTCCTCAACGTGCAATTATCTTTAATGCTACTCTGCAGCCTTCTAAATAAAGCCCTACTGCCAAAAATGTGGGTGCTGAGGGCAGACGCTGCCACTCTCTGCAGAAATGGAAAAACAGTCTCAGAAGCCGGCGCGATAGAAAGACCGGAACAGTTAGAAGGCTCCCTGTTTATTGTGACTTGGATCTGCTTCGTTTTAGCGACAAAAGGCAGAAGTCTTGGAGAAAATCCACCGTACCCAATCTGTTAAATGTAAGCTCGTGGTTGGACGGTTAAATGTTTGAAAGCGATCTTTGACAGAGAGACGGGGGCGATCTAGGAAGCGATCTTGGTCTGGAGAACGGAGAGAAAAAACAGCTTTAGGGCTGGAGAACATGTCCGCCCCTAGGGGAAGGAGTGAGAAAGGAGGGATGAGTCAGCCTTAATGGGGCTTGTCAAACAAATGCTGCTCGTGGTAGCGCACGGCAACGTACCAAGGTTAGATAGGAAGAAAGAGCACCGCCACTGGAGGAGCCTTCAGAACTTCGGCCTGTGATGCAACGTGTTTGTGTGTGTGTGCACGCATGTCTGGGTGTGTATTGGTTTCTACCGCTCTCTACAGACATTTACCCTCCTTCTCCTCTCCTAAACTATGTTAATAATACGCTTTGATGCCTCCGAGTTGGAGCGCTCGCCTCCGCGGGAGTACCATTGTGCAATACTGTGATTCGGTTGACAGTTCGGGCCGTGTGCAACAGGTGACCCCCCCCTGTGAATTAAACTACAAAGCGCAGAGTACACGAGAACATTCTGCTTTTGGTCGAGGATTTGAACACATCGCGTTCCCTCCACCTCTCCCATGGGCTCCAGATAAATGCGATTCTACTGTAGTGTCTGACTCCTTAATGATTATTCATGATGAAAATGATAAACGTCTTAAGTGAACAAACTGTAGAGCTAATCAAAAACACAGCAGGTTTTAATAATGAGAACCACCTGGGCAAGATTAGGGCCTGGGTGTGAAATAACAGGGGTGGATTGAGCAGGAAAATAGTAGACACAACATTCCTTTCCCCAACAATGGTGATCTTGCCAGAAATCTGCAGACTGAGCGTGGAACAGGGAGCCTCCACTGTGTTTATACTGTAGCTGTGGTACGTTAATCACCACCCTCCTTGTAATGCGTGTTTCAGCAAAGTGCTCAGAGAAAGGCATTGAGAGAAGGGTAGGGTAATCCTTATAGATAGATAAGGAAGCGTGGACGCTCTATATTTATATTCCTGAATACCCCCAGAGGCCTTGAAGAGTGTGCGCGTGCATTCTTTCCTGTCAATTAAGACGTGTTAGAGTAAGGAGGTTCGTTTCGTAGTTTCATCTGTTAGATAGATAGAGCATCTTCATGGAAACTCCAATATCTGAACATTTGTGAATGCATAAGATGTACATTTGATTTCTTCACCTTGCATTAGAACTTCTGAATTTGCAGCTAATTTGTCCTCTCGGTCATTTTCAGAGCACATGGAGAGGGCGCACGTTCTGGACGGCGGAGAAAACGCACCCCTTCGCTTTCTCTTCAACCTTAGCAGCATCCCGGAGGACGAGCTGCTCTCTTCCGCCGAACTGAGGCTCTACCGTCAGCAGATCGACGAGGCCATCGCCGACGCTTTCTCAGACGACCAGGGGCTTCACCGGATAAACGTGTACGAGGTGCTGAAGCCCCCCCGGCCAGGGCAGCTAATCACGCAGCTCTTGGATACGCGGCTCGTGCGCCACAACGCGTCGCGCTGGGAGAGCTTCGACGTAAGCCCCGCCGTGTTGCGTTGGACTCGCGAGAGCCTCCCGAATTACGGGCTGGCCGTGGAGGTCCTGCCCCTCGACCCGACGCCGCGCCACAAGGGCCGCCACGTCCGCGTCAGCCGCTCGCTACACCGGGAGCCCGGCGAGGACTGGGAGCAGCTGCGCCCCCTCCTGGTTACCTTTGGCCACGACGGGAAGGGTCACCCCCTGACCCGCCGGACCAAGCGCAGCCCCAAGCAGCGGAACCGTAAACGCAACCGCAACTGCAGGCGCCACGCACTATACGTGGACTTCAGTGATGTAGGCTGGAATGACTGGATAGTGGCGCCCCCTGGTTACCATGCCTATTACTGCCACGGGGAATGTCCCTTTCCTCTGGCGGATCATCTGAACTCAACCAACCATGCCATTGTTCAGACACTGGTGAACTCTGTGAACAACAACATTCCCAAGGCCTGCTGCGTGCCTACAGAGCTCAGCGCCATCTCCATGCTCTACCTAGACGAACACGACAAGGTGGTCCTAAAAAACTACCAAGAAATGGTGGTGGAGGGCTGCGGCTGCCGCTAACACACAGACGGACAAGAACTTGGACAGGCGCCGTGAAAAAAAAGCAACATGGACGCTAAATCAGAAGGTCTTTACTCCCAAAAAATGTTCACTTGGACCCTTATTTATAACTTTTATGTTGAGGTGTATGTTTGTCTCACTTTTTTTTTTTTTTTTTTTTCGTTTCTTTGACAATATGATCATATATTTTGACAAAATATATATATTTATATCTACATATTAAAAATAAATTGAGTCCTTATTTTAAACATAAAAAGCTGTACAACTTTTCATAATGTACATTAGATTGTATAAGTTTTTTTTATTGAGAAAATAGTAAAAACAATCTAAAAATTAAAGTTTATTTACTGGTAATATTTATTGCTTTCATATGATATACATTTTTGAAGAAAAAAATAAAAAACATGAATTGCTTCCAATCACACATTCCAGCAGATCACAAGATGCAACCTTTTGTGTATTTGCATAAGTCAGACACTGCGTGAACACTCTTTTTTTTTATTTAAGGAAACCTTTCTTAGTTTAAATGAATATTGAGCTGATGACTTTTTTAAGCCCTTTTAAACAAAATCCATTTTACATTCTTGTATGATAACTGGGTGGTAAAAATGTTTAAAGTTGGTCAAGTTTACAGAAATAATCTATTTTAATATCAATTTTGATTTAATTTGACATCTAATACTTCCTTCCTTTTAAATCACATTTTTAGCTCAAGCAGAGGAAAGCGGAGGAATCTCTCTGATCCTCCGTCTTTCCCAAATAAAACTGGTTTGTTTTATTATCCGGCATCTTATCAACTTTGACTGATTCACACTTCATCAAAGAAGGAGAAATAGTGGGAGAACAATCACCTCGCGGTTCAACATTTTCTCAATTTTCACCCTTATTCCACCGACAGAAGCTGTTACAGAAATGGTATGCCATTTCAAAGCCAGTAGGCCTTTAAGGGGTTAGGGCCTTATTGTTCTCAAATTTCACTTTTATGTCAATTAGGCTAACATGTGGTGGTTGGACACTCGCTAATCCAATTGCAGCCGGGGCGGGTTGTTGAGCCCGGCTGTGAGAGAGTGATTCTATTGTTCCTGACGTCCCCACATTGGGGGCATGATTGTGGCCGATGCGTCCTGCCCTTATACAAGGCGGCTGAGTCCTCAGAAGAATCAAAGGTTAGACGCTCTGTCTCCTGCCTTTGTCTCCGGCGGCTCATGCCGGCAGAGCAAAGACGCCTGTCTCCAACCTGTGCCCCATCACACAATAGGCTTCTACATCACTTATTTACAAGCTGACGGCTGGCCCAAATTATATGATAATGTTTAGAGAGAGGGACTCCTTTGAACTGCTGGGGGGGAGGGGGGGGTGGGGAGGCTGTGCATTGTTTTGCAGTCTGTACATCAGACATGATGTACAGGGTGCAAATATTAATCATTATAAAGTTGACAGAATAATCACCATTTTTTTAACACCAAATTAAGGTTCACAGTAAATTGGTCATTTTTTTTACTTGAAATATTTCTTGACTGGTATTTAGTGTCAAATGAAATAGTTAAACATTAGGTGATTTCTTTTAATGACAAGCCAGGTTTGTTAGTTTGCCCCCCCACCCGACTGGAGCATGTGCAGGCCCTCAGGCTCGCTAATGGCCGCTGGGCTTCTCTTTGATGCCTGCATATCAGCGTCAAAAATGAGGGAGACTGCTAAAGGAGGAGAAGACGGAGAAGAATTTCATTTTGAAGTGGCTGAAGGCAGAAGAGAAGGGGTGTGTGTGTGTGTGGGGGTGGGGGGGGGGGGGGGTGTATATGTATGTGTGTGTTCGGGAAGAACTGGGTTGGGGGGAGGGGGGGGGGGTGTCTTTTCAGCAGCTTGACAGTGCAATTACAACATTTCAACTGATCTCCCCCCCTGAAGTTGAGATAACATCAGCCAGTTATGGTAATTGTCTGGCCTGGTCATTATCCCGCTACCCTTCACAAAGAGAGGATGTGTGTTTATTAAAAGGCCCAGAGAGGTAAGTTTATATAAGCTCAGCACACACAGTTGAGCATGCCATTTAGTTCACCAGCCGGCACTCAGTCGAAGCCCTCAGAGTTTGTGTTTGGCAGCGGCACGCCTCGAGTCCCGAATGCTTCGCTGAGTGTCGCGAAATAGAAAGATACATGTGAGTGAGTGTGTGAAGGGGGGGCATGGGGAGGGGTGTGTGTGTGTGTGTTGAGGTGGAGGGCGGGGGGGTTATGGGGTCAATTACAGAATGAGTCCTTAAAAATTGAGGGCTTTGTCATTCCTATGTGATGTGCCATTCAGTCTCCTGTAAATGCTCGTTCTCACGCAATTACAGGTGAGTCATTATGCAGCAGGTCTATTGACACTGCTCGACTAATTGACTGGGTGAAGTCTTCAAAAAGCTTTTTATTTGGACGCTCCGCCGTAAAAGCCGAGTGTTTATAGACAGTAAACCTCCGCCACAGGAACAAAGGAAGGTGATCCTCGCCTGTTGCCTCGTTGGAGTGAGTGCACTTCATACATCCACCTCTGAAATCTCAGATGTTAGAGATCTGAACGCAGGCTTTCATATAAGTCATGCAACACAAATTACGAACATAATCTTTACCAATGAAAATGAAAAATGTCATGAGGTAAAAAAAAGTAGTTCAACTTTCTCAGAGACCTGACAGAACGGAGAAGTATTCACATGGGAAACCGAATTATCTCAAATTTAAAAAAGCTGCTTTTCTTTTATTACGATCAGTCATTTCTCAACCTGCAGGCAATACATCTGACATCTTCTTATTGTTATCCTGTCAGATGACTTTGTGAACATGAAATAGTGATTTAATTTATTCTGAATAAAGAAAAAAAAAAAGAAGATCCAAACAGCTGTTGTTTGTTCAGCAAGAGCAAAACCCAAATAAGTGAAGAAAACCGAAACTCTTTTAAGACTAAACAGAATATGGTGAAATATTTATTCATTAACGCTACAAATCCAAAGCAGACAACTGGGTTAAAGCACATTGTGTTGGTTGCCAAAGTGTGTAGATACCCACACAAGAAGTGTGAAAGAAAACCGTCCAGAGAGACTCAGTCACTCTCGTTTTGAACAAAATTAAATCGGCAAAAAAGTGATTTGAGTGAGCCTTAAAAGAAAAAAAGCAGCAGCAGCAGCACTCTACTGTAGAAGAACAAGTGTTTATGGAGTGTGTATTGAGGACAGGATGCGTCACGCTGTGCCATACAACAGTCCCAAAACTGGAAAGAGTGAGTCGACGCTCTCTTGTTCTGCTCTCTCTCTGTTTGCTAGAGAATCAGGAGGGGCTATTGTGATGATGGCTCATGTCAGTGCTGCTCGAGGTCACGGCCTCTTGTTTCACTCTCCCACTCGTACTTGCAGACAAATGCACACACATTCTTTCCTATAGCTTTTTTTTGTTTTTTTTGTTTTGTTTCAGGGTATATCATTTTTACACGCACGCACATTCACACACACACAGGTCTGAAACCTTAGACCCTTCCCCGCTGTCCATCTGTAGGGGTTATCTGTGTGACACCTCCTCTCACCCCTGTCTGTGACTCATCTCCACTCATCACGCACACCTCGGAGCTAGCACATGGCAGCCGGGACGCTCCGCGGTGCATTTGAGGGGAGAAGTCTGTCATCGATGGAATACTTTGACCCCGGGGTCACGGGCGCCAAACGCATACACACGCATACAGTGATGGGTCGTGTTCGAGAAGAATGACGGTCTTCAGGGTTCAGACACAGGTGAATTCATTATAAAAGAGTGTATTGTATTAACTAGAGGTTATAACCACTTAATGGGATTGCATCACTTTAAAGCCATGCTTCTATATGCCTGAACCATTTTAAGATCCCCTCTATCAATGCAGCTAGTGGTGTTTAATTTCAGTTCACAGTTAATAAATAAAATAAAAATAGTTAGAAAGTGAACTCTAATGACTAAATAATTAAAAACAAAAGACACCAGAACAACGATTTCAGTGCACAAAACATCTGTGCTGGTGTTTGTTAGTCATTTTCTCCAGCAAAAATTCCAAACATTCGCTTTGTTTTTCGGACTATAAGTCGGACGTAACGGGATATTTTCAGCCGTCAGACGTGTCTGAAGATGTCAAAGTGGAGATATTTCACTATTTTCTGACATTGTATCGACTAAATGAGTTATTTCAGTGGAATTACAGTCAGTGGATTAATCCGCAGTGAAAATAACATTCAGTTGCAGCTCTACATTGTCTCTTTCGCTAGATTAAGGACAAAAAAAAAACAGCGTTGTTGCTAGCCAAAGACGTAAACGCAAAACACTTTGTTTTTGAGTGACAGTTGTTAGGGTTTGGGTCATTCTTACCCTCGGATTCCTTCAACTTACAATGTGCCTGTGTGTGTGTGTGTGTGTGTGTGTGTGTGTGTGTGTGTGTGTGTGTGTGTGTGTGTGTGTGTGTGTGTGTGCGCGTGCGTGCTTTGCCTCACACGCACACTTAAGTACACGGTTACAAATCTGCAGTCACTCGCTCCGTTCAGGCTGTTAGCACCCCCGGTGTCAGTCAGTGGTCTTAGAAGAAAAACAATGATGGCCTCTCAAAGAAAGCTTAATAACAGTAATTGCTGCCTGAGTGATTAGAAAGAGTATCAGATATTTCCATCTTGACAACTGGTCCCAAACAAAGCATGCAGGGACTGAGGGTTCGGGGAGCATGTGTGTGTGTGTGTGTGTGTGTGTGTGTGTGTGTGTGTGTGTTGTTACACACCGGCTGTGTGATTAAACCCCCTCGACACTCGTTTCTCTCACCAAGCCTCCCGACTGGGAAGGGATCGCGGTGGAAATTTCCACTTGTCGTAGAAACAACCTGCAGGTTTAACATTCGGTGTCAAGTGCCGGTGTCGCTGTGTGGACGGAATGCTTCTTTTGTGGGCGAGTCTCTGGTGTAATTTCGGGCAGGGCAGGGTGTCCCCGCAGTAGGCCTTTCTTCCTCGGGCCCTGTGCAGTTTCATTAGATACGGCTAATGAAAAGATGGCTGCTGGACAGCCCGGCCCCCCGACGCTCCTCTGGCCTGTATTTAGAGCCCCCGCCTCGCATCTCCCACCGAACAGGTGTGTTGGCTGGCCCTGCAGCACAACGCCAGCTCACTGAAAACACATTTCATCTCTCTTTAACAGGCTACACAACCTGAAGGTCATTTTACAAAAAAAAAAGTTTTTTGCTTTCGTTATCTTCACACAAAAGCAGGTGCTTCCTTCTGTTTCCCATTAATTGCTATTCATACTGATAACAAGAGGTCTAAACCAAGAAAAAAACTATTTTCACACAACTTGCAACTGTTTTTTTAATTTTATTTTTTTGTTTTATATTTTTTACCTGAAGAATAAATGAGTATGTGGTTTGGGAGTCAAAAAAATGCCAGGCAGCCACTTGATATGTTCTTCTTTCATATGAATATTTAACGTGTTGCATATTCTTCCCACATTTTTGCTCTCATTTACACATATGGCAGGAAATTAAAGACAGTGAGCAAAGTGAGGCAATCTCTACCGCTCTGAAGCCTCTTGCAAACTGAGACATTGTAAAAAAAAAAAGGGGAAAAAAAGCCTCCTTTAAAGCCTCCTTTAATTACACAAAGCTGTTGATGCACAACGAGTCCATCCCATTGCACCATTCCCTTCCCTACGAGACACTAATTTGCCTTTCAGAATAAGAGTTCATGTACAGCAGGTACTGGTGACAGCTCATTGTCTTGCTCCGGTTACTTACAGAAGCCCGTTTCTACTACTGCTGGCAGCGTCTCCCTTTCAGGTGCATGACTATCTGAGACGAGACCTGGTGTTTGGCTGGAGCGCGGCCGAAGTTAGATCTCAGTGTTTATTTGCTAACAGACTCCCTCTGTGTTCATATGCTGACCCTTTGTGTGGCTCTCTGAGAGGCAGGTGGATTGTGCCCCGGGCCTCGCGGAGCTACAGTTTGAAAGCAACAACGTGAAACCGGAGCTGTAACGTGACCTCGAGGCAATTAGGCCCACAATGAGGACGTTTTTTTCACATTCACTCCCTTTGTGTTGCTAAATACTATTTAAGAGCAAATAAAAATGAGGAACCTTGGGCGCTTTGGCAGCGAGGCAGAGGAAAATGCACGACCGGGAAGCGAGTCGGCGACAGATTAAGTTGTCGGCGGCTTGCTCGACATAAGTTGAGGGAGTTCTCTCATTTGAAGTCGCCGCATCATGTTGTGCTCCTTCCTTTTTTTTCTTCTCAAGTGTGTATAAAACAGGGAGGAGGTGGAGGGGATTGGAGTCCACTTTGAGGCAGTTTTAGCACCGCAGAACCGTAATCACGTTCACAAGCAGACTGCGGAAGCGGAAAAGGTGCAAGGAGGGCTGGAAGAGAGAGAGACCCTGCAGCTCCTACCCCCCTCCTCCTCCTCCTCCTCCTCCCTTCCGTTGCTATATACTATCCCTGAATGGAGTGTGTCTACCGGATCTGCCCAGGATGAAATGTCATATCTTAGACTGATCCTTATCTCTTAATCGCTTCCTTTGTCTCCCATAATTCCCCAGACCCTCCCCGACTTCCCTCCTCGGACACGGCCCCTTTGATGTGTCAGCCACGGTTAGGGACGCTGGGGGTGGGATATTTGTGGTGTGTGCATGCATGTGTGTGTCTGACTTTTTTTTTTTTTTTTAAAGTGGTGGGTCTGGTTCTGCTCCGAGCTAACAAGAGGCCCAGAGGTTATCAAGATTCGACGGTGGAGGGGGACTACTGGTAAGTGTTGTTGTTGTTGTCGTGTTAGCTTTAGTGCTCTTTGGATTGTGTGCGTGTGCCGGAGGGCAGACGTTATGCGCGACCTCACATAGACAGTTAGGCGCGACCGCGTGTCCATTTTGTACAACTCGGGGTCAAATATGAAACCGATAACACATCAGCGGTCAAATGTGGAACAAATGTTGGAAATATCAAAGAGAGAAATGTATTATGGTACAACAGATTCTGGGAAAGATTCCACCACAGGTTATTTACACACTGTTTAAAATAGGCATGGAAGATATCCAGTTATATAGAGCAGCATGGCTTTATGGGTGGTAAGGTCGGCCTATTCGTCAGGCGCTTTTATCATAGCGCCACGAGCAATTTGGTGTTTTAAGTTTTGTTTTAGTTTGATAACTTTTGACATCGATTTTAATGAAAATTGGTACCGATATCTAAACAGAAACACATGTGCAGAAGTCACCAGATTTCAACATCACAACGCCCTTGAAGACACATTTGCTGTTCTTGCCGTAATGTTGGATGTGGTGATTATTTTTTGATGGACTTCCAAATGTCTTCGCTTCATATTTGGGGTAAGCACGAAATTGCGTGATGTCAAAATTATTACAAAACATTCTTCAGTTCCCCAAACTGAAAACGGCTGCTCTAACAGATACAGTGGGTTTCATATTTTGACCCGCTGTGTCTCCAGCTGGCCCTGAAAACCATTGTGTTCACTGCACTGATGAAGTTTCCATATTTATACGCAGGTTTAAATAATTTAACAAAAGAAAAGCTAGAGTGACCTGAGGTCTAATTTTGACAGCAGTACCTCCAGTTGACCCTCACAGCTCTAATGAATTTTCCATGTTAAACTTAAAAACATCAATAAAGCTGATCTTTTTAAATTTTTTATCAAATACTTTGAAATGGCTTGTTGTGCAAAAAGTTTTTTGTCACATTTGTGTAAACCAAGGTACAATAAAACAATATATTGAATATTAAAATTGTAATCTATTTGGAGTCAATGCAGTTGGATGTGGAAATAAATAGAAATAGAAATAGGCCTTTGTTCTGCAGCTACACAGTGCAACAGAACAGCATGTGGAGTAGAAGACAAGGGTGAAAACAAACAGTATAAATAGAATCAAAACAGTATAATAGAAACTGAGTACCCAGTTTAAATGTACATACAAGAGGAGTGTAATGAAGTGGAGAAATCGGAGTACAGTCAGACATTTTGAGTTTCATACGGGGTGACTGGAGGATGGCTGCTTCCGCTCTTCCACATCTCCGCTGAGAAGGTGTGTTTTGTGTGTGTGTCGGTGCAAGAGAGCAAAAGAGGCGGGTCGTGAGAAAAAGACAGATGGAGCTTGTTTGAAAAAAATAAAAGGTTTGTATCTTGCAGCACATCTTTCGAGCAGATATATGCAGTCATATCTTTGTAACATGTGACTGTATGAGCGGACAATGCATGTGTGCGTGTGTGTGTAGTCTATCACCGCTCATTGTAGTCTGGTTGGCTCATTTTGCCGATCCAACATCCGGAGCTTCATTCTTTGGTCCCTGAAGGAATCTCGGGGCTGAAGCCAGAGATTGATGGGGGCACATTGTCTGCACCCTCTGGTGGCAGGATGCAACAGCACAACCTGTCCTTTTGTGTGTGTCTACGTGTTAATCTGGATGCAGTAAAAGGACGTGCTTCCTCAGGTGAGAGCACAATACTGTATGTTTGTGCGGGGAGGCCACCCAGCATCAGCTGCACATCCTAACAAAGATAGGAGAGCTGGCTTACAATTAGAGTTTTTTTTTTTTTTTTTTTTTTGCTTCAGCCAAAAGCAACATTGTTCATTTCGGTGAAAGAGCGGGGCCCTCGCTGGGTGCCGAGCCACCTGGAGATGAAGGAGGGCGGAGGCGGGTGGAAAGTAGAGGGAAGAATAACAGCATTAGTGTCAGAAAAAGAAAATGTCACCATGAGAAGAGGGTTCGTCAAGACGTAGTGGTAGCGCTATTATTACCGCTTTGTGTGCAGCCTGGCGTTTTTTCCAAACCCCTGGGTGGATTTTCAAATAACGTAGAAGCATTGTTTCAGCCGGCCGCTGGTGTACGAGTGTGTATTTGCACATCCAAGCCAGTGTAGAGAGAAAATAAGCCAGCACTTTCCCCCAGATTTAGGTCTAAGCTTGAATAAACTATGACACTCCCTCCCTTTTGCGAGCGATTGTCAAGAGGCTGCGTGTTGCTCTTGGCATGAGCATACACAACTGTATACGTTTAGCTGTGGACGTCGTCGGGGCATTCAGGAGTGAGATCATTAACATATGGGGCGAGCAGTTAAGGCCTGCAGCCATGAGCCCTGTGGGACAGCCTGGCTGTGTAAGTGAATACTGATCATATACTCCAGATATTATTACCTCTCCCTCTGTGGAAAAAGCCTGTTCACCAAGTACTTAAACCCCGAAACGGAGCAGGTGACAGACACGCAAACAAATCAGGCGACGTGCATTTGCATTATTAGGACTTTCCCAAGGACTATGGATTATTGCTTGAATGATTGGATTTCATTGACCTTTACTTTTACCAACATGTGCTGGACTTATAATGATAGTTGTTATTTTTGTCTGTTGAGGTATGACAATTATCAATATTAACAAAACATCAGAACAAACGGACTGCCAAAGGGGAGGAAAAACTGTGAAAACGTACAATTAAACATTTCAGTCAGTAATAAAAATGGAGTGGAAGAGTCACACCAAACAAACAGACCTGTTGCCTTGGCAACGGGCGAGACCCCTGCTGAGGTGGTGCATACGGGCCCTCCGGACTGTTGGGAGAAGGTATCAGAATGAGTTATATCGAGAGATAATGGTCCACAGTTGGAATAGTAGTTGAGGAAGAGAAACCTTTTTTTTTTTCCCTTCGTTATGTTTCTAGTGTCCTGCAATAATCTGCAGAAAAGGTAGAGAAGAATAGCATCCTAATGAAGACCAGGTTGGTGGTGTTCTCTGTTGGATACAGTAAGGAGGGGGGGGGGCTCCGAAACACTCGGATTCATGTGTTCCTTACATTAGGGAAAGGACGTACACGCTGCACATGTTGCCTGAGGTTCACATGAGCTCCTGCCACATGTTAGCCCTTCTGGTGCTTGTTGCCACGTACCTGCCAGCGGAGATATTTGAATGATGTATGAAGGATGACGGAGCAGAAAGATGGAGCGTCGGGCTGTGGTGTGATGGCTTTACTTTAAAAGAGACAGGTAGAAAACATGGCGGCACTCGGATGGGACCAACACAGAACGCACGCCGCTTGACTGGTCAACACATGGTGTGTGTGTGTGTGTGTGTGTGTGTCTGTCTGTGTGAAGCTCATGGCCAAAGCCGTGCCCGGAAAGGCTTAGAGCACAACCAGTCATTAGGAAGTCAGGCCGTCTGGAGTGCATTATAGGCTGGGTACTGTAACACTTACAAGCACAGGCTGCTATCAAAAGAGGGGAAGAAGGAGGGAATGAGAGAGAAAGAAGGAGAAGGATCTTCCTACCTGTGTCAGATAATAGATTTATGAATAAAACCCCACATCTTCCTAGAAAGGTTGTTGGTCCCACGGGGCAAAAGAAGACATTTTACAGATTTTAATAGATAGAAAGTACTTGAATGTTAGTTTGGAGACGTCGTTTTTACGAGTTCAATTCGACTTCACATCAAATTACATAGCTGCTCATGTGTCATGAAATTAATGTGATTCACTCCAGGCCATACAAAGAGACTCAAGGAGAAAATAGGGGCATAACAAGCATAAACAAAAGTAAATATTGCAGGCTTTGTTGGGATGATACCTGGTGAGTATACCTCTTAGCTTTGACAGGAAGTCTTGTCCGAACTCGCGGCGTGGCTAATTAAGCGCTGTGCAAATTACAGATGATTGGTAAAGATCTGCACAGATCTGGCCTGCAGTACATCCGTCTTTTCTCCAGAGACGCCGGGTAGACATGCCGTAATGCCTGATCACAGTGCGGCCAAGTTAGTCCGCCCGTAAGCTAGCCACGTTTGAACCAAATAGCTGTTTGGCAACACTTTCTAAATGAAAGCCTGTCATGTCTTCGTCACAGTAACACATACAGGAGATCGGGCCTCCCAGAATCAGGAAAGAAACATCCTCAACGTTTCAAAACGGTGGGCTTGGTACAAACAGATTTGCAACAGGTGGCCGAGGCAGAAAATCCTACGGCTACGGCTACGTGAGTCCAAGACCTCTATCAGGCAGCATGTGAAGAATTCAGTACCACTGCCAAACACTGAAGCCGATAAGTACGAGCACAGGTTTAGAAAGTAGTAGGACGCCCCAAAATCAAATGAGTTTGTATGGGAAGTCCCTCTGCAAAAACATGGGGAACACCCACATCTCACCCACAACACCAATGTGAAGTAAAGCTGCTCTAAGAGCACAATACTTCTGTGGTCCACTTCCAAACACCACAGCTGGGAGGTCACAGGTCACAACCACGGACGTCCCACCAGACAACTAATTTGTGTCCTTTATCTATTGCTCTCTGTCCACCGTGAAAAAAAAAAAGACATGGAAAAAAAAAAAAGCATATGAGTCATGAGCCGTTCATCATTCAACCACAAAAATACAAACAGATTTTGTTGCTCGGCGAGTTTGGTGGGGAGGCGGTGCGGAGATTTGCAGAGAGTCGAGCCTTCGCAGAAGGGCAGCGAGCTGTCAAATTATGTTGTTTGGTTCAAAGAGGAGTCCGCTGATTTATCAGTCCAGTGTTTGCATTTTAAACTCATGAGACAATCAGAGCAGGTGGCTGATTTAAGGCATCGCCATTGACATCTTGATTTTATCCTGGTCTTTTTTTCTTTTTTTTTGTGTGTGTTTTTTGATTTAGCAGCAGGAGAGGAAAGAAAGTGCCTGGCAAGCGTCTGGACTTCATGTTACAGCAGTCAACATATTGAAACACCTGTTTAGATTTATAGTGTTTGGATAGTTGGCAGTGGACGTATTCCAGCACCCTGCCTCCTCGCACATGCGCAGCATTTTAGACACACACAACTGTCTCATACACTTACGCACGATCACGCGCACGGACGAATTAACACAGTACACACACACACACATGCTTACACACAGTACTCCCTGGGAGTTTAACAAATGGCCTGGTTGAAGGTTCAATCATAAAAGCAGACTTACTGGAAGCCTGTGTTAATGCCTTTCGTTTTCTGAACGTTCCCCCCGCCGAGCACAGGCACACCGGAGAAGAAACGAGAGAGCGAGACGGGAGGGAGAGAACAGCTCGACAGAGAAAAGAAGAGTGGAAGAGATACGTCAGTCTGCCCTGAGATCACCTTTGATACAGCCCCACCTGCGAGCGTGGACCTGGATCAACCCCCCCATTTTCTGCATTAAACTTTTTCCCCTCTTTTTGATGCTGTGCCAAAGTCCCTCTTTTCACTGGCCTGTGTCTATCTATCTGGTGCATAGACTAGAGGTAAAGAGGAGCAAATAGATATGCCATATGGCAGCTGTCTGGCCTCAGCTGTCTGCGGGACATATGATGGATTCTATCGGGAAGACGCCAAAACACAAAATGGCCCGAGGTCAGTAAGTTTAGGAAATCCCAAAAGTGGGAGAGGGCCGAATGTTAGAGAGGATTCTTGAGCATCGGATTTGGATGCTGTGCAGGTTAATGCCTTTTATCCCACGGATTTTTATGTGTATTACTGAAACAAAGAAATCAGGGAGAAAAGTCGGCATGTCTCTACTTTGGATTCTCTTGAGAGAGCAGCTGGTATCAGCTCCGCCCGCTTCTGGTGGTTCAGGGCTGTCGTCACGCTGACGCATGTATACGCTGTCCTAATTAGATGGTTCGGGGACCCAGACGGCCGTTTGCCGTTGCCAGATGGGGTTCGTCCCTTTCCTGTGTGTCATGGAATGACGTCACGGTCTGGGTGCTGGGACGTGATGTGTTCGAGGAGTGACAAGAGGAGCTCGACCTCAGAGTCCCGTCACGGTCCCAGTCCACCACGCAGACCAGGTCTCCAGGGGGGAAGTTTAGCCCCGTGTGCCGAGGAAGTGTGGGCTGTGCCACCTCAATCCAGGAATTCTTATCATGTTGACTTTTCAAAAAAGGGATGCACCACACTGCGGTTCTAGTCTGCAGCTGGGACAACAAAGTGATGAATGGAGCGGCTATTGAGGAAGGGATATGCCCACACACTCACCTCCTCCCTCTCTCTTTCTCCCTTTACGCTCTTAATCAATTCACGCACACACACACACACACACACACACACACACACACACACACACACACACACACACACACACACACACACACACACACAGCGGTCTTGAATCCTGTGGCAGCCATCCGGGTGGAGATTTTTGCGAGCTGTGGGACTCAGGGAGCCACTCTCCAGGGCCGTGGCCATAAAACAAAAGCACTTGTAACATGAAAGAATTCCTGCCATTTACAAGAGGAAGTGGAACATCTGAGAGACGATGTTAGAATTCTCAGTTTGCTCTTCTGGGCGAAGTGTCAAAGCTGGCATGGCATGGCCCCCCCCCCCCTCCCCTTCCACCAGCGCGGCCGCCCCAAGTCAAAGCCCTAACCCTCCATCCCAACACCCTTTATGCACATCTTATAATGCTAAATGTACTTCCTGTTGCCCATTACACCACCGTGCCTCAGTGACCAGTGAGACCCCAGTAAAAAAAAAATGGTCCACCCTGAGTGCAGGCACCCGCCGCTCACTTCTCGGGGGCCGCGGAGGGCTTCACTTTGAACCTGGCAGCTCCGGGGAACATTCCTGCCTTGAAAGGTTTATTTGGTTATCTCTCCGAATGTCCCGAGGTGAAATATACTGTTAAGTAAACTTAGCTGATACAAACCAGTTGTAGGCATGCAATAGTAAACAGATTGTAGCCGCTCATGAAACGCTCGCTGCCTGCATCAGAGCGTTGTGCGGCGCGCTGGCAGCCTCCATCCTGCAAAGTCAGAAATAGACAACGACCTTGAGGCAACGTGGGGGTCTAAAGTTAAGAGTTCCCTTGGTTTTTGTGTCTTACCGGCCCTGGTGCACTTTAAATTGCACAAATTTATAGAAAGACGAGCTTTGTTTGTGCAAAGTTACAACCATTCAATGCAAAAACGGTTTGTAGTGAACATTTAACCTGCATGTGTTTGTGTGTGTGCGCAGTTTTCCAGAATTTGGTCTGCATTCATGTGGATAATTATAACTTTATGGAGATTTTTTCCCTCCCTTCCTTACGACCACATCTGCAGCAGAGGCAAATAGTGGAGGAAGGGTGGAGGCCAAGCTTTCTGGTTCTCTCTCTCTCTCTCTTTCTCCTCTCTGTTTCTGTCTCGTTCTCTCTGCTGCCTGCCTCCTCTCTCTCCCTTCCCCTCCTTCCTTCTGTCGCTCATCTTCCTCCGCGGCCCGGACCACCTACGTTCGGAGCCTTGGGTGGACCCAGAACCATTGCTATCAGCGCAAGTGTACTCAAACTTCCCCATAATGACTTCCACTTAGAGCCAGTCCATAAACACTCTCAGATGCACAGAGACACACTCACAGGGCTCGGGAAGGCTCGGCTGCATGCTTTTCTCCTCCGCAGAGGCTGCAGTCACTTAGCTAGTTTCCTTAATTCCTTTCTTAATAGGAATCTGTTTGTTTGTTTGTGCATTGGTTCAGTGCTGTTTATTTGGCTGCCGGTTTTTATGAGATTTAAGCAAAGTCCTCCGAGCCACCCCAGGAGCTGCGCTAACCTCATGTGTGTGTGTGGCAACATTCACATATTAAACTCCAAGCTTTTTACAGTAACTCGTTGAGTTTTTCCGGCAGTGGTTAGACCTGCGGCGAGACTACCTCCACGAAGACTTGCCCTTCAGAAACGCTTTCATGACTTTGTACTGTCCCCAAAGCTGCGAGTCCCACGCCCGCGGACAGTGATGTCACGACACATTGTGTAATTATGTTTCGCGTTATGTTAAATGCCATAAAACTCATGGGCACTGCGAAAGGGTGGAGCTGACATGTTCCTTTAACTCAGCGGATGACCTCAAGCTCGCTTTGAGTGCGGTGCGGCGCTGCGATTGGCCCGAGTGCCGCTCTGAAGGGGACGTCGCGTGATTCAAATTGTCAGTTTGGTTTCCGTGCTGTTTGTTTGTGTTCTCGCAGACGTCACTTTTAATCTGAGCGAGCATTAGAGTGAAGAATGAAAAGTGAAGTGATGAACAGTGAGGCCCTTATGTGATCAGGGAATTCACTACTTGGATCGGACTTTTGTAGTTTTTGGCCATAGTCGGGTCGTGGCTCATTTATGTGTTTTAAGTGGTTTTTGGACAACAGTGGAGGCCTATGAGGCTTTGGCTGCACAGACAACGCTTAATCAATTCATTGTTGGTTTTTTAGTTCTTTTGTTTTATGGGATTTATTGAAAAGAAAAACACTGAATACCAGCCAGACCTATCCTTTCATGAAATCACACATTAGCATTAAAGGGTAACTCCACACTATCTTGTAAATCCAATGAAAGCGCTTGGTTTTGCCACTGACAAGCTCAGCTTGTTAATATTTGTTGTTTTGCCATAGAGAAAGCATATTTTAGTGTTATCTAATAATGTAATGGCTGAGACCAAGACAATTCACAGTCCAACAGGTCTTGAGACCGGACTCGGCCTCTAATTCGCCACCGTGACACCTGTAGACGCCGTCTTGAACCGAGTGCCTTCAGAGAACGTCAGAGAAGTCCAGTGACACCATCTGTATCACAACAACTGGTGTTTATCTTCCAGTGAGATAAAACCCAAATATTCACACATCATCCTGAGCAAAAAGCTCCTAAACACATCACACACTCCCTGTTGTCAGAGATTAGATGGACTATCTCCCACCAGCACTGACACGATAAGGGAGATACGCCTTTTGGAAGTGACATTTTTGCCAGCAGACTGTAAAGGCAGTTACGTGACAACACATCATCTCCTGAAGGTTGGGAACAACAAAAAAAAGATTGACATCAGACTTTGAGCTGCATCGCTCCCATCTTGTATCAATGTTGACATTTCAGTGTTTGATATCATGTCAGAATGCGGTGTTGAAAATGTGCCACTGACACTGTGGTTCTGATGCTCAGCTACGGGGGAAAAAAAACATTTGAATGAGACTTTTTAGGATTTCCAAAGCAAACATGAATAGACCCTGATATTCTATATAAATGGCGCTCATGTTCACACACAAATCCAGAAATGAATCAAAGACTGGGAGATCAAAAAACATCCAATAGCCTCTTTCATCTGGCTTGTTTAGAATTTGTTTTTCATCTCGTGTTTATCCCCCCCCGAGCAAAACTATGCATCTCGTTGTGCAATCGGCTCGCCTTTAATCTGTTTGGGACATTGTCTCCCCCTTCTATCAGTACACAGGTGAGTTATCGCTGCAGCTTAGCATCCTGCCAAGCGTGGGGTTTCACAGCTCAGGGGCCACTATCTGGACTTGTACTGATCAGTTATCTTCACATGGGGGCCCCAAGGGCGGACATGTCCAACGGCTCACAAGATCAGACGCACGGCGCTGAAGCCCTGCCGCGATACCGGCTGCTCCGAGGCGTTGTTGCAAACCTCGGGAGATTAAAGATGAGGCAGATTCGAGATATCACACATGCGATGGTGCAATGAAAGTGAGACGATCGGAAAACATTATTATATTTGGGTTTTCAGACACCTTACGGTTTTCTGAGGAAGTCAGTCGATGTTTTTACTTAACGCTCTGTTTAAAACTCAAACCCGTAGACCAAACATTAACAGATAAAATCACACGATTGATGATTTTATTGAGAAAAATGTCCTTGTAAGCTAAGTTTGAGCCAAGGCACTTTGAGACAACCATAGGTTATGCAACCCTAACCTTCACCCCTAATGCTGGGTCTGTATCGGTTTAATTCCTATTACTGTGTCACGGATCCGGTGAAGCCTGTGTTCATTTAAAAACACCTTGCTTCCAAGGGACAAGTTACCACAATGGTATGTAGCAGCTTCCCTCAGGGTCACGTGGAGTTCCTCAGATATGAGTCAATTACACTTGTGAGTGAGTCAATTAGTGTTTCGTGAATCACTTCGTGGGTCCATTTTCCCCGTGAGTCACCTATACGAGCCACTATGTTTCCCGCAACACAGAGTCTCTCATTTTTCTTCTTCTTCTTCTTTAGGTACCCACTGTTTGGACAGAAAAGCTCCCTTAATTGACCTCGCTTTGATGTTCCCAGTTAAGGCTTTTGTCTGTTTAGTGTCACTCGGCAGGAAACATGAGCTAATGACAATCTCCCTCTCACTCGTGAATGGTTTGTTAGGGCTTTTTTTCCGGGAAGGTATGTTCTCCAACTAAATGTTTTCCTCTAATACAGCTGCTTCTTTTAAATCTTGTGAAATTCTAAAGCCACAGTCACAAAATAACAACATTAATTGGATGAGTACGGAAGGCTGCAAGTGAGTAAGTAAACAGTTACCGAGGCCGCCATCCAAACCAAGGTGGATAAATCTGGAAAACTCATTAACAAGGGAAAATGACTTCATCACCGAACCCGATTTTAAGTTTTTTTTTTTTTAAAAGTACTCTGCCCAAAACATAAAATGCCAAAACAACAATCAAACAGCTTAATCTCTTCTTTAATTCGCTTGGAAGGAAACGAACTGAATGGAAGTCATTAAGCTACTTTCAGATAGCGGGTGGTTACGATTTGGTCTGTGGCATTGGGCCCTTTTCAGACCTGGCAACAACGTGCATCTTGGGTGAGCTGATAACAAGGGGACAGCTCCAAGTACGTCCGTTTACACCTGGCATTAGAATGCGTCTCAGATCTCACTTCCACCGATGTATATCGTTTCCCTTTGTGAAGACCAAACGGTGCCGTTTTTAACTAGTTTCTGTTTTGATTTCAAGCTAATGAAGCAGTTAGCTAGTGATAAAACTCACTGCTGTTCAAAGGCTACTGGCAACTTTTATGGTGGAATGGAATACTGAAAATATCAATGACAACTTTGACCCTTCTGTTTGTTTTTATTGGCTCTTCGCCAGTTGTCATAATGTCTTTGTTTCTGGCAGACAAAGGGAGCATCATTGACAAGCATCACCCCCTTTGCTTTTATTATCTTTTTGCTAAAATATATTCTTTTGACATTGTTTCACTCCTCAATCTGACAGCCATAATCTCCTCACATTCAGGGATTCTGGTTCGTAACAGGACATGATGTGACAGTCTAGATCAGTCCTCAGACTGACTGTTTTCTGTGCTTCCCTGCTCTGCCTTTCCCTGCTTTACCCCCAACCAACACTCCCCTGAATCAGCCTCTACTTATCAACTCCCGGCCCATTCTTCTACCTAATCAACTCATTCCCCTCACCTGAGCTTCTCTGCCCAGCTGCACTTCATCCTCTCATCAGATTGAGATCCTTGAGTTTATTACAAGATGTTCAGTTCGGCCTTGCGTGCATCCAACCTTGAATTAAAGTGATTAAAGTTATGCTTTGGTCCACCTGCTCCACTCTTTATGACACATGATTAATATAGCAAGTCTATCATTTTTATATGTAGTGCAGCTTTTCTCAAAAAAATGTGGGAGGAGAAAGTATGTGCTGAGGAAATATGACCCTGAATACATAACATTTGGACTCATAATGGCAGACAGTGATGGCAGATTATTTATTTTGGTCATTACAGCTGACAGAGGAATAACACATATTTATAGGCTACTTAAGTTTTTTATTTTGTTTTTTTATCATGTTTTTCTCTCATTTATTTGGGAAGGTAATCCTCTGATTTATCAGAATTGGACCTTAAGCCTCAGAAAACCATAAAAGTAGCTTCTGGTTTGTGTGGTTGGCATAGATACACAGTGAGTGGCAGTTGAAAGTTGAAAAAAGTCCCACCATCACCATGTTTACTGTCTGTCAACAGTGAGTCGCTGACTGAAAGAAGCTTTATCTGGACAGGAGCAAGATGACACAGCCCAGTTATGCTGCTGGGTGTCAGATTAGAAACCACCCGATAATCCCCTTTTTATGTTTTAATATTGCCCAACACACTTTGTGTTCTCGTTGACCTGCTTTTCAACTAAAAACATCATGGCACCAAACTGTATGTAGCGTTTTAGAAAAACAAATTTATTAGGTGTGAAAAATGGTTGCCTAATGCAGATGGAGTGCCAAACTGTAGAAGAAAGTATGAGTTTTTCAATTGAGTGTGTTTATAGGACGTGGCCTGAGTTGTCCATATTTGTATCCTCACACACTTGAGTCTGCCTTTGTTATGCAGCCCTATCTCTGGGGTGCTGAGAGCAGAGATTTTGGTTCCATCATCACAGGCTGAGTGGCTGCAGACAGGAAGAACTGGCCCATCTGCTCAAGTAGTTTTGCTGCTGCTGACTGTTCAGGATGTGTTTCTGAGCCCAGTTTTTTTGTTATTTTAAAATTAATGACAGCCTCCTTTTCAATTCAGTTCAGTTCAATGTGTGCTTTATTAACATGATAAAATGGACAATATGCTCATCCACCCACGAGGTGAATCATGACCACCTGTACAATCCAATGCAATACCTCTCTTTTGTGAAGCAGATGATGTTGATGCTCTGTCTCTATGGCGATGTTTAAGGGCCGAGACTGTTTTGTACACCATTGTATAATACATTGGCAGGGGCGTCAGCAGCATTTGAAATGTGGGGGTGGTTCTGTTGGGGGGTCTTGGGTTCCTCCCCCAGAAAATTGTGAAATTAAGTAGATCCAGAAATGAAATGAGAATTAAATAGGCTTATCATTGTTATACTGACATTTTTTTATAATCCCTTTGCAATAGTAGTTATACAACTGACTGCAGAATCCAAACAAGTTTTTGCACAGTGGCATCACCATCACATAGTGGCATACACTCATGATAGCCTCAATATTAACCTGAGAGTTCATTGTTAATTTACAATTTGCAAAAACATTTTCACCTACTTATTATCCACCCTGTTGCTGGCGTCAACTCGTTGACCAAGTAGCTGCAAAACTTCCTTTGGTGCTCGTGTGTGCTGCGGGTGTGTGTGTAGGAAATCAGGAAAACAGAGTGGATTCCTATTGCTGTGGACATTCTCTACCTGATAAAGTGGAACGGATTTGATCGTGAAGCAATGAAAAGAGCAAACTGGACAAATTAGACCCATCATGCACTAATATTTGAATGGCAAATGTGGGTCCAAACCCCTTCTCAATATATAGTGGCGACACCCATGTACATGGGGTTATTATTACACCATCAGCCATCCAACTCCAAAGTTGCCCGACACCTCGCTAAAATCCATATGCTAGTAAAACTTAGCACAATTTGTTAGACCCAAATAATCTCAAGTATATCTTTGCAGAATGCACTTACTCTGATGTAAGTATGTATGTTTTAGGGCAGCCACACTACATACCCCGACACCACAATGGGCACACACACACACACACCCACACCAACACACACATACATAGACTTCAAAGGAAGCAGAAATTATAGCCTGCATACTAACTGGGGCCTGGCATACTCTCCTTGGCTCTCCTTCATGTGAAATAAATACACCCGCAAATACAAAACAGGCAAATACAAAACCAATGAAACACATGTTTTTTTCCCCCACAGTCCAAAGCCATTGTTTTTTCCTTTCATTTTTTGAGGCAGACGCTTGTATTTGATAAAAAAAAATTCAGGTGAACTCTTGCATGATTAGACACGCGTCGTCCTCACAAATACACAATTTTGGTATTTCTATTCTCAAATCAAAGTGCACACAGATGTTATGTAAATAATGTTGTGCTTGGATGAAAGTTAAGATACCCACATGTGTCGATGAGAAGACGTTACTGGGACACCGAAAGTGTTTTTCTTCCTCTTAGCCGCACCATCTGATATTAGCAACCGTGCCAGCCCTGCATGCTGGAGGCCAGATAACAGCTTTAGAGGGTTCAAAATGTTAACAGCTACTACTATTCCCATCACTCTGCTCCAAACCGTGACTATCTGGTTTCGGTTCTTCAAATTTTGATGGAGTGATGGCTTCACTTTGGGTCTTCTTCAGATAGGGAGGCAAATATGGGCATCACATTTCCAAGGATCGTCACGATATATTTCCCCCTGGAGACAAAAGCTAAACAAAACCATTCCAGGGATTCCTGGGTCCTGAGTATTATCTGCTGTTTGGACCACCGTCCTCGAAAAAAGGAGACAACCTGCAAGCTCTTAAAGACGAGGCCTGAACATCTAAACCTCCGAAGCTGCTGCAAAACTTCTTTTATTTTTTAAGTGTCAAGCAAAAACTCTTAGCAACCGAGAGGACGGCATGTTTTTTAGTGCAGCGGTTTATAAAGTACATCTGCTTTCTTTGTTTAGAGAGAAATGTTCTCTCTCATCTTTTTCTTCCGCTATAAATCAGAGACCACAATGGCACAGAGAGTAAAAGTCAGGGACGGCGAAGCTCTGTCGTACATCTCACCAGCGAAAAGCGAAGCCTGTGTTTATTCTTTCATACGCTTGTTTGTGCTGACTCCTTGTCTGTCCGTCCGTCCGTCTGGTCTATCCGTCATTTAAAATGTCTTTATTGGCAAAACACTTGGCATACTTGTTATTGAGGAAATATACACAGAGGACGGATGAAGGGGCATATCATGCCCTTGTTAGTATACATGATTAAATTTATTCCCCTTGTTAACTCAATGTTTTGGGGAAATTGTGGTGGATATCATCAATTTACCCTCCATCATTCTTCCTCTCTGAGTTTGAACAGTTTGCCCACGGGCTGATTGGTATTAAAACTGTGGAAAGATTTGGTAAGCTATTATTTTGATAGCTTCTCTCTTCCCCCACTCTCTACTCTCTCTCTCTCACACACACACACACACACACACACACACACACACACACACACACACACACACACTTACAGCTATTCAATGACCAAGTCTGTTCCAAACACACACACACACACACACACACACACACACACACACACACACACACACACACACACACACACACACAAAGAGCCAGCTGGATGAGGCCCACCCCGCAGCCTGATCTTGTTAGCGATGCGGTGGAGAGTGCAGCCACACCTCAGAAGAAATAAAAGAAAAGATGGGACAGAAAGAGAGCAGTGCCCCCCCCCCCCCCCCCCCACACACACACACACACACACACACACACACACTCCTCTCTCTCATGTTATTCCCAGGCGTGGACCAGGACCGACAATCAAAGACACTCACGGTCAACCTTCTGCCCGAACAAAATGCATCCACGTAGAGTTTGCTGTCTGATTGAATGATGTCTTGAACAGCCAACATCTTGTGAGACAATGACATTTATGGACACGTTTGCTGGCTGTTTCTCAGCACAAGACAAGCCCTATCACCATGCCTCAACATATATCAACATGTCTCAACATGCCTCAACACATATCAACATGTCTCAACATGACTCAACATGCCTCAACATGCCTCAACATGCCTCAACATGCCTCAACACATATCAACATGTCTCAACATGCCTCAACATGCCTCAACATGCCCCAACATGTCTCAACATGCCTCAACATGCCTCAACATATATCAACATGTCTCAACATGCCTCAACACATATCAACATGTCTCAACATGCCTCAACATGCCTCAACATGCCTCAACACATATCAACATGTCTCAACATGCCTCAACATGCCTCAACATGCCCCAACATGTCTCAACATGCCTCAACATGCCTCAACATATATCAACATGTCTCAACATGCCTCAACACATATCAACATGTCTCAACATGCCTCAACATGCCTCAACACATATCAACATGTCTCAACATGCCCAAACATGTCTCAACATGCCTCAACACATATCAACATGTCTCAACATGCCCCAACATGCCTCAACATGCCTCAACACATATCAACATGTCTCAACATGACTCAACATGCCTCAACATGGCTCAACACATATCAACATGTCTCAACATGCCCAAACATGTCTCAACATGCCTCAACATGCCTCAACATGTCTCAACATGCCTCAACATGCCCCAACATGCCCCAACATGTCTCAACATGCCCCAACATGCCCCAACATGCCCAAACATGCCTCAACATGCCTCAACATGCCCCAACATGCCTCAACATGCCCCCACATGCCCCAACATGCCCCAACATGTCTCACCATGCCTTGACATGGTTCAACATCAACATGCCTCAATATACATCGTGTCTCAACATACCTCAACATACCTCAACATGGTTCAACATACCTCAACATAACTCAACATGCCTCAACATGCTTAACATGCCTCAACATGCCTCAACGTGCCTTAATATGCCTCAATAATCCAGAAAAGAAGGCTATCATTTTGACCCCCATATTCTTACATCGAAGCCGCTGTACCCTGACTACTTCTGTACTTGTATCACAGGTGTCCGCCAGCACACGTCTATCGATGTAACATTACAGCTTTTGTGTACTGTGTATATTGTGTCTGAATAGTGTTATTAGACACCTGCAGCACTTTAAAAAATGATGGCTGTAATTGCTGAGACATCGCCAAAAATATAACAGGTTAACAAACATGAGATGATCAACAATTTACCCAGATCGGCAGCAAGTTCATTTGTAAGTAAAACTGAATTTGAGTGCACCTGTAGTGCTGCTAATATTTCCATAAAATCAGGAAGTTTAAGCAGGATGACGGTGTGGAAACTGTGAACCATTTAGCCATTTTGGCTTTTTTCACCACCTGTATCATCATTTGTTCTTCAGGTTCCTTGCTCTTGGACCAATTTTTATTGACGTTGCTCCCAAGTTGCAATAAACTATAGTTTTTCTTCAAGAGGTTTTTACAGCGCTGTAACAACTTTTATAATGGTTTTCCTACCTCTGCTTCTGAGAGAGAAGTCATTATTTGCACAACCACAAGAGGACGCTTGTCAGGAGAGCGTCCTTTTTATGTGTTTGAAAAAAACAACCAATGCTTGTGTGCAATGTCTTTTTTTTTCTGGCGAGGACAGTCTCAAGGCACATGTGTAACTACAATTCACAGAAATCTGATTTAGATTAGGCTGCAGTAATGCATGCAGGTTACAGTGGAACGGAGCGGAGCAACATATTGCCTGGGAGGGAGGTAGTGGTGGAGGTAGAGTGTGTGTGTGTGTGTCGGGGGGGTGGGGGTGGGTTGGGGCTGAGCTCACAGCTGGGAGAATGGTGTGCTAACCCTGCCAAAGCCTCAGCACATGACTCCCACCACTTGTCAAAATCACCATGTGTGCAATAATGTGATTACAGTCTGGTTACTATTATGATTTAAAACAACAGCTTGTGTGGAATTGAAGAAATGCACTGCCCCACACAATGTGTGTGTGGAGGGTAAGAGAAGGGTTTGGGGGTGGGGGGGGGGTATGGGTAACAGGAGTAGGGAGGGAGCATGTTGGATTTGTGCCCCGGCACCCTCCCGTCTTTCTCCTATCCATGCCCCGCAGGGTGACACTGGGTGGGGGGTTTCAGGGTGACTGTCTGGGTCTTGTCATGGATTTACAAGTCGGGGGAACGCTGTCATTTTCGCCCCCTTCTGTAGCCCCTTACACCATCCACAGCCCCCCCTTTCTTTCATTCCAGGTTACACAATCACTGCACTGCACACAAGGGGTTGTCATCACAGGTGCAGCCGAGATTGGCCAGGATAAAGGAACGCTTCCAGCTCAAGATGTTTTTCCCCTCTCTTTTCTTTTTTCCCCTCGACCAACTCCTTCCCTCTCCTTTCTTGTTTTCCCTTTTCTTCTCATGTCCTCCAATTTTTCTTTAACTCATATTTGTTGCACACTTTTCACTTACGTTTCCTCCACACTGGCCCATTTCCATCTCTATATATCTTGTTCTCTGTCAAAGTGGGCTGTTTTTAAAAGAGGAAAAAACAAGCCACTAATACCATAGAGGTCCCCTGCCTTGATGGAAACAGGGTCCGTTCCCCATCAACTTACCTCGTCCAGCCAGGAACCGAGCCCAAACCCTCAGTCATATGTGCCCCTTGACGGTGCCTGCCCCTTGGCTCACTCCTGAGGAGCAGTCAGGCGGCCACCAGAGCAAAGGTGTGAGATCATCAATTTGCCAAAATCGTGAATGTGCGCCTGTTTGTAATTACGCAGGAAGGTCTTTCAGCCTCTCAGCCGCAGAGAATGGTGAGCCTCCTTTTCGGTGGTACAGCCTTGGCCGCAGGGCCAGATGGAAAAGGGAGAGGGAGGGATGGAGGAAGGGAGGGAGCGAGGGGAGGAATGTAAACTGTAACCAGGCAGCCCAGCATGTTAGAAGCTGGATGCGATCCACACGATGCCAGCCGGGCATGAAGGCAGCTCTAACGATTCCCTCCTGGGCATCTGGAAGTGGGAGAGACAGAATGAGTGAGGCCCAGGCCCACAATGCCACCCATCTCGGAGCTCAGCTAAGGAAAACAAACGCCAGCGGTCACAGAGAGGGGATTTCCGGTTAGAGTCACCTAATACCTCCCTGGAATCTCAGAGGTTTGGAATCCGGAGTTGTGGAAGGGCTCGGGCCTGCCATAAGCCACACAGCAGCAATGTGATTTCACTTTTAAGTTTCACCCCTCGGTATTAAACTCTGTCAGCTTATGCCCCGTAACTCCTCTATCTGGTGGCTTAGCCTAGATGAAGGAAATAACGGAATGGATTTCTCCATCAAGAATGGAAAGATCATGTGAGTTATCCTGTTTCAAACCCCGAAGCATATGACTTCCCCAACCTCTCATTTTTAATTCACATGATTGATCCTGATTTTGTAACACGTTCGGGGCATTCCTTCTCCAGGGGGGCCAGATGCAGGAATTTCGAGCGAGGACTTGGCACAGCCTCCCCTCCTGAGACCGAGACATGGTGTGAAGGAGGTCAGGTGCAGGATCTCCGCCCCTCGACATCAGCAACAGGATGCGTTTGATGTGTGTGAGAGACCTGAGGTGACCAGGTGGCCGCTCGTAAGCAGTAACCCTGGTAGCGAAGCCCCTTATCTCAGGCCTTCGCCTTAATTCTTTCACCAACTCCCTTTTCACCACAGATGTTGTTGGAGAGACAAAGCCCAGGCTCCTCATAGAAATAGTTTCAAAAACTCCCTGTTGGCTTTTTATGGAGAGAACCAATTTCAAGGCATGCGTAAGGTCGTGTGTGCTACGGGTTTTGGTCCAATTGGTTTTACGGCCTCTTTTTGTGTCTTGCGATGAAACATCTGTGCACATTCGTGGACGGACTACAGACGAGAGCGCCCGGTGCATATGTCTCGTGTGTGCTAGGTGCGACCCAAGCTGTTTATATCTTGGACTGAGTGGACACGCTGTGTTTGCACCAGAGTGGTACATGTCCTGTGAGCACTTCGGCCTCTCTAGTTTCCCGAAGCACTCCAGTAAGGGATTTCTGTGCTCCGGGGACCCTGTGATGAAACAGCTGTGGAAGAGAGTCTGTGTGCACATGCAAATAGTGTGGAGGCCTTCAACAGGACATTGAGCCAATTCCATGATAACTATTATTATTATTGCCTATAATTGGTCCAAAACTTGGTGCAGCAGCAAAACCAGCACTGGCCCACCTGTCCGTTATCAGTTATTTCATTTATTTATTCCATTTTCTATCGCATTTAACAGTTTATTTAATGGTGCGTTTATCAGTCATAACCACACACATTCCTCATGAGGTTTAATGCTACATGTGCTTTATTTGAGAATTCCACTCTTGCTGATGGTTACCAGATTGCCCATCATCTGCATACGATAAAGTACTTGTAATATCTATTTTACATACAGCCCTAAATCATTTATCATGCATGAGAGTTTTGCGTTTGAAAAAGTGCACTTTTTCTGTACTTTTTTTTACCAAGCTGTCATTAGAAGACATTAAAGTCATGGTCAACATTTGAGCCTTGATATGGTCGAGCAGGCAGGTTCCACAAGTACACTCTTTTGTTCATGTATTTTTCCTACCAGGTACGGAGCAAGTCCAGGGCAATAAATTTGGTTTAGTGCCGCGATCATGCAATTTTATTAACTCTACAGAGAGGAGGATTCTTTGGGCTGAGTTAAAGCCTCAGTTTTTGGCCAACTGTACATTCATACAATTTGTGAGCTAATGGCAGATTAGAAATTAAGCTTTTCTTATGAGGAATTGGGTGTTTTGGGTCAGTTTTATGTCCTTCCATCCGGACTATAATGCAACTAATTCCAACTTTTCTCAGTGTAGCTCTCTAACTCACATTTGGTCACACACGTAATCTATTATTTACCTGTAATTCTAATATTATTTTGAGAAATACTGGAGTGCAGATGACATTGTTATGTTAAAGACTTTTATGTTTTTGTTCTATTTGAAATATTGTATTTTTTCCATGACATCACTGTGCAATATTTTGACAGGTTCTTTATTTTCCTTCTGTTTTGAATGATCTACTTTCCTCCTCACAGAAAAAAAAACTGACCTTCAGGAACGCCACCTTCAGAGGCTCGCCAAACAAGCTGTAAAGAGGAGAAGGCGAAGACAAACAAAGGCAGAAAAGAGGCTGGAGAAGATGATGAAAGAGGACGAGAAGAGAGAAAAGAAACCATCTATCCACGTTCAGGGTTATTGTTATTATATATAAGTATAAGTCAGCTGCAAATGCAATGTGAAAAAAATCACCCCCTTTTTAAAAGTACAGAAACGGTAGAATGGTTCAAATGAAAAAATTAGATATGAATGTTTTAGAATCCAAATAGTTCCAATGGTAGTACAAATGTTAGAAAACATATTGATGTTACGATAAGGAGGGGGGGTCCTTGGAAAATGTTCTCCCCTGTGAGGGGTCCCTGGCCCCAAAAAGCGTGCGAGCAGGCCGCCTCTGCTGCTCATAGCCCGTGTGACCCTTTCGCCCCCGACGCCGCAGGACGGCGTGAACGAGCGAGGTCGCCATGCGCTTGCGGCCTGATGGGAGTTGAATCATCTGTCTTGGCCGTGATGAATAGCATGCACCTGCGCTACTCACGGAAAAACCAGTGAGATTGAGAGATGGAGAGGAGGGGAGGAAAGAGAGTGAGTGTCCAGCGCCAGAAAATTGGCAACAAGAGACCTCAACTGCTACAAGGTATGGAGCAATAAAAAAAATTTAAGAAAAAACTCCCCTTCTGGGGAGCCACCCCCTCACTACCACTACTACACACACAGATGCATGCAAACCATCACACACACACACACACACTAGCTGCTTTTATTTTTTTGTGATGTTTGTCTTGCTAATGTGCAGAACCTAAGGGAGAATCAGACTTAATGCAAGGAGACCGCAAACTCTGCGCTCTGTGGTCTTAATAAGGACAAACCGCTCGCCAAGCTTGGCCAGAGTCACACCGGGAGTCCGAGGGAGAGAGAGAGGGAGGGGGGGGTTGGGGATTGTTTTACAAACAGAATTCCTTTAATTAATCACCCTGTTTGAACAGCTGGCCTCCTCAAGACAGGTCGTAATGGGATCCCTACATGGAAGTGCGGATTACAGACACGGATTCTGCAGAAAAATATTAGCTGTCAAATGTTGCAGCCGAGAGGTGCAGGAGAAGGCCCCTGTTTCCTGGTGGTGAGAGAGCCACAGACACGGGGAGGGGGGGTTGCTTAACATGGCTCCCCAAAGACCGAGGCTAGGGGTGGGGGGGTCGTACCTCGGGCCAGGGGGCAGCCCCCAAGGCCAGCGTTCCGTCCCACAGGGCCGAGCCCGGTGTAGCAGTCTGGGAAGGAGGTTCAGATTTAGGGTCAGGCTCTGATATGGGACTGGAAACTTGGAGACCCCCATGTTAGCATTTATGTACAGGCCGCACATAAACAACCGAGAGCAGCTGTCAAGAGAGTATGCAGTGTCCTAGTCCTACATGTTTATTATCAGTGTCCCTGCAGAGGGATTGACATCATGGTTGAGCATGTGGCTGTGAAATAGTTGGCTACCTACTCCTGGTAAATAAATATGTTTTGTCATATTGGCATTCTGCAGGAAGGCTACGGAGTTGCATTTTATCACAAATATCTGTTGTGGAACGTTGGTATGAGGTTTTTTTTGTTTGTTTTTTGTTACTGGACCATTTATGTGAGCAACATTCCAGACAAAAATTGATTCATTTTAATGGGATTTCCTCAATCATCTGATTCTTTCAGGGAGGAAAAAAATACATTTGCATAAAGTTAAACTTTGGTGAACTCTGACATGCAAATTCACATTGTTGAGCTATCGCAGATCTTAACAGTGCTGACCTTTGACACAATATCTTAAATGGATCAGTCAATCATGACGCACCAATGAATGTCACAATGTGAATCAATTCTTAATGTTACATTTTCTCCCCATTCCTCATTCACCTGACCCCCTCTCACCCACCTGTTCCCCCTTCCCCGTCAGACCATAGACACGGACGTATGCATAGGCATGTTTCCTTTTGGTCTATAATAATACGACTACACTACTGACTCCACTTCTTGTCTTCTCTCTCTCCCTTTTGTCTCAATATCACATTCAGTCTCGTCAGTGCAGGAGGAGTAAAGGGGAGTACTGTTGGCTCAGGTGCTTCATTGTGAGAACGCTCACTTACACTGTATTTACATGCAGCGAAGGGAGGATACAAATGTTCACCAACCACAAACACACACACACACACACACACACACACACACACACGTATCCAAGATGTATCACTCTAGTTGTGTAAACAGCGATATTACTCTCAGACCTTCCACCCTTCTTCCACTCCCATTTCACTCATGTAATTACCGAGCACTTAATAAGTCATTGAGGGACTTGGAGCGGACACAGCTACAAAGTGAGATTTACCACTTCATGAGGCTTAACTATAATCTCCTCTGCTCGTATTTAATGAATGCCAATCTCACCCCGGTCATTTTAGGCAGCCAAAGGGTGTTAGCGACCCAGCATTCGAAATGCGAGGCCATTTCACCTAGATATGTACCGAAGGAAGTAAGAGACCTGCCCGACAATTGCGGGATTTTTACTTTTTTTTTTTTTTTTTTTTTTAACATCTGTTGGGCCTTCCTTTGAGAGCCCCATAAAGTTTCACCGCAAACGTTTTGTGGTGATTTTCTGGGTTTTTCTGTGTATCCCAATAGGGAGGCGGCAGCTTGTTCAGTGAACCGTGTTGGGTTCAAAGCGCATAGAGGAGTTCGAGGAGTGTTGAGGACCATGATGTATAGTCGACCGGACCACCGGGGTCACGCCTTCGGTGTACCCCTTCTGTGCATGTGTGGGAAAAGACGCCTCCTCCCCAGATCACACACACACACACACACACACACACACACACACACACACACACACACACACACACACACACACACACAAAACAATAATTAATAGCATTGCGTCGTGAATGAATTGCCTTTCGGAACAACCTGGTCATTACTTCGGCACTGTTATTAGGCTTTGACATACTATAACAAACATAATAATTAGTGCAAAGATTAGATGCCACAGATGTGACCACAATATTAATGACATCATATTGAACCTGAACAAGACCAGAGTTAAAGGTATCGTACTTTACTGTACTGGAACACAAGAGATTATAATGGTTCAAAAGAGCCAAGATATCCTGACTAGTCAGCCTAAATTTCATCCTGCTTTTCCCACAATGCACCTGCATCTTTTATTAGCCCAAGCTGCCACTTGAAGGCATATGGGTTATCCAACTGATGGGCTTGTTGGATGCTTGAATGGCGTTTGAAATCTGCACCTTTCAACTGTCGGAACACACTGGTTCATTACGCCTAAACAGAGATATCAGGCCGCTCTCATTCTCAGGGCATCATAAAGACATTGTGTCCTGCCCCTCGGCCTCTGATACCAACGCACAAGGCACCCTTCAGCGTCTGAGACGCACACCCGATGACATCACCAGGATTGTTTTTCCCGACTTTGGAAAGCCCCATTCATATACATCTTTTTCCATTAATAGAAAACCTGAACTTCGTGTGCAAAATTGGTGGAGAGTCCCTTTCAGCTGCGCTTCAACATGAAAAACACTAACTCGATGTCATGTGAAACTTGGTGTTTACTCACTGTGGCTTTATTTCGTTCATCTATTTACACTAAACGCCAACGGGGATGCATTTAGATTAAAGAGGCTGCAGCATGGGGGGAAAAAAAGAATGTGAGCGAAACTCAGAGCGGAACAACAACATGGAGTGAGAGAGAAGTCAGATTCGGGATGTGTCTACTAAAACCAAAACCAGGGTGTAAGACTAAGAATACATCCCGAGATGTTTGTGCACACATGGCGCCAATGAACCAGCGGAGCGAAAGGAGATGCTTTTTCCGTGCGGGGCTTCATGTTTGCTCCAAATGTGTCTCCAATAACGTGCCAAAATTTGCTTTGCAGAAAGTAAACAAGAAAATTGAGTCAGCTTTAAAGTAAGCACTCAACGCAACATCACACCCGATTCCCAGGGTACTTTCACGGGATGTGGCAACTCTTTTTTTTTGTTGTCTTCTCCTTGGTGTGTGTGCAGAGTCTTGTGTCCGCATGCCCTCTTGTCTCATGGCCGTGCATGTTATTGACTTATTTGCATAGCGTTTGCAGCAGGACCTATTTTTCCCATAAGAAAAAAAAGGAGGCTGATCATGCATCCACAGCTGCGAGCCTCCTCTATGTGCTCATCGCTTGGACGCCACTGTATGTTTTTTGTGTTCATGTTTGCATTACGTTAGCCGGATTTGTGCACTTACATGGGCGTGTTTGCATCCATCACTCGGAGAATATGTGTGTGTTTTTGATGTATTTGTGCGTCTGTGAATTCCCCACCCTTTTTCCCTTCTTTCCTTTCTTTCACTCTCCCTCTTAATCAGTTGTTTGTGTGCGTCTGCTCTTGGTGAATACAGCCACGGGATAAACAGCCGCACGATAAAACAATTACAATTACGCACATGTGTGGGAAGACAGAGAGAGATGGAGAGAGGCTGAAAAAAAAAACGAGACAAACGAAGAGGCGGCAAAAGAACGGCCAAGAGAGTAAAAGGTGTGAGGAGAAACAGAAAGTGGAGAATGTGAGGGAGATGCATATCACTTTGGTGGCTCGTCTGGGAGGCTCGAGCCGCTCCCACGTCCCTCTGCTCTCCCTTAGTTGGACGACCCTGCTCCCCTCCGTCTGCATTGGGAGAAAGGAAACGGACGAAGGATTTACTGTTGGGTCCTGACTTGTACACATTCCTGGTGTTGTTTTTCTCCCCTCGGCCCCTCGGCCATACCAAAGGCCTCTAAAACAACAGGCTGTCAGGTTGTGACAGCTGGCTTCAAACAGCTCCTACAGCAGCCCTGCACCCAGGTTCCCAGCCTCACCATGGAGCTGTGTGTGTGTGTGTGTGTTTGTATCTGTGTGTGCACAGATGGTTTTATATATATGTGTGTGTGTGTGTGTGTGTGTGTGTGTGTGTGTGTGTGTGTGTGTGTGTGTGTGTGTGTGTGTGTGGTGGGTGACTAAGTGTTTGTTTGGTCTGTATATGTGGATGTATAGCCTGAGTGTATCTATCACTTTGAGATAAGTAGGACTTCAGTGAGACTTAACATTTAAACCCCTTTGGTGTGTGTGTCTGTGTGTCAACCTCACACACACACACACACACACACACACACCGCTCCTTATTCCCAGCGATGAGCCCAGGTGGCAGAGTGGCTTTGAAGCACTGCGAGCCTCCTCATGATTCCCCTGGCCATCCAGGTGTGTGTGGGCTGGCCCGTCTGTCTCAGGAAGAGAAGGCCCTTTTTTGTCTGAGCTTTGTCAACCAGGAGAACACCATTGATCCCCCTGATTCCCCCCCCTACCCAATCAACTCCCCTCCAGAGTGCTACCACACCTCCCCAAGCTTCAGATGTGGGGAGAAACCAAAGCTGTCTGGAGGACGGAGGGGTTCGGCACGGAGGCGTGGGCGGGGAGGAGGACTCCTCTAGGTGAGCAGGAGCAGCCCCTCTCAGCACCAACGGGAGAATTGTTTTCACTCCGCAGGTGCTCGCCATCCAAATGAGGTCACAGCTCAAGTGTGGCTCTTCAAAAGTGGAGGAAGGTCAGATTCTTTTCACGGGGAAACAAACACGCAGGCGAGCACATGTAGTGGATTGTAGTATGCAAACGATTCAAACATATTTATTACATACCGGTAAATATAAATGGATACATCAAGACACAATGTAAATATGACACTTTTAGTCACACTTAATAAGACAGTAGGCTATTTCGATTCGCTAAATCACAATTTCTAAATGTTCTCCTTTAGAATGCCATAAAGACTATGAACACAAACGCATGTGTTTATTCCCAATGCTCACATACTAACAGAATCAGACACACTTACTTTAACTGTAGATGAAATTAACATCGTTTCTGTATGTTGCCATTCCTCTTTATCTCTCTCCAACATTGGCCTCCATTTTTGTTCACACCAACGATGTTCGAGCTCTGATTTCTAAGTGATATAATCGTTTACAGGCATTTTCAAATGTGCATTCTGGATGCAGGTGATTAATAATTGAGTGTGATATTACGTATATTTTGTGGTATTTAAATGACAGCGATTACCAAACTGTACAGATGTACCGATTTCTTGATGTGATTGATGTGAACGTGTGCATGCCAAAGTAGCTCTGTGGGATCAAAGGCACACACACACACACACACACACACACACACACATACACCCTCTGAAAGATGAACTCAAAGTCAGATAGAAGCCCCTAGTGTCATTGTTTGTGCCTTTAATGGTCCCATGCAGGTATTTTCCTCATGACTTGCTTCCTATGCTTTTGAATCTCTCATTGTGTGCGTCCCGAGTCTTCCGGAAAGCCCCGTGATATCTCTTTTTTTGGTCTTTTCCACAGGTATTTGCAGTACAGTCACATCATGTCAGTAATTCCCAGAAAAGAGTATTGGTTTTGTCCTACTCTGCTTTTCGTAAAGGGTTGTTTGGCCAATTAAAGAAAAGAAAACCTCCCATCCATTATTCCAAGGTGAAGAATGAACTGTCAAGCTTAACTTTTAGGCAAACATTGATGAGAAGTCCTAAATTGTTCAGAATTGAAAGCTCTGTAACAGGCGAGTAGGTAAGCCTTGTTTTGAGATGAACCCTCCAGCCACCGAGGCAATATGCAACCTTCTCTGCGTGCAGCTTTGTCTCTCATTGACCGTTAAGTTGCGAGCGATTTCCTGGCTGTTTTTCACTACCCTGTTTTCACAAAAGAAAGTCATATATTAACTCGCTCCCCTGTCCATAAGGAGGTCAAAGTCCCAGGTCAGCTACAGTCTTCCTCTTGCTCATTGACACGTCAGCAGGGCAGTTAAAGTTCAGACAGGAGAAGGAGAAGAAAAAAAAAAAAAGGTACTCTTAAGTGTTTTCTGCAGTGATTGTACATTAAAATGTGTTTAGATCCCTGAAGTGCACTTTGGAAACTATAATGTGGAATTTGAAAACAATCCTCCGGGCCCATCTCTGGTCCGAACGCTGCTTTAGGCCCGATGCCACAGTGCAGACTGAAGTCACAATGGGAGACATCACAGAGTCACGGCCTGTAAATGTTAGCTTTAGTTTCTTTTACATCAACAGTTTACCCATCTCTAATTGGAACATGCCCCCCCCCTCCCTCCTCTTTCTATCTAAACACATAGGCGCACACGCGCGCGTGCTCGCACGGTGCGGCACGCACGTACACATCCAGCGGTGCTATGGGAACATCTGGAGGAGCTCATCCAATGCACAGACAAACGTTTCCTGGAGAGCACCGAACGAACCATCAGAGGGAGCTTCAAACAGCCCGCCACTGCTAACACAAACACACACACACCTCTCGGCTGGCGGAGGTAAAAGGCCAGATCAGATGAGCGGAGGGAACAAAGAGCGTCTCTTTGCGCTCCAAGGTATTGCAGCACTTATGGTTAACTCTCCGAGCACAAGGCCGGCTTTCTTCTCCGCCGGTGTCTCATCTACACATCCTCATATATTCGCCGCCCTGCCAGGGTCCCGGGACCCACCAGGACACAGAGAATGTCCAAGGGGGCTTCTCGTGAAACAGTGTCAGGGTCTCGCTGTCTGGCCCCTGACAAGCCCCCACAACAGCCAGATCGCAGTAGGGAGGGAAGATCAATATGATGCATGTGTATGTATTGAGTAATGGCTGAGATCAACGTCTGCAGAAAAAAAATGTGTTGTTACCTTTCATCCAGACTAAGAAAAGCATATTTTTCTGACCAAAAATGTTTCTTTTCAAAAGCAGCATTTGATAATGTCACTCTCACGTTTCAATGGCAACAGGAAAAACTAGCTGATAAGTTATGATGCTCATGTAATAAATGATCCGTGAACATTGTCAACATATTTCTGCTTTCTGGACATATTTAGTTCATGTTATTGTGTTTCATTGCACACCTCCTTGTAAGCAGTAAGGCATCAGCCATGTGTTTAAAAAGGGCAAAATAACTTGAACTGCCATTAAACTATTCACATCGAGTCATTTTAACTTCTAAAGGTCATCAGATGTAGGATTTGATTTAAAAAACACGATGTTCTCAGGTCCGTGAAGTATTTTAACAACAAACACAAGACCGTGTTCTTTTCATTATAATAAAGTCACTTTTAAAAGTTTACTCCTAACCCTGCCTGTCCATTTTTTCCCTCCTTTTCCTCCATCTCTCTCTGTTTCCCTGTCAGACGCCACAGAAAAACACCGTTTATCATTATCACCTCCTCTCACCTGAGACCTCACCTCTTGTCTCCCCTCTCGCTCCACTTCCTGACACCCCCTCCCTCCACCCGCTCGGCCCTTTCACCCTTCCTCTCCCCTGCCACTGCCCATCCCTTCACACGTTCTCTCCTCCCCTCCCTCCCCCTCCTCACCTCCCTACCACCTAGTGAGCACATTTCCTTGCTCCCTCCCTGCCAACAAAGGGGGGAAAAAAAGCTTTTACTCATTAGTGGATGACCCTTGGCCCTAGGCCACATTTTAAGAGGCTCTACTTGACTCCTGACATGGCCGTCAGCAATCAAAACATGTGCGTCGGAGCATATAGACCTGGAAAAAAAAAAGCGGCGTGTATGGATGCTTGGCCCGATGTGTGTGTGACAGCAGTCTGACAGGAGACAGACAGGTTCACTAACTGGAGCGCAACCTGTGCGGTGGTTGGCCTGTCCCCGGGCCGGACGCTGGCAGCCGTTACCCACGATGGAGATGGATCACCCTCTCGCTCTCTGTCCCGTTAGCAGCAGCAGCCCCCATTAGCTTTATCGCCGATGTGTGTGTTTATTCATTGGGAAAGGTGAAGGGCCCGGGCATAGCGTGTCAGAGTTGCTGCGTAATTGTGTTGATGCTTTTCTAATCGCTCGCAGAAGTTGGATGTGGTAAGCTTGTTTAAGATCCGACGTGTTTGTGTTTCTAATTTCGCGGGACAGGATGCGAACGCACAAACGGCGTTTCATCCCGCTCTCGGCCTCTCTCGCGCTTCCACACATTCTGGTTGATTATAAAAAGATTAAAATCACATACGGTCTTGATTCATCTGTATATTCACTAGATTTTTTTTTTTGCAAAATGGCAGAAAAGCAGCAAAAGAGTCCAACCTGAAAATGTGAGCTAACCCGAGGCTCTCCCCTGCCCCGGTCAGTCTTTTAATGAGGAAGCTGACAGCATATTCCCTAAGGCAGGGTGCTGCTACTGTAGTAATAGCCCTTCATTGCTGACAGATTCATGCACACTCGCCGTTTGATGTGGCTTTCTCCTTCTGCTTCGACCTCTGCTCGTCTGCTTTTGGAACGTTTTCTTCCAAGGAAAACGGGCCTTTTCAAAGGACAGCAACCGAGCAATTAAGGTCCTCTTTAACCTGTTTTACTGTGTGGTGACGTGACATACGTCTGGGTGTCTCTGACACTAATATAGACATGTCTGCTCCCAATATGGCAACAGAGGGCTGATATTTCTTTTTTTTTTGCGGTGGAATTTTGCAAACACAATATGATTCAGATTATCAATAACAACATTTCAAAATGCTTTGAAGGAAGTCGTTTATATTTGAAACAGAGACAAAGCGAGGACAGCCTTGGGGACTGTAAAATATTAGGGGGAAGGTTACATATTTATTTTTTAAAAACATTTCAGAAGGGAAGGTAATCAGAAAAATATTATTTTGTCAGTCCAGATTCACTCTACTTGTGATGTTTATTGCAAATTTTACAACAAATTCAAAAAGCTACACCACAGATATATATTGTCATATTTAATGCTCTTATAAAGGCTGTGAAAACACTCCCAGAGATGTGACGCAACATTTAACTGAATCGAGGCAGTCAGACACCCGATCTCATAAAGATCAGGCTTCAGCATTATCTGATCCAATTCATCAAAGTGATCTCATCCCTACTCATCTTATCTTTCCGTTCGAGCAGAAGCCCCTCTGCGCTTTTTGCGTAGCATCCTAATGCAGAAAGTTCACATGTGGTTAATGTTGTGAAACGTGGCGGTTCGCTTGAGGCAACAAAACTACTTGGTTAGGCTTAAAATTAGTAGACTTGTAGCGTAACTCTTCGTGGACGTATCATAATAAAATCACATGACCATTCTCACTGATTCTGCCGCTAATTTAATAAGTAATGCAAACATCCGCTGCATAACGGACCCAGTATAAGAAGACTTTTGTCAAAGAGTTTGCTGTTCGTGTCACATGAAAACTGCAAGTAAAGTTGACATTTTTGTCACGTCAGTAGTTTGTAATGTGAAGTGTTAGTGTCGATAGTCATGTTAGTATAAACCACGCTGTTTTCCTAAACTAAGTGGTTTTCTTGCCTCAACCTAACTTCCTGTGAGTCGTAAGTAGTCAAATTTAGTGAAACAGTTAAAGGATCCCTCGCTGTTAACACAAGGCAACATACAAATTAAGGCTACGTTTAAACGACACCGGTCTTGCTAAAAATGGGAATGTTTTCCTTTGAGTTTTAAAAAAAGTACTGTTTAGGTGTAACTTTTTTGAAAACCATCCGCATGCACGATTTGCAAAAACAAAAGTGCTGTAGTATGCATGCCAGGCCACTAGTTGGCAGTGAAACTTTGTAATAGATGCTGGAGTGGCGTATTTGAAAGATTTCACAATATACACGGTTTGAAAAGTTTCTGTTTATGCCCCACAAAACGGCGTTGTCGTATAAACAAACAGCCAGAACGTTAAAAATACTTGAAAACGTTGCCTAAACGGCCCCTAAAGCGATCGATTGTGTCGCCACTACTCTCTTTATAATCTGTAAAATCTAATTTTAACATACCAGTCCATCAGCTGACCCTGCATCAGCTGACTCAGATGAGCAGAGCAGACTTGAAATCAGTCACATGCAAAAGTGACGCTAGAGAGGATGTGGAGCATCATAGTTTGAAGCTTTTTGCACTGAGCCAGGTTGTATCCAAATAGATTTTCATTTTAAGTGAAATTCGGGCTCAGAGTCGTAGAACGGTCGCAGAACGGTCCTCCTTTCACTAGTTCTGTGGTTGTAATAATCACTTTCATACAGTAGCAACTATTTTAAAATTCACCATTTTGTCATAATTTCCACAAACATTCATATATTATTCCTACTATTTTGAGGTGGTCTTGCTTTTGACAAATTGGAATATATGATTCAACCCCCAAGCCAGTCATTTTTGTATAGTCCCCTAGCTGACTGGAGGTCAGGGCCCGGAGGTCAGGGTCGTGGTTTGGGGCCCGGAGGGACCAAAGCTGGACGGATAAGGAGGAAGTTGTCGGTGGAAGTCTAGTCTGGGGCCTGTCTTCACCAGTCCACCACCCAAACCCTGTATTTGGACAGGGTTTATTTTCAGCCTTCTGCATCGGTGTTAAACACGAAAGCCTGATACGTCCGAGCGCTGAGCAGCAACGGTGACATGTGGCCACCAGACTGCTTCAGAGCTTTTTTTTCTCTCCCCCTCCTCCTCCTCCTCCTCCCCCACACTCCTCCACTGCTCCTGCTGTTCCTCTGAAAACACTGTGTCCCATGGCATGAGCAAACACGCTCGGACCATCCTTCCTATGAACCTGTAGAATGGCGGGACCCCCTTCTCTGCACCAGAGACCCCGACCTCCTCCCAGCGTAACTCCAAACTGTTGAGACAACAAACCTTGAAGTTTGGCTTTCTGTGACCTTTTAAAGGTATTTTAATGGCCCTATCTCCCCACGATTGAAATATTTGGTGAGGCGAGGTAATTTTATCTCTGAGAAGTGGAAAACAGCCAATCCTGCTTGAATAGGCTACCCTCTAGTGTTTAAAGTAGAGAAACCACAGTTGCACATTGGTTATTCCTACGTGCAGTGACAATAACCTTATACGTATAAATCATCTATCCATCAGATTAGTTGTATTAGTTCCCCCCAGATGCAGAGGTGAGTCTCTGCCTGAGCCTTTCCTCGCCGTCACCATCCAACAGTAAACGTGTTTGCCTGATGGATGCTTTCCAAACATAGCTATTTACTCACATCCAAAATAGACAGCTCGCACGGAGACTGAGAAGCTCTTTCTCCTCTGGCCCAGTGTCAGTGCACAGTGGGGTCTGTGTGATGGAGTCAATAACGTGAGGGAGTAAAGGTCAAGCAGAGCATTGACATTGCATACGACATTATGTTCTATTACAAGTGAATTAAAGGGTCTGAGCATGCATAGAATTAGGGTTTTTGCACAGATATATTTTATTTAATATGAACAGTTAAATTAAATAATGTGAAAAGTGTCACGACAGATCTTCCGACTCTGCTTTTTAGCCCCTTTTTGTTCTTTGTTTTGATTTTCTGTTCCACAAGAAAATATAAATCCACATTTTACATGCCCTGCAGCAAACAGGACTAAAAAGCAAGATAGAAGATGGTTGAAACTATAACAGGGCTAATCTAACAAACCAAATGAACTACCTGCATGACTAGACACTTAAAATATATGCTAACTTTTAGGTGAACTGACCCTTGAAAGGCCTTCTCCTTTGTTAAAAAGTCCCACCTCTGCCACGATATGTTTGTGTCCCTGAATCCCAAATTCTCTTTGGAATGGAGCTCCTGTCCTGCATGTACTAATGTGCACCAGGTTCAAAATGTGAGTTCAAATGTACGTCTACAGCGTTCATAATGACAAAACACTGCTAAGATATATGTCAGAAATATATGTTTGCTTTGGTCAGTCTCCCATGGATGCTGGACGGTTGTGTCATAACCATCGAGTCTCAACTCTGGAACCAGGTGATGACAGCATTATTGTAGTTAGGTCCCTGAAGGGTTATGGTCAGTGTGTTAAAGCGTTATATAGGCCCTGATGGCCCCGAGAGGTGAGAAACGACTCTTTTCACCTGCTCTCCGCTCACCAACGGCGGTTTGTGTGAGGTCTCCGCCGAACGCTCTCCATTTGTCTCCCTCACCGCTGATAGCGGGAATACAGTAAATATTTGAGAGTTATTGCCGGGATCGGATTAATTACATGCAGTCTTGAGTTTCTGCAATGCCTCCTTTGTTCCCGGAGAAGTCACACAACATTAACAAGCTGTCAAGCTGTGAGCTGACATGGTTTGTCTCAGTGACTTGTTGTCGGTTTTTTGCCTCGGCGTTCTCGTGTTTCTGTGCCTCTGTGTGAGCATGGAGCAACTTTTTTAAGATACCACACGCTTAGAATCGGTGAATCTTCACGTCCTTGCATGTGCATTGTGTGTAAGTCAAAAGGAGAATAAGGGAAGGAGACAGTGACAGTGACATAGCATGGGAGAAAGATGGGGGGGGGGGGCATAGTGGTGCTTGACGAAAAAAAAAAGCGCTTGTACATAAATTGACATGTGCAATTAGGGAGATGTACACAGTCCCCCTGGTCTGTTTAAGATCTGGAATAGTTTCCTAACAGCTTCAAGATGCCCTGTTTTGGCTTTGGTTTCAAATCTAAATCTGGTTTGACCTAGTTGAATAATGCCGCTGGTGAAGTTCCCTCTGTTCGGAGTTGGCTCCGGTCCAGCTCCGTACCGTACATGACGGCGTAACACGGAACACGGTTTTGGCTCGGCTAAAATCTGACGAACGGCGGAGGAAATTCTGACCTTTTTGCGTGAATTCCTAACACTGGATTTTGCAAGGTGGTCTCAAACACTTTGGGGTTTTCTGTTTATATGGTGTGTAAGGGGACATTAAAACTGGAAGAGCTGAGGTTTTAGCTAGCATACTTGGCCTGCGACTTCTCAGAATGAAATGCTTTGAGGCGGCTCTTGCTCGTTTCTGACTTTGCCTTTCTGCTTTTTGTTCCTGCACCTCTTTCATTAAGCCAATACTTATACATACTAGTACCTTTAGCAGCGGCTATTAGCACTTCAGGACTCCGGAGTGGCATCTCACGGGTTAAAGACAGCTGCCAACATCTGTAGCTGTGGTTAGCTTTTAATTGTGAGGCCCAGCAAGTGAGCGAGCAGCATGGTGGAGAGGGGGCTGGCAGGCCCGCATATTTCAGCCGAGTGTTCACAGAGCAGCTTTCCGGCCAGCCATGTGGACTCAATGATGGCGTCCAGGGGTTGTGCTTGTGCTCCTATGAAATATTAAATCTGCTCGGCCCCCAAGTGTGGACAGACCACCTGCAAGCAAGCGTGGCGTGCGGCGAGCCCGGAGATCAGATGTCCCTCGGCAACGCACATGCACAAACACACACGTGTACTCACGAGGAAAGAAATATACTCGCCAATGTCCCCACACAGGATAAAGCTGTGGGTCTGCACATGCTTACACTAATGGACATAAACACATACAAGGAGGGGAAAAAAGCTGAGAACATGGAAACAGTCAAACTGATGTGGGAAGAGAGATCCCTATAAAAACATGTTCCCTGCATGCAATAAAGAGAATGAATATCTTTGGTGCATTTTGGTGCATGATGCTTCTCTGATATATAAAAATATTTAAAACCATGGTAAAGGTTAAATTCTCGTGCATTTAGCTTGGATGAAGAATAAATACAATCATCAAAAGCAGTGATGAAGAAGAACAAAAAAGAGTCAGTTCAGGGTCCAAAAAGAAACTTAAACCTACTTGGAAAAGCAGCCAAGAGGACGACGGGTGTTTGTCGACTGCCGTCCCCTTCAGGGCCTCGTTCATTTACACGTCGTGCAGTCGGTACTCAGCCTCCCCTCAGCTCCCCCGAGGCATCTCTGCCTGCCCAGATGTGCAGCTGTTTGTGTGGAGCGGCGATAAAAGCAGCTGGCCCAGCCTCCACATCTTCAAGATGAACAGAGGGGGTCGCCAATCTCCAAACATGTAGCTGTTGAGGAAGGCACCGACTGGCTCACATAATCCGATTCAATTCTCAAAAGGTTGTTTTCAAAGGTTGTTTTTTTAGGATTATGATTTCAAAAAGACTGGAAATATCCTAACTACTACTTTGCAACTGATTCACATTGTTGTGGTGAATAAACCGAACAAGCAAAAATGAAAATATAGAGTGAGCCTCATTTTTATGGACAAATCATAGACTAAACCAGATAAAGGACATTATTGCACACAAAAAGAAAAAAGAAATGCATTCAGGGCCCACTTACATTATAATATAAGCCTTGTTGTTTAAATAAAATAATGTAATCTTCCAAAAGAAAATTCCTTAAATATTCCTAAAAATCCATAAAGCACGATAACAACAATAATAATTAAATGTAACAATAATAATAATCTGAAAACTATTGCTAATGAGAATATTGTGAAATAATTTTGGTTTAAATGACTTCATGCCATGCAAAATAATTGATTTCTAAAAGTCAATATAACTTTAATGGGAGCAGTTTATGTCCCTCAGCAACCTCCTAGTCATTCCATGGACACCAGCGACATCCTGTGGTCATTTTCGTCAATGCAGCCTTCAAAATAAAAGTTTTTCCCACAGCTGCACATGAAGGGTCCAGATGAGACGCTGCAAGGTTACAGTAAAAAAAAAAATGTTTCGGGAAAAAAGGATTATAGGTGTCTTAGTTTTTTTTGATGAGTTTCCATAGGCTACCCTGTGTTATAGAAGATGTTTATGAGTGGACAGGTTTTACCAAACCACAGCTGCTCATAAGAACATGACAATCTAATTGACTGGCTGTTGTTAACAGGCTGCAGTGAGACATCAGATGAATAACATCTGCACACCAACCGTAAGTCAACTCATATACACAATATATGTTGCATTGATAAATGCTGTTTCCACTGTATCTAACTTTTGAAGACCACCAACAAGGAAACACCTCTAGTCGGATAAAAGGAAAGACTTTCAGTTTTCATCAGCATAATTTTTTCTCCACTGAATGTATCTAAAATCTTTAGTTGTTACTTTGCAAATTCAGATAATTAAATAATATACTATACGTCATTCTGAAAAGGGAACAATTATACTTTAATGAATTCAGTTTTCTTGTGACTTTTCCATGTTCAAGCTCTGATAAGTGATCTAAATGGCTGCAGGTGTTTTCACATGTGCGTTCCTGGTGCAGGTGACTGATAATGGAGTGTGGTATTTCAAAGGCAGCTGTGAGTTTGACTATTTGAACAAAACAAAAACAAAAAAACATTTAATGTACAACAGTTGCTTTTTGAAGGGGTTAAAGAAAATGCAGCATTTTAAAATCAGATTCACAGAGTGCTTGTTTCCTCTCTGTTTGGCCTCCATGCCGGGTGTGTGTGTGCCATCTGGTGTCACCCAAGAGATTTTCCCAAAGGGCATTTTAAAAAACTGCCAGATTCGCTGAATCTGTGAGCTGCATTACAATGTCGTGTTCATGTCACCACAAAGATAACGAGGGAATGTTTTAAGATTTATTCTTCATAAAACGCCTCACTGTTTTACTGTAGATTTCTCATCATGAATGACAATGAGGGACTCGCCCTCGTCGGTCACAAGGTGGCAGTAGAGGCCTGCTGGCATTTTACCATCTACCCCTAAAACTGCAGAGCCTCCCTGTGCACCTGCCTTCTCTGAGCCAAATGTACATACAGTACACTGTGTGCAGGGAGGAAGACAACTGGGTGTTTTATAATGTATCAAGGTCAACTATGTCCTAAAGGTCCTGACAGTAGCACAAAAATCTGAATCTGAAAATCTGCTTTAGTGTAAGTCCAGGAGACCAACAGTGTGGTTTCATGTGTGCTCTGCATGCTTTGTTTTATATGAATAGCTATATTAAAACAGAATGCAGAAGCCACCATTCATTGCTGCAGAAATATGCAGTCATTGACTTGCCCTTGGAATATATTTGTGAATGAACCCAAAGGCGGAGGAGACGAGGAGCTTTCCCTCTCCTCATTTGGATAAATGTCACGGATTACCTAACCAGTGAGGTGTGTGTGTGCGTGTATGTGTGTGTGTGTGTGTGTGTGTGTGTGTGTGTGTGTGTGTGTGTGTGTGTGTGTGTGTGTGTGTGTGTGTGTGTGTCATTCAAGAGGAGCTAAGGCTGTCGTTGTGTTGCCTTGGAGACTACAAATCAATAGCATCATGCAGTATCTTGTGTCCATTCCCAATGAGAGGGTTCAGTCCCTGCTGTCGTCATCGTGGCTGGGCTCGAGTCACCTGCGCTCTGATTGGCTCCCGCTGATAACGCGCCTGCCATTGAGGATTTTCTGGGCCGCGCGGAGAGGGGGTGTGTCTCCCGGCCGAGCGAGCAACACGCCTCCCGCATAAAAACTCAACACAGCTGAGGTGATGAGCAGACGCAACGAATTGTACCGAGCCGTGATTCGCGCTCGTACTTTGTCGCACAGTCGCTTTCGGTTTACGCGAAACGTGCCGCGCTGCCTTTGAAGCGAGAGAGAAAACACAACAAAGTAGCGAGAAGTCCGCGGCTGTCATTAGATTCCCCTAATCAGCAGAATTGACAGCAGGTGTGAATTCATGTCTGTATTTCCCCCGCAGATATACTGGTGAGTACTCGCGGCTTTGCCACATTGCTTGCTTTTGTTGCTTGGAGAGACAATTAGCCTCGCAAACCGAGTCTCTAAACAAGTACATTTGTTTGCCTTTGCACCTGACGGGTAAGAAGAACAATGGAGTGCTGTGTGTGTAGTTGTGGTTTTGTTTTTGCGTGGTGATTTCCCACAGAAGCAGCAACTCTTTGTTACACCCACTGTTGTTTCCTCTTGAGATTTTCTGTGCGGTGTTGCCCCTGGAATTGGAAATGTCATGGCACTCTGATTTTGGGGGGTGGAGAACATTCTAGGTCTCACCTTTTTTTTTTCTTTCATTTTTTCCAAAGCGAATGGTTGAACTAATGCCACTTTAGAACGGTAGTGCTACTTGGTCAGCTATTTTATTAAGCAATAAAATGTACTTTTTAAATATATATGTCTTTAAAACAAAGGATACACTGCTGTATTGCAGTGTGACACCATTCTTTGGTGTTAAATGCTGCAGGTGCAGTGAAATTGGAGAAGGACAGATGCACTCTGCCCCTATTAATTACTCATCAGTGACACGTTCACATTTCCTTCAGTGCCATAACTGGTTGATTTACTTTTTTTTTTGGCCGAGGAACAGGGAGTGCATCTTAGGCCATTTCAGTTCTCTTTATTTGTCGAATGTGTTCCTGTCTGTAGAGAGGATATGCAAGTCGCTTTGAAGCATTGTGTTGTGTGACTGCTGTTCAAACCTCAGCAGCCTTCTGTCTCTACCAGGAAGTTCACGCTCTGCCTCTTTACTGTAACCACACTTTGCTCCCTCGCCTGTGTATACTTACAGTAGATCTCTGCTTCTGTTCTGCAACTGTTATTCTATGAGAAATTAAGATATGATGACAGATATGTGACAAACATTGCATGTGTAGAAAACTTGGTCAAGAAGATTTTTAAGTCCCTCACTAAATGTACCATAAAGAACAGGGGTGGTAAATGCTTCATGATGTTTTCAGTGGCAGATTCAACCCAAAGGCATCTGGATTCAACCCCAGTTCATTCCAGCGGTGCTGCTGGGGGGTCTTGCTCAGTCCCGCACCACCCACATACCTGCAGAGCTGAGTGACTTGGCTTCCACCAGCCAGGCGCTTTTGCCCTTTTGCCACACACTGAGACTTATGGTGGTGGTAGTAAGACCTGTGTGGTGACAGAGGGGGGAACCAATGACGCAACAGGCATATTCCCTTCTAGCTTTTTGACCATTTGGGTTCTTGTCGGCACCCCTGCAGCACAGAGAGGAGCCAGCTTGGCCTTGGCCTTTTTATAGTCTTGAGACAGGTGAATGAACCTGGTGTCATGCTTCGGTAATACCCGTCAGTCTTCATGCTCTATTGTTACAGAAGGTGTGTCAGTTTCCCGTCACAACTCACTCTGTTGAAATGTCACTGCTGCCCATTATTGTATGACCAGCTCTTGCATGAAGTGAGCGCTTCTGGGAATCATGGTTGCTATATAATGAGGGTAGGTGCATGTTTTACAAAGCAAAATTGAGGGAGGCAGCTAAACCTGACTCCTCCACTGGGTCAGTTGTCTGCCGCTTCAGTGGTGGTAATCCACACGGGGTTGAAAGGAGAAAAGATCACCGTCTTGTCATATTGGGTGGTAGGAAGTAAGGCGATTTTAAAAGAAATGTAGTGGAAAGGATCATACATATTGCATACGTTAACAAGCAGTTTTCATTATTGATGCAAATTATTCTCAATTACTCACTTCATGGTAATTATTAAATTTGCTATCAAACAGCTTCTCAAATTGACTTAAAACAATTGCTGCCGATAACTTTGCTGATTACCTACTTACCGTTTAAAGGCCTAAACTCCCTCCACTGTGCGTTTTGCCTGGACCTTACATCACACTGTCTTGTACCTGCTGACCTGTGCTATGGCTGGTTGTGGCATTAGTAGCGGGCGGCATTATCTTGACTGGGTCAGGAGGTAAAGAGCTTTACCGTGATCTGCCACACCATCCTGACACGTTAATCGATAAAGGCCATTTGACTTAAAATGTGGACTCTTGTTGTGGTCCGTGCTGTTATGTCGTACAGGTACGGATTGCTTCCTTTCTACAACACTTAACGACTCCTCTAGGAATCAAGTATTCCACTCTGCGAGAGGGGCACACTGTTCAGCTCTTCCGCTGACACTCGAAGCCGTAATGGATGTGACTGTAGTCCGTGGATGTTTGTTTCCTCCCAGGTTGTTACTTGTACACCCCCATTTCCTCTTCATTGTGCCCCTTTTATGTTTTATTAGGCCGATGTTCTGTTATTCTTAGCCGAGCAGGATGTTTATACGATCCCCGAACAGAAATATGACTGGCAAGGCCTGAGTGTTTATCTTTCTTTCCCTTCCCCTCTCCTCCTCTGCTCAGGTCTTCACTGTCACTGTTCAGCCTTCCGTCCCCACCCAGACTGTGTTTTGCATGCCTGCCTCGCCCTCTCTGCATCCCACTCAGAGATGAAATGGGTTCAGCCCCAGCTGACTTTTTTTTTTTTCCACATCAAACCTTTCGTAGCCTTTGAGCCTCTTTTTCTTTTTGGATATCAATGTATTGTTTTGGTAAAGTGTACTGTCGTCATACTGTCATCTGAGTGGTTACTGTGTGGTGATTCAGCCAGAAGCGTTTCAATTTTCTCATTTTTAGAGCCCTACAGCCTGCTGTGAAGTCAGTGTTTCCTCACGAAAGAGATGAGTAGTGTGTGTAAATGTAGAGATGGAAAAAGTGATTGATGGATACCTTGCTATAGGGTTTAATGATCTCCTAGCTGAGTGACTCATGTCACGTTGTTCTCTCTTGCTCAGGATGAATTTGTGTTAAATGTGCTTCTTTGAGTCTACCTGAAGACTTAATTAGGTGTATTTCAGAATAGGACATCTATGTGATCAACAGTGCTTCAGAAAGTTGTAGACGCACAAAGTGAAAGCCTATAAATCCTGCAGCCTTTATTGGAAAAGTGAAGAGAAAACCGTCAATGACTTATTGCTTGTCAAGTCAAGTTTAAAGCTTAAATAGTCTTGCTTTACAACCAAATTAAAGCCTTTTTTCCAGCACAATTTGCCAGAATACAAGATGGTTTTTTTTAAATTTAAGATAATTCATGTTCCAGTAAACATGGATATTTTAGAGTATTGTACATGTCTATAAACATGGACAAAAATACAGAACTGTGATTTTCCAGAGTTTCATAATGTAATTGCAGATGTTTATTTTTGTAGGCTCTTCTGTCTTCAGAGGTTATTGATGGATAAATACGACTGGTGAATGGTAAAAATTAATTTGGTGGAACATGTGATTTATATAACCATTGCTTATATTAGAGCCATGTTTTAATCGCTACCACTGTATAATTATTTTTGATACATTCTGCTGGATCAAAAACAGTTTAAGATTGAAAGTAGGTCGAGTTAAGCCCACACATCTTTCTCTCTCCCCCCCAAAAAAACCCCCAAGCCCATTGAACCAGATAATGTGAGGATCTGAGCGAGCCTCTTGCCTCGTGTATTCTGTTTTCTTTGTTCTAAATAGCCGACCACACAAACCACAGGCCTGTGGCCACTCACCACAAGGCACCAGGCTTTAAATAGAGAGCGTGAGAAGGCCGTTAGCATCTTGTCTCAAGACGGCGTCTATGTCAGTCCTGCGACCTGCTTCACATCATTTTCTTTCTTTCTTTTTTTTTTTTAAAAGCTTTACTTTGACGATGCTGGATAGTGAATGCTCCAAACATGGATAAACAAACTCTTGCTACTTTAATCTAAAATGGAAAGTTTGGCCGCACTGTGATGGAACTGAGTGCATCAAGTTCCACCCCAGTCAAATACCACAGCACGCCCCCAGCGTGCTCTCACAATGACTGTGCTCTCTGGTAGCTAGTGCAAGAGCACATCATCCTGTATTTAGAAACGGCCACCTTATGCAAGCCACATCATGAGCTGTGCAGCTTTGCAGTGCATTAGCACAGCGCAGCAGAGCACCCACTGGGTGTTTGGGGTGCTGTGGTCAACATGTGCAGAGTATAAACAAAACAGTTTTAACATGTGCTGGTACAACAACCATTTAACGCTGACTGTGTAAACATATAAACAATTTAATTGACAATTGATATGAATATCATGGACCATATTTATATTGTACTTTTCTTCTTCTTTTTTTTTAAAGTGCTAAATGTTTCGCTTCTCTTGAGATGTCGGACCATTGTCACCACCACTGCACAGTATCTAATCTCTCTTCTTCCACTTTCATCCTTGCAGCCCAGTGTTTTTGCCCGGCCAAGATATGACTGAGGTGATGATCAACAGCACCCCCATGGAGGACATGAGGCTCAGCCCCAGCAAGGACAGACTCTCCTTCCAGGTAGGACACGCATGCATATGACAGTCAAACGCCACTTGTGTCCCAATTCCCAACCTGTATATTTGTATGTGGCATGGTGGTTTTATACCCGTTGTCGTCCATTAATTAGCATGACTTGGATAACAGGAGGGAGCACAATACATGTACAATATATAAATTCATAAGCCTTTAAAATATTGGCTTACTTTTTGTTGAATTGGAATGATCTCTTGCCAAGCTAAACTGATTGTATATCAAAAGACATAATCGTTTTGGAACAGTTTGACCCCGTTTACCATGAAGTGCTGATGTCAACCACGGAAGTGTGCATCACACTGGGTTCCCTCGACTAAAAGCCAATTTGGGTTATTGCAGGAAACTGGCTCTGTGGCAAGCACTAGTTTTGATACTTCACACATTTGTTCATCATAATCATTTTCACAAATGAACTCCACTTTGTTTACATGAAAACAGCACAAGTATACAACAAGTATAATGACTTTTGTAGTTTAAAAAGTACAAAACCTTCATAAATTCATAAGGGGTATTTATTGACATATTTTTTAATAAAACATGAAAATCTCAAGGTTCAGGAATCTAATGAATTAATGTAGATGAATTAATAAAGATGCTAAAAAATTCCAGAAATGTACATCCCTTAATGTGTATTCTCTGTTGAAGACATCAGCGGTTATGGTTGATCACACCTTATGACATGCAGAGGAAAAGTGTATTTGTGTGTTTGGGGAAACTAGAAAAGAGAGATGAGAGAAGCAGCCATCAGGTGGCATTGACAAGGTGTTGTCATCAGCTTTGTTTTACTGTCAGCTCAATGGGGCCATCCTTGAAAGAAAACTACTTAAAACACACAGCTGCTTGCTTATTTTAGTGCTGCATTTGTACCTAGTGTGGAAAAAAGGGTTAATATGTAACCATTTTACTGTAAAAGATGATGAATTTGTCTTGAGTAAAGATGCTCTATGGTTGTGGACAGGAAGTTGGCTTAATGGTAATTGAATCTGTATAACTAGTGAACCAGTTACCGCTGATGTCATAGGAACCAAATATTCTTGAGGAAGTTCCACCTGCCAAAGCTTTTACAACTCGCGGCGCTCAAAGTCAATTTCCTTTTTTAAAAAAGGGAATTAATTTCACACAAGATTAATATTCATTTTAATGAAAGGTATGTTTTCATGCATTCATAAACCCAATGCCATGCTGTTTGTAGATGTTGACTGAGAGGATGTAGACTGACCCAGAGGAAAAGGCTGGCTTCCTCTCTCCACTGTTCACACCCCAGCTGTGAGTTTGTCTGAGAGGGAGGGGAGAGACCGCCACTTCTCCCCTCTTTCCATCCCCATTCTGTATTTGTCACCTCGGCCGTTTGCCCAAGGTCTCAGCCACTCCTTTAGAGTAGCACTGTATGAAGCAGTGAAGTTGCCACTTCCTGCATTATGGGTGCCAGGGGCTTTGACAAAAATTGTGTCACCATTCAAATCCAGCTGGATCTATAAAAGGTATTGAAATGAATGTGACCCACTAGTGGAGAAGGATGAGCAAATGGTTACTGATTTATTGAATTATCATCGCAAAAGGCAAGGTCATAATTCAGCCATATAGTGTGCACCCAAGAAGATCCTAAAATAGCTTGTATTGTGTGGCTGGCTGATGTGTCGTCGCTTCCTGCCACTGAAAGTGAAACAAGTTATGACACATTAGCTAGGGGTCCAAAGGCAAGGTCATTTACTGCCTAACTCCTCTTGGTGCTGACGCACAGCGAGGATTGGTGATGCAAGCAGGAAACGGAGCTGCACACGGGCATCGGACATGAACAGACATGCATGCACTCGAAATGTAATCGCTTGGCATGGTTCTATACGCAGCTGTTTTTCAGAGAATTCAAAAGCTGCAGAAACACACACACATGCATGCTTTTATAACCTGACAAATTGTCACATTCACGAGGCATATTTATAGCTTTTCGTCTTTTTCCTCCCTTCTCATCTGTCTCCTATGGAATTCATGGAGACTTGGACACAGCTGGATCCCCTCTATCTCCTCTCGTCTCTCCTGCCTCATCTAATGCTTTCTTTCCACTGGGCTCTCTGCCCAGACAGCGACATTGCCCCCCTCCCTCCTCCAATGTCTTGGAAGTGAAATATGCAGGTCTAAAAATATTCATCCACTTTATCCAAACAACAGCAAAAAATGCTGTTCTTGGACCAGGAGTGGCAGGCTTTTTCCCCTGGGCCATTTCTCTGGTTCCTGAGAACAGAGAGGCTGAGGTTGATGTCAAATTGTGCCAGGACAGGCATTGCATGTAATCTCTCCTGTCAGAATGTCCCTCATGCCCTTCAGTTTAGATCCAAACATTTGAGCGTGGCATGCTGCGTTTACAAGCGGACATATCGGTCTGGATTTGCAGCTAACGCAGTTGATTTTCATGTTCTTTCCTGTTTTTTTTTTTTCCCAAACTAGTCTCCACAGGAATATGAAATATTCAGCAATACCTTCTAACTATTAATGAAATGGATGTTTCATTTACACACAACCATGTTCCAGTAAACCTTTCACCTTTTTGTGTTTTTAAACTGTTGATTTTGAAATACCCCGATTATGCCCTTGTATAATCCTTCTCAGTAGTGGGTGATGTGATACTGGATGAGTTTGTAAGCAGAAGAGCTGTTTGGCACAATGCCTTGCAAAGCATTTAGATTAAACATGATGCAGCATTTAGTTCAAGTCTCACTAGACGTGCTTCATTTACCCATACAGAGCCACTGATGTAACAATTTCTTGTGCAATGTGTTTTTTGTGTGTTTTTGGTCGAGCATCTACGTCGAGTGCTAGTTTGGCTGTTAGAAGAATGTGGGCAGGGCCAGCGCAGGTATGCCACTTGGATTTGGAGAAACCACTTCCCATTCCAGATGTTTAGTCTTCAAATCACTTCCTTCACAGTTGTTTAGCCTTGTAGCGGTGCCTGCAACACTTCTACAAGGCGCAAGACTAAGTTCTGGTGTCCCTGAGCCAACCGCACACTTAGCACTGATCAGAAATATGCTCACCAATCATTTGTGTCTTTTATAACAGGGGACGGCTGATTCTACTTGCCTGAAATGGCTCTTCTGTTCAGAAAACAAACTCTTATGAATGAAAGATTAAAAAACAGTATTTTACCGTTATTCTTTTCTCTACAGATATTCCCTGACCCCTCGGACTTTGACCGCTGCTGTAAGCTCAAAGATCGTCTGCCATCCATCGTGGTTGAGCCGACAGAGGGAGAAGTCGAGAGCGGGGAGCTGCGTTGGCCTCCAGAGGAGTTTCTGGTCAGTGAAGAAGAAGAGGAGGAGGAGGAAGAAGAGGAGCAAAATAATGGCAGCATCCAAAACGGACAGCCAACACAGAATTCTCAGCACTAGAGGCTGTGTTGCAGCACCCATACTCCCCTTTGTTTCCCCTCTTTCTTGCTAATAGACTCTTCCTATCCCACACTGGTCACACTGCACCTGGCAGACACACATTCAGTGTCTTGTGACGCCATCTCGTTGCCCTCGACACCAAAGCATTCAAGCAATACACACAGGCAACACATACTCACACAATGGTTCATCCACCTGGACTGTAAACCCGCCAAATCGCACCTGAACAGAACAGACACGCACACCTCTCACCTACACTCACTTCCTACCAAGCCTACCACCGTGTGTGTCTCGGCCCAGAACGGATGTCCTGTTGGACAGCGGCAGCTCCAGTGCTCCATGGACAGCTCTTACACTGCAGGAGGTTACATCTGCTCTGTGCTTTAACTCCAAAATGGCTGGCGTCATGACCCCAGAGACTTCATGCACCCATACAGAATTGTTGTGGAACCCGTGGGGATTATCGTCTAGAGTAACACTGTCCATACCTGTGCTCAGTTTCTGGAGTGATGTGTTAATTATTGTGATTGCCACTGCTGTCCATAGATTTGTCCGTTTTCTGAGACGTGAATGTTTTTGTGTAAAATGTAACCAGGATCCCACCCCTCTCCTCTTAAAAGATTTTGGACCTTACGTCTGGCATTCAGTTTTAAAGGCAACCCTGAAATTTTAGAGAAGTGAGCAGAAAGCAAGTGGAAAAAAAATAAACCAGCATACCCTGTTATGCTTATGCATAAATCCGTTGAACAAAGGCTTGTTGTGCAGTGAGGGTAACAGTGGCCGCTAAGACCTCCTGTGAGCCGCGTGACAAACAGCACTTGGATGACGAAGCAAAAACGGCAACAGTGTTGAGAACAAAATTTGACAAAAGCAGGTTTATTCTTCATAAGGTCAAAGCTGAGTAAGGACTGCACATTGTAATTTTTAAAAAAAAGCGTTTTACGAAGGCTGTGTAAATACTTGTTCCCATTGAGTCGACCCCTGAGGCCTTGTATTGCGCTGATCTTGTTTGTACTATGGGTTTGGGTTAATTTTCCTTTTTTTCTTTTAGAGAGACAGACCAAGAATCGCTCTGAGCTGTACACACCTGAACGGAAAGTTTCCTAGTCTTCCTTTTTTCTTTTTGAAAACAGCCATCATTTTGACACCATGAACTTCGGGTCATGGTGAATTCACACTGTAAGACCAGAGTTCACAAATAAGGAAATAAGTAACAGTATTATTTGACAATACAACACTTAGTATAAAAATAGTCCTGGTGTTTGCCATAAGCTGTTGATGGGAAATTGTATTTGTTCTTTGGTAGTAACATCTGTTCTGCAATTTTGTCTTTTGTTCACTCTTTAAATCACCCCTGTTGTTTGTGGTTGAAGTCTAGTCAGAAAAATTCACATTTGTGTCCACAATATGAAATCCTGTTGTTCAAGCATGATTGCGATATGTCTTGTTATTTTTTGTAAATTCTCATTTGAGTGGCATTAGGGCTGTGTACAGAACATCTCTCTCTTTCTCCCGTCTGTCACCTACAGGTCCCACGTTGTTTTTGTAAAGCTCAGGGAGATTAGCCGCCATTTTTCTTTTTGTTTTTGTATTTAGACCACTTTTCTCTGTGACAGGCACAGAGGCTGTAAATAAACATTTGAATTTGCTATCCAACTGTGTCTCTGAGAATAATTGACTGAAGAATTACTAACATTTGTATGGTAGAAGATGAATTGCCCCCCCTTCTATTCCCCTCAAACTTCACCTGCAGCGGTTACAGAAAAGCAGCCTTACTTCCTGCCCGAGATCTCTCGCTTACAGAATCTCTCGAAGATCACGGATACATAGAGCATATGGCTGTATGTAGGTGACGGTAGAACAGGCCACATGCTACTTCCTGTCTTCAACTTGCTCACACAATCTTGACTCCTAAAGTGAAATCTAATTCCTTTGCACAGAACAGCTTTCGTTTGTAAGTTCTTTTAAAATTACACGTTTCAATGTTTAACGACACTATCCAGTATTATGGAAAACTTTGGTTTGACCCACCAATCTTTGGGCACTTTATACAATTACAGCAATATTGTGGATAGTGCAGGATATAAAAGTCTGTGGAAGCAACTCCTCACGCTCTACCTATAAACACTCACCACAATGATACAAGACTAATAAAATGTGGTTGAGTGGAAAAGGTCTAATGGGGAACTGGGGGGATTTACAGGAACAAACAGAGGGCTTTCTGATCATGGTTACAATGGAAACTTTTCAGGTGATTTGCTGCTCTATACTGTATTAGTGACCCGATGGGTCAAGTTTGATTGCCTTGTACCGGGAATAGTCCTTCAGAGTTGCTGCGGTAGGGCCTTTTGGGGGGCCAAGAGCCCGACAGATTGTGAATGGTGGTACTCCCGGGGCCTTACGGGCACTTCCTGGAAGGGGAACAATGAACTGACATTCTATCCTGCTTCCTTCTTCCTGGAAAATATGGAGCATAAAGAGTTATTAATACACCCCAGCTGATAATGGTGGTCAGCAGCCGAGGCTGTGTCTGGCCCCGTGGAGCCGGTCAGAGCTTTCTGAATAGGTTAGAAAAGGAATGTCCTTTGTCCCTTTCTTAACTGCTCCTTGATCTCAGTGGAAAATGTCATGAGATCATGGAAAGACGAAATCATACGAAGTTAGGAAAGGACAACCGCAGACCTCGGACAGACCGCCTGAACTTACATCCAGCTGTACAACCATGTGACGGCAGCCAGACACCTCTGAACTTTGCGCCATCTTTCAAATATTGCTGGAAGGAATAGCGAGGAAGCAATACATGTCGTTTTAAGAAAGAAGGGTCCCTGTGTTTGTGGGAGATATGAAAGGAAGGCCCTGAAGTATCTTTCCACTGCATTTTGACATTTTTGAGCAGCTCCTTATCTTCCCCTTCAGCCACTTCTCAGCTGATTAACTCAGTCAGAAGCATTTGCAATTAAAGACTCTTTTAATGCAACCAGTAATTGAAATGTGCTTTTCCCCTTCAAGACATGTTTGAAAAACTAAAACTTTTTTTTATGTATTTCCATCATTTAAGTTCCTGGAAGGATCTCACATTAAAGGGCCTGGAATGCTATTTTCTCTTACTGTGAATGATGGACTTCTACATCAACACAACATGTTGTTGCCATTTTGCGGTCTTTAATTCTTTTGTGCTGTTTTTCACTGGTATGAAGAGGATGGGACTCGGTTTGGAAAAAGGGAATGTCATGTCCTTTCATGCACCGATCAGGCTATTTAGCAATAGGTGAATCATGATGACTGTTGTGGGGGAATCTTGCCAATATGCAAAAACTTCAAAATGAAGGTAAGCTCACCAGCTACTGACTACAGTTTTATATATATATATATATATATATATATATTGTACAGATATGAGAGTGGAATCTCTCTTCTTATCTAACTCTTGGCAATAAAGGGAATGAGGCTCTCAAAATGTCCAACTATACTGTAAATGAATACCCATTCATCTTTCATGTGAAACTCATTTCTTTCCACTGTTCGTCTGTTTATCAGCCGCTCTGCTGGTGGTCAGAATTGGCAGCGTTCGCTTTGCAAGCAATGAGACGGGCGGGAGTCTCTGAGTGCTCGGTGACACGGGGGGGAACGGAGTGTGTCTCGCACACCACCCTTAGCACCCAGACACGGTGTGTCTTTTTAAATGTGTGTGCATGTGTGCCTGCCCGTGTGTTAAAACTGTTGTCAGAGCCGTCCGAGTGAAGTCACTGATAGCTCTTCTAGCTCATTCTTGGAATTCTTTCCAATGGAAACAATCCCATCGCTGATCCCAATGTGTCAGCAGAGTCTGACCTGCCAACCTCTGAATTCCCCCCCGACTCCCAACTATAGTCCACATTAACGCTGTTTCACTGTCACCCCCTCTACACGTAAACTCACACCATGTACCCATAACATAACCCCCCCCCCCCCCCCCCTTCAATCTAGTGTGCCAAGAAGAGAAAACGAATGCTTATCCGATTTACTTTTTCCACTCCCTCTCTTCATTCCACTTTTTTCCCCTCTCCGATGCCGTTGTTTTCTTGTTCTTTCTATTTTTCGCCCTCCCAGACTTTTCATCCCATTCTGTTGTTTCAGCGAGTTTCCCATACTTACATGACAGTAGAAATGTACTCTGCATTCCCACAGTGCAGGTTATGTAAGTCACCATTTCATTACAAACGCTCGCCCCATGGTCTTATAACCTTGCTATTTCAGTGCCGCAACCTTACTGTATAAGCCACCGAGGTTTATCCTGCGTGTGCACGCATTAACCGCGTCCGTGTGTTTGTGCAAATCTTGCAAAAGGGGGCACATGCGCTCGGAGGTTTCATGTATAACCGTGTCTGTTATTATGATGAGTGCCATGTGCGTAGGGGAAAGATTCTTTTCCCATGGTTCCTCAAGTGTGAGAAGAAAGTAGAGCTCTCAGGACATGCAGCGAAAAAACTCGAGCTGGTTATTTATAACCTGTCTGGAGACGGCCCACCGAGCGCAGACACATATCTGGCACCGTCAACAAGGGAAGAGCTAGAATAAGATATGCTGAGAGGCACACAACAAGGAGGAAGGATAAAACAGAGGTGAAGGGGTCAGGGAGGGAAAAAAACGGTAGAATACCTCAACCGTGACATGGATGAATCACAGGTTAGAGACTGCTCGTGTCAGTAGATAAGACTTGATGAGAAGAGGCATAATGCAACATAGCAAGAATGACATTTGGGAACTTGCTTAATGTCACCATACTCTCATAAAAGTGTACTTTCCAAATGACAAGGGGGGGAAGAAATACACAAGAACTGTAGAAGTCGTTGAAGTAAGAAATATTGTTGTAATCCGTCCTCATATATGATTTGATATTTGAAAAAGACACCATGCCATTTGCAGTGTTAAATTACAGGATAATTAGTTGTTATCAGTTACAGTTACTGAGAAAATACATGCAATTAAAAGACAGTTAGTCATCAAAATGTTGATGAGTGTAATTTTTGTTAAAAGAGCTTCATATAACAATCAGTCTGTTACTCCGTTCCTATATTAATTCAGGTCATGTTGAAGAACTTTTAATAAAAGTATGACAAATATCAGTGTTTTTGTGAGGTTTATATTCTTAGGAATTTTTTGAAGTAATCAAATGTAATAAATCGCAATGCTTTGATGACGTTTTTCAAATACTTATTACAAATCTGATGTGACACATCCGTCGAGAACACAAAGGCGTGATTGCTATTCCAAACAAAGCATCCCCAACATCACAATCAATCGGAGTCACGCATATCCGATAACGCTGCCAAACCGCTGTCAGTGCCTCCACGTCAACGGATCAGACTTTCAAGACATGCAAATTCACGGACTCACACCCACAGCACATATTTGGACAGATGAGTCAAAGCACCCAGGCACTCTTTCTCAACTCAACGGGGTGATGTAAGGTACATCGTCATCTCATCCTCACTCTCAAAGCTGCGATCAATACTCATCTGCCAGCATCCAATTCATACTATAGTTTTGTGTGTTAATGTGCAAAGCCACAGGCTGCTGTTCTCCCATAGGCTGCTGTTGATATAAAAAGACATTTTATGGCCCCCACTGCTCTAATTCCCCCGAGACCAGGGTGGAAAAAGGGGAGGAAAGAGAGAGAGGGGCGATGACATAGACATGAGATAAACTCACGCACATAACAGAAATGAAAATACAAAACTAGAGCTACGGGGCTGATAGGCGTGAGGCCGAGACGTGTTGTCAACGTGAAGGAGGAAGTGAAGTTGAAAGAGAAGAAGGCTCAAGTCAAAGCATCCATGTCCCCTCTTTGAACCACCACGAAAGCACAAGAGGTCATTAGAGGCAAGGATGTTGAAAGAAACAAACGAGAAGAGTTTTCTTTTTTTTTCTAATCAAGCCTCGTTAAAGTGCTATCAATAGGCGCCCTTAAAAACAAAACACAGTGTACAATGCCTCAAAAAAGTCTCTCCCACACAGATTTATGTATTTGGAATGTCTCGCATGACTTAATGTTGCCGGTCTCTACATTTGTCTGTCTTATCTGCATGTCTTACCTCCCATGTCGCTTTTATCAACAAACACAGCCAACGTGTACATGTTTTATGTTTTTCACGGATTTAAAACGGCCGTGATTCTTACCAGAGGGCTCAGATATTTGTAATTCCCCAAAGGGAATATATAGGAATACCTGATCAAATTGCTTTTTTTCCCTCCCCCCCCTTAAATGATCTTGGATGAGCGTCGTTAATCATGTGGACGTGCTTCTCGTTTGAAGGTGAGTTGGCACCAAAACTGAAAAAAACCCCAAAACAAACGAGAGCATGTTTCAAAGCCAAGTTTTTCCGTTCCCCCTCTGAAGTGATGCGTTGACCCTTGAGAAGTTTATACTGACAAAGCTATACAGTTCACTCAGTCTCTCAGATAGAGTGCATGCCATAGGGAGCAGGTCATGGAAAAGTCTCGAGTTTGACTAAGTGTACTCGCTCTTTTACCTTGTCTGTCAGTCCAACTCGACCTCACTCACACACACACACACACACACACACACACACACACACACACACACACACACACACACACACACACACACACACACACACACACACACACACACACACAAGAGAGTACATGCTCGGATCGGATACGCTCAGACACATTGACTAATCTAAGAGCACACATCACTGAATGCTGAGGTAATTTGTAACAGTAGAGCACCTCATAACTGTGGGTAAAAGAAACAAATGACACATGCTGGGGATTTATACTACTTTAAAAGGCTATGTTGGGGGACTCAGTCGAGAAGTATATCATCGGTACTATACTTGAGATTTGAATGAGTTCTGACATATTATTAACACTGGGGATCACGAGGAGGAACGCAACACCTATCGAACTCCGAAAGGAGCATTAGTGAGAACGAGTCACCCATATGGACGTGCGTTTCCAGCGACAGTTCATTTCAGAGAATCGGGATTTAAAGAGTCACTGCAAAGGTTACTCCAGAAATGAAGTTGAGTAGGCTTTTTGATGGAGTCTGTTGAAACAATGTGAAGGCTTCTGGACTCTTCAACACCTCAGCCTGAAGGGGCATGAAAGATGAACTTCTCAGTGTGCTGTAGACATGTTCACCGGTATTAATAGAACAAGGAGAAGAATGTATAGGCTACTTTATTAATCACGCAAGAGGAAATTACTATTGTTTTATGATAAAAAGGACGGAATTTTGACTAGTTAAAGGACTTTTAAAAAATATTTACCTGGTTATAAATGTTATTGTTAATTTAAATGATTATAATGTGATATTTTAACTGTATTTAACTTTGTCTAGGTACAATTGTGTGGTACCATTACTTGAGTGTTGACATTTTATTCTAATTTATACTTCTGGTCGATAATATTTTCAGAAGTAATTTAGATTTTTTTTTGCTCAGACATTAATACAACTGCAGAAATAATAAGCAAACAATATGATTATACTAATATGACACTCGCAGGGCCATTTACGTCACTCAATGCGTAATTTTAATAAGCAAACAATATGATTATACTAATATGACACTCGCAGGGCCATTTACGTCACTCAATGCGTAATTTTAAGGATATGAATACCTCTACTATGTCAAAACACTATCAATATGTGTAACTCACATAGCATTCACCGTTGACAATGCTGCTCCATGCTGTGTCTGCGGTTGGTTTACTTTCGCCTCCTCTACCCCTGCAGCTTGTACAAACAGCGCCCCCTGTTGACGGCTGAGTGTAAGGGCGGGTGAGAGGTAACAAGTTGAAAGGTCGTGTTAGCAAAACGTCACGGTGGCTACACTTTTGCTGCAGTCATAGTAAGTAAATGCATTTAAATAAAGTTGTCGTGGGCTAGTATGTCGTGTAAAAAGAAATTGTTTGGATAAAGGCGTCAGCTTCGACGACGAGTAATGCTGATAGGCGTTGCTTGCAAGATAGCTAACGTTAGCGAGCTGCTAGCTGGCTTGCTAACTTGTCGCAGCCAAGTGCTTGGAGTTATTGGAGCTAACGCTACTAGCTCACCTAACTGATATTAACTTCGATTCTGGAGGAGAAACACTAAAGGCTGGTATGTTGTCACCTAACAGTATATAAAATATAGTGGACATAGTCCGCTAGCCAGTGCTGTCTAAAACGTAACGTCTGCTAACATGAGCGAATGTTAGCTTCTGTTGTTGCTAAGTAAGTTAGCATTCGTGTTGCGAGTTGCAGATAAGCCTGACAGCAGGACGTTTTTCTTTCATTATTCCAAGTAGGTTAACGTTATTGTGTGACGTTATGGGCAGCGGAGTGGTACCGACGTGGCGTCCTTGTTTTCATTGTTTATCTACATGGATGTTAAATTACGGGCTGTGAAACGCTACTTATTTACGAAGCAACATGCTAACCGAAGGGTTATTATTTACAGACGGAACGTGGAAAATCTCGCTGAGGGCGTGTTTGTGTAACCGCTTAGTTCAAAGTTAAACTTTGACTAACCCTTTCCGGTTAACATGCTTGCTCTTTCTTTGACCCTGCCTGTGATTAAAAAAATGTGCAGATAGCGACTAGATTATTGCTCTTCATTAAATCCCATTAACGCGGCTTGGTTTAGTCCATGCTTCATAATCAATATATTAGGTCGGGAACGAAGCAGCCACTCCCAACCAGTTCTGACACACATACTCAGAGACTTTCAAAATGAGTCTTAACTAATAAAAACTGATTTCATGAAAAGTCATAACACTGGGATTACTGTCAGGGCTGTAGGTGGCAGATGCTATATTACATTTGTTTCCACACATTTGTGCCATTAGGATGCAACCCCCCCTGATGACAACAGCATCACCCCACCCTGTTAAGTCATCTGGGTTTTATCCAGTTATCCACAGAGAGTTTTCGCTTTTTCAGCTCATTTTTATTTATTTATTTATTTCGGGCATGTCAGTTAAATAGTAATAGTTTTAACCTCCAGTTGTTCATTTGGAAAGGCACGTGTCTCATAATGTTCTTGTGTTTTATTCCTCCTCTTAATGCTTCTTCCTTTTCCACCCATACAGTCTAAGAGACATATTAGATATTGCTCAGTTGTTTTCTTGATTTATCTAATGTAATTTAGCCTGTCTTTTTGTCAAAAGGATATCAAAGACTTATTTAAGGATTTCTGTGAAATTTAAGAAATATTGTGACACTTGTTTATAAACACATACTTACAAGTTTCCAATAAATCATATTTTTTTTAAATGAGTGTTAGGGCCAATGTTTTGGAGTATCGGAGCAACTTGTCAAGTTTTGTTCATTTCTGGGGGAGTTGTTTTTCTACAAGGGCCTACAAGGTTGTAAAATAGACCTGCACTTAGTATTGGCGATTCATTTTACACCATTATCTATTTAGTTCTTGCCCCCTATGCCTGTCTCTGTACACACACACACACGCACACCACTTAAGCTCATTGTTTAGCCTAGACATGCTTGAATTCTTCATTCTGGTCTCCTCTGTTGGGATGTCTGGTCTTGGCTTAAAGTAAGGAATGCAGAATGATTGCCAGAGAATTCAGACTAGGACTATGAAGAGGATTGCGTGTGGCGATGTGTTTGGGGAAGTGCTTTCAGGATCACTGCTATCTTGATCAAATGAATGTTAAACCAGCCCAAATGGATGGGACATAATCAAACCACAAGTGGTACTTGTTTTGGATTATGGAAACAAAAGTGTTTCCATAGATGCCTTTAAATAAATAGTGTTATGTCCCAGGTGTCCACTCCAAGCGGAAGAAAAGCATGTTTATTTAACACTTAAATGGCCATAATTCCATTCACTTGCTTGCTCCCGGTTTGTCCTACCTTTTATGTGTGAATAGGCTTGTCTGCTTGTTCCAGGAGCCACCCAAGGGTGTGCTATTTTGTGTGTGTGTGTGTGTGTGTGTGTGTGTGTGTGTGTGTGTGTGTGTGTGTGTGTGTGTGTGTGTGTGTGTGTGTGTGTGTGTGTGTGTGTGTGTGTGTGTGTGTGTGTGTGTGTGTGTGTGTGTGTGTGTGTGTGTGTGTGTGTGTGTGAGGACACAGCCTAATTGTGCTGAGCGAGCATGTTTTCTCACCTCTCTCGTGCCTCACATTTTCCGTTGTTAAAACCAGTAACCCATAAACCCTTATTGCCAGCATAATCATGCACGCAAACTCACTTACATCTTTTAAATGCACCTTCAGCCACTTTGGTGGCTGTCGTGCGACTTGCTGCGTCATGGTGCTGCCGAGGGTGTCAATGAGGGCAAGGTGATGGGAGTGTTGGGTGCAGGTAGTCTTAACTCAAAGCCTCACAACAGCAATTGAGGCGGAAAGTGTGAGCCGCAGTTCATCCCAAGAGAAGAAAGCACCTGCTGGATGAAACGGCTTCCTGTAAGCCTTAGCTCAGACAAATTATTGTTTTGTTAGTTTCTTGAAAAAAAGATTGCATTTTTTTCCAAACATGCATGCTATTTTTCATCAATATTCTGCTGTTAATTTATCACTCAAACTAGATCCAGATACAACGTAGGTAAATAGACATTTAACACACATAAGTTACAACGAAACAGGTGCAACAAAATGAAAGCCACAGTCCTGAGAAGTCTCATCAGTCAAGATAAGATAAGTGAAAACGTGTGTACAATACGTCAGAACATGTTCCACAAGTGTAACGTTACCATTGGAAGCTGAGGCGGTCACCACTGATGTCATTGAAATGACGAGGGATCCCCATTGGCATGTCCAGATGAGTCCCTTTCAACTTATCTAATATGTCATGGGTAATTCAAGGTCCCCTTACTTGGTTTTGCATTTCAGAACACTCATTAGAGGCTCAGTTCACCTTCCTCAAGGATCTAATGTCCATGTCGTATTTATGCTATGCTGCAGCTAACGTTACGAACATGCTTAACCATGCTTATTCAGTCTACGTAAATGGTTTCCATCTCTGTTTATCGAGAGCATTGGTGTCCATGCCGTCTGTTTGTATGTGTTTGTATTTCAAACCAGTTGCTACATTGGCTATTTTCAAAATTGCCTTGTAATGCCTAGACCTGCGTAAATGATAAGTAGATAACAGGCTTGTACCGAATCATAAGGACAATTATCAAACCAAGGATGTAATCAAATCATTCATGTCTTTTATCAAAGCACAATAAAGTTTAAGCCGATCCGTTTAATTGTACCTTCATTAGTGTGTAATATTTTCCATCGCTTTTATCGGGGTCGATGGCCCTCAAAGATAACCGTCATAGCTCCAGGTGCTGTGTGCTCTTTTCCACCACAGAAGTGGATCTCTTTTTATTTGGAGACAGGATTTTTTATTTTTTTACAGCTAGGTAAAACAGCCATTTAAATTAAACAATTTCAGATAGGAAAAGTGAGCAATATGAATGAGATACGGTAATTGTCTGTCTGTGAATTTGTCTGTCTCCTGGCCATATATGCAATTGTTTTTCCACTTATTGATATATTTTGTGATATAGATGATCTGGAAAATCTGAGAAATAAATAATGAGAAAAAATATCTTACATTGTCCTGCTTTTAAATCCACATTATTGTCTAATGTCTACAATGGCCTAGTGCACCTACAGACAATGAAGGGATAACTGCCATGGTCTAACAAAATGGTACAACACAGTAAAATGCAACACATGGCACAGTCTCTGATTTACATTTATATTCACTCATAATATCTACACATAGCTCCATATAATAGTAGCTTAATTGGAAAAATGGCCACTCATTAATTTCCTTAAACATTATTGACAAACTTCCGTGGATACAGCCAGAATATTTCACCATTTTTTAGTGTTAAGAATGTCATAAAAATGTTGCTCCTAGTTTGAATGTCACTCTACAGACTGAATCATTTTGAAGCCACAGCCACACTTGATTTAGTGACCACGAAGCCACAATTTCTTACCCACAGTCAGAACGGTTCCCCTATTTACATTCCACCCTAGGTATGTCTGCTCTGGATTTTCCACTGTTTGTGGGAAATATGTTAGAAGAACAACAGAACAGCAGTCGTTGCTATTGATGAGACTGTCGATACACACGTTTGTTTCATGTTACAGGCTCGCTCCACTTGAGCTACTTTCCGTAGTGGAAATCCAACTCAGGAATTCATTCCACGAATGTCATCATTTTCTGTTCTTAATACAACAACGTCGGCTTTGACCACTCCACGACCATTTTATTTATTAAGGACTCTTCAAGGTTAATCTTTCCTCCTTCATCTCTCCACAGATGGCTGTGTCAGTGCGGGGCCTGTACTTTGTGGTGACCCTGTTTTTGGGTAGTTTCTTCGGAAGCGTCTTCATGCTGGGTCCTGTTTTGCCCCTCATGTTGCTGTCCCCTGCCTGGTATCGTTGGATAACTGATCGCATCGTTGCTACCTGGCTCACCCTGCCTGTGGTGTGTACACCAGCTTAGCCTTTACTTGGCCTACATATGGGCGGCCCATATGATCTTAAGTTACCTGTGTTAGACACAGCCACGAAAGTCTCTGCCATCTAAGTCTTATTGCCTCTGTGTATAATCAGATTTTCTTTTTATCAGAAGTTAACTTGATTTATTTATATTGCCCTTGAGAGCAATGATGCAAATCTTATTTACAGTAACCACATGATTTGATGGCATTATTTATTTATTTTCTTCTCGCTCTCATCTCTCTTAAATGTATCTCCCCACCTTTCCTCTTGCCAGTCCCTCCTTTCTCCCTCTACATCCTTTTTCAATTATCATTCTTGTCTCCCCTTGATCATCTTCCCCTCCATTTTGCTCCCTCTCGCCGCCTTTTCCATTCTTCCCTCTCATGCACTTCTTCATCCTCCCTCCACCACGGCATCTCCCCCCCTCTGTAGTCGCTGCTGGAGCTGGTTTTCGGGGTGAAGGTGGTGATAACAGGTGATGGCTTCATTCCAGGGGAGCGAAGTGTGATAATCATGAACCACCGTACCCGCCTGGACTGGATGTTTCTATGGTGCTGTCTGCTCAGGTACAGCTACCTTCGTCTGGAGAAGATCTGCCTCAAGGCTGCCTTGAAGGCTGTGCCTGGCTTTGGTGGGTATACGTTGGATGCCCTGCACATTCACATTGCACACCTCTACACACTGTAATATAATGTATGTACTTCTTCAGTAACATCATTGCAAATCAATAGAGGAAGGGTTTCTGAATCTAAATATAAAAGAGGAACAGTATAACACAAATTCAGAGCAGTAGAATGGAAAATATCTGCTTTAAGCCTACCCTCAATGAATATACATGTGTGGACAAATTAATGCATAATAAAAGTAGCTCATAAGTTCATAACTGAATATAGTTTATAGAGACAATAAGATTTTCTACCTTTGAGGCAGTACATTACAAATCATATGCACTCTGATGGGAAAAGACCCAATGTCAGACACTTTTCTGGGAAACACAGGCTCTGCAATTTTTGAAAAGTCCTTCCAAACCAATTGAGCTTAAGACATAATCCGTTACACATGTTAAGACTTTGTATGTATTTTCAGGCTGGGCAATGCAGGTGGCCTGCTTCGTCTTTATTCAGCGTCATTGGGAGGAGGACAAGAAGCACTTGGGGAACATGCTGGACTACTTCTGTGACATCAGAGAGCCCCTGCAGCTGCTACTGTTCCCAGAGGGCACAGACCTCACCGGTAAGAACTAAACAATGCAACACTCCATCCATTCAGGGGACAGTTTACCCACAATTCAGTTGTTCTTCTCGAAATAAGCTACCCACCTTCCAGTTTCCCAAGCCAAGTGTGGCCCTACACCTGTCTGACACCTTTGCACTGACACTGTTATGCAAACACAATTTCCGAGTGATAAGGCATAGCAAACTTCCCACACACACACACACACACACACACACACACACACACACACACACACACACACACACACCAACCCCACACAGTCCTTTCTGCAAGAATGCTCTGATCTTTCAATCCGAGCAACAGCGACCCCAGTGTCTAAAGCCCTTTCAGACCCCAACTAAGCCAATCAAAGTCCCGAGCCCAGCTTTACTGGGGGAAGCTTAACTTCTCTTTACATATCATGATGTCATGAGAGGTCCAGTGAAGTTGCATCATAATTGGCCAGCAGATTTACGGCTTTAAAGATCGTTTCGCTTTTGGCGTTGCGTGCGTCTGTGTGTCGTAAACCTCGAGGCTTAATTTGACGTTAACAATGGGACGTATACAACATGTTTTGATGTCTTATGCGGAAGTTGTCATACAGTCCTCCATCTACATGATCAGGTCCGGAGTGCACTTAAGCCCCTTGAAACATTTCCCTGATCCCTTGGATCTTGTATGGCTCGTGTGAATTGAATGAAAGCTAAGGATGACCGATCACAGCTTTACCCTGATGGACAGTTCTGTCCATAGTCCTTTTGTCCTTAGCCTGAAGGAGCTACTTGTTACATAATATGACTAATGAGTCATGATATAGTTTACATGTTCCTGCAACAAGTTCCTGAAGAATGTTAATAAACAATCATCCTTCCTGTGTTTATGTCCCCCTGTGGTTTTCACTAATGTGTAAGCATGTGGATGCATTCCATGAATCTGGTCATATCCCGTAACCAACATTGATTTGTGCTATTTTTACACTATTTATAATAGCATACTGTTATTTTGGTATTGCATCCAGTTCTACCCAGTTCTACTTTGTATCAAGGATACCTTATATGTATTAACATTTCACAGTTAATGTAGTCATTTCATTTCACAGTACACATTAGATTGTAAGGCTACTCTGTATGTACGCAGCTGTTGAGTACGAATTAATCCAAATAGATGTCTAATACTGCGGGCTCGTTAATATAATTTAAATAAGCTTGAATTACATACATTGGATGTAAATATTGTGCATGTAATAATTGTCCTGTTTATTGTCTATCCGTGTCTCTTGCAGAAAATACAAGAGCAAAGAGTGATGCGTTTGCTGCCAAGAACAACCTGCCCAAATTTGAGTATGTGCTTCATCCCCGCAGCACTGGATTCACCTTCATTGTGGAAAGACTACTAAAAGGTTCATTTAATTCCAACCATTTGAAATTAAACATGAAAAGTATCTGCTCATAATACAAAGGTTTTTATTAGTTGGCAGAGAAACTTTTTGGTGATTGAGATGTTTTGGTTCTAGCCATCCTGTTGGAAATATCTTGTCAGCAAAAAACAAGGGGAAATGACATGCTATCATGATGATTGCAGTTAATCCACTGACTGCTGTTTTGCAGGAGAGGGGAACCGTACCTGTTATTCTTCCCTCTCCGAGCTATGCTTCATCTCACTGCTAGCCATAACAACACCCCAGAGATTCTCATGTTTCCCTATGAGCTAATTCTGGCAGTCCTCCAGAGTTCTTAAATACCACCTCTGGCCCTGCCGTCTCATCCCCCACTTGCATTGGATGCTGAGCGTGGCATTAACTCTCAACAAATCGCCGTGATGTCATCAGACTTATCTCATGCTCCGCTCCCTCCCTCTGCACTGCTGACTGACATATCGTGCATGTTGTCTTTGTCCCGAGTCCACGATGCCCCTCACAGCTCTATTTTTGCCGTGGTGGGGCTGTGCTGTACAGGAGCAGGCGCTGGCAGGTGTCATACTGTCCACTTCGTATCTCATTCAGCTCTATATATGTGTTGTTCGGGCGCTGCAGATCAGTAACGATGGTATAAAGCTCACGGCAGATTTGAAGGCAGAGAGGGGATGAAGCTCTAAGCCCCTGGATAATTAGAGGTACATGTGTAATGGAGCTCAGAGCTGGGCTTTTGAAGGGTGCATAAAATAACCAGTGTGAATGTGGAACAAGGATAATATTAAATCGCCCTGCAGTGTCATGTCTGAAACAGTGTATTTTTCAGTAAGCTGGGATGCTGTTGCAGAGTTTGCATGTTTTATTTAGCTTTTTTTTTTACTTGTTTTAGTTATTAAACAATTATATCAGCAATTGTTGTTCCTTTTAATCATTTAAAAATGTGTCCCTTTTCCTAGGAGATAACCTCGATGCCGTCCATGACATCACAGTGGCATACCCCAAGAACATCCCTCAGACGGAGCGCCACCTCATCCTTGGGGAATTCCCCCGTGAGATCCACTTCCACGTCCGCCGCTACCCAGTGGCTTGCCTGCCTACCTCTTCTCCGGACCTGGAGTCTTGGTGTCGAGAGCGCTGGGCCGAAAAGGAGAGCCGCCTGCGGGACTTCTACTCAGGCCAGCACCGGGGCTTCGACAGGGACGGCGTCGCTCGCGTGCCACCTTGTAAGACGGAGCTGCGAGTGTCTCTGATCAAAGCTGCATCGCTGCTGTACTGGAGCAGCTTCATTGCTCTGTGCTTCACTGGCCTGTGGCTGTGGGCTCCGTTCAGGCTCTACTGCCTGGTGATGGTGGGAGTGTATATGGCGCAGCAAAAGCTGGTCGGCGGGGTTGAGCTGCTGGAGTTGGCCTGCCATCGATACTGGAAGTCCGTGGCTGCCGACGTGGATGAAAAAAGCAAGGCGCTGGATGGGAAGATGCAGTGAGGATGGCGTTGACTGGACAATGATCTGTTTCCACCAAAGCGCAGGAAGGACACTGAGGACTCAGTTGTCTTGGCCTGTTCAGTCCAGAAGGCAGGAGGATCCTTTTGAGAGATCCAACGCTCCATGCCTTAGAAAGGGAGTAATGATTTTACTACCGGACGTTATGCATGGCTTCATGGCGAGAGCTTACCTTTCTGTTGGAGAACAAAAAGAGGAATGTTATTTCCATTTATCTGTGTTGGATTCAAGGAATTCATCACACGTAATGGATCACTTGCCCTTTGTACGTCTCTCCTCGTTCGACCTCTGTTATTTAGCCTGCCGACGTCTCATTTTTATTGTTTTATTGTAGTTTGTTCGTTCAGAACCACGGTGTTGACATGTGTCGTGAAACAATGTTAGTATATGTTATACTGTTGCCATGTGTTTGAAACTGTTTTTACTGTATGTCATGTTGCCCTTGGTTTTATATCCGTGTCATAAGTTATGGAGCACAGCCATAGTACAGATCACCTTTACATATGATGACTTGACTCAAAAGAATACTCAAATCAGCAATGTATTTTCCTGGACTAGACTGGTTGGGATTGTCTTAAATGGATTTGTTTCAATTAGTAGTCTCAAAGGCAAAGGGAAAAAAAGGATTGATGTAATTCCCAGAGAATTATTAAGGAATATACAGGTATATATGTGTACCATTGTTTACCTTTATCGGGTCTAATTAACATTTTATACAAAATGGGGAATTAAGCTTTCCCCAGTTAGTCCTTAGAGATAACATGTGATGATGTTTATTACTGTTTAAGTCTCGAAACATAAATTATGTTATTCTGCTTGTTTGTTTAATTAGCTTTTGCACATAAAAGCCAAAGGTGAGAAAAGCGGGTGTAATTGAAAAAAAAAAGTAACCAAACGAATGTATTGTGTAAGCTAAGGGGAGCCTCACCCACCACTGGCAAGGTTACCCACAACTACGCTGAGGTAACACTTGCAACCATCAACTCATCATCGTGTCTGTAGAAGCAGATGAGCTTTGTGCCCTTTCTGGGAATGAAGGGACGCCTTTTAGAGGCAGAATGTGGGTGGTGGTGCCGGGGTGGAAGAATGTCCTGTTGGGACAACATTACCCCTCGATGTGCAGGGTGGCACGGAGGACCAGACTTGGAGTGGAAAAAATCGGCCATGAACTCTACCTAATCCAAAAAAGCCCTGTAATGCCCACCTCTGCCCGTGTCCCTCTCTGGAGGACTGGCAGTGATGCGCCTGCTCAACTCAATTAGCGAACGACAGCTGAGAAAGCTGCTCCAAATGTGCCAAAAAAGGACCGAAATTGAAAACAAGATTGGAGTGGCGCTTCAACTTTTAGCCACGGACTCTCCTTGCAAGTCAGTACCATGTCACACCGTTTCAACTCTGGAAGTCAGGAAACGTGTGTGTCTTTGGACAGTCTGCAACCCTGTCTGTAACACTGTGCGATCTAGTAGATCACATCAACCCTGTTTTGTGAGAGCAATGACTTTTGTATGTCTTTTTTGTTGTTTTTGTTTATATGAATCTGAAGCTCCTGTAGTTTAAGTGTAAAGAGGCTGTTTCCAGTCACTGTGATCCAGCTTTTTCTTACCATCAGCATGTAGTAGTTGACCAAACATGGTACTTTATCTGTATGCTCTCAAACCCGAGCCAGCCACAATCTCCACTTATTGCTTTTTCACCTTGTGCTGTTTTCTGTCCCTCATTATACAATCACTTGCTGATGCTGGACCTCTTCAAAATCACTGTCCTCAGGTAAACAAGAGTCGGTCTGTGACAGGAGGAAATATATATATATGAATATATATATATAAATAAACACTATATCAAATCACATTACATTTTTGTTTGTTTAGTTTTGTGGAAATGAATGACTACTGACTTTACGACTAATGCTTGTATGCTTTTAATTTTAAAGTCAGACATTTGCTGACATTATAGTGTGATGTTATCACAATACGTAGGAATTGTGACTGCATTTTCTCATTTATTCATCATTCAACTCGTGTGTGTGTGTGGGGCCTTTAATCTCGAATGCACTGCAACAATCACTACGCTGCCGTGAACGAGTAAACAAGGCGCCGAATGCTCATGTTACACAACACCGCCGCCACGGTTTGCACACGTACACATTCTGGGTCTACCATACGACGACCAAAAAGGTCAGGAGTTTTGAAGGTGAAGTGCAGTCGCCATGGTAACCAATGTTGACTCCCCTGTCTCCTAGCAACGGGGATCTAAAGTGATGTCAATGGAAAGCGTGCTATTTTCTCCTGACAGAATGATGTCACTCCTTTTGTGTGAGAGTGAGCAGTGGAAAAGTGGAAGTTTATTTCTATATTCCATATCTCTGTCCTCCTGTGGGAATAGAGAGAGAGAGGGGGGGTGTGATGCTGACATCCCATGGAATCAAAGACAAGGTGAGGGTAAACTAAAATAGCTGTCTGGGGATGATGAATCACGGGCCAATTAAGGGTGCAATTATGCTCCCGGTGCATATTTTGGTCCCCCATCACCCCTCCGAATCATCTCTGCATCTGAATGGAACTCAAAATGTGCTCTGATAGGTTTGACAGTGGGTGGAAGGGAGATGGATGATATGAGAGCATCGTTTCCCTCATGTGGCGTATTTTCTGTTATTAGATTTGGTCCTATTTTGGAGACTGCGTCGCTTTGTAGGAGATTAGCTTAATATGTGTAGGATGCCTTATGTTTAAAGTCTTTAGGGAAACCTCAATGTCCTGCCCAAGAGCACTGTGGAAGTGTGTGAAGGGTAAAATAGCGAACACACTGTCACATACAGGCTATGTCACGTCTAGATTTGCCGAGAGGATCATGCCTATCCAATTGCATGCAGACTAATAGGATCACAGCGTAGTTATCTCATCTGACCCGATGGCTTTTTCAATAAAGAGAGCAGATAATCGTGAGGTTATGGAAGGACAAAGTCAAAGACTGAACGATGAATAATAAAGCAGGGCTGCGAGCTCTGTGGAGAGGAGCCTCCAGTCATGCCCGGCATTTAAATGGCTCTAGATATGGTCATAAAAACACCAATCTGCTCGACCCCTTGATGCTCCGGCGCTGTCAGAGACAGAACAAGTAGCCGCGGCGGATGCAAAAATAGCTGCGGGCCTGAAGTTTGTCGTGTTCAACGACCTTAATGTTTGCTTTTCTCTGACTTCGGTTGCTTAGTGTGAGGCGCAGAAAAGTGGACCTGTTGTTGATTCCACCACTGTGACACAGACACACCGAGAAAGAAGCCCTCCAACAGGATTGGAGCTATAAATAACTCTATGGCGGCACTGCAATATTAGTGGGTGGATTAGGGGAGAATCGTCACTGTCTATTTATAAACCCAATGCAGTCAAAGCTCTCTGTCGTGGGTGATTCACTGTGAGTGGGTGGGAATAAAATGGAATTCATAGTTTAGTTGTAGTCTATATTCGTCATAAACTCATTCCTTATTTGTATTGGGCATTTATTTAACTGCACTGCATTTGAATAGATATTTCTGCTCCATTGAACAATATGACTGACAGCTTTCAGACTGCAGTGACGCTCTACAGGCCCTGCCAAGCAGACTAACATCAGAGGTAGGAAGGGACTCAGCATCGAGCATCCTCGGGAAAACATTTTCAGGGATAATCGTGTCTCTCGGTATGCTGCTGCCACCTAGAGGTCATAAAGATCCCTTTAGGGACAAGGATGAACATGACAATACCCACACCAGAGTTTGTAAAGCCATGTGTGCTTACTTAAGCATCAGGTTAAGGGCAGATTTTGAAGTTTAAATGCAATTTGAGGACGAGATGAAAAGGAAGAGAGGATAAAAACATGATTAGGTGTCCACACCTCTCCTAACCAAACAATCAAGCAAAAATAAGACAGAGAAATGTAACCCAGCAAGACTACATGTTTATTTAGAAATCACATCAGAGAAAACCTCGCTATAGCCATACAAGAAAACTTTTTTTTTTCCAATCCTCCAATAAAGAAAATATACAATAAGATGAATGTATCAGTCAATAAAATAATAATCATGAAGTAAACAGCAAATAAAAACAATGGCCGAGCAATAAAATGGTAAAAGTGATCAAAAGATTGATAACAATATTCTGTCACGGCCATTGACGGTACACTGCATTGACTTAGGGATGTGGATGGTGTCAGTGTCCTTTTCTGTAGAGATGTCGACCTGCGCTGTCTTGCACGGCCCTTTAAAAGGCGAGCAAAAACATGAACAGCGTTGCTAGTAAAGGCTGGACCATTCTGGTAACGCCTGCAGGCATGCACATTCTGAAATGGCACAATGTAACACACACAGGGCCACGAAGCTGTGGTACAACCCATTCCAAGAATAACCCAAAATGTCAGGGAGATTGAGATGGTTTTTTTTTCACAATTTGACATTTTGATTGCAATCTTCACAGGACGCTGTTGATAGAAAACGAAGGCTCTGGCATAGTCAAAGGACAATGATTCAATTATAAAGAGTAGAACACCATTAAAGCTGGTTTGGATTTTGTGTTGTAAGAAACAAGTCATTTTATGACCAAATGTGCTCAAAGCCTAGGATTATAAAAAAAGAAGATGGGTCACTGTCGTGAAAGTAGTTTAACGATAGCTGAACACAAACATATTTTCAGTGTGTCGCTAACATTGTAACTGTTGCATTAACTGGTAAAATACTGCTATTTGTTATTTTTCCTTGCCGTTGTTTCAAAGACCACTTTCAAGCTCTTGCATGACCCATCCTCTCATAATCCTGTCCTCACACTGGCAGGCAGCCAGAGAATGTCTCCGTTACATCTCAAGACACATTCCTCCCCAGTCCACTGAAGACCCGTGGCTGGAAGGTACACGCTCCTCATAAGTCATCGAAGTGACACGCCGCTGTTCGCACGGCACACCACACGGGCACGAATCCATGGCAACAGATGGGAGAGTGGGTGAACTGAATTAAATTGTAGGATTGTTTGGATGACTGTCCGCCGTTCCGGTAATCCCCTTCACGCTATTAAACTCCAAGAATTGGACACTTAAACCCACGTTGTGTACATTTCATACCAAGATAAACGAACACGTTGTGAGCCGGATCTAAATGAAGCACCTAACGTGGTCAAACACGACGATGAATCATGACGCATGACATCAATCTGTGCGGTTCTTACTGTATCATTTTGGACGTTAACATAGATTTTTAAACACCATTACATTAATTACACTACCGGCTAATAAAAACTGATATAGATACAACAGCTATCATGGTCTCGACTGCATCCTGTGCTCACCAGTGACAGACAGAGTGAAAACATAGAAGCACGAGCTCCACGGAAGCAAAATGTAGAGTGACACCTCCATCGGTTCATGTAACGTCACGTTACTTTGCCACTGAACACACTCTCTACTGCCTCCAGTTTTCTAAATAAACAAAAACAACTAGGTGGTGGTACTGACGATCATCATGCATGTGTTTAATTACCATATGGAAAAGTGTGGAGCATGCCTTGTGAGGTGGTGAAACTTCTGTGAGTGCGTTTGTAACTCCCTATCTGTGTACCGAGCTGCTTCGGGGTGCTTCCCCATGACACACACAAACAAGGAAGTATTTTTGGGGATGCCTATTCAGCAGGGGTAGAGCCAGCGAACCATTCTTCTAATCAGCAGAGGTCGAAGGTCATAGGCCAGAGACAATGAAGGGGGTGTAGGGGTTGAAGCCAGAACTTCACTGACCACGAGGTCTGCAGGTGGTGGTGTGCAGCGCGGAGGCAAGCGGATAAAGGAGAGGGACAGGAGGACATGGGAGTGACCTTTCCCTCACAAGTTAATCCGAGGTTTAGGGGCTCATGAGTTGTCTGAGGGGATGTGCTCCTCAAAGCCCTCGCTCTCCCGAACCAGCGCCCTCTCCAGGATGACGCGCCCCTCCTTGTACCGCTGACTGTCCTCGGTGGCAAACTCGTAGATCCAACCCAACTTGCTGTTGCAGTTCTTGCAGCTGACGTCCCTCACCATGTGTCTGCCGGTGAGCATCACTCTGTCCTGCACCTCGCTGTACTGGAGGTTCACCACCTGTGAGGCACAAGCACAGAAATGTTGAAGCTGGGAAAAAGTTGGAGTCTGCGTACCCTGTTTGACATTAGAGGCAAACGTCATAGGTATATCTATAAATGCCTCTGTACCTTGTTGAAGAGGAAAGCTCTGCCCGTGGCTCCTGTGAAGCGTGTCGAGATGAGCTCTGACCTGTTGGTCAGGATGGTGTCACAGTTGGCACAGGAGAAGAGGCGAGTCCCGCCAATGTGGTCCAAGAAGATGCGTCCCATCGTCAAATCTGTGGGAGGGGCTGAACTAAGGCTAAAACAAGAGGGAGTGGAAAAAAGAGCTGTTGATTGTTGGAGAGTTCAATAAACACAGGAGTTAACTGTAAACAGTATATAGACAAGTATCACTTACAATACAATATCTTAACATTGGCCATACACAATTGTGAACTCTGAGGTTTTTTTCCATACCCTTTATAACACTCCTTTGACATAGCTGGGTATGTGGGGCTATTGTGGGCAATGTTGTAAATCAATGAGCAGTTTGTGACAGTTTTATGGTCACACTGGATGTTTAAGCCTGTGAAGATTCTCAGTCATCCGGGTCGTGTATATCTAGATGTGTCAAGTCAAAGGCAACTGCATTAAGTAACCACAACGCAACAAGGGCCATGTAAGGCATTTTGGGTTCGGTTTCGTTTTATAATGCTAAACTATCCGTGTAAATTCAATGCAAATTGGTAGAAGTTATCACTTTGAATATCATTTTTTTTGCAGGCGATACAAGGCAATATGCGGCTACTTAGCGAGTTACAGAAATACCGTAAGTTTATAGTTGAAAGTCGCAAAAAACAACATTATATTACAGTATGTCCTGTACTTTTAGGTTTTATTGATACCTCCTCTTGCCGTAGTAACTCTTTGTAGCGCATTTGACTGATTTCAACAAGTACTCTAGTTCCTGGCTGGCTTGTCAAGAGGACTGACTGTAGATGGCAGCTGCGCTTTGAATGCTGCTGCAAATAGACGTTATTATGAAGAATGATAAAATGACACCTCTTCAAAGGATAAATACTTTCGACGAAGTGACAAAAAGAAACTCGTTTGCTGTTTTCCGTCGAGGTTGGCAGAGTAGTTTCGTACGGATTAAGCAAGTCCGGCGAAGCTAACGTTACGTTAGCACGTCCAGCTAACAGCGACAACGACGGCAAACTGTGAACAACAACAACACGTATATTTCTGCTTACCTCCGAAACCACGGCTTACTAACTTTTCAAATTCGGTTTAGTGACACAATGTGTCCCCACTGGCGATGATGTCACCGGTGTTTAAGGTATATTTAAGACGATAATATGTTGTTTTTACCGTCGACGTCGTGGCTTTGTTGTTCTTTTTCAGCTGTTCCTGTCTGCTGCGCTGCTGCTCCGAGCCAGTATCAACATCCGGTCATGACGTAGCAGCCAGCGCTGTAGCGGCCTTCTACCACAAGGGGTCAGCAGAGCGGAGGAAAAACCTTCACGTGAGTCTTTGGTGTCAGATGTAAAACATATCCAAGGTGAGCAAAAAATACTCTCTCGTACAAAAGTATTACCATCAAAATATTATCTTAAATTTACCATGAACTACTGGGGTGCTGGAATAGAACCGAGTACCCATCGTTAGTATTAGTAGCAACTTTGCTTTTTGAGCAACCAGAGCTTTTTGTTTTTGAGCAATTTTTGCAAGTTTATTTGGATGCAACACGTTTTGCTGCTTGATGAAAATCTGATAACTCCACAACATCAAGATAACCTGTTATTTTACTCTCTCTTGACTCCAAGGGTCAGACTATCTACAAAGACAATCTAAGGACAAACTCATAAAGTATTTAATGATCATATCACATAACGTCTCCAAAACTGAACCAGTCAGTTTTCACTAAATTGCTCGCTGTTAAACATAAAATTATATAACCCCTGTCTCATGAATGTTCTGAACTAAATGTGAAAAAGCGCTACGTTAAAATGTGCTATCCTTATAATTTGCATAGTTTTGTCAATATTATTAATGGTGCACTTGGTCAGTAAGCAATATATTATTAAGAGATTAAGAAGTAGAACATTTATGGTTGTTTGAGCTTTTTTACACCCAAGTGAGTTTTATTATGAAAATGGAAAATCTCTCTGGTTACTATCACTGTGTCCACAAACTCTGTTCATTGTTCCTTGAAATAATGGAGCAGCTCCAAGTTGTGTCTATTTGATCATAATTTTATTTGTATATCAGGATGTACAGTGTTACTCTGTGTCCGTCAAAATTAACTTAATATCTCACTGGTTTAAAATCCATAATCCATAATATAGTGTGGCTTGTTGCAAATGTAAGGCAGTGAATAATCTTTTAGATTCACAAGAAATATGGTGACACAGACACACAAATGCAGAGATAGCAAAGGCGGTTGCATGACTTGTAATTTGACTGATTGTTATCCAGATGAGCTGATAAGAGGAAGACACTGCTGAGAATATAAAAGAGTGAGTTCTTCAGTGTTTAAGGGATTTTCCTCTTCTATTCCTCCCTAAAACTTTGCCCTCTCTGGAACTCTTTTTCTTCTCCACACCCTCCACAGGTGTCCTCTCACAGTCGGCGACAGCTTACAGTCATTCTTTCTCTGAGGCTGAGGGGAAAAAAACAGACCGTCAGCGTGGAAGGCACTCAGTATCTAACCATCATGACGAGATCTGCTCTCCTGATTCTGGCAGCCCTGGTTGGATCCTGCGCTCAGTTTACAGGTAAAGTCATGACATGTTTGATTTGTGGAGTGACTTATTTTCTGCTGATGCATGTTGTCCCCTAATTTACCACTCATTTGCCACAATGTAGAAAAAAAAAACTGTTTTCTTTCAACTACCTGTTGCTTAACTTGTGTATTACAAAGTGTTACACGATGTGAGATATATGTTGTTTGTTGCCGAAGTACTCAGTATAAAGTAAAGTTTATAATATCTCTTTTAGTTACATATACAGTAAATATCCACTGTCCTGCCATGGTTTAACAAAAAGATCATTTTTAGATACTTTACTATGTTAAAAAAGCTAATGTTTTTAGGGAAAAATAGAGGATTCAATGATTTCTCTTATCTATTCATTTTTTTTTACCTTTAAAAATGTTTCTTCTCTCCCCAAATGTATGAAGTAATTTTCTCAATTGTAATGTCACATTTAGAGGCCGCCAACGTTGACGTAGGAAAAGATGAACTATCAACAGAGAAGGTGCAGTAAACCTAATACATGTATTAATAATGTGCTCTACTGTATTTCATCTGATACTGTATCAACGACCGTCTGAGGAATTATTTTTCTTTGGAACAGACGGACACTTACATGCCAGTACTCTGCTCGCCAACACCTGCCTCCTTATCCCCGTCGACTTCAGGTACTCAGCAGTCATAATCAATAATCATGTTGAATGCTATTGTTTTCTAAAACCTGTTATCGATACCCAATGACATCGTCACCTCTTGCTGACTTCCCCTCCATCAGTTCATGCTCTCAGACCTGCCGATATCTCAGCTGTTCATGTCCTGGGAGCTCCACTCTCTCAAAGGTAAACACAAACACAATGTTCATGTATGTAAGTAATGCAAACACAATAAAACCTTCATCAACCCTCCATCACTCTGATGAAGTGTCTATCTTCATCATTAGGGATAAAGCATCCAGAGTGGTCAATCGAGTCACCGGTGAGTCTATAAACTCTCACTCACACCTTTTAAACACTGAAGCATGCGTATTATCATATATAATGCCAGTTTTAATACAATTCCTACTGTATTATATGTATCTATGTGTTATTTTGAAGTTAGTGATCAGTATAAAGTGTGAGCACTTTCAGTGTATTTGGATGATTTCCTATTCAGTTCAAGTTTCTGGTCCAGGGCCACGCTTTGTACACTTTTACAGTAAAGATAAGACGGATGGCCATAAACACGGGTTGTTGACCTTCATTTCACATAAAAGTCAGAAAAACTAGCAAAACAAATTTCACCAGCATCCTTTCTCACAACAGCAGTTTCCACATAAGCCACTGCCTGACTGCCTGACTGTGTCTCTGTGTGTCGATTAGAGTTGCTGTCCATGTTTAACCCCGATGTGATCACCCAACGTGTGGATCGGACCTGTAGAAGCTTGTTGGAGGAAGCTGAGGAACTGTCCCTCTCGTTTTCATATCAGGTATGCAACCTCGTAAAGCTTTTACACTTCAATCTTTCTAGACTAATTGCCTTTGGATTGAGCCAGGCCAGCAAGAAGCTTCTGGTTTAACGGGCGTTTTCTGTCTTCTCAGGTGACGGACTGGAAGCTTGTGCTGCTGTTTGTCTCGGCAGATTCCCTGTGTGCCTGTTCACCACATGTAAGACTCCTCACGAGAGCAAAATCCTCCTTGATGTAGCACACGTACGTGTTTGTAAAGGATGTGCTAAGAGCTTCTATGTCCTTCAGGTTGCTGCAGATGTTCAAACTGTTGTGCAGGAAGCAGAAGAAGCTCTGCAGTTGTTGCAGAAGAGGGTATTGTACATTTTGTTTTCCCCACAGCAGATAAAATGTAATGAAAAGGTAATTATATGCTGGGTTTATGTTTACAGTTGCATCGTGCATTAGTTCACGTTGTGGTCTGGAGCACGAACCATCAGCAGGACACGTGAGTGAACTGTATTTCTGAACTATAGTGACCTATAGTCTACATTTATTTTGATAGAAACCCTGATTTTTTCCATATTTCCACGTAGGTGTGAGTGTATGAGCGGTAAACGCCTAAACCAGCGACTTCACAAAGCAACTCTCCTGAAAACACTGCAGGTCAAATACAGTCAATACTTGTGCGCTCATGGCTCCTCCGAATCATATTTTGCTTCTTGCTTGACACGTCTCCTTTTGTTTTTCAGGACTCTCTAAGTCATGTCTTGGAAAATCCACAGCGGCACAGCGAAAGGGCAGACTTCACGGCTGTGTTGCAGCCTGCACCCGTTATCCTTGAACACATCCCAGATTCTGTAAGTAGAGAAAAGGCTACTTCCAGACGCCAGTTATCACCTGTAAACAAACTCCCGGTAACATTGGATGAAAGACCCTTGAAAAGGCTAATGTGTAACTAGCGTATATCGTGTGATTGTTTCCAGGAGAACACATGGTCTGACCTGAGCCAATTAGCTGTTCAGCTATGGACAAACATGGTAAGTTCTTATTGTACAGTGTGTTTATATATTAGACTCTATCCGACAAAACCAGCAAGCCTTAAAAATAAAACTAAATTGTAAAAATGAGCCAACAGGGAAGAAGTTATCAAAATCTCTGGAAGTAAAAGTAACGATGGCAGTGAATGTTTATGACTGTGAGGAGAAGATTAGATATGAGATGTAAAGATTAACTTGATGAGATTATCCTACAGGATGACTCTCTCCAGCTTTATTCATTCGGCATCTAAATGCCGATACAAGAGTTGTGTTATCAGTGCTGTTTGAAGCTGCGTGGTCATTGGCTGCGCACAACGGTCCCTACATCTTAACCAATCGTGACTTTTCCTCCTGCAGCTTCAGCCCTCGAAAGGTCAGGCAGAGGTCACGGACACGAGTGTTGTCAGTATTCCTTGCCCTACCCAGGTGAGACACGCCATCCCATAACACTGTCACATTTAGTGCTCAAGTAATAACCAATATCCAGATTTTAAATTTGAGAATTTGGTTGAAATTATGTTTATCCCAGGAGCGACCTTTCCTGCGGACACAGAAGAATTCCCCCACCGAAGGCCAAGTTTACAGCGAATCCTCCGCTCTCAACGATCCAGTAAATCCTTCAGGTTCAGAACTACAGATTAGAATGACACACACATTCAAACCTAACTGAATTCACTGTATGTTTCTCAGATTATGGGTATGGAGATGCCTTGCACCGACCGCAACCCGTCTCCGTCTACACCCACTTCAGGTAAAACAAACACATTTAGTTGTTATTCTGCTAATGTATCTTAGGAAATGAAGTTCAACCAATAAACCACTTTATTCTGTGTGTAGTTCATGAACTCAGACCTGGAGATATCAAGGTGGTGGCAGCAGTAGGCGACTCTCTGACAGTAAGTGCTTTTTTGTGTATATATATATATATATATATATATGCGATTGTTGAAACCCAATGAAACACTGAGGGCAGATTACAAGGCTTGAATGGCACTTAAATATTCACTTCAATACGGTGAAATGACTTGCAGACCCCCAGAGCTGTAGTATAAATGCTTCTTGTTCAATAAAAAAACATCCTCTAGTTCCACTCATGGTCTCACGATGTCACATCTGATGTTTTCCTCCAGGCAGCCAATGGTGTGGGCGCAAAGAAAGACAACCTCCTGTTAGTGATTAATGAGTACAGAGGACTGTCATGGAGGTAAGATAAAGATAAAGATAAAGATGAAGTACACCTTTGTTCGGATTTTGTCAGTGTGGGAAAATACTTCAGTTCATTTGGTCATTTTGTGAGCTGCATTTTTAACCTGACAAGCTGTTTCTTCCATTTTTCAGCATCGGTGGTGATGAAAACATAACCACTGTGACCACTCTGCCAAGTATGTTTATCTCTTATTTATCAGTTTTTGGTATTACCAAAAAATTCAAGGACATAAGAATTGCTTCTTTGAGGTTTATCTAATCAAATATCAGATGTCTATCTTTTGCCGGTTAACCTCTGTAATTATGGCTTTATAGCTTTATAGGCCTTACTGTTCAGCAGACATCATTTATGACAGGGTGACCTGAGACAGCTATATATTTTAGGATGCCTTTCATCATCAAGATGTCACACCTTAAAATGACATAAAACGCACAAAAATAGAAGCTGTAAGTTGCTTCTAGTATCATAATCATAGAATAGCACGGTGAATTCATCTGACCTGCCCTGTGTTTGTGGTCTGCAGACATCCTGAGGGTGTTCAACCCCTCCCTGACCGGCTTCTCAGAGGGGGTAGGTAACGAGGACTCTCCTAAAGCCTTCCTCAATCAGGCTGTGGCAGGAGCAACGAGTGGGTCAGTCATCATTTTACTCTCATTCTTATTTTTCTGCACACCAGAACTAGAATTCTACCATTCAACCGTTTCTTTTTTCAGTGACATGGTGCAACAGGTGCGCGTCCTAGTGGACAAAATGAAAAATGATTCGGTAAGTAGACAGTAGAACCACATGCAAATATAATCTGGTGTAAACTTTTATGTCCACCATTACCAAATTACCCGAACGTCTACCTCTTATCTCCTTGACAGCGCATCGATTTCCACAACGACTGGAAAGTGATCACCATGTTCATAGGCGGCAACGACATGTGTGACTTCTGCACGGACAGCGTGAGCAAAAAAAAAAAAAGATGAACCACCAAAATAGTTGTTTATGATTGGCCAGGTTCCATTTCATACTCTGGGTCTTCCCGACTCCCACAGGTGTTCTTCTCACCCAGGAACGTGGTTGGTCGTATCCGGCAAGCCTTGGACATTCTCCACAGTGAAGTATGTTCTCATCATCTTGCTCAAACACACAACCTCGCTGCATTTTAGTCACTTCAAAAGCAGAATCGAATAACAGCCTATAAACGTTTATGCTTTGTGTCATCCAGGTGCCTCGGGTCATTGTCAACCTGATAGAGCTGTTAAATATCGTACCGCTGCGTGATCTGCACACAGATACATCTCTGGGGTGTCCCACCTGGTTTGTGAAGTCAGTGAGTTTTTTTGGGGGGGTGATGAGTGAGACCAAAGAATGACATTATTTCACAGTTGTCATGTTTATACTTCAGATTAATTTGCCCCTGCGTACTGAAGCCGAAAGAGGGATCGTCTGAACTTCAGAAGGTCAACGACCTCAATAAAGCATATCAGGTACACTTAATCTGATCTACATCATTTAACATCCATTTCAGAGCCTTAATCATCGTCTGGCTGTCAACTCAAAGTGACCAACACTTGATGACACTTATGTATTGCTCCGTTTGCATTCTCTCCATCCAGCATGCTATGAGAGAGCTCATTGACTCCGGCCGCTACGACACGCACAACAACTTCACTGTGGTGCTGCAGCCCTTCTTCAGAGAGGTCTTCCTTCCCAAGTTAGAGGTAACGCGCGTGAAACATGATGTTTTTATTCATTCATTTGTTTTAGTGTTCTTTCTCAAAATGCTTCCTTTCTTTTTTAAAAAGGACGGCCGGCCCGATCGCTCGTTCTTTTCCCCCGACTGTTTTCATCTCAGCCAGAGAGCTCACACTCTCATGGCTCAGGCTCTTTGGAACAACATGGTACGATCTGCTTTACAAGAAGACATTTAATTCACCTGTGTATTGTGGCGTGTGTGTGTTTTTTTTTTTAAACTGACTGTCACAATCTCTAGTTAGAGCCGGTGGGCAACAAGACTTTTACACAAGACTTCGCGGCTGGCATCGATCTGAGGTGTCCCTCTGAGGTGACTGAGTGAAAAAAACGATATATAACATGTTTTTTTCTGTTATTTTTGTGTATTCATGTATTATATTAATTGTTTTCATTATTTCTTTATCAGACAAACCCATATTTTAGGACTGCTGTCAACAGCAACTACACCTTCACAGGCCCTCCCCCCACTCCTGCTCCTGCTACAGTACGTCATAGTTCATACACAGCACAACTTTAAACTGTCATTATATATGTTTATATATACTAAATAATTCATTTATTTATTTATTTTAGAATTGGGGCAGTGACTTTTCCTGTGTTAACACAGCTCCATCCAACTCTGTGCCCACTTCAGGTCAGCATTTCAAACTATTACCTAAAAGGAAGTAGAGATGTTTGATGTAAGATATGCTCATGTTGGTCTTTTAGCTCACAGGGTTCGACCAGCAGACATCAGAGTGGTGGCTGCTGTGGGAGACTCTTTAACGGTAGGTTTGAAATGAATTACTTCATGAGTGGTGCAACAAATGATGCAATGATTGCATTGAAAGAAGGACTAGATCAGTCTGTGCAACTAATGTAATACCAATCCAAAACTTTTGAGCCAGCACTGTTTAACATTTTCTTGTCTTGTCATTATCCACACACCATTTCTGCAAAATCCAGGTTGTCATATGTGGTATCTTTTATGTTTGGAGAGCATTATTAAAAGAGGGGTCAGAGGGCAAAACAGATCAATGATCAGTTCATATACCACCTTTTCTCTGCATGTAGGCCGGCTTTGGTGCCAAAGCAAAGACCCTCCTGCAGCTAAGAACGGAGTACAGAGGGGTGGCATGGAGGTGAGAGACTGCAAACAAACTATCTACATAATACGTCTATGCACATTGCATTGTTATCATTCTTTATGTATTGTTTGTTTTACATTCATAAAGCATTGGAGGAGACAAAACTCTTGAGACTGTCACAACTTTACCTAGTAAGTCCAAAGATCTATTGCTGTATATTGCGTAGCACCACTAGATGGCAGATTTGGATCATAACAAAAGTTCTCTGCAGTAATTTCCCTACTTTTTTAAAATAAGATATCTTGAAGAAGTTCAATCCTAAAATCAAAGGGATGTCAAAAGGACAAGGGAAGAGGCAGACTGGCTTCAACATGGCCGTGTCAGGAGCTAAGATATCGTGAGTTCGATCATTTCATTGATCTGTAAATCAGGTTTGAATGGTTCAATTTCATGTGTTGTTTTATGCATTTTATGCTGAAAAACTCTCACACAGAGGAGTGCCGGGGCAGGTCCGACGCCTGATCGACACCATGAAGAACGACCCTGTGAGTTTCATATCATGCCACCACACTAATAATACATGCACTGATGTCGCTCTGTGACCACAAATGTCCTCTTTGTTCTCTTTCTTTCTCGTTTTTGACCGAAATAGAAAGTGGATTTCGAGAACGACTGGAAGCTGGTGACCCTCTTCATCGGAGGCAATGACCTGTGTCAGTACTGCAACGACCGGGTGAGTTGCTCTGAGGAGTCGCCGTCGCATTGGAGAGGCAGGAGTGATCCAGTGGATGAAGGACACTGAAAGAATCTCCTGCCACGGCGCGGTGGCCAAATATCCCACAGTGTTGTGTGATGCCCTGTGTAGAGCCGTCTCATGATATCACTGTCCAAACAGGACCACGCACTGGAGCAGAATAATCAAGCTTTGTGAGCAGCCCCCCCCCCCCCCCCCCCCTAATTGTTTTATTGTGTCAGAGCAAGATGAGAGCAGACATGGTTTTCTTCTCAATGAGCACATTCTGTCACACAAACACATCCCCCTCCCTCCTCCACCTCGGCCTCTGTCTGCACGAAACAAGCACATGAGGCACAGTGTCGGGCCTTGTTCTCTAAGAGGCATAAACAACACAGAGGTCAGCGCAGACTCTCTTCATCCCGTCTCACTCCCTCCTCCTCCTCCTCCTCCTCCTCCATCTTCTTCCTCTCTCTTTCTCATTTTGTCTCCATTTCTCTTTTTAATCTCTCGCTCTCTCCTTCCATAATTCCCCTTGCAAAGCCACAGCCAGTGTAGTCTCTCTTTTAATGTTTGTGCTTTGAAGCAGAATATCAAAGCACAGCATCAATTTAAGATGAGCTCTGAGACTGTTGGTAGTGACAGCTCAGAGTTAGCTGTTGCTCGTGAGCTCGTACATGTTGCATGACACGGGCTCTTTTTGGTCGATGTGCACATTTTAGCTACAGACTTGGCCAGTTTCCCCCTGAAATGTGCCTTAATTATGCAGCTCGGCTGTGGCCACAACAGAGAAGACTTATAAGTGTAGGTAAAAGTGTGAGAAGCCATGTGGTCACTAGAGATTAATTTAAAAAAAAGCCTTGTGCATTGTGTTCATTTTATCATTCATTTTGTCTTAAAACTACAGGCGTCTTTGTCACCTCAGAACTACAGCTATCATATGATGACGAGCTTGGATATGCTTTACAAAGAGGTAAAGTAATTATGTTATCTACCAAGAAATAACTAATAAAAAATACTTTAATGGAAGAGAAAATATAAAGTTTTCCCTCCCAGATGAAATAGGCTTATTTCTTTTTGATTGTCTTCCCTTCTGGCTGTAGGTTCCCAAAACAATTGTCAACATCTTGGAGGTCCTAGAAATTGCAGGCCTTCGCAGGATCAAAAGGGACAGTCTCGGGTGCAATGTGTTGCAAAAGTATGCCCACCGCTACATGAATTAAGACCACTGGGTGTGAGGCAGATTGCTCCTTTGAATAAACAGCACTTCTCTTAATATTGACTTGATAACTAGTCTAGACAATGTTTATTGCAGGATACCTCATTACCGAATCAAATTATGTGCAAGAAGTAGCATCAATTCAGTGATTTAGTTTAAAAGTGGTTTGTTTTCCTAGATCAGCTGTTCATGTTTGCCCCTGATCCCCAGGTATATCTGCCCGTGCTTCTTGTTACCAGGAGAGGATTCCCTGGAGCTGGCCGAAGTCAAACGGTTCAACCGGGATCTGCAGGTTAGGCCAAAAATGTGTGACTTTTTGAGTTATTTCACTCACAGATTATTGAGCTTGTGTGCAAGATTTATGATGGATTGAGACATCTATGTAAAACTAGTCTGGAAGCGAATCATGGTCCATGGTACGCCAGAGGTTTAATTCATCTTTCAGAGTACTAGGATGCATACTATGTCTGCATTTTCATAGATTCTGGACCTTCAGGGAGGGAGAGAAGAATTTGATGGATTTTTTACATACTTGAACTTGTTGGTCTTTCTTTCAGGTTGAGACAGAGAAATTGGTGTATGGGAGCCGTTATGATAAGAGAGAGGACTTTGCCGCGGTCGTGCAGCCCTATTTTAGGAACACTGTCGTTCCTTTGAATGCTGTAAGTCTCACATGTAACCCTGAGCCTCCGCTGCACTCTACATACACAAACATATATGTGAGCTTTAGCACAGGAACAAGCCCTTCCTCCGAGGCGTCACAAGTACAGACATTCTATACTCAAGTAAAATACAGATACCTGAAAATGACAGCAATAAGTATTTGTACTTGGTAACTTCCCACCTCGAAGCACATCCTTCCTACTAATGCTGACTTTGTATTATGTCTTCTCCAGGATGGCAGGCCTGACAACACCTACTTCTCTGAGGACTGCTTCCACTTCAGTGAACGGGGACATGCTGACATGGCTGCAGCTCTGTGGAATAACATGGTGAGTCCGGCAAGGTGGACAACGAATGGCCAACTGGTCGACAGGTGAAGGGTTGTGTGTTATCAATGGGTGGATTATGAGACAATGACATGCAAAAGCCCCCCACCACCGTACCTACAAAGGAACAACACTTAATTGTTTAGTCTCTTTAGTCTCTTTTTGTTGATGTTTTCCTCCTCTTCGTGGTCATATTGTGTCTCTTTGTGGTTATTCTGTGTCTCTTTAAAGTTGATTTATGTCTCTTTGCGGTGATGTTGAATGTCTTTGTAGTTGTTCTGTGACTCTTTGTAGTTGTTTTATGTCTCTTTGTAGTTATTTTGAATCTCGTTTGAGTTGTTTTGTGTCTCTTTGTAGTTGTTTTATGTCTCTTTGTAGTTATTTTGAAACTCGTTTGAGTTGTTTTATGTCTCTTTGTGGTTATTTTGAAACTTGTTATAGTTGTTTTTTGTTGCTTTGTAGTCGTTTTGAGTCTCTTTGTGGTTCCGTTGTATCTTTGTGTGGTTATTTTGTGTGTTTGGTTGTTCTGCTCATTTGCATATTGAGAATATTTTGCTGTTTTGCATAGTCTTTTTGTGGCCTTTTCCCCGGTGGGCCCATTCAGTGATCCATCCATCTAAATGAGCACATCTCACTGCAATTTAGTCATATACTGAGCAGAAAATATACTGTTTTTATCTCTAGTTGGAGCCAGTGGGTAAAAAACAGACATACAACAATTTCACAAATTGCAGAAAAGGCATCAAGTGTCCAACTGAGGTAAGGAAACGGCAACAAGCACACCTCACATGCTGACCCTCTTATGATTTGACTGCATAATGTGTGCATAATGGCATGAATAAAATGTGTGTGATCGAATAGAAGACTTCCCCTCGTGTGTGTGTTCCAGGAGCATCCTTACATATTCACAAAAGTGAACAGTTTTCCCAGTTTGCCCATCACCACCACGACCACCACCACAGCAGCACCCACAACTCACAGCACAGCTCAGCCTCACATCCCTAAGTGCACGGACGACATGCCAGTGTGGCTTGCTGCTGTGCTGGCTGCAACAGGTCTTCTGATTGGCTGGGCCGTCACCTGGCTCCTCCTCTCCTGCAGAGCCAAGAGAAGCAAGCAGTTGATGACGGCTGCAGTGGAGATGAAGGGCACTGGGTTTTAAAGCGCTACTGTTTTTTTTTATTCATACTAGACTGTTCAAGGACTGCAACTACAAAACAACATTGCAATATTTAAAATGACTGTGGTGACAGTAAGGCAGATTTTCATAATAAGGCATGATGAGGTAGCTCTGTATGCTTATGACTAGAGATGTTATCGTCCTTGAACCAGAAAATAGCCCATTACTGGATGCAGAGGTGGGAAATTTACACCAGCCTTCACAAAGCCATGCAACAGAATGACAGCTATAAAATGTTGTAGCTGGTCTAACAACTTGACTTAATGAGACAATGCAGTCACCAACCACAACAAATCAGACACAGTAGATTTAATGTGCAAAATTAAAGACTGAAATTACTGGCTGCAAATTAACTTATTACTGCTGTATATATATTTAATTGTATTAAAAGGGTCTAAGGACGGAGGGCGTGGTATGCTGTACAGATTGTAAAGCCCTTGAGGCAATTTGTGATATTGGGCTATATAAATAAAGTCGACTTTACTTGACTTACACTTTTAACCAGGAAGTTGTGGAGTATACTCTTGGTAAATTTGAATAAAATTTTATGAGGCTATTTTGTGCAATGATAAATACTTGGAAAGACAATGTAATTATATATGTCTTCTTTTATATATATAATGCGTTTGATCATGATTGTATGATGTGTTTTTGGTTATTTGGAATAAATAATTTGCAAACATCCAGAGAAACTGTGATTGAGTTTGTTGGAGTGTAATCCTGACAGCCAGACGCTGACCAGTCCTGACATGTTGCAGCCTATCATTCCAGGAAATCTTCACCATTACACCATAATGGTATTTATTTTAGATACACAGGAAATACAGAAACACAAACCACCCATGCTCAAATGATTCTGCTTGGATCACAGCACACATCAGCCTGTATGTCTTAAACGTTTCCATTGAGATAACCCACTGATAAAATATAATAGAGGGTATTTTATGACATCCTTAGTGTTCTGTTTGTGTTGGAAATACAATCTACTGAAGTACAATTCTGAGCTATTTGTGCTTTGCTTGAGTATTTTAATTTTTGCCATTTTATTATTCTACTCCACTCCATTGTTTTTACCCCACTATATTTATTTTACAGCTGAAGTTATTATTGCAAATTTATTTTATTTTCAATCACTTTATAAAATATGTATTGCTACAAATAAAACTACCCAACAATGTATAAAATAGTTAATATAAGCCCCACTTGAACCGGCTACAACATTAACACATATGTTAACACATCAGTAATCAATAATTTAACTGTTATAATATAGTAGGATTCTTACAGGCAGGTTTTTTTTTTTTTTTTTTTTTTACACATTTGCATCCTACTGTATCTTTCTCCTACCCATATTTTTTTTTACATAATTTTCAAAAATAATAACATGGATGGATTTTGTATATTATTTATTTTAATATAAAGGTGAGTGGAGGGAAATAAAGGCCACTCTCAGGTTCTCTTAACAACAGCGCCTCCCCGTGTCCGCGAGAGGAAGCGAACCGTCCAACACTGTACCACATCAGTTTGAAGATGGCGGAGGGTGAATTGAACGTGGACAGCCTCATCTCTCGGCTCCTGGAAGGTGAACAATTTCAATACAGTCTTTCGTGTTACACACAGTTAGCGGCTTTTGTTCATTACGCATGGTGTAAGTTGTGTTCTGTAACTACCGCGGTCTGCCTCACGAAAACGCGAGGAAATGTGTTAGCTTGTGGGGCTAACGCCAGTCAATCGTAACGGTGTCTCCGGCTAGCTCTGGCTAACGTTTTCAGTTAGCTGGCCGTGTTTATAAACTCTGTCGGCGGTGAACGCCTACATGTATCGGTCTTCGCAGTAACTGCGACGTTACTTCTGGCAAGTCATTTTATGGTGTCGTGGCCACGTAATTAAACTTTCTGCCTCATGTTTTTGCCTTGTTCTGGCTTATTTATTTCTCAAATGTTGCACGGCTGGTTACGTTATGTCGACGGAAGGGCCATTTGTCCTGGCTGTAACGGTTATAACTGTTAAGTACGTTATTGTTAAGTTAGTTAATGTGTTAATCAAAACCATTAACACTGATTTTCACCTGCCCTTGACGTTTAATGTAAAGTTATGTTCCATCTGTGGTGCTGTACGTTGTTGTCATTTTATACTATTGCTATATCTATTGATGTTGCATTATTGAAGAGGGGAATCTTTAGACAGACTGGGTAAAGCAGTATAAATAGCCCCACATTAAAAATTAAAACACCAACATATGGATAACCCTTTCATGTGATATTGGATGCCACCATCACTACATCCCAGACTAATTTGAATTGTTGTGAGGTTGCATTTTTCACTTCTCTGTGTGTTTTTAGTTTCAGTATTGGGCACACGATTCCCTTTAAATTCTGTTAGTATTGGCACAGGTGAATAACAAAACACATAACATTGCAAAATTAGGTTTGAGCTTCTCTGACCTGCCCACAAAAAAACACACACATCTTATCTACAGTTTAAAGTTTGTCATCTTGTGTTGTTACGTCTCAGTATCGCTTATCGTACTTGGCAAATAAAGGGAGTTTTTGTTGCTGTGTGAAGGCTTGTTTTTGACAGAGGGAGGGATGTGCAAACATCATATTGTATTGGCCATCTACCTGTGCAAAGCGAAGGCAGGGAGTTTTTCCTTTTCCCCTGTGATATATCCTTTGAGTCAGGCCAGGCCACAAAATTCAGCCGTCCTTGGCATACTTTCCACCAGTATCTGTGACTCTGTTGGAGGGATGAGACACCAGGATGCCAGCATTGAAACACTAAGATTTGTTATTTATAGTAACCGTTGGAAAATACTGTCACACTGCAGCTGCCTTGTGTTTCTTGCAGTATGTTAACATTGCTACCAAAAAGGGAAAAAAAAAAATCCTTGCTTCACAGTCTGCAATCAACTTCTTGTTTATTTTCTAATCGTGAAACTTTTTTTTTTTTCTCAGATGGAAAGCTTGTTGATCCTTCACATGCTGTGCTTTCCTTGTTTCTCAGCTTGGATTGTAGTGACTTGTTGCTTGTGTTGCTCATATTTTGAATACAAGTTGGACGTGACAGCTTTCATAAGTGGTCAGTTGTACTGTGATCTTGTTGGTGGCTCATTAAGAAAAAAAACAAGTGACTACGTGTGACTAGCCTTATTGATTACATAATCCTTCAGCTTTGTTTTTGAACATGTGATCTTATGCTGGAGTTAGAATAAAGATGTGCAAATAAGTCTATTATGAATTGGCATTTTCTTTGACATTTTCGAGTGAAATGCCACTGCCTCCATGGAACTTGCTTCTTGGTGACTACGACGGGGGTGGTGATTTTTGTTTACTAAATTAGTCTCGATCAGTCCTCTTCAGTCTTGTTGTTGAAAATGCTCTCTGCAATTTAGCAGAAACCAAAGCCAGGCTCTCAAAATGGTCTGTAGGGCCTACCTTTCATTAATTCCGTTTTTTATTTTCACAGTATCCACATCTAGGTTTTCCTGTCTGGTGTACATTATTTCCTCCACGATTTGGTTCATTTTTTTTATGGATATAATAGCCTTTATGTAACAAAACCAGTTTTATCCTTGAACACATGCACAGAGTTACCATAACAGGAGACTAAATGAATTCTCTGCTGCTTACCCTCTAAACCAGATAACTTGAAAGGTCTGACTCGTAAGCCCTTATTTTGCCTCCCAGCATCACATAATAGCTTACTGAATGTTTTGCTGTCTCAGAAAATGTGAGAGTGCTTATTCATTGGAATTAAACTTTGTGAAACACTGTGCCACTCTCTCCAGACACATGGGCAGCCACACCATCACACACACAAACAGTGGTTTGGTTTATGATGGTTACAAATCATTGTCATTGCACCATTTTGGCCTTTGCCCCTCAATGCTCTAAAGAGTGTAATCTCTTTAAAAAGTGCCAGGCTGCAGAAGTGCGAACAGTGAAAGGTTGTGTGTTAAAGCCGGGCAAGGCTAAGCATCCGAGCTTAACTCACTCAGCACTGATGAGGCCTGGCCGTCGAGCGAAGAGCCCCACTTCTGCAATTTCATGCTTCACACCATGGCACATAGCTGTATGAAGCACTGCAGATACTGTAGATGGGTGATAAAGAAAATTGATGGTGTGAAATTAATGGTGTAGAGCAACGCTTGATTAAGGCTGGTGGAGCCCTAGAATAGTTCTTGGCACTTAGAACCGCCATCTGCGAGTCTCCATATTCCTTTAGGTCACTAATTTCTCTAAGATTTGGTTAGAAAGCATGATTCATGAGACAGTGAGGGGTGTGTAAGTAGCATGTGTATGCATATGTGTATGTGTTTGTTTTAAGCTTTTGGAATTGTTCTGCAAAACATCAGTTGATCCATTTTGAACTGCTTCCTGTTTGGTCATTTTAGACTAATCTGTCAAGCCTGAAGGAAACAAAATAATGAAGAAAAATGTGTTTTAAGAAACTTCCTCTCTTACCAAAGAGGCTCACCATCCTCGATTGGAGTCTTTAGTGTGCTTCTAGCTTTAAGGCCATACCAAAAAGCTTAGCTACTACATAATTCCTTAGCCATTGATTTGTTCAGCACTTTTGTTTCCATTCTCAGTGGTTCATATTCACGCAGATTGGTTGTTTGATTTACTTTTTGTGATGTCAAAGTGTGACTTAAATAAAGCTATAGGTGCCACCACAAAGCCCAATTAGGCACTGTTATGTCATCACTATACTACCACTGATAAATAAATAATTAATGATAATAATAACTTTATATAGTATCCTTTGAAACAAAGTGCTTCCTGGTAAAAACAAAATATTTTTAAATCTAAAAATGTAAGATACAAAACAAGTTTAAAATAATTACAAAAAGTAGTTCTACAAAAAGACAATATCTGAAATACTGCTTTTAAGCTTTCAAGTGGGAATGCAGTCTGAAGGGCAGGTGGATGATTTTGAAAAGTGTGTTCAAGGGTTGACTATGAGAACATTATTCAGACTAGTATTTATTTATTTGTATTTCTGCCTTTTATCTACCTTTTGCAAGGGTCACTTTTGCATAGTGGTTGCGTCATACTGCTGATTGTGCGCTTCTTTTTTGATGGAACCTAACTTTTGACTTATGCAAGCAACAAGGTGCCATAAGCATTTTTTTTTATGTATAATCTCACTTTTTTATATCTCTGATTATTTCAACTGCTGACTCTTGGCGACGTTTGCAAGTCTCGCTCTTCTTTTCGTCGTCATAAGATAAATCTGCTCCCAGAGCTGTGGCAGAATGCCAGAAAGTAGGCTTAAGCAAACAGTGCAACTACACAGCCAATAAACCCACACCAGTGCTGAAGATGCAAGCTGCTCTCATACTCTAAGCAGTGGGTTTCTTAAGCATGACTGAGACTTAGCAGCTATGAGCTACAGAGCCATTACACCCACAGCTCATCAGATTTTAAGATTGCCTACCGATTCGCCTGTTTTTCTCCCCGCTAGGTGAAAAATGATTGTATCATGTCCTCTTACTGATGACATTTTTCGGGTTGCAGGTGCTGCTGTGTCAACACTGTTGCTGATAGCACTGACTGTGAATTTTCTCTCCTCCAGTACGAGGATGCCGCCCTGGGAAGATAGTCCAGATGACCGAGGCAGAGGTGCGGGGCCTCTGCATCAAATCCAGGGAGATCTTCCTAAGCCAGCCCATCCTGCTGGAGCTTGAGGCCCCCCTGAAGATCTGTGGTCAGTGTTGTACATTTCTGGCCCTGTTTTAGGCCATTTTCTCACAACCTCATGTTTATTTTTGCTCCCCTGTCTCTCACTCTTGTAATCCTTTGAACTGTATAACATCCCTGTACTGGGACGTTTCTTCTATAACGGGTCAGAAATGAAAGTGTCAAATGTGTAGTGAAGTATCCCGACCGTATGACACTGCCTCAGCTAAGCTTGAGTCATAACAGGTCACTGTTACTCTCTCGACTTGACTACCCTGTAGTTGTTATAGAACAGGGGTCACCAATTCCTGTCCAAATCCGGACCAAGGGAGCACTGCCATCCAGAACGCAACGCTTGTTTACTCAAAAAGAAAAAAATTGGCGCCCTAGTTTGACATGTGACGCCAGCCCATTAGAGCCGTCTGGACCCTATGTGTTGCTCTCATACACTGTGTAGGTTGTTCTGCAGAGAGAACCAGGCAGATGTAGGCAAAATGTGGTGTTATCAAAAACAAGTTATCCGAGCAGAGTGGACAGAAAAGTATGCGTTTATTCTTCCAGCAATGAGCTCAACGAGAATGGTTTGTCTCATTTGCTGTTTGCCGTTTGTCTGTTGCGGTTGTCAAAAGCAATTTAAAACGCCATTGTGAAACTGAACACAGACACTTACCCGCAGCAGTATGAGGTGAGGACGCGGATCTTTAAGTGGTTGTTAAGCTCAGCTCAACCTAAAAGGGCACTTTATGTGTTTTCCTTTGAGGATGCTACATCTTTATGGATAAAAGGAATGTAGGCCTATGCAAATTCTAAGACAAAATGTTTATTGCACTTTGCATAGGCATTTTGTCAGTTTGTGTTCGAATTATTTTGTATCATTTTAAAAGGCGACTTTGTGCAATAACGTTTTTAAATTAACTGATTTAGTCTGGTAAAAGTCATGAAACCTGTATTTGTACATATCAAATTATCCCAACCCAAAAAGGGGAAGGAGGGTTGATTTCTCGACCTATTTTAGTTATAGGACATACACAGATTTTGTATCCCTGTCTTTCACACATATTATGGCCACACCAAATAACATGGAGTCCCTCTCTACAGTTAAAATGCTACCACTATAACACATCTCTGCACACTCCCACATGCTTTATCTCTTTCCCCAGTGTAGCGCAGCAACTGCAAACAACTCCAAACTGTCTAATATATGTACTAGTCCTTGAAAATACAGTACACAAGCACACATATAGTCTTTTACCTACACACAGTTCATTTGTTGCTGTCCTCATACCAGTTTCCTCCCACGCACATTTACTTTGAGATTGTTGTTATGTCGGCCTAATACTGTGTCGACCTCAGATGGCAGCATTTCAAGTGATCAGCGAGGTGATGGGAAGCAGTAATAGTAACCGTATTTCTCCTGAAATGTGTTGAGAGATGTCTGCGTTAGTTTATGAAGTGCCTTCTTCCAGGTAGACCTAACCCTGACTCATAGCTCAAATATAATACTAAAATATGCATGGTATTATTTGCCACTGGGTTTCTTTGTCTCTCCTTTACTTTCTTTGTTTTGTTGCTATAACCCTATCCCCAGACTGATTACTAGCCTTTAACCTACTGCTGTGACGACAGGCTTTCAGAGCGTCACCACATAATATACAGACCAAACAGCCAATGCTTTTAATCATTTACCAGGTCCACATGGATCAGGTTCTGCACGTACTCTCCCTCACGTTAACCTTAATATCACTGGCATACTTTTGCCCAAGTTGGCAGATCCAACACTGTTTACTTCCTCATTCAAACAGAATGTTATAACATTTGTGTGTTGTTGACAGTGGTGTTCCTTGTGCAGTGACATGTATAATAATAGTTGAACCTTCTTTATGAGGATGTGTTGAATTGGCACACGAAAGTCCACAAGCATGCATGCTATGTTTATACTGTTTATAGGTTTGCATTCTGTGGTAGCATCTATCATAGCTCTGTGTGCACTGTTAGGTCTGAGTCCAATAGACTGCCTTTAATTAAGTTAATTACACCTTTTTGAATGTAAATGCAAATTAAGAACTTTCTTACTTTATTATAAAGTTATATAAAAAAATACAAAGAACTACTTCAGCCATATTTTAACAATGATTTCACAGGCAGCCTGTTAATTCTTCCACATTTATTTTATTTCCTTTTGATGTGAATCAGGGGGTTCTATATTTATTCATTAGGAGACTGTTTTTTAAGTCTTAAATCAAACATGTAAAAATACTGCATACATTATTTTATATGGCATATTGTATTTTTTACAAAAAAAATGTAATTCGCATTTTCCTATTTTCTTTAATGCGTCATGCGGTCTACAACAGCAAAGTAGTCTTTATTACAGTAATGGACTGCACACTTGTGCTGTGGAGGAATTTATGGTTTTTTTTGTAATGTTTATATACTGAAGTGTCTCACAGAGATACTGGTATTATTGATCTGACTGCTTGTATTCTTGGAAAAAGTAGCTTTTCTGGTATAGAAAATCCAGGATACGATACCCTGAGTAGCATCGAGGTGCATGGAGAATTGTTGGCAGGTAAATTGTAATCTAATTGTGAGGTCAGCGAAGATTCACACATAATGGCTGGCATACTTGGGAGTCATAAGATGCACTGCTGTGCCCTTTTATTATAGAGTTCTATTCTCACCATTGTTTTTGTATTGGGTTGTCTTCTGAGACAAATTGTGTTCATTTATAACACTCACCTCAGGTCCAGCACTCCTTTTTTCTGCCAACTTTCAGCTTTTTGCTTAGCTCTTTAAACCCCAAATCTCTGCGCTGCTATTCTCGGACTGATTTACAACCGCAGAGGCCGTGCTAGGTAAATAATTCACTGTCATCATACAATTCTTTTTGAAAGGACAAGTGGGGAGCTGCCTGCCCCTTAGAAAGCCAGTGTCGGTGAATCTCTCAAATTCACTTTCAGTCATGCAACTCTTGGCGTGGAATTAAGGATAGTAAAACTAACCCGAGACGCCTTTTCTGGAGGCAGATGTTTTCAAACCGAAAGCCAATCAAATGGTGGTAGTTGATCTGGGTTTAACTGCAGAGCCGCAGCTAGCTCTGCTCATACAAAGTTCACCCAGCTCCTACTGTCTCTGCAGAGATTACAGTCTTTGTTGCCATGTCTCTGTGTTAAGCATTTATTTTCCAAATGTGGACTTGTTCCTGCATTTCTTTTCTGAGCAAACTTCCACTTAAATGAGTAAAAATGAATTGTTTATGCCTCATATCCTTTTTTGTTTTGATGCAAGCAAGAATTATTGTCCTGTGTTGTCCTCTGTATTTACTCAGTACTCTGTATTTACTCTGTTGTCCAGTATGTGTTGCTTTCAGCCTGCCAAGACTAAAAAAGACCTGTTTGTCAAAAACAGTATTTCCATTTTTTATGAAGTATTTGTAGCTTATAGCAGTTTCCAGCTTTATCTAGATAAGCACAATGCAGACATACAGTGTTATCTATGCCCATGAACAAAAAAACAAAGATATTGTTAATTTGCTATTGTGGCAGACTGACATTTAAATAATATTAATTGGAACACAAAAAGGACTGCAAAATCCTATTACTGTAAAACTGAAATCTTGTATAATTCTTCTGACACATGGATCCAGGGAAGTAAATTAGCACCTACCACCTGCCAAATATAGTTTAAATGCTGGCTATGGCAGAAAACAATGTTCAGCTTACTTGCCAAAATGCCACATAGGTTTTCCTTATTAAGAATTTTGCCGATCGCGATTTTTTGTCTGAGAACTGTCATTGAAAGCAACTAACTTTTTTTTTGCCAATGTCCCGAAAAGTGATTTCAACCATCCCGAATCCCCCAATTAATTATGTTATATAACATGCTTAGAGCTAGTATTAGGATGTTAAAATAGGTCATAATTGCCTCAAATAACTGCATTAATTAAAGTTTCTTTCCCAACAACAAAATGTGACAAGATTACATATGAACACATCATGAGAGTGCTATAATTAACCTAAACACTCAATGCTCATTAATAAGGAGCATTTGTTGAAGTCAATCACTCCTTTTTACTGAGTAGATCTTGAACGCATCATTATGCGAGTCAGTGCAACCTCTGTTAATGTTAGCGCCGTTGTAAGCAGAGACCCCGGCAGGTGAGCTGGTCACTGTGATTACTCTTAGCTGCATGCTGGGAATGTGGTCTGGTTCAGTTGGTTGCTACAAGCAGTTATAAGGTTTTTCCTCCGCGGCGGCCGATAGACCAGTGCATCTTAAATCGGACCTCCAAGCAAATGCTCTTGGAGCACTAGTGTTAACAGAGACCAACATTATCTGGAGCAGCAAGCAGTATCTGTTTGACAAAACGAGCCAAAATGAAGTCGCAGGCTTTAGGATTTTTAACTGAGAGGTGGGGTCTATGCATAGCCTTTCTGACCATGGGGACACTTAACAATCTATCACCAAGGCAACCCTTGATTGCTGCTCGACAGACAGCTGATTGAGATGTGTGCTTCCCTGGTTAAATAAAGGTAAAATAAAAAAAACATCTGAATCTGAATCTGAATTAAGAATGGGACATTTGAGCACAAAGCCCCGTTTCACAGCAGCCGTATTGACATGTCATGGCCGGGTGAACATGTTTGTAATTGATTCAATGAATTATGATCTCATTCTATATATCGTGTCACAGCCATTCTAGTGAGCCAGTATGCATAATGCCAGGGCCTAAAAGGAATAGGGCCATAATTAATTAGATTAATTGTACCTGTGTTTACTCTGCAATGACATGGCAAAATGTCTGGAATACAGCCTTTTCCTATCACAACCCTGCATATTATGGAATAACCATGGACATCAGACAGTCTGAATCTGTCAATTAAATGAAACTCTTTCTCAGTACCCTAATTTATGTCCTTGCTCCAAAACTCCCATTTGAATTTCCTTCATTACTCTGTTTTGCATCCTTCGTCCCTATTCCTACTTTCAACGATTCATACTACTTCAGCTTCTTTTTCATGCAATTTGAACTCTCATTCACTGCTTCATACTCATTTTGAGCCATAAACTATTCCACATCTTTTATACACTAACATTCACACCGCAATTTCCCCCAGAAATCACCATCTCTCATTTTAAAAGCCTTCCTGATTTCCTGACTATGTTGCTGGAGCAGTGTGTTAATACTTTAACATTTCCCTCATCAAAGTTTTTATATTGTATTATTAATGTGTGATTTTTAAGTTGTTAACATTGCCAGTACTTGCATCAAAACTCTTGATGGCAAACTGGGGCTGTGTGTCCAGGGCATTGATGGTGAAACAACCCAACTGGCTAAGGCACAACATGAGCCTTAGTATGAGACAGAGCTAGACTTCAAACGTTCAGACTTATACCTTTTAATCATTCATTTGCTCAGAAAAAAAAGTGTGTTTTTGCACGCCATCCAAAGACAGGCAAAAATAAGTACACGCCTGTTGCCATATAAGCTAGATGCCAGTTGTGGTTTTGGTTTGGTGCCTCGATCACTCCATGAAGTAGAAAACAAAATCATGCCAGGCACTCTCATGATATAAAGTTGCAATTTCTGTTGGTCATTTTAATCTCGAGGCCAGACATCTGCACATCTTAACAAGCCCTATTATTTTCAGTTTAATTTGTATTTGGTGCCATCTTGTAATGAAGTATTGCCATAAAAAGAGTGTGGCACATGAATTTGCTTTCTGTTTTGGTCACAATATAGCCTGTCATTATTGTCCTAGTCTTTATGGCGAGGCGCACTGCAGTCATCGCTGTCTGGAACATTTAGCCCAAATTAGAGCAGCTTGTGTCGGCGCGAGAAGATATAAAAGGAAGGAGGTCTTGGCTAGGTGATGAAGTGAGGCTCCCCTGTAGAGATCCTGTGCTTTTGGTAAGAGCTGCTCCGGCACATCACTGCTAGGCTGATGTTAAAAAGAGACGGGTTTGACCCTGTATCCTTGGAGAGTTGTTCAAATTAAAATTAGTTTGTGTGGATATGTGTATGTGCGTCCTCTTTGTGATTAACCTGGATTGTCAGCATTCTCTCCTGTCGGTATTTCCCGCGGGCCATGGCATTGATCTGGTGGCAGTTGTAATGGTTCATTTTGTGCATGTAGAGTTGCTGCTGTAGTTCCAGTAAAGGAGATGCATCGTCATATATATATCCCCACCAACCTGCATGTCTGTGTTCGGAACATCCAAATGGATTCAGGGAGATAGGGAGTTGGTGTGCATATATTCGTGGGAGTGAATATGTGGTTTGCAGATACAAACACTTTTTGCTTATGTTTTATGCCCTGCATTGGCTTTGATGATATTCTGCCATTTTCTGCATCCCTAATCTCTTCCCTTTAGCTCAACTATCATTAATTATTTTCTGTTTGCCTTCTGTCCCTCTTTTAGGTGACATCCACGGGCAATACACAGATCTACTGAGGCTGTTTGAGTATGGTGGTTTCCCTCCAGAGGCAAACTACCTTTTCCTGGGTGACTACGTGGACAGAGGGAAACAGTCCCTGGAAACCATCTGCCTTCTGTTGGCCTACAAGATCAAATACCCAGAGAACTTCTTCCTGCTCAGGGGCAACCATGAGTGTGCTTCCATCAACCGTATCTACGGGTTCTACGATGAGTGTGAGTTGAAATAAACCCTCACCCTGCACATATACACACAAAACAGCCCTGAAGCACATATAGTGAGGTTTTTATAATGTGTTTTTATGTGTTCCAGGCAAGCGCCGGTTCAACATTAAGTTGTGGAAGACCTTCACGGACTGCTTTAACTGTCTCCCCATTGCTGCTATCATTGATGAGAAGATCTTCTGCTGCCATGGAGGTAAGAGAACTCCCCTGGTCCCAAATGTAGACCGGAACTTATTATTCCCCGGTTCAAACCATAATCGCAGTAACTGTAAAATAACCTCGCTTATTTTCTATGTTAGGGCTATCGCCTGATTTGCAGTCGATGGAGCAGATTCGCAGGATTATGAGGCCAACAGACGTACCTGATACAGGTACTGTGTGTTTGTGTGTGCACGTAATTACTTGCATAATTACTGTGTTACATCAGCAAAATCAGCTGGCTCTTTAGCACCTTCTTTCCTCTACCCTTAATTTTCTATCTCTATCCCTCCTCTCCATGTCCATCTCAGGCTTGCTGTGTGACCTTCTGTGGTCCGACCCAGACAAAGATGTACAAGGTTGGGGAGAGAACGACCGCGGGGTCTCCTTTACCTTCGGAGCAGATGTGGTCAGCAAGTTCCTTAACCGCCACGACCTGGACCTCATCTGCAGAGCCCACCAGGTAATTATGAATGGAATGAAGGTAGAGATAATTGATGTGGAGTGTGTGAAACACATTAAGTTCAAGGCAAGCAAAATGACCTATGATATAGGACAAATGGTAAATGGCCTCATTTATATAGCGCTTTTCTCCAAAGCGCTTTACAGGAATGACTGACATTCACCCATCCACGCACACATTCACACACAGACGGCGGAGTCGACCATGCAGGGCGACAACCAGCTCGTCAGGAGCAATTAGGGTGAGGTGTCTTGCTCAGGGACACCAGGCACTCAGCTAGGAGGAGCCGGGGAACGAACCGGCAATCTTGCGGTTGCCAGCCAAACGCACATCCATTAGTTTGTGCGTATTTCGGCTGATGCAAAGACACAAACACAAGAGCTAAACCGCATATTAATATTCCTTGTGCAGCAGTGTTGTCCAGTGGATGTCTCTTTTCAACCATCAACTTAATTTAGCACTCAGTTCTAATCAGGCAAAACGTTTGCTGCAGTAGGTAGCATATAGCTACTTACTGCAGGTAAGCTACTGTTTGCATTTGAGACACTAGCATCTGGTATCTTTACCCGATGGATGACTAAAGCGATTATCAACATCGGAATGTATAACTTTTCTATAACACATTAGTTATTTCGGCACTGCGTTGGGCATTTCATATTGATTCAAGTGTGGGTGGTTATAGACGCTCAGCCACGGTAGCAAAGTTGGATTCTAGCTGAAGATCTGTGTCTTGGTATTGATCTATGTAGGCGGTGAGATAATGTCATGTGTCTTCTAACAGGTTGTGGAGGATGGATATGAGTTCTTTGCCAAACGCCAACTGGTCACACTTTTCTCTGCTCCAAACTACTGCGGGGAGTTTGACAATGCAGGCGGTATGATGAGCGTTGACGAATCCCTCATGTGCTCCTTCCAGGTAGTCTGAAACATAAGACTAATTTCCTGTTGATATTTGACTTAATGTGATCTCAGGGACACTTACACATGCATCTTCTCTCTGTGTTTGTCATTATTTAAAGATCCTAAAGCCCTCAGAGAAGAAGGCCAAGTATCAGTATGGCGGCGTAAACACTGGTCGGCCCGTCACCCCGCCCCGCACCACCCAAGCCCCCAAGAAGAGGTGAACGTACAGCCTTGGCTCTCCCCCTCCTTCTCACCCTGTCCGCCCCTGGTCTGCCATCACGGCAACCCCTGTAACTCCCCTGTATAGCGAAGATACAGGGCTTATCTAATTGCCCAAATCTTTCTCCTCTCTCTTCCCCACTCACCCACCTCCTCCCCATCTCCACTGACAGCTCTTTTCTTAATGTGTATGTGTACATAAATTTGCTGTGACCAATCTGTTTTATGTTTTGCCTGTTTTTCGGTATTTTTGATATTATTAACGGATAATCTTTCGTGGTTTTACTTCCGATACCATTTGAGGGTTTCTGAGGTTCTGTGTCGTGTGTGAACGGGGGCATGGTGACTCGAGTTCGAAGAATGCTTTTTCAGTTTAACAAAAACACAATAGATATTGAACATTGTTTTGCCTTGACCTCTCAAAAACCAGAGAGAATCCTTCGATTGTGTTTGCATAAGACTGAGGTTTCAGTGCTAAATCTACATTTCCTACGTTCCGGTTTAACCGTTTAAACATATTGCAGCATATGTGATGCACTTGCGGTTGTTGTAGAGGCGCACATTTTTATATAAAAGTGCACCACCCCATGAGTAGAAAAGAATGTGAATAGACCGACTTGAATGAAAATATAGAGGATAAATCGGATGCTGCTGGCAGTGGACATGATCTCCCTAAACCACAACGCCCTCTGGGCATCAATTCTCCACCCTGCTATAACTCTCTTTTGCCTCCACACCCTCACAAAACACAAGCCACTGCTCACACACAAAAGTATTGACATTTTCCTGGGTCTATTTATTATTTTTCCCATCAAGATAATTCTCCCCATATAATCCTCTTATCCTTTGGATATATGGTGTACTAAAAGTGCTTATAAAATTGTCCTTTCTCAGTGTTTGTATGAAGAAGCAGTTAAGGACAGAACATATCTAACTGTACTGTTTGCAAGTTTGCAAGAGTCTAATGTATCTTAGCCGTACATTGATTAAAGAAAAACAACAACATAAAAGCAAGCTTCACATAATGCTCCACAGTATTTGAGTTGTTTAGTGCTGTGTTCATAGAGCACACAACAAAAAAACACAATGAAGGAAATTTGCTCTTTGATGCTTTTAAGTAAAATGCCAGCTATGCTCCTGTCACATCACTCAACCTGTTCTGGTACTGAGTATGAAAACTGGAGGAGTCAGGAGTGGGTGGCAGGACCAGGCCGTTATGCTATGTGATAGTGATGCCATCTGGTGTATAAATAGAGTAGTACAGTACAAATCAGATTGCAAATTTCAAACTAGACGCTTCAGGATGGGCTTTCTTCTCAGCGTTGCCAGTAGATGATGCTGTCATTCATGACAAGGGGGTGCTGGCAGATAACGACCCTTTACTGCAAATAAGATGCAGTTGGACCTTTTGTGGAAAACAGTTGCCTCTTTTCTTTCTTTCTTTTTTTTTTGCTCTTTGTGATATTCTTTCTGTTGTATATCTTTGTTCTCTATTCACATTGTTTACTTTTTATTCACTTAATTTATTTCCTAATACTTATAATAAGAAAACAATGAGGTGTTACCAAAAGCTGTTTTGCAATTTGTACGAGTTTGTTTGAAAGTCTATAAATTCAATAAAATGGATGGAAACCAAAATTGTTGTTGTTTTTTATCGATGGCTTTGCGTGAATGCATGTCAAGAAGTTTGAGACATAGCAGAAGCTACTTTTCGTTACACTTCTTTTTACTGGTAGACATTATTGAAAAGCCAAAGGAATGTTTCTCTCCAGCGTATTCAAGCCATTGACACTTTATGCAACTGGGCCCCGAAGACGCCTCTTAGCCCAGTTCAGAGCTCGGTGCATCGGCCCTGAATACAACCAGAGGATCAGCGGCAGGAGAAAACATGGAGTACCCAGGTGGAGGAAGGACAAGGTCCAAGCAAATCCGATCCACAGTCCCACTTTTAGAAGGAGCAGAGCGTAGTAAATGATGCTCTCTCGGCTGAAAATAGAATTGACCTGGGGAAAGAATTGAATGTATTCATTTAACATGCTTTTAGGATGTCTGTTAATTTTAGTATGTGAACCAATAGCCTGTCTTGCCGAACCTGTACTTCCTCTATCTCCACTGGGTCAGTTGTCATCATGTCATGGCTCTCTTCAGACCGGATGTAGGGGATCTGATGTGACAGAGTCTTTTTTTTCTTCATTCGGCCAGAACACTTCCGTGGCTGGAGTTGTTCCATCGTCAACAGCAACCTGCCTAAGTAGACGTTTTGTTTTGAGCAGTTCATACAACTTTGGACTATTATAAACCGAAATATTAAGTTCAAACAGATCCATCTAACTGATCAAGCAAATAAGCCTAATGGCATGACCGTTACATTATTAGCAAAGCTCAATTACACATAACTGAATATAAGTTTTTAACATGAAAACAAAATTAAACAGATGGCGAGACAACGAATGCTTTTAACATACATAGAATAATGAATCAATGTAGAAAGAAGTTTGAGGGAAGCCTATACATATTTTATAGCCATATTTATCTAAGTAAATTTCTCATATACTTACAATCTGCTCCGCCTGATTGTAGAAATGAGCATGGGTGTTTTTGTTGTTGTTAGCAACCTGCAAAATGAACCCGGAATGTTTATTTTCGAAACAGGAATGTACATAAAATAATAATACATAAATATATGATGTACTTTTATGTATTTTTATAACATTTGTTTTATTATAATAAGTGATTCTTATTCTTATTATTATTCTTATTATTATTATTATTATATTAACATAATTTATCATTTTGGTGCAATACACCTTCCCAAACGGATGGGGGCGCCATGGCTTTCATCCGATTCAGTTCAACTGCCTCCTCGACCGTCTCTGATTGGACAGGACTCGGCGCGTGACATCAGCTTCCTATGTATCATAGATGGGTCACAGTCACTGCGCAGTCGCAGTCGGAGCATGTACAGATCTACGGCGTTTTTCGGAGCAAGCTGAGAACCAGAAGTGCAGGTTGTGTCCCGTCCTCCGCATCTCCGTGCAACTAAAATAATTTATGAGGAGTTCGCCGCAGCTGCTAGGACAGTTGATGTCCGTGACGCTAAGATATTGTATTTCAATGGCCCCCGTTTTAGCACTGAGACAAGAGAATTGTTCGACTGTCGGAGAATAAAACTAATATTGTGTCAGTCACCCTTGTTCCTCAATTGTGGCTGCTGTTGACACGTCCAAAGTTCACCAGCACAGGTAGAGTTGAAGTAGCTAACGTCGTTAGCTTGTTTGTGCTTTCTTTATGCGTCGCTAAACTGTATGCTAGTAGCTCTATAGCACTGTTAGCTAGCTCTCTGTCAGGGTTGTTACTGTACACCTGTCATAGTGTGCAGTCATTCAAGACAACCATAGCTAATACTCTCTCTCTCTCTCTCTCTCTCTCTCTCTCTCTCTCTCTCTCTCTCTCTCTCTCTGTCTCTGTCTGTCTTCTTTTATTGTCTGTTTTTTTTTTGTTTGTTTTTTTGCAGGTTGTTTGCATACATTTCCCAACCAAACGGTTTTTGTTTGCCCCACTTTTTAAAGTACACTGAACGACAGCTGCTACTGTTAGTCGACCTACATTAACGATTAATAGGCAAGTGTATTGATCATCTCTGACCCATTTAAGCCTAAAAATATATACATGTGCAGCTTTGCCTTGTCGCAACACTACAACTTATCTTTGGGGTTTGAAATGTTGATCAAACAACACAAGACTTTTCATGACGTCACATTGAAGTCTAATAATAATACATACAATTATTAGTCGAAAAAATAATTTGTTAGTTGCACTCTTAAACAACATTTTTGGACTGTTCATGGGAAATTCTGATGGGCAATTTTCACTATTTTCTGACCTTTTTTATAGACACATGATTAGCTAATTAATCACATAACTGATAGTTGCAGACCTAATGTTTTGCAAATCTGTATTTCCTTATATCCCGGCAGGCTGAAGAAAAAACTCCCTGCCAGAGCTTCAATGGCATCCTGTCCACAAACAGCCCGTCGCTGCCGTCTAAACAATGACCTGTGGGAAACCTCAACCACCAACTGAAGTATGGTGAGGTTAAGGCGCAAGTCTTGGATCGCGTTACTCACTTTGGTGTTGCTCGTGCTCATAGTGACGGTGGTGCTGAAGGCATTTACACCAGAGGACTCTCTGATCAACACGCCTGCTGGTGTGGAGCTGTCCCGGGACAGAAAGAATGAGAATCAGATCCAGAAAGAAAACAACAATAAACCCGACCGGACCAAAATTAATGACTCCGCTCAGTCGGACAAACTGGAAGCTGCACTGAGGAAGTTCCCTCCTCCGAACTACTATGTCCATGCCTTCTACTACGCTTGGTACGGGAACACCAAGTTTGATGGCAAATACATCCACTGGGACCACCCGCAGCTGCCACACTGGGACTTTAAGGTGGCTCAGGGGTATCCACAAGGGAGGCACGTCCCACCCGATGACATTGGGTCCAACTTCTACCCCTCCCTGGGGGCTTACAGTTCCAGGGATCCCTCCATTGTAGAGTCTCATATGCAGCAGCTACGCACAGCAGCCATTGGTAAGAAAGAGATTACCTTAAACTGTGCAGGACATTAATTCACATTCTCACTTTTATGTTTTCCAATTAAACGATTACTGTGATATTATGATATTGTTCGAATCTGATGAAACTCTACCTACAGTATAAAGCTAAAAAACTAATTTATTATCATTGCTTATGGTTAAACTGTCAATAAACAATGATATTAAGTTACCACCCACCCCTATATTATATATTATGATGCACGAATGAAAATCAGCAAACTGGTTGTTCACAGCTCTTTTGTTCACAGCTCTTTTGTTATTCATATATAACCCTATAATACCTTTCAGTAGTCTCACGTTTCAATTAATTATTAGCATTTTATTCTCATTGTATTAACAAAACTTGGATGTTGTGATTTAACATAGTTAATCTATATTTTGAGTGATATTAGAACAAATATTGTCAGCATTTTAATTTCTGTATAGTATATAAAGTCACATTTAATATCACTGCAGTATTATATTCATGAACAGTCATGCAAGTGTTTTTCTTTCATGTTTGGACTGTACTGTGTTTCTACCTAGGGGTCCTTGCTGTTTCCTGGTATCCTCCTAATACCCATGATGATAACGGTGATACAGTGGATGACATAGTGCCTTTGCTGCTGGAGGTGGCACATAAATACCAAATTAAGGTCTGTATGAAGATAGTAATGAGCTTAATAGTTCAGAGTTCTCTAAAAGATTGAATATTCTGAAAATAACCAAAAAAAAGTACCATTCATTTATGTAAGAATGTTTTGTGTTGTGGTCATTTCTGTGTTTACAGGTAGCGTTTCACATTGAACCATACAAAGACAGAGATGAAGCCAACATGTTCACTAATGTCAAATACATCATTGATAAGTGAGTGCGTTTCCTCAGTGTTGTCAGTCGAATGTTAGCGCCATAATATTCCCTTCCTCTGGAAATCATTCCGTCGTGTTCCATCACATGAATCAATAATTGTCATGTTCGTATTTTTTTAATTTCCCTGCCTTTTGTTTTGTTTGTTTATCTTGTGCTCTACACCTCCTCTTCTCAGATACGGGGATCATCCTGCTTTCTTCAGGTACCGGACGAACACCGGCAAGCTTCTTCCACTCTTCTATGTGTACGACTCGTATCTGATGAACTCGGAGCAGTGGGCCAAACTGCTAAAACACACAAAGAGTAACAGCATCAGGGATACCCCGTATGACGCCATCTTCATTGCCCTCCTGGTTGAGGAGAAACATAAGAGGGATATCCTGACTGCCGGTTTCGATGGTGTCTACACCTACTTTGCTACTAATGGGTTCTCCTACGGGTCCACTCAGCGGAACTGGGACTCCATTAAAGCTTTCTGCGAAGATAACAACCTGATATTCATCCCAAGTGTGGGCCCTGGGTACATTGACACGAGCATCCGACCCTGGAACTTGCAAAACACTCGCAACCGCATCAACGGCAAATACTATGAAACCTCACTGAGTGCTGCGTTACAAGCCAGGCCTGATTTCATCTCCATAACGTCTTTTAACGAATGGCACGAGGGGTCTCAGATCGAAATGGCAATCCCCAAAACGAGTCAGACTGTTTATCTGGACTACCTGCCCAATAAACCGGCACTCTACCTGGAGATAACTCGCAAATGGGCCGCGATATTTGGCGGCGAGCGAAGAAAATGGCAGGATTAATCTGACTGAGAGCCGCGGCAAACGTTTTATTGGTGGTTGTGTTATTAACTTGAAAACTAAATGAAGTTATAATTGCAGAATGCACTACAAAATGCAAATGATTAATCGCTCTGTGAGGACCAATGAGCCAATTGAGTTTTAAAGCCACAGGGCAAGTGGACTAAATTATCTTAATTTTGGATGCAGTAATAATGTGTGTGTTTTTTTTTATATACACTTGGGTAAATAATTGATAATTTAACTGATGTCTTATTACTTATGTTTACACAGCCTTCATCATGGGATCCGTAACGTAATCGGCATGTTTTATCACTAACCGCATGTTTTTGCCGTCCTGTAATCTGGGCCATCCATTCATTATACCTCAATATGAATAAATAAAGTGCACCCTGGAAAGGAAGGACAGGAAACAAAGCAGTGTGCTGGTATAAAGCTGTCGCCTTACTTTTCTCTCAACTCTGCTTCAGCCCAAAAATAACACAAGAAGAAGAAGCACGGCATTGATGTTTGAAAAGATGTGCCAACCTAAAAAGCTGAGATGACTCCAGGACAGCGGTTCGGTTGTTGAAAAGGGGAAACGAAGATGCTTTTTACCTGCAGAATAGTTGACCTTTTAAACTGTTGAGCACCGTGTTCACCAGCTGGTTGTTAACTTTGCTCTGCTCGGTGCTGAGTCGGCGGTCTGCATTGGGTTTTTAGAGCTTTTAGTTGGAACGCTGTGGGCATTTACCACTCAGAGAGGGGGTCTAATGAAAGACTCTATTGAGCTGCATTATGGGTATTGGAGGATCCATTGTTTTCCATAGAAAACTTAGCTTATTTCACTTTAACAGTTAATTAACAAAATGTATCTTTCTCTCAAGTAACTTTACGGACATGCAATAATAAATTGCAGGGGAGCCGAATCAAATGATGAATGAATTATTCAATAGGCAGGACTTGTGATGATTGTGATGAACGGTTAAAATGGTGTTAATGGTCACATTTGGAAGCTTAAGTGCATCTTTGTATGATCCATTTATGTGAATAACGGAGTTGTTGTGGGAAATGGGGTGTGCTTACTTAAATGCTGTGTGATTTAGTGGTTGTGTGGTCATAGTTCAGCATCACCAAAAGACACTTGGACCTCCTGTTGTTTTGTTATTAGGACAGAGAGGCATGCAGGGGGGAGGGAGGAGGGGGCTTTTGGTCCACAGCAGCAATGAGTCACCTGTTTATTCAGAGGAGAACCTTAAGCAGATGATTGAAGTGTAATAAGCTTGCATCCCACACTCTCTCTCTCTCTCTCACTCTCTCTCTCACACACACACACACACACACACACACACACACACACACACACACACACACACACACACACATTGGAGCTCCGCCACGGCCTGCAGCTGCATTGACGGTAAACAGAGCAAGGTAGCGCATGGGCAGCCAGCAGGGAATTATTCCACATCACATCACTGAGCATCCATGGCGTCCTCACACACCGAGCCATGAATTAAGTGTGCAGGCAGGACTGGGGGTAGCCGGCCGCCAATTCTTCCTTTCTTCCTTTTTTTTTTTACCCTCCCCTCCTTTTTGAGTGTGTGTGTGTGTTGTTGCAGCCATCATCCTTTGCGTCGGTGTGCAGCAGCGGGGAAGACTCGGCGCACATTGCTACAGTAGGTATCTTCCCCCCTCTCCCCCTATCTCTCTCTCTCCCTCTCTCTCCCTGGATCAAGACGATGGATGTGGGCTCATCCGGATCTATTCCAGCAAATACGGCGGACGGGCGCGATTTTTTATTCCAAACGCATCCGCATCTTCCGTATGTTGCAAGGTGTCTTTGAACGGGACCTTCGGAGGAAATGAGAAGAAAGGTCTATTTTGACTCACGCCTGTCTAGATGGTGAGTGAAATGCATGGCTTTTTTTTATTTATTTATTTATTGTTATCATATCCCATGGCTGAGCAGCCGCTACCTGCTTTTGACTGCAAACCCTCGCCAGCTAATTAGAAATGATGTCTCACTGCAAATTCACTGACCGGCGCCTTCCCCGTTTTTTTATTTGTTTTTACGTCACGTTAGATTTTCAACGTTTGCACTTCAGGGGAACGTAGCTGTGTTTGCATCGCACTGCACTGTGGGCTACATGTTTTTTTTTTTTACAGCAGCATCCTCTTACGCTATTATTTATATTCTTCGCGTTTTGTTGCGCAAAGGGGGGAGGGAGGGGGGTAGGCAGGACACATGAAATATTCCAGGGAATCTCGACATTCTCACCAACTTGCATGCGGAGTCACGCCTCAAGACAACCATTTTACACAGCGGACCCCGTAGCATCACGTTTTAAAATGACCTTCGGTGGTCGGTGGCTGGAAACCCACTTCTCTCACCTGGGATGGAGGCTCCGGTTTTCTAATCAGCGCGTGGCCTTTTTCCTGACAAGAATTCGCATCAATCAATGTGGGAAATAGGTGTGATTTGATTTGCAGGACACGAGCTCTTCTCCCTTTTGCCCTTTACCTGTTATTAGAAGCACATCAGTGGTTTTGATGCATGTCTGAGATTGATGATATCTGTGTGTGTGTGTGTGTGTGTGTGTGTGTGTGTGTGTGTGTGTGTGTGTGTGTGTGTGTGTGTGTGTGTGTGTGTGTGTGTGTGTGTGTGTGTGTGTTTCCCCGCCTCTCTCCACTCATGTCTAACGCTGCAGACTACTCACTCAGCGGTGCTCTGTGTGTCCCAAATACATCACAATGCATTTCAAAACCCCCCAGTTGTGTTTATTTAAAATCCGAATTGGAAAAAGAGCTCCAGGTCTCCATTTCCGGTGCAGGGATGGAAAAGAGAGCCACATTACAATCCTCTGACCTCAGCAACATCCATCACCATGGAGACACTATAGCCATACCTCATCGCCTGCATATTTAATGTCGCTGATTTTTGATCTCCTACACTACTGTACACATCAGCATGGCTGAATGTGTGCCGCATGTTTGACAGCACGTTAAGGTACGCTTCCTTCTGTTAAAGCACAGAGCTTATCAGTGCCGCTCACAGAAAACATGTTACAGCTGTGTAAGAGGATTTGCCTTTACGTGAAAATGTATTGATACCGCAAGCCTTTAAAAGGAACACACTGAGCCGGCTCTTATGTGCACCTAAGCCACTGCTGGGAGAGATAAAAGGATGCTGTCGGGCCAATATCATTCCCCACATGTCATATTGGACGGATAACAAGTTGAATCAGTGTTGGAGCTTGTCTTATTGGTCTATATGATCTTCATCGATGGATGGAATAAGGTCTACTCTTTATTCAACGTGCAGGTGTGTTGAGCCCCAGAGAGCTGCAGAGTCAGGGGGTCTTCCTACTCCCCTCAGCCTTAAGATGGCAGCATTCTCTTACACTACACAGGACATGCCCAAAAAACTAATAACACATCCACGCTTAACAAGCAAATCTGAAATAACATCCATGATTAGCTGGCGATTTTGCAATAGCTTTTGCTGTTTTCATTTGATTTCCCATCTGAAGGGTTTGTTTGTGGAGCTAAAGCTCGCCGTCATGCACGTTTATTGCAATATAACCTCACATGTGTGCTTTTTTCCCCAGTGGTGACGTTCACTCTCTCCGGAGCCCTAATTGATTCTCTCTGATTCTGTCTTTCTGCTCACGTAAAGGAGGCATCATTAAGAAGACCTGTGCATTCAAGATTAAGCGCACCTCGTTAGATCATTAAGGATCATTGTGAATCTGCGTAAGAGCAAAGGGGGGCGTCTCTTAGCTGTGACCCCCTTTTTTTTTTTTTTTTTTTTTTGTGGTCTATGAGCACTGAATCACAAAGAAGATTGATCCCACAGTTGACCCAATGTAGGAACTGCTCCCTCCGATTCCCACAACCTCCACTCTTGCTTGGATTTCAGCATTCAGTCAAATCCACCAGGTTTGTATTATAATGAGCCTGAGACATGACACATTTTACTTTTGCTTTATGAGTGTTTATCCAAAGTAGTGGGTGCCTTACGCACGGCCAACTGTGTTTAATAGAGGCACTAATGATGTTAATGTGTCAGGGTGAGAGTGTAGGTGGAAGGCCACCAAAATCTGACAACGCCACCTGGGGAATTTCACCCCAATATCTTATGGAAATCTGACAAGACCTCAATTACATACTGGACAACGCAAGTTTGTTTAACTGAGATAAGACAGAGACGTTCCAAAGTAAAGAAAAATGTATTAATTGAAGTGAAATAATGAATAATTGAACACGTCTGTGGAGAAGGGGGTTAATAACGAAAATGGATCAAATTATGAAAATATAACAATTTTATTTAAGTAGTCTTTGGTAAACACAGTAAAACTGTCTTTTTGAAACACATTCCAAAATCAACAAAAAGAGTGGACAGAAGCCAGCTAAAGGAAGGCAGCCTACTTAAGGATGTGTTCCAGGAGTGCAACAACTTACCCACCACGTGTGCGCATGGCAATCGGCAATCACTCCAAACTGTGCATCACTGCAAACTGTCTCCTGGTGAACTTTGAAACTAGACAGTGAGGGAACCAATGTGCCTAGCCTCCACTATGAGCCGACTAATGCCACTAAAAAGGAAAAAAAGGTGGTGGCTTGTTTCCCCATCACATTAAGAGCCAATGATCCAGTATAATAGACGTCATAAACACATGGTGGTAATGTGCCGTACCTGTGCGTGATTCGTCATTGTATCCTGTTGATCATGACTGGCTCTTTCTTCTTCTTTGCTGTCCCTTTTTTTCCAGGACAGAGTATGCCATCTGCACCTTTCCACAGAATCTTACGACCCCTTCTGCTCGGCACGTTCGTACTGGGATGCTTTGTGACTCTGTTTTTGATGTATTTTAAACCATCCACCAGCTGGTTGTCGGGTCCCGTGGAGTCGACGGCGTCCACGGACCGGGTCAAGAGCCTCTTCTCCACCAAGAGCGACAAAAACGTGACCACCGTGCTGATCTGGCTCTGGCCCTTCGGACAGACCTATGACCTGGGCGTGTGCAGCTCCCTCTTCAACATCGAGGGATGCCTCATCACCGCCGACAGGAACCTCTACAACAAGTCCGATGGGGTCGTCATCCATCACCGGGACATCTGCACCGACCTGTCCAACCTGCCGCCGGTCCAGCGACCATCCTTCCAGAAGTGGGTATGGATGAACCTGGAGTCGCCGTCGCACTCCTCCCAGCTGCCTGGGATCGAGAACATGTTCAACCTGACTCTCAATTACCGTCAGGATGCCGACATTGAAGTGCCTTATGGGTCCATCGTAGCAGCGGACGGCGAGGAGGACTTTGTCCCGCCCAGCAAAAACAAGCTGATCTGCTGGATTGTGAGCAACTGGAACCAGGACCACGTGCGGGTGAAGTACTACAACGAGCTGTACAAACACATCGAGGTGCACGCGTATGGACAAGCCTTCGGGGAGTACATCTCTGACCAGGACTACTTCCCCACCATCGCCAGCTGCAAGTTCTACCTGGCGTTCGAGAACTCCATCCACAAGGACTACATTACTGAAAAACTGTACAACCCGCTGTCCGTGGGGTCAGTGCCGGTGGTTCTCGGCCCGCCCAGGCAGAACTACGAGAACTTTATCCAGGGAGACGCCTTCATCCACGTGGACGACTTCACCTCGCCGAAAGAGCTCGCCGACTACCTGCTGCTCTTGGACAAGAACGAGGAGATGTACCTCAGGTACTTTGAGTGGAGGCGGCACTTTAAAGTAAAGAAAGCCTATTTCTGGGCAGAGCACACATGCCTGGCTTGTGATTACCTGCGTAGGCACAAGGAGTACAAGGCATTCAATAATCTCGATAAGTGGTACTGGGGCGGATAGTGCTTTGAAGGGCTATGCAGCGCTTTTTTGTTGTTAAAGGCAGTGCTTTAAGTAATTAATATCCTTCACTTAACGAATGAAGGTTCTTTACTGTTGTGTCCAGAGCTCCCAAATTATGGTTTTCTATTGGTTCAGTGGCCCAGTGAGACATCCATCTTGTTTTTTTGTTTTTTTTATTTGCAACCAGTTTTGCTAAGCCTTACTTTGCCTTTTTGTGTTCTTCATTTGTTCTTTATTTTTTTATTAAATCTAAAATGCACTACATTTGTTATTTCAACCCATGCTTTGCTTGATATTTGCTGCTATTTTTTTTATTTTTTTTTTTATTTTGTTTTATTATTAGTATGAATGCTTGAATGTATGGATGTTCCTGTTTAACAGATAACATTCACGATGCAAAGATGTTGTTTTTCTTTTATAAAATATCACCCTTTCATGAAACGGACATCAGAATAGTGTTGGCTGCAGAAAGAGACTGACGTAAAAAAAGTGGAAATATTTATGTAATATTTATTCAAGTGAGGCATTATGTAATAAAAAAAACAATCTCATCTGTGATAGTGATGCAGTCGCCTATGCATTGTTTACTGAACTCAAATGTGAAAGTAGTTCAATTGTGTCATGTACATATTGTGTATTTTTGGAATTATGTGGCTGTCTTTTTTTTTTTTTTTTCTCTCTTTCCATATTTTGTAAGTTTGCATTTGCACTGCTAATCCTGATCCCACCTTATCTTTACATATGTACAGTAACACAGACGGACATCGTGACACCGGTAGACTCCGACAGCAGATGTGACTCTGCTCTTGCGAGAGGGAGGTTACTATTTTAATCGTGCTGTGAATTGTTCATTGTCACAATGTGATGTGTCACCATGCAGTCGGATCCCGCGTGGACGATGATAGTACAGTACGCAGTCGATGTGAAACTCCGAGACACCTCATTATTCTTTTTTTTTTAATTGAACACAGTGATGGGAAAGAGCACAAAATGAACATATTGCTGAAGCTATTTTTGGCTGTGCATACTGTACTGTCATCCCACAATGTGATGTTAAATATTTTCACTGATCTTTTTTTTTTTTTCAACTATTTCAAGCAGATGTGGGTGGGAGCGCGTGCGAATTAGGATGAAATCTCATCAGGTGAGATCTGCCCACGTATTTGGGACTTAAATATGTGAAAGATGTGGAATGGTCAAGACTAAGGCGAGATGATCCAGGTATCTGTCTTTGAATCATCGTGTGGGCAGCTAGAGGTTGCATGTGAAAGATATTTTTCTGTTTTGTTGTTGTTGTTGTTGACGACACTCCTGTTTACAGTCGTGTGGCTCGCCAGCCAACCTACACCACTCAAGATCACACTGCAAAAAGCATCAGCATCTGTCGATGGCATCTCTTTTTAAATGTTGTCAGAACTGCTAACCCACTGAACAATGCATTTCAACAGCACTCAGCAGCTATTGACATGACGGTTGAGTTTGTACAGAACAAACTGACGAACTGTGCAAAAAAAAAAAAAAACAAGTCAACATTTTATGCAAGATGAGCCGGCGTCTTCTTGGTCAAAGTACTCAAAAGTGTTTCAGGTTATTAATATTATTATTATTATTATTATTATGATTATTATTTTGATATTTCCTCACTGTCAAAGGGACCATTGATGTAAATTAGGATTAATTCAATTATTTTTCTTATGGAATATGGTTCCAATTGCCATAGTGGAAACCTGTATATAAAACCTTGTCATCTGGATCAAACCAGCCCCCCCAGAGATCATTCCTGTATGTGCACCAGACTGGAGAGAAACTCCAACAGTGTTTTGGGGTCTTGGTGGGGAAAAGAAACAGTATGTTGTATATATTTTTAATGTTCAAATCTCTTTATAACATGCAAGCGTTGCCAGGCAGCGAATGTGATTAATCACTGCGCTCTGTAGGTAATGTCGGTGCTTTCAAGAGGCTGTGAATCAAGGCGCTAGGAGAGAGACACTTGAAAAGGGCCGCCAGTGTCAGAGGCGAGAGTTATGAAGGTGTGAAGTAGATGTTTTCATCAAGGGAGGCAATTTTACACCAATTTATTATTTTCCCTTTCTTTTGTTTTATTTTCGGATGTCCTCCTGTTGGTACGACCCAGTTGGAAAAAGTTGTGCCGATAGGCAGCGGCGGATATAGCACTTTTGTTTGCGTGGAGTTGTGTGACTCACTGTGCTGGTGGTCGTCTTTAGATGGAGCTGTGGTCGAGTTCAGAAACCGTCACCCTAGACCTCGGCTGTCCCGATTAACCATGAAAATGCCACTCATGGTTTCATATTGTACAGTCCAATCATGTATGAAAAGAAAGGTTCCTCGTCCAATGTTATCGGTGACTTTAAGGAACAAAAAGATATTTTTTTGTCTGTCTCATACATCCTCTCTCCCGTGTCTGTGATTGTGTCACAGCACCAGGATGTCTCTGGACACACGGCCGACCTGGCCTTTTTTTTTTTGTTTTTGTTTTGCTGGAGTCCTTAAAAACACTGTATACCAAGTGGGATGAAATCTTTGTGCGTGGTTGAACATGACGATTTCTCCAGAAATGCTCATTTTCTGCCTGTTCACTGAAATAATCGGTGAGTCAATCAGTACAAGTTTTTTGCCAAATCGTTGTATTTTGCCAAATTGTTGTGTTTTACTTGTAGATGTCTGATAGTGTCAAAGAAAATAAAGATATGGACAAATGAGCAAATGAGAGTGGAGCGTACAGAATTCTCTTTTTGTACAGAGACAGCTGAAAAAGTATTTGATGGTAAATGTTTGAAATCTTACATCTTTTTTTTTCTGAACAAAAACTAGAGTCTGTCTTTGCTCACCTTTTGGGGGAAAAAATATGTTTTGCTTTTGAGTTAGAAGGTTGATGGCACTCTCTTTTGTATTAGAGGCCTTAATGAGCTACAGCCAGTATGAGTTGGTTAGCTTAGCTTAGCATAATTAGTGGAAACAGGGCTAAGCAGCCCGCCTGGCTCCATCTGAATAATTAACGCATTGTATCTTTTTTTTTTTTTGTACCCGCAGTGTAAAAATTGTTGTTTTTGCAACAAAAACAATATGGCATGGGCTAGCTTTTTCCCACTGTTTCCAGACATCATGCTAAGCTAAGCTAAGTGGCTTCTGGTTCTTTGCATTTAGTACTGAGAATGGTATCAATCTTCTCATCTTTTCAAGACAGTAAGTCGGTGCATTTCCCAAAATGTCAAACTCATCATTTTTAAGTTGAGCTCTTCCATCATTGACCAACTAACTTTGTCTAACCTGAAGAATTGGAACATGTTTGAATTCAGGTTGGTTGGTCTGAACACATGTTAAAGATGCCATCTAACCTAATAAAGTAGTATTGCATCTTCTGTCTATCAAATATAATTTCCACAGATATGGCCCCCACTGTTCTCCAGTGCCATGTGATGCAGGCAGCGGTATAAATAGCTGTCCAAAAGCCTTGATAAGTGATTGACGAGAGCAAGAAGAGTGTGTTGTGTTGGATACGACTCGATCCTCTGGCTGTTGTTAGTTACCCCATATCCTCGCTAGTACTCTGGTATTTACCGTCGTATTCACTGCCTTTAGCTCAACGCTGCTGGTCAAAGTGTGTGTGCTTTGGCAGGATCAGTGGCGCGAATAATCCATCGATGTCAGTTGGGGATTAATGTTAAAAGTTCAGGTGGCCGGGGATTGTTGTGTAGTTTTCAGAGCTCAAGACGGCGTCGCAGATATCGTAATGTCAAAGGTGTGTCCGATAGTGACGAGCTGCACGGAAAATTAGAAACTGACACTGTGCATTTCCCCACAGCTTTTGAAAACCAGTGAGAAATTGAGCATATAAGTCACGATGCTTATAACGTCATTATCTGTGCAATCTACAGAACGTCAAATACCATGACATATACTCATACACATATGATAGCTTGCAGCCATATGCCGTTGCTGTTTTGGTTTAACGAGTGACCGCGTTGGTTGGAACGGGTGACTCCTTTAAGTCGTGGTTGCTCGTTGTGACAGCGTTTTGAAAATGCATACAGATCATGGTGTCCTCATGAAATCAATTTCAAATACTTAATCATCTGTGTATATTATCTACAAGCCACCCATTTGGCTTAAAGTCACCGATTAACACGGTCACTCTTTAAACTGAAACACCTGTTGCTCCTGTCAGAATCCGGTTGAACTCGAGTCATCGGCTAGAATAACAATTCTGACAACTAAACACATTGTCACGGTCTGGCGCTGTACTGGGCCCTCTGACTTTTTGTTCAACCTTAAAGACCACCTTTCATTTCCATTTTAGAGGCCTATGTTATTTTTGATTTATTTTTGTTTTTATTCATGTGTTTAGTATGTCCTGTTTTATGTCGTCACACACAACTTATGTGTCATCCCGTCTTTGTGATTATTTGTCCTTCCCTGATATGTTCCACCTGTGTCTTATCACCCTTGTGTCTGGGTGCTGTTTCATTGTCAGTCATCATCTCTCCTCGTGTGAATACTTGCCATCCCCAGTTTGCCAGTGTTCTAGTGTTCCTGTTTTCTTTTTAGATTTTCCTCGGTTGCCTGCCAGTTGTTGAACTCCATCCAGTAAGTAAATCTTTTTTCATCATTCAATCGTTGAACAGCACCTGCTGCTTCCTCATCAGTGTCTTCTTACCTATAGCACTTTGATCATAGCACTGTTGTACTTAAGGTATCCTTACTACTTTACAGAGATGAGGACCTAACACCTGTTTCTACTTTTTCGCTCTTACTTTATCGGTAATGATATGTTGTAGTTTCTTTCTTTCGACAAATGTGCTTATTGTAAGTCGCTTTGGACAAAAGTGTCTGCTAAATGCTGTAAATGTAAGTGTAAATGCTGGTAACAGCCACCTCTGTTGCCAATAGAAACACACGTCTTTGATGATGAAGACCGTAAAAAGGGTCCATCCAGCGACTCCACGCAGCTGTTTTCAGTAAAATTATTCCAAAAACTCATTGTCCGCTACCTGTCCAATATAAGACCAAAACAGAGCTCAATGAGAGAGAATATTTATCTTATAACATGACTCCAAATTAATGCTAATGTTGCTCAATACCTACTGGGTGTGTAAATGGACAAATGTTTGCCTTCATCTTAAAAGATTATAATATTGTATTGTTGTTGTTCGGTTAGTTTCCCTTGCACTGAACTTCATTGAAATTCCATGTTTTGAATCGTAGCAGATCAGAAAATAAAGCCCAGGTGAGATTCCTGCTATATTAATGACTGCTGGGATTTTTGGATCCAATTTAAATGTCTGTAACATTCAAAGCGAGCTTGTTTATTTGTGCCGTATGTTTTGTTATTTATGCTGTGTTCCAAGTTCACTGAGGACGACATTATTATTACTGGGAAAGCATCCTTGAAAGATAGAATAAAAAGTCTATTGGGGCTCTGAAGCTGTTGGTGGGGGTTTGACTAAAGATAGTGTTTCTTTCTTTTGTAGCTGGGATGTTATTTTTTCATTTCATATGCTACTTTGGTTTTGCAGGCTTGGAATAATTGATCAAAATCCTAGGTTTATAGGTTTATGGAAACATATTTAGGTGTGTTTTTGTGCTTTAGTTCATGCAAATCTGTGGGCTGGTGGATCGCACTGGAGAACATCTTCATGGGTTGTGCATTCCTAGGAGAGGACAACTTTCTCTCCTCTTTAGTGGTGGAGATTGCATGTCTGGCTATGTGACAGGTCTTGTCGCCCCCTCATACCATGACTCATTTTGGTGAGAACCGGGGAGGGGTCGGGCCGAGTCGGTGGAGGTTCGCCGGGCCTCCCTGAAGGGGTGTAAGGTTTTGCGTGATTGTAGACTTAGTAGATTGTATCTACTCACCCCTCCCCTCCCAGAAAACCCCCTATGTGGCTATCCTGTTCAGTCCAGAACGCTGCGTTGAAAGCAAAGCTCCCCACATCGCAGCAGAGTGCAGAGGCCTGCTCAAAGGGCCAGGTCTGTGTGAGTCCTCTCATTAACTCCTAGAGCCGCCCCTCTTCTCGACCTAATGGCTCCCACTTATGCTGTCATCACCATGCCAACCAGCTGTCAACTCTGGTGCGACGAGGCTTTTGTGCTTCTGAGAGACGCAACTGTGTTGCGTTGATCCGTCTCGGGTCTACAGCAAGTCACCACCTCAAAGGAGCCACCAAAAGTAAATGCCTCTCTTCTTCTTCTTTGAGATCACTCGATTAAGAGGAGGGAACAACAGCCACTGCCACCTTATTGTAAAGACTGAATGCATTAAGATAAGAGGACACCCGAGTCCAGGTCGAATAAAGGGCCTATTTATTGGGGGCCTCGACAGGCCGCGTACGAAATCCGCTGGCAGCCGCTCACTAGTTGACTTCTGAGGATTAAGCAGGCATAAAGGAATATGCAAGATCAGCAGGCTTTTTTGCTCTGCAGAGCTGGCGCCGTCCGGTGTAGAAGTTAATAATCCACGCGACAAAGACCAGCACCTGTTAGCCATCAGATGCAAATCAGAGCGGTTAAAACAAAATTACAAGCAGGCATGCACAAACACAGATTAACACTGACAAAGACACAATATACTATAATCTCCACTTTAATATCCAGCAAAACGCTTTCTGTTGACATGCAATTTATTTTCCCATGACTTTCCTATTATGTTAATATACTCCAGGAGATGAGGGGCTTTTTTGTCTGCTGGTGAATATAGGTCACCTCCACCCCTGGCTCCATGTCACATGATGATAGCCATAATGTGCAGGAAGCCACCAATGCAGAGAAGATTAGAAGCCTTTTTGCGAGGCAATGACTATATTTGCCTGCACAGTTGGTTCAGAGTTTATTTAAGGTCTGCGTGGCATCGAGATTTGGAGCCGCTGATCTGGACACCAGCAGGGAACAAGGGCACAATGCAGTGGTAATTTAATCCAGAGCAGCAGATGACTCTGTAATCCGGCAGATCCACCTACTTACAAATAAGTCAAACCTGAAGGATGGCATGACTTCACAACCAGAAACACTTCCAACACCTGCATTCCTGACATGATACGGTTATTTGGAAGAGGCGAATAACACACAGCTTGTGGGTCAAAAATAACAGTGTTACGTTATTCCTCAGAGGTTTTTTTGCGGATCCCACCTACATACAACTCAGGCCTGTGTTCCCACATCATCCGCTGATCCAAAAACGGATTACGTTTCTTGTATTCACAAGAGGTGCATTACTTTACAAGGAGCGGCACTGAAGTTAATGAAGCGGAATAGACAGGTTTGTGTAGACAGAGTTGCATTGCTGACAGCCTCATCCATGTCACTGACCTTCCTGTGTGTGTGTATGCGAGGGATTAGGCCTGTGGGCCGGGCTGGTGGTCTTCACGGGCTATTTTTATGAAGATGTCCGCCCCCCCTGATCCTTTTGGAAGACTGATGTGAGCACATGTTCCAAGATTCAAATGTAATTAGTCAACTGTCAGTCAAAGATGCTGAAGAACTGGGATTTTTTTTTTTTTACAGGCATCGTTTTTGACACCTACAACGGTGCATTCACTTGGTGTGTGGGTGACTTAGCCGTACCTAAATGTAGTCAAATCAGAGGTATTTGAATTCTATATTTTACTGTAATGACCTGCACAGTGCTAACAGGGTCAACATTGATTATAGCGCCATTGTTTTATATTGTTATTTACCCAATGTTTCTGGGTTACATGCCACTAGTCATAATATGTGTATCATTTGTAATTTGGGATGTCATAAACACATCATGTTATGCAACTAACAATACATTTGTGAGAGAGAGAAACTTGAGGTTGCCAAAACTGTCAAATGAACACTGCATGAAAGCGATCAATTGGTACAGTTTTGCATCAGTGCCATATTGATTCAATCCATAGGCTTCTTTTTAACAGAGTGGTTTTTATTGTGTATTTTACAGTCAACACACTCAATAGGGGTTTTTAATGAAGTGACAAGAGTGTCATTATTGGCAAGATGCTCGCCATCAAACTGTAATTTCTGCCACTCGTCCTTTTCATTTTTCTGCGGATGGACTGGACGTCCGCAGCCTCGCAGCTTCCCTCTTGTAGAGCTGCCAAGGCTCTCTCAATAGCTTCTGAGAGGCCCTGGCAATATATAGTTCAGTACCTGGCAACGACGAAGCTCTTGGCGCCTGACTCTCATAAGCCATCTGCAACTGCTTGTGTGCGTTGCAGGCACAGTCGAAGGCCACAAGTGTGTCCTGACACGTCGCAGCATCCAAATGGCCAACTGTCTCTGCTGTGGCACCGATATCCAAACTTTATATTTTTGTGCAGAAAAGAAAACAATATTCTGTGTATTTATGTCAAATGATTGGGCACTGACATTCAGTTCTATTGTAGGTTGCAGGATCATGTTACCCAACAATAATGGATCTTCTAGCCCTAAAACTACATGCATCACGCAGCTTTTTCACATTACCAGGGAGAAAACAAGCAATGATTTCAATCAGTCACAAAGCTCAGCGATCTGTGCACCATTGGCTCCCTTAAAAGGTGCAGAATGATGCATTGGAGCATGTCCATTCTCCCCAGAGATTTAGCTAATAAGAGGACCAGTATTTATAGAAGATCCCCCCCAGTGGATACCTCTAATCCTGCCTCACCCCCTTTTCATCCCTGCGCCTGGACCGCTAGCTCTCTGCAGCCCCCTCACCCTCGCCTCATATCAAACGAGGTAGAGACTTCTTTTAATACAACACTGCTTTTTTCAGATTCTTTTGAAAGAAAAAGAAAGGGGGTGGAAATTGCTCAGCCTCTTATCTTGCTTGATGAGAGAGATTGCTTGGACTATTACAAGGCATTTTTCCATCATTCCTGTTCTTCTCTATTGTCCAATTTGTCCTCCTCCTGCTCTCCTTGACCTGCAGCTAAGAAAACCAAACAACAATGTCCACCAGCGAACGCTTCGACTGCCATTACTGCAAAGACTCCCTGCTGGGGAAGAAGTACATAATGAAAGAGGACACGCAGTACTGCACTAAGTGCTATGAGAACCTGTTCGCCAACAGCTGTAAGAGCTGCTCTGTCGCAATTGGCTGCGACTGCAAGGTAAGGAAGCGCCACTGTTACTCTGGGAGTAATGGCTCTGATGACAGTAATGTTGTAAATATTAATATGTGTTATGTTTATTTATATTGTGATCTGTGGAGAAACATTTAGAATAAAAAAAAACACCATGCCACATGCACATTTAATAACCGATTTTACAGAATATTCAAATTGCAATAAATAGTGTGTTTGAATATCAACAGGACTTGTCCTACAAGGATCAACACTGGCACGAGCAATGTTTCAAGTGTGCAAAGTGCAGCCGCTCTCTGGTGGAAAAAGCCTTTGCTGCCAAGGATGATGTGTTGCTCTGCACCGAATGCTACGCTCACGATTATTCCTCCAAGTGCAGCACCTGCAAGAAAACCGTCATGCCAGGTATGTTGAGATGATGATGATGATGGCCATACATTTATATCACTTAAAATCTGTGTTATGTCACATTTACATTGCACAATGTAATAATATATATATATGTATATATATATATATATATATATATATATGTATATATATATATATATATATACATCCAAGATAGATTCATTTTTTGACATTGAAAACTGTTTGGGGGAACAAAAAATACTTGGCAGGTGATTGGATGAACCATCTGTCAATCAAACTGTTGCCAAAGTATTTTCCATTCAAACAGGCCAGCAGTGTTGTTCTTTGCTCTGTCAATGAGATGCACGGATATAGTTCCGATATCGCTGATGCTATCGCAGCTACGCTAACCTCTTGCAGCGGCCATATTTGTTTTGAATTGTTGCCACACATGCACTTAAGCTACGCCCGTAGGTGCCAGCAGCTCCTCACAGAACCCTGATTGGTCCAATCATTGACTGACTCGCCATAACATGTATCTTTGCTGGATTCTCGCATAATCTTGCGATAGGACAAGAATCCAGCTGCCGTGTGAGATAACCATTTAGCAGCTGTTCTGGACCTTTTGACCAACCAGAAGTCAATAAACTACTTTTCGACACCTCTGTCCAAAGGCAACAACATCCACCTACCAGCTCACTAATTAGCTTTGTTTACCTTGTTTTTGTTTTGTTGTCACATTTACCAAAATCTTCCTTTAATTACAGTATGGCCAGTTGATTGAGGACTTCTTGACTAGAATGTGAGCTGATTGATTGGTTATACGTCTAAGACATCATTGTTTCTCTCATTTAGACAGTTATTTTAAAGTTGTACTGTAAGTGGATAACAGTAGAGTTTAACAAAAAAGTAAAAGATTGGTTGAGATTGGTTCATTGTTGACTTGTATTCTATACTATCCTTAAAGTATTTAAAACATCAGACGGCAGTATTGTTTCTTAAGATTGCATCGTCTCCGCCCCGCAGATAAAGCAGGACTATTCTGGGCGGCAGTGTGTTTCTGTCATAGAGGTACCATATGCTGACTAAGCTGCTCTCATCCCCTGTGCCAGGATCCCGCAAAATGGAATACAAGGGGAACAGCTGGCATGAGACCTGCTTCCTGTGCCACCGCTGCCAGCAGCCAATAGGAACCAAGTCCTTCATCCCAAAAGACGACGGCTACTTCTGCGTGTCCTGCTTCGAGAAGCAGTTCGCCTACCAGTGCTGTGCTTGTAAGAAGGTATCGTGTTTTTTCCATGCAGCGAATCCCCTGATTCTTGTGTCTTTTAAATGTCACTCGCATGGCGGCTGCAAAGCATGATGAGAGAATGTGTCTCTCTGTATTTCACTCTTCCCTCCTCTGGATTTGCTATACCTCCAGGCCATCACAACAGGTGGGGTGACCTACCAAGACAAGCCCTGGCACCGTGAGTGTTTCTTATGCATCAGCTGCAGGAAGCAGCTGTCGGGTCAGCGCTTTACCTCCCGGGAAAACTACCCTTACTGCCTCGAATGCTTCAGCAACCTGTATGCAAAGAAGTGCGTGGGCTGCACCAAGCCCATCACCAGTGAGTCACACTCATGTTTTCATTCACTCTCCGACAAAGCAGCTCCCCTGCGCACATTAGAGGCCTTTTTCATGTGCATCCGTCAGATTAACGAGGTGAAGATGTCGCATTAACCCCGCGCATTTCATGTAAGCACATGGGTCTTTGTGTGATGTGTGCAGGTCTGGCGGGGGCCAAGTACACCTCTTTTGAGGAGCGCCAGTGGCACAGCGAGTGCTTCACCTGCGGTCAGTGCTCCGTGTCGCTGGTGGGACGCGGATTCCTCACCCAGCGCGACAACATCCTGTGCACCGACTGCGGTAGGGAGAAGTGACCTTTCCATGGGAGGGGGACACATGTTTATCCCAGTAACGATGAGGGCTCCTGTTCTGATAGTTCTTGTGTTTCCATGCATAGTTCTTCTTTGCACGCCTGGTACATTAACTCATTCTGAATGTAAAAATGCTTATTTGTTTGGTGTTATAAATGACCAATGGTTGTCTCACAATGCCCACACACAGAAAAACGGTGTTATTGCCATAAAGATGAGCATGTATCTTTAGTCAGGGTGCCGTTGTCCCTTCATTTGATGGATATCCTCTTTATTTCTTGAACCAGCTTTTTCCTTACAAAAATTTTGATTTATGATGAGATGATTTTAATTGATCATTGAATGGATTTATAGATTGACATTTGATTCTTCCAGCTCCTTATGAGTAAGGATTTATTTCTGATGTCGGTAAACTGAATATGTTTGGATTTTAAACTGTTCGTCAGATAAAAAAAAGATTTTGAAGATGTCACTATGGACTTATTGTTATTTTCTGACATGGACACAATAATTACTTGATTAATGAAGAAAATAATGTAATTAATGATAAAAACAATATATAGTTGCTGCACCAAAACACATTTAATACACTTGACTACAGGTCTGACTTTCAATGCACGTATTACTGCTATATGCTTAGTATACATTGATACACGATTGCCTAGATAAATGTATTCACATCACGGAAACAAAATGATGCATGATTTATGCTTCCCTTGTGACGTTAAAACATTTTTAGAATAAATGTTTTTCTATGTATATCATGCTGAAATGTATATCATTCAAGGCCTGCTACATATTATCCTAATGTGTCTTCTTCTGCTCCAACCATGCTAATCCTGAGGAGGAGTTAAAGGCAGTGTGGCTGTATCTTCATTCTAGAATTGACATACGTCTGTCACTACTGGCTGTTTGCTTCCCATGGTTGTACAAAGAGTTATTTTACTGTTCTGGTGCTAAAGCAGATAAGGTGGTCCTTGTCCCAGAGACAGCTCCCTCTATAGGACGCAAGGTCACCATGTCCCTGGAAGCATTTGGTTTATGAATGTATCCACCATACTGTTTCTCTGCTGCAGATTCTTGTATTAAACTATACAAGCAAGGACAACTGTGGCTCTACGGGTTTTTCTTTCTTCATCTTCAAGAAGAATCATCAACTAGTTTTCCACCACAGGCAGTCACAAAGTCCAGCTTCACAAATATAGGCTGTGATGGTAGGTTTGAAACCAACATCTTTTTTTATGACCATCACCATTTAGACAATCATTGCTGTAAAACAAACCTCCGTAGCCTCTTGAACTCATCGCGCCCAGCGAATTCCCGTTGTAAACTCGTCGAGAGCGACCATATATGCTTGGCTCAGCAGATATCTTGCCTTTATACTCGTCCGTTTTCGAGAATACGAGCGACTCGGAAATATCTGTCTGTCTCACCATACCTATTGTTGTGACACTTGTAAAAAGTTGGTTTTCTCGGGGAGGCCGCTGGAGTTGTGTAAGTGTCCTCACATGGCAGGATGAGCGGTGCAAGAAAACGCTGACACAGATTTCCTGTCAGGATACAGTCACATGGGGCGGTGAAACGACTTTACACTTCAGAAACTTGTGGAGGATTGAGAGAGAGCAGCAGAGGTAGGGACATCTTATTATTTCACAGAAAATTGTTTTAATTCAGGTCGATATATATTTGACCTTAAATCCGAGTTCTTTTAATATGTGCAATGGCTTTTAAAGCATTCACACAAACACATGTCTATGAAAAGCAATCGGCCTCAAAAGATAAGGACAAATCCGGCATCCAGTGCCTTCAGTGCTATGATCGGAATGTGTATATAGGGACCAAGGACGCAACGGTCCAGCATCTCATCCTTCCCGCTAGCACAGATGGAGACCTGAGTCCTGGCCAGAGCAGAATCAGAGAGGGTAGGCTGAGAAAACTAGGCTCAAGCAACCAAGTAACCCAACTGAGGGTAGTCCCACTTTTCAACCATCTGCTGGTCCTGTGGGACCGGAGCATCGCCGCCTTCAACATGTTCTCCTTAGAGCCCGTTCCGGCCCTGAAGAAGATTCAGCACGTGTCTTCATTTGAGGTGTGCGACCCGTCGCTTGCGGTCCGGGACGCCTGCGTGAAGATGGTGAGTTCCTCCAGCCGCAGGAAGTTGATCCGGATCCACGTGGTGGGAGTGGACAGGTGGGACGTCGTAAAGGAAGTCCCCCTGCTCCAGGATCCTGTGGCCTTGGCGGTAGATGGTGCCAGCGTGTGCGTAGGTACCAGCGACAGGTATCTCCTCTGTGACATGCGGACCGGCCGCAGTGAGGAGCTTTTTCCTCACAATCACAGCAGGCAGTGTGTCTTTGTTACCTCAGTGGGACGAGGGGAATTCCTCCTGAACGGGCCCGAATCTTTGGGTAAGACATCATTCATGTGACGTTATATTCTTCCTTTCAAAAGCGTGTATCCATCTTGCCAGAGGGTGTTTGTTTTGTCAAAATATCATTCCTCCATCCTCATCCCTCAGGCATGTTTGTGATGGAGACGGGGATTTGCCAGCGCCCTCCCCTGCAGTGGCCTCAGGAGGTGCTGGCGGCCGGATTATGTTTCCCTTACATCCTCACCCTGCAGCCCAAAGTGCTGTCTGTCTACAGCATGGTGGATCAGCAGTGCAAACAGACTGTGAGTCTCAGCGGAGGGAAGGGACTGCATGCCACACCAGGTAAACCGGGCAACATCGATTCATCACCAAATCATGGCAGATAGCAGACTGAAAAAAAAAGCTGTCAAATTGTGGTTTTGTTGATTAAAGGTGTCGCTGCTGTGTCTTCTCAGTTTGCACCGATTCAGTCAGTCATCCTTACACCTACTGTTCCTACTTGCGAGTGTTTCTGAAAACCCAAAACAAATCTCCCCTCAGATGGCGTGTTAGTGTTCACAGAGAGAGACATTTTCAGCCTGCGTCTGGTGCCACTCAAAGAGCAGATCCAGGCACTCGTGAGGCACGAGAGGGCCAAGGAGGCCTTATTGCTGCTGGATGGAGTTCAAGGCCACAGTCCACTCGACTCCTACGAGGTGAAATATCAATTTATAGACACTCAGCAGGATGCAATTATCCCTGCTTTCCAACAAATATATTCTACAGCGTACAAAACACATCCACGTGTATGCTATACTCCATTCCTTCCATCCTTACCAGGCAGAATTCATTAGAGGGGTACGTCCTGACATAAAATCATATCATGCCTCGTAACAAAATCCCATTTTTTAATGTTTGTATAATGATAGCTCAGTACGCTACAGGACAACTCATCCTGAGGAGCACATGAAAATCTGTACAAAATGTCCCCTCAAAAAACCCCATGCTGCTATAATTCCACCTTTTTCATAGATTCATACACACCACTGACGTGTAAATAATAACGCGTGCAATACAACCCCGTCTAGCATTGCATCATAGTGCCTTACTTTAATATTTCATCACTGTAGAACAGATGGAACGAGGCTGTCGAGGCACAGACCGACTCCATTGTCGCGAGCTGCTATTGTCGGTGGATTCCAGTTGGATGGAATCAAACCGAGGACGGCAGATGGTGTCTGAGATTTAGCGTAATCTGTGCCATATCTCAGGTTACAAGTTAGAGGTGAGAACGTTAGAACTAACATGCTGAAAAGGCCCTCGTCACAATATGGCTCGTTTTTGCGGATATTATTTTAATATCTTACGTCACATATTGGCCTCGAGATTTTAGGATAGTTGCACCCTGCTCTGCCTCAATGATTTTGGCTCATATATCGGTGCTTTAAATAAACTCATGCATTCCGTGGCTGATTCCTTTTATTTATTTATTTTACTGACAGGAGCTGCAGAAGGCCATCACTTGCCTGGCTGGATTCATTGACTTTTACCAGGAGGGTTTTTCTGAGGCCAGAGATCTATTCATGTGAGAGTAAAACCACTTCCACGACACTCCAAACTCAGAGCACACTAAATAAATCACATTCTGTGCAGTAATATGTGGATTTTGTAAAACAGTGGGTGTTTTCTGCTGAATTCGACACAAGAAGTCTAACACAAATCAATACTCATTACCCACTTGACACAGCGCAGGTGAGTTGGACCCCAGAGAAATCATCCGACTCTACCCTAACATGCAGTCGTGTCTCGGCGAGGACTTTCGATCCCAGCTCGATCAAGGGAACAAGGGCACGCATCTCCAGGTGCTCTGCCGAGAGGACAGGAACACATTTCATAATTACCTGGCCTTCCTGGGAGATTTCCTCAGAGCAGTCAGGGGGACGGAGCAAGGCCTGAAGTGCATTAAGGAGGTTGACTGCGCCCTCCTGAGGCTGTACGTAGAACTGGGAGACACTGAGAATCTGCAGCAGCTTGTGGCATTTCCCAACGTAGGCAGGATGGACTACTGTGTTCCTGTTTTGGAGCAACACAGCAGGTGAAACATAAATCATTATGTGTTGGTTGGATGATGTGTGGTGACGAATCATTATTGGAAGAAAAGGCACAAATTCAATATGTGTAATTTCCTCAAAATCTGATGGACTGAGTTTGGTCTTTTTTTATTTACAGATTTTTTGCATTAGGTTCCCTCTATCAAAGCCATGGAAATCACATTGATGCAATTAAGGTATAATTTCTCCCTAAACTATGTACATTTTATATCTAAACTTGAAGCATTAAACCTTTTATTTTCTTCCAGACTTGGGTGAAAATAGCAGACGGCTTCTACAAAGACCCCTCTTGCTCTGATGTATATGGACAAATAGTGAGGACTCTCAGTCAACTTGAAGACAGAGATGTCGTGTGGGAATTTGCAGACTGGGCGCTTCAAAGGAATCAAGAGGTGATTTTTATCCCTTTTTATACTCTCAATTTATCTGCAGAGGGCAGAGTTGCATAAAGCACCAATGTGTTATGGATATAACACTCAGCAAAATGCCACTTATATTGCTTTGATTATAAAACAATTATTGGTAATGTAAGGTCTAATAACAATTTCCCTTTATTTGAAAAAGATAGGGGTGCAGATTTTCAACAAGCGTCCACCAGATGATCAATTTGCAACAGAAGACGTCCTTGCTCTCTTGGAGAAGTACCCGGTGGCGTTGCTTTTGCATCTTGAGTTCCTAATCCAGGATTTGAACAGTGAGGTGGGTACAGCAGCGGCTTCCTCATCTAATATCCCTGACATTATTAAATGCAACCAAGACGTGATTGGTGTAATCTGCCCCCCAGGAGGAGAGGCAGCACAACCGTCTGGTCCTGGCATATGTAACTCAGACCCTGCGAGAGGAAGAGGAAGCAGATTTGAGGGAGACCAGAGGGAAGTTGCAGCAGCTGCTATGGGAATCCAAATTCTATGACGTCTCTGCTGTATATGGTTTGTGGATGCCTTATGAGAAATTAACCAATTGTTACTACATTATATTGCTGCTTTTTTTTTAATATGAATAATTATTCTCATCAAAGAGAGAGTCAAGTCGGCAACCCTGCACACAGAGGAAGCTATTCTCCTCGGTAGGACCGGTGCACACTCTGAGGCGTTGCAGGTGCTCGTTCACCAGGAGGGAGACCACCAGGCTGCAGAGGCCTACTGCTGCAGGGCTGCCCAAGGCCGGGACCCTCAGCTCAGGCAGTCTCTGCTGCTCACCCTGCTCCGGATCTACCTGAGCTCCAAGGATCTCAGCAGCGCTGCTGTGGATTTGCTCAATAAAAACCCCCGGGTCTTTGCTGCAGAGAAGGTCATCGAGGTTCTGCCCGATTCCTGGTCTGTTCAGCTGGTCTCCCAGTTCTTGGTTGGCTCCCTCAGAGAGACCTTCCACCAGAGGCGGATGGTGACGCTGCAAAGGGCTATGGGCCAGGTAGAGCTCATGCGGCACAAGGTCATTTGGGTGAGTTTAATGATACATTTCAATGTTTTTCTTCGCTCTAAGGACATTATGTGTATTGAATGTTTCCTTTTTATGGTTCACCCTGTTCCTCGTTCTCTTCCCTCTGCAGATGCAGGCCTCAAAAACAAAGTTCAGACTGGACAAGGGACAGAAATGTGAGGTTTGTCACAGAGACCTTGGAGAAGTGCAGTTTGCCTGTAACCTCGACGGGGAGCTAATTCACACAAGCTGCACTGGTGTTTCCTCATCTTAAAGACCAGTGACGGATATAGCAATCTATTATCTGGTTATGCAAATATGTGCATCTCTGCACACTTCGGGATCACGTTCATTTCGAGTGAGATAAGTATCTGCTTCCTACCCGATAATTTTTCTAGATTACACTGTGTCATCTGTACAAGGATTCAATTCATGGGCCTTAGACCACTTTCCCTAGTTAGAAAAAAGAAAATACATTGCGTAAATAACTGGTTTTAAGACGCAAAGAGCAAGCAGTGCACTTTTGCAGGGCGGCATGTCTGAGCCATTTCCTAGGGACATTGTAGACAGCAATAGCTATAAAGTGGGGGAGACTCAGGGACATATATTCACTGATCAGACAGTGGTGTTTAACATGGAAACCACCCGTGGTCAGCGGGAAGACCAGAGGGAATTTGACCATCCTTCCCGGTTGTACATATGCATCATGGTTTCCACTGACTGTGTATATTTGTCTGCATAGAGCTGGAAATAGAAAGTCAACAACTGAGAGGCTGCACGTGACAGACTTTTTTATTCAGCTTCTATATTAATATACATTTATTAGACCCCCACCCCCTAAAAGAAAATCACAATTACAGGGTTAAAAATGGAAAGTGCTGTGAATGGAACATGAAATCCAAATAAAATTTTCCAGACATCATCCCCATATCATTAAGACTTTAACTCCAGTGTGCCCACATGCAGATCTTGTATACCTATGGCACATATCATTAAGTTCTATAACCATAGCATTAACCCTAGGGGGGAAAAAAGAGTTAAAAATAACATCAAAATGAATCAGATATACATAGGACCGGTCTATTTTTCTCCTCACGTATATGATCTACATTTCAACTTCATGAAATGCACGAGAACATATTGAGATTCATGATAAAATGTATAAAGATATACTTTGGACATGTTTACTGTCTACATGTTGACCTTTTTACTGTGAGTTTAACTTCAAATCACTATTTATCTCCATAAAGCCATCTCACAAATAACACAAATCTCCGAACATTTTGAAATAGCAATAAACACAGTTAACCGCGATCAATACATTTTATATGACTGGCTGTAAATATGTTTATATCTGCTGTAAAGTTGGGCATTGAGAGAGGTCAGAGGTCTATAGGGATTGACTCGCTTTTGGTGCTAACCTCTAGTGGCCATTTGAGGAACTGCCTTTTTGGCACTCCCAGATTGGCTTCATTTCTCCGCACCGGCGGTTGCTGCTTGGTGGCCACAAACATCAAGAGCTCTTTCCTGTGAAGGGCAGTTAAATCTACTAAGATGGCTACTAACTCTTCTGCAAGGCTCACTGTGACTTCCCATCAGCCCAAGCTTTACTGTAGGACTGTAAGTAAATCGAATCTGTCATTTCTGGTGAATATAATATAACATGACATGAGTTTGTGCGTTTTGAGCCATGGTGTGTTTATGTTCTTACCGCAACACCAATCGTTGCAGACTCAGAGATATTTTTAACCCAATTTGCTCTTATATTATATTTGTACAACTTTATAGTTGTTCGAACTCTGAAAGTTGAAGACCCCATGTTGCAAAACAGTATGCATATCTTCCATAAATAAACCACCCGAATGTTTTGTAACTGCGCCACAGGGGTGAACCCACTGGGCCCGTCAGGCTCGAATGCACATCCAAGATGTATTTGTCTATTTTTTGTTGTATTTTAGTCATTGAGGCTAACCGTAGCTGAGATTTCTTTATCTTGATGCATGTTGGGACAGGAGTTCCAATTAAAGGAGCTGGAACAGTAACTGTTGTGCATTTGGCATACGTTTTTGGCCTGAGCTAAGTGATCAAATGCAAATTGCCTTTTGGATTAAAAAAAGTGAATTGTGAGTATGTTGGAAGGGATTGTCTCTTTGCCAAGATTTCTTTTCTCTAAGTTTTTCTCTACTAATGAAGTTTTTGTGGGTCTTTTTCATTGTTTTCACTGAAGATCTGAGAATTGTGCTCATTTCAAAGTATGGGTGTTACCACACAGGGCGCCCCTTCAATGTGTAACTAGGATTAAAGTTTACAAGAATACACTTGATTTAAGATTTTTTTAAGACTTTTGAATTTCTCACCGAGAGTGTATATATTTAACCCCTGACTCATATAAATAAACTGCCTCATAAAATCCGAGAAAACCACATTCCTTGCCTCTCTCTTTTATGTGGTCACAGGAAAAATGACCACATCCAACTCCTTGTAATTTTGATAATATGCATTTCATTTGAATCTCACTGTTCAGTCGTAATCAGTCCTGGATAAACGGCTGAAAGGTATAAGTGCAGAGAAAAAGGCAAAAGCACCAGCTTCTTTCTGGCTCGTTTTGAGACGTGAAGGGGCCTCTCACAGCTTATAAGGCCTTGCTGCGAGGGCTGCTGCCCTGTGACTGGCTGATCTTTGGGCCGTGCCTGATGACCAGTGACCACTGGGTGGACCCGGGGCAGGGATTATGTCCTCTGTTTCCCTCTCACGGACATCCTTCGGGAGCATTAATGTTGTTTTGAACACTTGTGGTTATGCTTTTCCTCAAAAAAAAATCTCATCTTTGATGTTGTCCAACAGACATAAGCCAGTAAAAGGTAAAAATATACAGACACAAGCACACCTTCTTCTACCTAAAGACTCCAGAAAATATTTTTGGTTTATTAATATTTATTTTACTTTTACTTATCTTACCGTATCCAATTAGTAGCTCCTAAGCAAGAGTTCAGTGCTTGATTAGGCGGGGGCTCTGGGTCACTGCAGGGTACATTTCACACGTGGGTGGGAATAGATTGGCTTTGGATGCAGTTATGGAGGAAAGTATGGTGGGGTATCCAGATGTTGGTCGACTATTATAAATATCCATGCCGCCACAGAGGGAAAACAAGAATGTTTTCTACTTGTGCTTTTCTAAATTTAGGACAAAATGTCGACTGTCTGGACTTTAGGATGTAATTGTTTACATGTTAAAATATTTATATTTAGGAAAGTAAAAGTGAAATGCATAGGGAATGGTTAAGACCCATCAACCCATCAAAAAGTCATATATCATGATTTTATCAGTTATAGAGAATTGCTTATGATGATTTTGAACTCCTAAATAAAACTTCTGTTTGGGCTCTTAGAGACTCCAGCTGTTAAACATGGTTAAATAAAATAACGACTATTAAAGAAGTGTTAGCTCAGGATAATGAATGTCATCAGGTATCTCACTATATAGAGCTCATGGGAAACACAATGCTTCTCAGTGTATCATGCATCATATTTATAGTCAAAGCCACAAATTGCTGTATCATGTCCCTTATGACGCATTTTTCAGTCTCTTAGTGGTTGCAGAGAGACAAGGAGAATCTTAATTTGCAACCCTTTTGGTAGCAATAATGGTAAGGTAGCAGAAAACCTAAACGATTGAACTTTAATTCCCACTTTCCCCCCACATAACTAATTCTATAGATATAGCAGAACAAGTATGGGAAGAAATAGCTGGAGAGGATGATCAAAACATAGCTTTTTTTAACCTCCTAAGGCAACACTCTCATTTTCGCTGCTTGCTACCTTGGGGTTTGGCCGAATGCCACTGGGAGAAATGGCCCACTGGAGACGCAGAGGGTAGAGACGGTGACCACAGAGTCACCCACCCTGCCGCGCTGCACGGAGGCATGGGTTATATACATCACACTGTATGGTAGTCGTGTCTTCACGTCTACAGGGTTAATATTGTACACCGTCTCACCGTCTCTTTCAGTGTTCAAAGCTGTTTTTGACTGGGCATTTTTAGGAAGATGATGCATAACTGCCACTTTCACAATAATTATCCTAACTGCAAAATATAACTTCCAGATAATTAGTTTCCCTAGGGGTAAATATATTATTACAAATATAGTTAAATTGCTTAGACGATGGTACCACAATTGCAAGGGGGGTGTAGACATTTTTAACACAGCCTTATAGAGTGCTGCAGGAATGAGAACCCAGAATGAGTCAGCATTTTTGCACTTCACTGGTCCCTTCACCTCAGAGTCAGTATAGATTTGAATGGCTTTTTGGTTATATGCTTAAAGTAATGTCTGTGGATAAGACAAGCATAAGATATTTTAGCATTTTTGCTTTATGACATAAAATACATCAGTAACGTATAACAAGAGGCTAAATAAGACTACAGCCTAGCCTTGTTGTGTAGAATTGCGCTTGTGCGACAACGGTATTAGTTATTTTACAGCCTAACGTTAGCTTTTTAATTCTGGCAATTGCCTTTGTATAAAAATCACAAATGTGGTGTTCATTTGTGAAGATTAAATCTCGTGGAACAAAAGGTGTAAGTGTCATAAACTTGTGTTTGTCACAGAGCTTATTTTCTGCAATAATCTAAAATTTGGCTTTTCGAGGGAACCAGTGTGATGATAACTTCCGGGTTTTGGCCTACAAAGTCACCCCTGAAGAACGTTATTTGTGTTTAATTAGATGTAACGATGAAGTTGAGTTGAAACCACTGTCAGCCGGCTAACTTAGGTTAGCATAAAGTCTGGCTCACAGCTGACATAGCTCTAAAATAAAAATATATATATAAAAAGTAAAACGCAAGCATCAGCACTCCTTCCCACCCTAATCATTTTTCGTACAGTCCATTAGGTGATTCCAAATCCAAAAGCTTCCAGAAATATCAAACACAGCTTCTAATGTACATGGAAACACTTCTTTCTCCAAGCTGAAGTCAACCATAAGTAGATATATTCCTTAACAACTTAAGTGGCATTAGCTTAATCACCTGTACCGCGTACAACTTAATGACTCACTTTTGGACGAAGAATAAGTTCATTTTTGGAAAGTGTGCAGGATTTCTGGCAGCCTAATGTGTTGACGGTGCTCTTTTTTCTAATGAGCGAATTTGAGGTGGAGAGTTAAGTAGCCTACTCGGCCCAGGGGGTTAACTTGTGGTCGTCCACCTGCATTTTTTTGTAATCTGGAAGCCTGTGTTTCATTTCCGGGTCTAGCACCTTTCATCTCTGGACCATTTGGATTTCTGGGAACAGAAACAAACAGACCTGCTGGGTAATCTAAAAGTCTGGGCGGAACCTGCAATCTGGCATTGAAATTGCTTTCGTTGTTCCACACCCATTCATTACAAATAAACTTCATTATCCATGTGGTGAGCAGTTTTTAGCAGCACAACATGCCATGAGACGAATAACACATATCAACTTTCATTAAGAATTAATGTCATACCGCTCAGTAGTCAATCAATCTTACTTACAAGTAGGCCTAATTTAGATTGCTTGTTATATCTTATCTTATACATCTTAATTCAGAGCATCTGGTAGCTGACACTCAAAGAGGGGCTGTTTATCAAGCTGCAGGTGATGAATATAGCACCGCAGAAAATGGCTCCAGGGTCTGCCCCGTGTAAAACAAACATAATTGAAGCTCCGACAACAGGAGGGACGTGTGTTCTGCACCACAGGGTCCCCAATCATTTCTGAGACTGTGCCTCATGCGATGTTTGACATCACTGATTACAGAGCATGTGCCATGTTACGTTACTCTTACTGTACCCTGGGAAAGTTGAGAACGTGGGCTTGGGCATAATTAGACATTTAGCGCCAATCCTCCCTGCAGATGAACACGCCTTTCACCACAACAGATAAGCCAGGGAGTTAAAAATGTCCCAGCAACCCCTGATATCAACCGCAGCAGTCAAACCCCCCCTGCTATCAAGAGCTGAACTTACTGTAATGTACACAATAAGAGCATGACGGAGCATGAAATCCAATACCAGCCCCAAAAGGCCTCATTCAATCTTTGTACAAAAGCTACTGCAGCAGTGATCCGTATTTCAGAACAGAAAATGTCCAATGAGCTATCATGAACTTAAAAATAGCAATCAAAGCTCCAAATCGGAGCTGAGGCAAATTAGAGGTATATCGTGCTTTAGCATAGAATTACAATTCTATTTCTACAGATCGAATATCTTTGGAAACATCGAACGAAGGATATTTCAAGGCTTTCATTAAGACTTTCATGAACCCTTAACAACCACAGGCTGCAGAAGAATAGAACGTCTCTCAGCTGACGTGAAGCAGCACGACGTCTCTGCACTTTGTGGTTTCATGCGTCAACACATAACCATACTTGAGGTTATTTCAAGCGTTCCTGAGCATCACTTTGCATCTAAAAAAAAAATGCAAGGAACAATTCCAAAGGAGTGCAAGATGTTCTTTGACCAAGATGTACAAAGGAAAAGCAAATATTTGTTCTTAAATGAAACGGTTTTGTGTCCCATTTGCCTTCATCTTTGTTCTTCATTCGTTAACTTGGTACCATTTGGTGATGTTTACAAGTACTTAAGACTTCTGCTGCATATGTAAAGAAAAGTTGTATAAAGCACTTTATTGCTCCAGAGGTAGCTGAGCAAAGTTTGATAAATTGCCTCAAGTCATGTCACGTGAGTGAGTGTCAGTTGGGGCTTAACACGTTTGTAAAGGAAAACAAAATGGAGTGGTGTGGAGTCAGAAAGAAGAGAACTTACCAAACCTCTGCAACCCGCTCCTCACTGCTGCTTGAGGCTAGCAGCATGAAGCTACATTAGCCACTGTTAGCATGACATGGGAGCATGTCTATGTTCCCTCAACCCCATGTTCCCCCAGCCCTATGCCCCCTCAATCCGGTTCCCTGAACCTTATGTTCCCCCAACCCTATGTTCCCTCAATCCTAATCCATCAACCCTATGTTCCCTCAGCCCTATGTTCCCTTAACCCTACGTTCCCTCAGTCCCAGGTCCCTCAGCCCTATGTTCCATCAGCATTATGTCCAATCAGCCCTATGTTCCCTCAGCCCTATGTTCCCTTAACCCTATGTTCCCTCAGTCCTAGGTCCCTCAACCCTATGTTCCCTCAGATAATAATAAAATAAAGAATTTCCTAACCCTAACTCCATTACTAATACTAATAAGGAAGGGCAATCCCTGTGCTGTGGGAATGTAATTGTGATGCGAGGAACATTTAATAGAAATTAGGGAACATAGGATAACCCCCATGACACACCTGAATCTCTGAGTTCTGCAGACTGTCTGAGGGTATTGTGGGAAGATAGCGAGGAATTAAAGCTCTAGTTCTTCTGCATTAATATCAATCCTTTGTTGAATACCCATTGACTGAACAACCTCACAGGGTATTTTTCTGCTTAACACATCCTTTTATAATTAGTACATTTTGCAAGTATACATATGTGCTTTTACACAAGGAGCATCTTTACAGTGATGTACTGGTATTTTAAGTAAAGATCTGATCCACATCTGTTTGGTCCATCCTGCCACTGAGACGCCAGCTTTATCTATGATGGATAATTAGCTGAATGACGTATATAGTCATCTTTCAGCATCTGCTAAAACCCTGTGGGTCCAGATAGAGCGGTAAATCAAAGAGGAGGCATCGTTGTGGTGAAAGCAAAGTGAATCACAGTGTCCTAAATAAAGCTGGTGATGTTAGCTTTCCATTGTCTCAACACCAAAACCAACCCAAGGCTCTATAACATAACATTGTGTATGCTTAACATGTTGCTTGATGAAGCAACAAAGCCATGGCAACACAGGCCACTATTATATGTGTGAGTAAACCAGAATAAACATGTTCGGTAAGCCCATAAAACTGGGAATGTAGACATCATCTACACGCTGCGTTCTAATCCTGAAGTAAAAAGGCACCTTAAATCATTTTAAAATCTTTTCTATGAAACTTTAGTGAATGATTCAGTACAAAATGCATTATTGAACTGGTTTATAATCTCTATCTGTCTATATTTTGTCATTTAAGATTCCCATTTATGGCAGGATGACTACCATTTTGTTACTTAACCTTGCATAGTGTGGATAGTTCAGAAAGTATTTTTCACTTTTTTTTTTTGCTGCAGCCATATGCTTAAATTGATGATCATAATTATTTATTTTTAAACTGTTGTGAAGTATTCAGACCCTTTGACGTGACACTTGAAATCTAGCTCAGGTGGCATTTCTCTGCAGATGTTTTTGCACCATGATTGGGGTCCACCTGTGTTAAATTTAAATTGATTGGACATTATTAGGAAAGGCACACACACACACACACACACACACACACACACACAAACACACAGTCTATATAAGGTCTCTGGCAGCTCGCAGTGCCTTTCAGTGCAAGGACAGTACTGTGTGGAGATAGATCTGGGGAAGGCTACATTGAAGGTTCCCAACAGCGCCCTGCATAAAATTTAACTAGTTTGGAACGACTCTTCCTGTAGTTGGCCACCTGGCCACACTGGGCAATTGGGGTAGAAGGGGCCTTAGTAAGAGAGGTGACCACAAACCTCATGACTCAGCTCCACAGATTCAGGGTGGAGATGGGAGAACATTTCCTCAGTGAAAGATGCATAAATGCCCGCTTGGAGTTGGCAAACAAGCACCTAAAGTCTCAATATGTTGTGCAGCACTAAATCACTAAACTTATTGCTGGGGTTTTGTGCTGAGCACTTGCACAGATGCGTACAAAAAAACTAATAAAACATCTTTTTTGATCGTAATCATGAATGAAAAGAAGAGGTTGTGGTTTGAAAATGCTGAAAAATACCTTCCAGCTGTCTGTTTTTGAGAATGTGTTAAAGTGTCTGTCTGTGCACCTCAGTGTGACTGCACTGTACTCTACCAGTTTTCTTTCCTTTGCTCCTATCCTCAGGTGATTGCTGACTTTTACAGTTTACTGCTGCATTTCATCACAAAGCAGAAAGCTTAAATTGTGGAGGAGAGCTAACCTCAGCTCAGCTGCTCTCTGTACAGACAGGAGGAGAAGGCTGATTTCCAGAAGCTGAAGCTTATGCTAAGCTTTCAGTTGATGTCAAACTGGGCCAGACTGACAGACTGGAAAGACTGGGCTGCCTTTTTTTTTTTTTTTACTACCAATAACTGCTCCTTTCTTTTAATGTCAGGTTTTGGCACATTTCCGACCTTTAATTTAGAGAGGGTGTTTCTCAGTCACAAAACCTTAGAGAGATAATAGCGGGTGAAAGTATAGCCTACAGTGGCTGCATGTGTACAGGCGTGGGGATATAATTAGTTTAATTCCAATGAAGCAAACCGCTTGTCTCAGTGGTATAGGTGGGATCAAACTCTGCACTCAACGCAGGGGCTTCAAATTGTGTGTTTAAAGTGAAAGTGAAGGGCTTTGAAAGACGAGTACAATCATGAAACTAATCTAATTTAGGTTTTAAATCTCTTATTTTCATCGGTTAGTAAATGTACGCAATTTACAGTGACTTAACAACAGAGCGACATGAGAGGATAAAACTCTGTCATTAGAAATGCAACGTTATACCTGACTACAAACATTGTTCATCTGGGTTGTATGCCTCATTAACCATGACCTTCAATTTGGGGTCAACATAAAAAAAATTAAAAAAATCTTATTCAGCATCAGTTCAAAGAAAAAACCTTCATAGGTGTATATTAAATAAGATTTCTCACTCTTTTATTTGCTATATGGCCCTGGGCTTTTATCATAACAGCATAGTGAAACCAAAAATGAATATACAACACAGTCCTGATTTGAGTAATAATTGATATCACATTTCAAATGGTTTTTTTTTTAAGAATAATGAAGCTTTGGCCAAAGCAATGGCTTTGGTTTATGACCAAATACCTGGAACAATGATGATATTCCCATCAGCCTCAGCCAAAGGACCCACTCTGTGTTTTGTGCTACTAAGCCTCTTGAACCCTTGACCCATGGGTCAATGAAGATAGAACACAATATTTAAAAAAAAAATGATGGAAAGAGATATAGAATGGCTTTTCAATTGCAAGGCTGCACAAGGTTGTTTGTTGCTGGAGGAGGGCAGAGCGCAAATACTCCAAATGCAAATTAAAAGAGACAGCTGGAATCGACTAAAAAATGATCCAGAGACATTTGATGTGCCATCAGCAGCTTTGATTTGCCCATAAAACATTTGATCACTAAACAGCAAAAGGTAGTGACATGATTGATAAAGTTGTAGTCAAATTCCTTCGACTGCTGGTTCAGTGAGTTTTGGCGGTAGAGTGATAAGACTTATGCTGTTGCTGAAATCTGTGGAGTCTCAGCTTTCATGAAACGTGCTAGGAGCAAAATCACTAGTTACGCTATGACTATGCACTATGCAATTGCTGAGCTTCATCCCATTATGTGGGTGTGCAGGATGAATGTGTTGCTAAATGTCCTCATGGTGTTAGTTGTGCTTTGGTTAGCAAATGTTAGCATGTGTTTAACAGCTAAACTAAGGAGTTGGTGGAGACCAAAAACAGAGCTAAAAGGAGAGTGACTATTGCATGTATCATCAACAGGGAACACAACTCTACATAAATGCTGCTCAAGAACTGGTGGGTGTGTGAAAAGGCAACTGCTAACATATTTGCCAACACGTTCACCATATCAATAAAAGGTATATATTCAGCTTTTTGCACATTCTCCAAGTGCCAGAAATGGAGGGAATTAATACATTAGTGCAGATTTAAAGATACTACTTTACAATTTAAAAAATTGTATTAGCATCCTAAAGCAATGCACACCTCGACCCACCTACCCCTGTTTATCCGAGAGACTAATACTGAGATGAGTGTGCTTAAAGCAACATGCGGCCTATTGCAGTTCCACAAGGTTTGTCTCATTTTATCTCAAGATTTCAAATAACATAAACTCCAAGATAATAAAAGAATAGGTGCACTTCTGTATTATAAAACAAATTGTTAGTAGAAGAAGAAACAGATGGGGTTTGGATAAAAAAAAATCTAATTTGATTCACTCCGGCAAACAAAGTGGTTACAGCCTCCCTGGAAATGGCTGGTTTGGCTCACCAAATCAGATGCACACAGCAGGACAGTCTGTGAGTTAGGTCCATTTCCATCTTGGGAAACATGTTTGATCAAATGTTCTGTCCCTTTCCGTAGACAGCCACTTGAGAAAGCTACTACTGCAGGAGTTTCCAGACACAGTCTGAGTCCACCTGTCTGCCTGGCATAAGATGGGACTCAAGCAGCGGCTAAGACCACAGTTTTATTCAACCACGAGCTGTTGCAACCCGACCAGAGTTCGACTAGACCAACGTAAACATGGCAGCAGGAAAGGTCCACCAGTATTAGCACTGTAATGCTCTCTTCTTCTACCGCAGAACCTCAAACTTCCACATTTAGAGAGTTTGTTTGAAATACAGAACTGCGAATAGCTGCGAAAAATACCAATTGGACACTCTTCAAAGTCTTATGTAGCAGTTCACCTTCTGCCATCTAGACAGGACTGTCCACCTCCAACCCTGTCACCAGAGACAGAGATATATACTTACAGGTTTTAGATGTGCCTCAAAAGCAAATCCTGTATCCCTTGGAAAATTGTATTTACGGGAGCAGCATTATCCAGGAAAAAAAAAAGAGATTCGGTACAGGAATTACAGAAGAGATTAACAAAAGCTCTTTGTTGAGAAAGAAGGTCAGAGACCTGAAAATAGTCATCAGGCCTGTCCTAGAAAGATCTTCCAGCAAGCTGCCATTGCCGTTAAACATGCTGCAATTGAGGGGAACGAGCTCTGGGAAGTGACATTATAATTATTATGTCAAAAAAGGAAGGGATAGTTCTACATGTGGATCAGTCTGGTTAACCAACCTGGTCTCACAGGCATCCGTGAAATAGCCACGGACCCTTAACTCAAAATCCAAGACAATATAATGGGTCAACTTGAAGTCACGTGACACTGGCTGTGGCCGCAGGTTTTTCCCAACGTAGCATTGTGCCCCATCATGTATGCGGATAACTGCACTCGTGGGAACATTTAATTGTATAGTTAGGTAATGTTATTATCTGAAGCTTTCAGGCAACATTATCACCCCTAAAAATACTATATTGGTGAGAAATAAACGAGCAGGAGGAAAAATGACGTGTAAACGGTTATTGATTTTTCTAAACGGTTATGATTTATTATCCCGTGTACCCGTTTACACGTGTAGACGTTGACAACCCTAATATTCACTTGCGGTGAGTTACCGGAGATCTGCTGTTGGTCTTCGTTGACCAACTCTTCTAAATTTTTAGACAGAGAAAAAACAATATGTAAGCAGGTGAGGTATGCACTGTGTAGAGTATGAGTGTTTTCTCAAGCTCAATTCAGGAAAAAGTTGAATACAGCAAGACAGCAGTAAGTAGGCATTCTCTGGGGCAACCTAGCAACGGTTGTTATGTTGGAGGAGGACGTCCAAGATCCGTGTTCATACGACAGAATAGGCTAATCTGTGTTTATTTCACAGAATTTAGTTTGGGCTATCCTACCGAGCTGTAAAACGCGATCAAACTGCGGTCCGTGTCTATGTCACGGAACCGGAACCTCTGCGTCCGTGTCTCTATCACGGAACCTCGCTGTCCGTGTTTCTGTCACGGAACCTCGCTGTCCGTGTTTCTATCACCGAACCTCGCCGTCCATGTCCCTATCACGGAACCTCGCTGTCCGTGTGAGTCATTACAGAGCACAATGACTCACACTCCTTCTGTGTTTAAAACCACAACAGGCCCTGCTTGGGTCCCGGCAGTAAAACAGGCTCTCTGCAGAGAAACTGTTGTCTCATCAAAATAACAAACTGTTTGTTCTGCTCTGCAACACTGGCCCCGCAGACCACCGGGGAGCATTTATTATTTTTTTCATTAAAGGTTGATCAACTCTAAGAAGAATGTGACCCCTTTAGACGCAGGAAGAAGGCCACAGTGGTGTATTTGATTAAAAACACGATTCATGAAGACCTCAAGATTTGCATTCATAAAATGACATATCCATAGCTTTCATCTATGTAACGCAGCTGAGTCGCATACATCATTTAATAAAACCCAGCCAGGATTCAGCCCATTAGACGCCTCAGCCTTTTATTAACAAGGGCATGTGAAGGTTAAGCTTAGAGGATTACAAATGTTACATTCCTGTACATCATCCTGAACACTGGCGTTACCTACTAAAAAAAGAGGGGATTTAACAGCTCATTTCATATAAATGCGGGTCTAATAGCTCCTTTAAAGATGCGTTCAATCTCAACTTTTCTTGGCGAAAAAAGGCTTTTAATCGCTTGTAATTTCACTGCATCCTGCAGAACCGCGCACACAAAAGTTAATTCACTGTGTTTCTGTTGCACGTTTGAGTAAATGTCCTCAAAACACGACATGGCCAAATTTAGCCTGTGTGCTATTTATTTTGTCTTAATGTCAGGGACAGTGTCTGATGACCCGGTTAGACATATTAAATGCTCTGGTTTAACTAAGGGTGGGTGTTCAAAAGATACACCGGAGGGAAGAAACACCCGGGAGACAGGCTGCTGTCAGACAAGCTCTCCAGCTCCACGTGAGGCTCTGGACAAACTCACAATGTGGGTTTTCTTACATTCGGGATCCACCTTTTTGGCATGGCTCTTCAAAATATCCTGCAAATATGAAGTCTGGCCCTCTTAACCCCATAAACAAACACAAGATGAAGCCAGCCAACCAACGGGCAAACCATGTGTATTGAAACCAACTTATTCTGGAATGTTCCCGTGTCTGTGGATGACCAATCACAAACTCCAAAACATCATTGTGGGGATTTTTTTCTTCTAAATAGTTTCAGATCGAAAACACATTGTAACATTCTTGGCCATATCTGAATCCAACTGACAAACGTAATGTTGAAGATTTTGGTGCATGTTTGATGCTTCTAATCATTTTTTTTTCAACCTCATTCACGAGGGGCTCCTAGTTAAGGTGTTGTTACCTAAAGGGTAAAAATACAACATGTATATATTAAAGGTGCTTGAGGTCATTATAACCGCTACCACTTGGAGGAAGCAGAAACAACACATTGACATATTATCACCCTTTAACTTGACATGGTAGACTTGAGGCTTGTTTGCTTGACTGACAATAACATTTTGAGAAATAACTTGCAAAAAAAACATGTTACGCATTCTTACTTTTACAGTCTTCTGGGATCGGTTCCATCCTCCCACAACCCTCCAAAATAAGGTACGGCTAATGGATTTTATTTTTTTAAAGAGTCGGCAGGATGATATTGTTTGTGTATATTATATAATGTGGAATGATTCCCATTCAGACTCAGTAAGGGCCACTGTTTCTGGCTCCGGACGCAGTATCGGCCCACACGGTGGCCATCGGCCAGCAAAACAAACCTCCAAAACCACACGGGATCGAGACGCGACCCCGCCATTGTTATGGACGTATGGTACTGTACGTTAAACCCTGTGGTCGTGTATTTTTTACATACAAACAGCATGAATATGTGAATTCTGTGGGCGCTAACTCACAGTTTTGTTCCAACTCGTATCCCCGAGACGGCACGGCTGCAGTCAAATATAGAGACGGTCTTGTCTCTCCACAAGTCATTATGGCGCAGTGCTAACTGTCTGAAGGTGAGGTGACACTGTGGTGTATAAACATTGTTTCTTGGTTGTCACTCTGCATTTCAGGCACAGAAAGTGACACACACACACACACACACACACACACATACACACACACACTCGCTGTTTGTGCTCAAGTCAAATGTAATTCTGAACTGACAAGTCAAATATAAATCCACCTCTGCTCTGGTGCAGTTTACTCAGCTGGGCGTTTTCATCCTCCTGTCTTTCTAAAAGCTTCTTCACACACACTGACAGGTTGGGGGATTTTTTTGGGGGGGTAGGCTATTTGTTGTGAAATGGCTGACGCTGCCTGATACAGACAGGCTCAGTGTAGCAGATTAGTCATTATCCTTAAATACAGGACTACGCCACCTACACTTAAGCGCTGAAAATCCCATTAATGTGGTTTTATTTAACTTTGATATCTTTAAATGATCCCACAATAAGCAGATACTTCTAGCAGTCTGTCATCTCTTTGACTGGAGGTTTTTTTTTTCTTATTTTTTGATAGAATTGTGAACAAGGCAAGATGATCCAGAGAATAGAGGAAAGTCATAACGTCAAGCAAAGATTCTTTACTTGCTGGAAAACAAAACAAGACTGAAAAAAACATCCATAGATGTTGTTCTGACCTTTTTACCTTTTGTAGTACATTGTCTGCACATGTGCTGTTTTGCAGCGCCTCATAAACTGTCTGGCTCAGTAGTTTGAGTTAAATTACTTTTTTGGCTGCTGCGACTCCGAAACCCTGATTCCCTCGGCTAAAGAAAGACTGAAAACGCAGCTTCAAACCAACAGCTGAGTCAGACCTTTCCAGAAATAAACTACGGACAAATTAACTATGGAAACTGAAACAATCAAATGTCACAGTCGTGATAAAGCCGCACTGGACTCGGCTGGCTATAAGCAAGTTCTCGCTTTCTGCATGTGAGAAATATTTTCAACTCATCAACTTAATTACAAAGTGAATTTCACATGTTTACACAATAAAACCCTATAAAGTTAAGATTTTGAACATTTCAGTGGCTTCTAGCTGTTTGTTTGAACCTCAGGAGAGCGCATGGCAACACGCTGCTTCACAAGCCGACAGCTACACACATTGGCACCTTGGGAGTTGTCGAAGGGCATCCAACCATCGCTTTCTCATCCACCCCCCCTATTTTCCTTCCATTTTGGGGGTTTTCAAACTGGTGACCTCCCAGACATCGGCCCTCATCTCTACGCCTACCACCGCCGCCATTTTTCCAGTTACTTTTACGCTTCCGGCTCCTTTCGGGTCCGTGTTTGTTTTCAGGACCCTGTAATTTATCCACCAATCACTCACAAGGGCCCCCGGCAAGTCTGCCATTCATAAAGTTTAAAGTAGCTCTTAGTGGTCCGTGGAGTTTATTGAAACATTAAATTTGTATCCCAGCCGTGATGGTGTATCTTTAGCCGTTGCTTGACTCACGTGCTCGGCCCGGGTCCCCTTACATCAACCACCAATTATGTTGTCCTCTTGGGTGTGGGCTGGGCCTTGGTCAGCATGGCGAAGAAACCAGCAACATCAATTCCTGGGCAGTGGAGTGAACGAAAACAGACAAAATACGAAAACCTCTTCTTTCAAACACTGTTATCATTGTAGAACACAAGCACAAACATGGCAAACATTGTCAGTAAATCCATCCAGCGGCGCTCTCCGGGGAATTTTAGTGCAATCTTTTATGAAAGGCTATTATTGGATGCAGGCGAAGGCCTGGAAAAACAAACAGGACATCAGAATGCAAGATGATGCCCTCTGCCGAAGGGTCAGGCAAAGACATTTTTTGCCTTGTCATAACTTCCGATGCTTGTTTTTATCTTCCAATATGTTTCTGGAGAGGACAAACTACGGATTTGCATTGAGTTATCGTTCTAAACAGGTGCTGGCAGTGGAAGTAGTACTCAGATATCTTACAAGAAATACCGCAGTGCAGAAACACTCAATCACGAGAAAAAGTACATTTAGCATCACAAGTAAAAGGCATTATGCAGAATGACCCCGATAGAACATAAATGTGGATTATAATCCTAATTATTATGACTGCTCCTTCTTATTTACAAGAAACTTATGAGCACTCGTATGATATCTCATAAACACAACATATAAACTGGTGCTTTTCTGTGATTCTTTGTGGAGAAACTCAGTCAATTATCGACAAATCATTTTTTTTTGGTGAAGGACAGCCCTTCTAATTACTGAGCAGCAACACTTTAATGGGTGTGTGGGTAGGTAGTGCAAGTTTGATTTACTTTATATTCTGCAGGGTCACTTTAATAAGACGTCGTCATTTATCATTCTAACTCGTAGCTAAAGCTGTCAGACAAATGGAGTGGAGTAAAGAGTACAGTATTTGAATAGAAATAGTGGAATAGAAAGTGTACCAAAAATGCTCTTACATGCAGAAGCGTATTTGAGTAAATGTATTTAGTTACTTTCCACCACACACACACACACACACACACAGCGAGAGAATTGATCCTAAAACAAGAGACTGCGGCGTCCGTGTGCCCTCGGTGACTTTGGGTGTGTCATGTTCACAATTAGTCGTTTTCTTATTTTTCGAAATGCTGTAAAAGTGTTTTATGTCATATCAAGTATATGAAGTGACATGAAAACGAAAGTGTATTTTACGGTGAGGGTCTCCCCACAATATATAAGAGCAAAGCAACGTCACCGCCTTTCAGCTCGAGAGGTTGTTAACCTAATTTCTAATCTTTATTACAATGAAGCCTGCCGACCACATCAGGCTGCTGCGGTGCCGTAATGAGTTGAGCAGAAACAGAAGGCTCCGGCGTGCACTTTCACAGCCTTCAATTTCGCCACTATAAGCGCAAGGACCCATGGTTTCTTTGCAAAGAAAATGAATGCAGTGGCGTGTTAAGAATATAAAAAAGATGCTGTAAGGATATAAACAACATCCAAATTACAACTGTTAATTCAAATCTTCCTCGAGCCAAAGTACACTCTGGTTCCAAAGCTTAACAAGAATGTTTCGGCTTCTTTATAGCTCACATGCAGTCGCATGCTTGTTACATTTTCATGCCTAAAGAGATGAATCATTGTTCTCTCAACCGGACTAAAAACAGAGGACCTCTCCTGCAGTGGTTTAGTGATTTAGTTTGAAAAACATAAAACTGAAATTATCGGAACCTATAAACGTATAAAATCATAACTCCACCCTCTCTTGCTCTGTCATTTCATCTAAATTTGACCAGAACTGCACAGCTGGGCACAAGCATAAAGGGATTTTAAAAATAATGTAGTATAACTACAAGATATCAAAAAGCATGAACATGATTTTGCTCGGCTGCTAAAGCGAGACCAAACATGTGCATTCTAAATAAATATACAAACATATTGCCTTTATGATATCGGCACATGCGTGAGTTGCACGTGTCCCATGCACACAGCCTCAGGTAGTCAGTCTGCACCTTTGTTGCTGCGAGCCATCGCTCCCGTCTCGCTTTTTAAACAGAATTTCAAACATTTGGTGAAATGAAGATCACAAATGACATTGTGTTTTATTTAAGAGCACACTTAAACAACGCTTGCCAGACATGATTAAGTGCCGTACGCCTGCGAAGGTAGCAGTTTGGAAGATTGCAGATAATTTGGTCTAATTCACATAAAAGGGGGGAAAAAAGGGTTCAAACGAGCTCCATGTGTTACAATATTTAATTATACCTCTGGTGAAAGATGCCTGTCACTGTCACGTGTTGTATAGACGCCTCAAATAGCAACTCGGCGAAGACCTCAACCAACGTGTCATCATCATTTCTGCAAATATACACATGTTGTCAGCAAAATGTATGTATGTACATTATAAGAACACAGGAAGAACATAAATGGCCCTATGTTCAGGAAGATTCAGGGGTGGGATGTAGAGTAGCATATACACTGTTTATGGCTACTTGTGTGTTTGGGAACATGTGATTATTTGGGTGTATGCATTTCCTATGTGGCCGGGCTTAAATTGAGAAATTACAGTTGGAGGATCTCAACGTAAGCAAGACAAGGTGGAGGGTGAGGGACGATAATACTGGGGGAAATAGCGCTGATTGAGGAAAATACAACATCATGACAGAAACTAGCTGTAATTGTAGGAATAGTCCTGAAACGTCTGATGTATACGCACTGAGGGGACCAGAAATAACAAGTGACCACAGGGGCATGGCCCCTTCCCTGCAGGACCTCACTCCATGGAGAGGTGCCGTGCAACAGTAAAAACCTGCCCTCTGGTGTCCAAGCATGCGTACTTCACATTAGAGCTGCCGCACACTGGGATGCATTCACAAGACTGCACAGAAACAAGCCCAAATGTCTTTTCCAGTGGCCCCTTATATCCTTTTATTAGCTGCTTTTTGAGTGCGACACACTTACAAAAATACACAACTTAAGGAAAAGTGTTCATCCTGAAATAGAGAAGTGAAATCAAGGCCTCTTTGTCCTCAAAAGTCACAATTACAAGCTGAATGATACCCACAAAATAAAACTTAATATAAGGAAAAACTAAATGTGTGATACATCCCCAATAAACAAGGTTATTTGCTTTAAATCTAAAGTTACTAAAACCTCTGAACAACCATTCCCCACCATTTCCCTTGTTGACCTTATCACAGCAGGCATGGAGGTGCCCAGACGGTCAGCGAAGGTTAAGGTCTCGGCCAACCGGCTGGACAAATTTGCAGATGTGGCTGCTGCTGGACATCATCAATGCAAGCTTTGTGAAGCAACACAGGTGCCAGTGCTAATCTGCTTTTTTGGAACAGATTTGTTTTGGCTATTTTCAGACTTTGAATGTTTAAACAGTGGGCATCAAAATACCACCATGACCTGAGCATGAAAAAAATCAAATGACTAAAACTCTTAAGTGTTTCAAGAAAATTAGATTTAGATGTATTATCCTGTAAAGCTAGTGTTCTTTTGTTAATGTATTGATTTATTTTTGCTTCGTATATGATCATTTTCTAGTTCAGAAATAAGTGATAATGATGTGTCTGGATCTTCAAGACATGGAGGCACCCTGACGTGACATGCCTGCTTTGGGCAGATCTTTCTGCTAATTACAGCCTAGCTCTGAGGAGGGAGGTACTTGCACGGTGGGGGCTTTTTTTTTGTTTTTTTTTAATGATGCAAGGGGTAGATATAGTATAAATACCCGCATCATTGTACTGGGAGGCAGCATATCCTCAGTTGTGCTCCTACCCTAAGGATATACAGCAGTACCAGGAGTTCACTGGTGCTGAAGAAATTTGTTTTAATCCCTTTGGATACTGGTATGTATGTTTTCTCTTCCTCTCTAACTGGCTTCAACTGCATCAACTTCTAGGCTTTTTCTAGGCCTTGAGTCCTCTCAATGGCAAGCATGGGAAGGGAGGCAGATTTTGGCTTGCTCGGAGCATCCAGGCTGATAGTCTAGAAGGATGCCCTTGCTGAATGAACATCTTTAGTCTTATTGTTATCCATAATGTTTCTGTAAAGTTGTCCAGTCTGTAAGCTTAGCTGAGAAGTTATAAGTGTTCTCTCAAATAACTCAAAACTAGAGGAAAAAGCTTGCTGAGACTGTGTACCTTGAGAAAAGCTGTGCTGACTGTCGCCTTTTTTCCCTTGCAGATTGCTTGACTTTGCAAGATGGACGTACGAGTGGCAAGCATCCTCCTGCTGGTCGTTGCCTTGACAGCAGCCCATGGGGACCGGTATGTGGTGAAGAAGCTGATGAAGGCTGCCCCACAGTACCAGCCCTACTCCGTGAAGAGCCACGGTAAGAAAACCCTTCTTACTTCTGCTGCGTTTCAAGTCGAAGCATTTCTCCAGTTTTCGTCCTCTAAAGTTAAACCGGCTCCTCTAAAGAGCATCACTGTGTGAGAATCTTAACTTTGAAAATCTCCAGCTAGCAAATTAGCATCTTTGTTGTGGCAAATAGGAGCAGCATAAGCAGCCAGACAGATGCCGGCCACAGCCAGCTGCACTTTACTTTGAAAACTGAACTCAGTCTTGCGCTGGGACTGCCTTGTGCTCTGATTGGCTGCAACAGTGAGAGGCTGCTCCAATCACAGAGTCCATTTAGATCTAAGATTTGGATATAGAGGCGTATTTACTGGGTTTTCTTTTTTAGAAGTCATTGGATTCAATACATGCACCTAACTGCAGTGTGTTTAATGTTTTTTTTTAGTTTGCTTTATTTAAGGAACCCTTAAGCAACATTTTTTTTAAGAATGCTGGGGCTTCTCATTTTGTCATCATGATGGTTAACACAAATAGTTTTTTCAGACTGCCTTTGTTAACAATCTAGCACAAAATGTTCATTGCAAGATCACTAAACTAGTTTTCAATACATTTGATGTTAGATTTCACATACAGTATATGTCCGTGATGTTACTCCTTTTCGCTGTAAATGTTGCCCTTTCATTTTGCACTTCCACACTCATGCAAGTCAATGCACAGTTCAGTTCATTTCAAACACAAGTTGCTTTTAAAGATTCCTCGTGCAAAACAAGATAAAGATCCAGACATCCACTAACATTCCCACATTTACTGCACTTGAAATGTTAATTAGGCCGTGGTCTTGTGCATTGGCTAGAGGCAATATAAAATATGAAATGTTGCTTTTATGTGAATCAGCATACTATTTTTATTTGAGAACGTAGCCGTTAGTGAATTATTTTTAGTTTGACACTGACAATTACAGCGCAGTCACCCAGCAGTGTGGTTGGCTTGGGTGTGCCTACTTCACACAAAAGTAGAAACATCTGTTTGGCTTTATCCAAACTTGGCTACAGTAAGCAAAGGAGTGAGCCTTAAACACATGTGACCACATTAAGGATGTCAATTTTCAAATAAAAAGTACTCCTTCTCATTTAGACCTTCTGTTTGACAAACAAGTCACATAGCATCTCTTAAAGCTTTTTGAGACAGTATTTTAGAAATTGAACACATTATTTAAAATAAAGAAAAAGAGACAAATGCATGCCCTTATTTTGAAGGATTTGCAAGTTTAAGACTTGAAGAAGGATTTTACAAAACTGCACCAGTAATCAACACTGTAGTTCCTGAGATTAAAACTTGCCCCATCTCTCAAATATCACTGATTTGGAGTAAATTGTTTTATAATGAAATCTCCATCATTGTTTTTAATTTATGATGAAATGCATAAGAAAAATGAATGAGATCAATATCACTTTTTCATAAAACGCCTTTCGTCTCATATTTGATTGTTTAACAACCATGTTGCTAGGCAACAAGATGCAGCCAAAGCCCATTCATATTCACCCACACTCAGACCTGACAGTCAGCCAGTACATCCATGTTCTTTTGCTTCTTGTCACTTGAATGGGATGTAACTAAAGGTACTAGGGATACCAGACCCTGTATTCTAAGATATCATAGGTAGGCATATACATTCCATTATAATGTCGTAAAAAAATAAGAATAAAATGTTTTGGAACATATTCTTAATGTATTTGGTCAAAGCTCTAACCTCAAGTAGTGATTTGGATGTGAGTACTTTTTGGTGGTGCTGATGATGGACTCTGTTTATCCCTTCACAGTGGTGTCAGTGGCAGGTGAGCCTGGTGCTCAAGGTGAGCCTGGCCCCGAGGGACCTGCTGGCCCTCCTGGCCCCCCAGGCGAGAGTGCCGAAGGTGAGACCGGACCCGAAGGACCTCCCGGAGCTCCCGGAGCTCCTGGTCGTTCCATTGCTGGCAAACCTGGATCCCCAGGTGGACCTGGCAAACCTGGCAACCATGGAGAACCTGGTGAGAAGGGAGACACCGGAGCCCCTGGCTCTCAGGGACCAAGGGGATCCCCTGGATCATCTGGAAGCCCTGGACCTGCTGGTCTCTCTGCTACTGGCAAGCCTGGACCTTCAGGTCTTCCTGGAGCAATGGGACCTAGAGGAGAGTCTGGTCTGAAAGGACACCCAGGTGTACCTGGCCTGCCAGGATCTAAGGGTGATAGAGGGGTGGGAGTTCAGGGACCTCAGGGTGAGACAGGGCCTGAAGGAGCTGCAGGTGAACCTGGAAAAGATGGTGCAAATGGAGTTGGAAGGCCAGGAAAACCAGGTAGTGCAGGAGAGCCAGGAAAGTCAGGTAGCTCAGGTAGGGATGGTGCCACAGGTCCCATGGGACCACAGGGACCCAAGGGACACACTGGTGCCCCAGGTGTAGGTATGCCAGGTAAATCAGGTGATAATGGTGCCCCAGGTCTGCCTGGCTCAGCTGGCCCTAAAGGCCATCAGGGACCTGCTGGAGCCACTGGTGCCCCCGGAGTTCCCGGATATGGAAAGCCAGGTGCAAATGGAGAGAAGGGAGAGAGAGGAGCTACAGGTTCCACCGGTGCCACAGGTGCCAAGGGTGAGCAAGGGCCAACAGGATATACTGGTGCTACTGGTGCCACTGGCTCCACTGGACCTGCTGGACCTCAGGGGCCAATAGGTTTCCCAGGTGAGGCTGGCGCTGCTGGCTCTAAAGGTGATACAGGTGCAACTGGAGCTCAGGGATCTAAGGGAAACAAGGGAGATCAGGGATCACAGGGTTTCGCAGGCAAGCAGGGTTATCCAGGTGCAGCTGGTCCTCCCGGACCCAGAGGAGCCACTGGACCCACAGGTGACAAGGGTAATGTAGGTGCCCCAGGTACCCCTGGTGCCTCAGGTATTCCAGGCCCTGCTGGACCCAAAGGTCATCCCGGCCGTGCCGGTGAGTCAGGTGCCGCTGGTTCTGATGGTGCTCCAGGTGCCAGAGGACCTACTGGGCCTCAGGGTGCTGCTGGTGCTAACGGCCTTAAAGGACACCCAGGTCTCCCTGGTCCTTCCGGCCCTGCTGGTTTGTCTGCTAAAGGTGCCCCCGGAGCTCAGGGTGCCCCTGGTGAGCCCGGTGAGAATGGTGCTGATGGAGAGCCTGGCCCAGCTGGCGCAGCTGGACCTCCCGGTCCCCCTGGCGAGGTTGTGTTTGAGAAGGGAATGGGAATGGGTGAGGTTATGGTCAAGTCCCCCATGTCTGCTTTCACCGCATCTCTGCTCACCCCCTACCCCGCTGCCGGCAGCCCCATTAAGTTTGACAACATAGTGTACAATGCCGAGAATCACTACGACCCCGAGTCTGGCATCTTCACCTGCCAAATTCCCGGAGTCTACTATTTCTCCTACAGCATCCATGTCAATGGAGCTCACGCCCTTGTTGCCCTGTACAAGAATGGCCAGCCCGTTATGTTCACTTACGATGAGTACAGCAAGGGCTTCCTGGACCAGATGTCCGGTAGTGCCGTCCTCTTGCTCGACGAGCAGGACACCGTGTACATCCAGATCCCCGATGAGGAGGCCAACGGTGTCTTCGCCGCCGAGAACGTCCACTGCTCTTTCTCTGGGTTCCTCATTGCCTCAACGTGATAGGTTGATCCAGTAGTTCCCAAAAGCCAACCAACTAAATTTGCGATCTATTTCTCAAACTAAAGTAAACTCCCTGTTCATTTTTCCCCTCAGACAAACAGACAGGCAGTTCACCCTTCTTTGAGGAATAGTGGCATCTCGACTTGAAAACTACAAGAAATAGGTGCTTAGAAGAAGGAAATCTAATTTATGAAAACAGGTGATCAGGGATGGGGGAAGCAATCCACAAAGTTGCCAGTGAGCTTTTGTAATGGAGACAGCATGTGAAATTGAGGTGTTATAACTGTGTTGTGTGCTTACTTCGTTTTCCACTCTGTTCCTTTTAATATTGAACTCAACTGGTGATTCTTAATTAAGTGTCTGTTTTGTTTTGTTTTTTTCTGTTTGCTTTATTTTGTAACTTGCTCTCATTTTTGTTTGGGTGACCAATAATCTTATTCAAAGTACACAAATACTTTCTGTGCAACATGTTGTAACTGTTATCCTCGTATGTGACTTGAAAATTGTGAAATGATAAGGGTCAAATTGACCGTTATGATGAAACAAGTCACTAGAATACTGTCATACAAACACTAACTACCAGCAACGTTATATCCCTGAACATGCATTGTGTCATGTAACGCATAATGACCAAAAATAAAAGATGTCTAAACAAATGTTTTGTCTCAGAAGCACTTTTTCTTCTTCTTCTTGTCTACTACCACCTTTAAACTTGACTGTCTATTTCTTGTACTAGGTATCACATGTGAAACCTAATTCATCCTATGTAGATAGAATTTCACCTGCCCTCAAATGCATTGGGGTCAGAGGTCAACGGCAGAGTAATGACCCTTTGGGCTGGTAGGGATTCAGTGTCTGGATCAACAACATTTCAGCGGGGGTGGATGCTCTCCAGTATGGGAGCCTGAAAAGTCAATTTCTTGTATGGCTTGTGTATTTTTCCACCTGGTTATCACTTATGTTTGCAATATGGTACGAACTGAAAATAAAACCTTTGTACTAGCTTTCCCATTCAGCTCTAAATTAAAGATGCCTTAAGACACCAGGGCATTGCCTGGTTTCCAAACTCATTTATTTCAAGCTCTGAAAAATAATACAGCACTGCAAAAGTCGAAAAAAGTAATTTAATTAGATGCTAGCATATTAGCTACCCATAGCCACATAGATTGGGTATGATATAATGTATACAAATGTCATGTGTCCCTGTCAGACGTAGAATTCAGATAATTTTTATGAGTAAAAAGCACTCCTACCTTATTATTAGTGATGTAAGCAGACATGTGTAGTAGTATACTGGGTATTTGGATGTGAAAACAAACTCATGTAAAAAGGTCTTGATTTCAGACTTCTCGGTGGTGCAAGAAGCCAAGGTAAGCAATCTCTTATCATGGATAAAAGTTTTAACTGTAACAAGGTTTCATATTTCATAAGCTGATCTATGTTCTGTATGTATAATCTGCTTAGTCGCGAGTTTAATCTTTTTAAATAAGTGAAGAGGAGGTCATATTTACCTCTGAAATGTAGTGGATGCATAAAGTTATTTAAAATGGAAATAATGACTGAAGGGCAGCACTTGTGTATAGAAGCCGAGACGGATGAGGATCATAAAGTATGAATTTCTCTCCACATGAGGGCCGCGGGTCGCCCGTTTGGGAGCCAAAGTTTACAAAAGCTCCTCCACCCGTGTGAGTCTGAATATGGGTGTGCTGAAAATAGTCAACATGTGGGAAGAGGGACAGGGATGGTCCATTCTGGCGGGGTGGCGGCTGTTTGATCTTCCCAGGCAGAGAGAGAGCAAGACAGTGGTTAGGTGAAGGGGGCCTCGAGGGACAGAAGAGAGGAAGCTGGTCTATGGAAACCGCTTGGGATTGCCATCTGAGGGGGACCGCCATTCGGAGAGTCTGCGGTTGGTGCATGAGGTGGGACAGACCAGCAACACAGATGGAGCGCCGCCTCTGGTCGACTCCACAAGCCACACTCCAAAATTATCTGTTGCTTTCAAAGGAATAGTTCCTACTTTGATGCATTTTTAGTTTTTTTTACCTGTCTGTATTTGGATGTATCTATACTTTTAAGCTATAAAATGGAGGAACAGGAAGCCACTCGAGCAGGATGGAGACTGCGGTGTGGCGTTATGGACTACTGCATGTGAGGCCCACTGGGGGCCCAAAATGGGCAACAAATCCCTCAACAACCTGACCAAGATGGACATACAGACCAGCAAGCAGAAATAGAAATATTATGTGTAAAACACACCCGTCTTGCGGTGTGGCCAAATCTGCAGTAGGCTGGGTTAAACTGGGTGCAAAAGGAAATAGAAGGTTTGGCAATGAGCACGGGTGCAGATGTGGGTGACTAAAAACACCCTGGAGATGTTTGCAGCAGCCTCTGGTCTTTTTACGGGGTTCGGTAGGAGGAATCCCAACACGCCGATGGTTGGCGCAGGCATCAATTAGCGACGTGCTACAGTCGTTTGCCGTAGACACAAAAACACCACAAAAGCGCTTGTTTCAAGCACTATAATTTATGGTGCAAAGCCTGCAGCTAACAACTTACCCCGAATCTTATTACATAATTATTCTGCTGTTCCCCTCGAATAAGTTGTTAATTTCCTTAAAATACTGCAGGGCAGCAACAAGCACATCTTAATTTGTCTCTTTGCAAATTAGGCTGGTGAGGAGAAAGAAGGGGGTTTGTGCTGACTTGTGGAGTTCAGTAGCTATTTTGTCATCACTTTGGCTCCAATTCAATCACTAAATGGCATTTCCTTCTAATGGAGGACACTATGCCACCTTAATACTTATTGAGATTCCAAATAGATTTTTTTTAAATGCGAGTCGATACAATGATGGAAACTTCCCCTCTGATTTTCTTTCCTGTAATGCACCACATGAGGGTGCTGTAAAGCAAAGACTATCCCCCCTCCTGTAGCTGATCTCTGTCACACTCAGTTAACAGATTAACCTTTGATGCTAAACACTATGGAAAAATGAGCTCAGATTGCCACTTCATTCCTTTTATTCTTCATCAGTGCTCACAGGAAAATAAACTGAAAAACCTAACCAGTTTTTAGGCAATGTTACATTCCGTATTGAATAAGGTGAAGCCTCATAATATACACAACAAGATTGCAGCCCCAAAGAAAACCCCACATTTGTGTGCGTTCTAGATTTGAAGTGGTGTTGTAGTCATCACAGCTCAATGCAAAATTTGCTTAAAACATCTCCCAATTTTATTCAATCTTACAAATGGTGAAAAACAAGAAAAAAAAAAAACTTCATTTACAATGGGTAATCTGTTAAAAACTTCAGTCATTTTAGGTACATCTCAGTCATAAAACCAGTAATATCAAAGTCTATACAACGTGCATTACTACAGAGTTTTGAAATGGTGGAATCTAGATGGGAAGTGATGAGCACCTACTGTTTTGACAGTTAAACTAAATCTACTTCATTTAGGAATGGTCGTGTCCACAGGAGCATTGCGTTTTTAAAGAGTTGTAAACAATTGTGCACTGCAAAGACAACATTTAAGACTCGGTTTAGGACTTTCCCTTTAAATATCACAATGTGTCAAATCTTGCAGACACAGCTTTAGCTGCTACATCCAATTGCCCAGCACCAAATACTTTGATAAAATATGTCAAATTCAGCAACGTGTCAACACAGTCATGATGTAGAAAAAAAAAAAGAACGAAAAAAAAAAAAAAACACATTCACACTCACGTTCGCACTTTCACACTCACCCAACGTCACACATGCAAGCACCAATGCACAGTGAGGAAGCAGCACACTCTCCAGTACACCTCCTGTCCATCACTGCCAAGGATCTTGCAGTCATTATGGATGAGATGGTTGCAGAATAGTAAACACCAACAAAAGAAGGGGAAAAAAAATGAACGAAAAAAAATCCCTGGTTTTAGACAAGTCCTCGCATTCCTTCAGACGGGCTCCGTCGCCTCCTTCATTCCGGTGTCTGGCTCAGCAGGATTATTCGGCGGCGGCCGTGGCTTCTGGACTGGCTGCCGTCTCTGGTTCAGTAGGTGAAGCCTCAGCTGGTTTCTCCTCTCCTTCTGCTGCTGCCGCCGCCGGTTCTTCTGTCTTCACCTCCTCCTCGGCCTTTGGCTTCTCAGCTTCAGCCTCCTTGGCTCCCTCCTCAGCAGCCTCAGCTGGTTTGGCCTCCTCAGTGGCTGCTGCTGCTTCCTCTCCTTCAGCCTTCTCTCCTTCGGCTGGCTCTGCTGCCGCTCCTTCCTCCACTGCCTCCTCAGACTCTTTCTTGGTCTTCTTAAAGGAGAAGCCGCTTAGCTTGAAGGAGGGTTTCTTGAAAGAGAAACGCTTCTTCTTTTGCTTGCCGTCCTCGCTGGTGGATGGAGTGCCTTCCTCCGGCTTGGCAGAAGCCTCTCCGTTTGTGGCGGCGGGCTCCTTCTCGCCGTTGGCCTCAGCAACCTCACCGTTCTTGCCTTCTTCTTTTGGCGCCTCCTCAGTAGGGGTGCTGCCGTTGGCCTGAACATCAGCTTTGTTGGCCTCCTCTGCAGTTGGAGAGGCATCTCCATTGGTTTTGGCATGGCCATTCTCCTGCAAGAGAACAGAATATATATTTTTAAATAAAGAAAATTATATTAACAATTCTATATATTTTTTTAAGAAATAAAATATATATATTTTAAAGATATATATAAATAATTTCAGAACATGCATATTCCCATGCCATTTAATTAAAAATAAGTCTCTTATCTGTAATCATGGATCTGAGGCCAACGCTGGCCTACATATGAACATGTGTGTGCAGACTACCCCCCTGCAAAAATCTGGCCTGCTGTGAAATTTAATCAAATGCAAAGAGTCTAACCAATAGGAAAATAGCCCTAAAACTGCAGCAACATCTGTTACTAGGAGAGTGACGACAGATCTGTGGCTCTCAGCAGTAGGCTAGTTGTTAGACCGCAGTACCACCGGGATCCGCCAGGTGGCGTTCAGTGTGGAGCCGGTGGATACAACATAGGGAATTTGGGATTATTTCCCATCTTTTAATGACCCGTGTGGCCAATAAATGTGCGGTTTTATTAGCTCCGACATGCTGTCCTCATCCCACTCTGTGCTTTCCATGTAGTCGGTTGATTTTGTGGGTTGTGAGTGTACAAAGACGTGGCTCCTTTCTTGAATCTGGCAACAAAGGCGTGGTATCGTTTTTTAAAATGGCCATGCCACAGTGAGAGCAGGCACAAACCCCCTGCAACACATTTCACCCAAATGAATGAAAAAAAAGAAAATGTTAACGAAGCTCAACCCCTAGAATAATGTTTAAAATCAGTCACAATTGTATTTATGAATGATGAATTCTGGGATAAACGTAACATTCCGCATGTTAGTGGTGCAGCCAGATATTCATATTCAAAATGATAAAAATTCTAAATGAAAACGTGCTTGCGTCAATTTCAAAGAATTTCAAAAAGAAAATGCATCAAATTTGAAACAACGCTGTGTTTTAAGACGGGCTTTAGAAAACTGGGACAGAATTGCTGAGGATACATGTGGCCACTTTCCCTGAATGCCGGCTAGCGTGCGGATGCGCTACAGGGAACATGGAGCACGCCATTGACGCAACACATTGCTAAAAAAACGAGACCAAAATTCCGCTCGAGCAATTACGACTTCAACAATCACAATGAATGTTACCTGTCCGTTCGCTTTCGCTGCAACAGCTGCGCCTTCTGCCGGGTTTTCCACCGCGGCTTCCTCTTTTCCAGCGGTTTTGGAGATTTGTGCTCCCATGCTTTTTTTTTTGGTACAACAAAGGAACCCAACCGATCAAATTAATGAACAAAGACCGCAAGCTTCCTCCCCGAAAAAAATCAAGTCGAGCACCGACGTGTCCTTCTCCAAGCGAAGCCGGCGAGTCAGCCCTAAAACCCAAATGACCGCAAAGGGGGATGCGCGAGGAGCTGCGAAAATGTGGCGAAAAATGCAAAAAAGAAACGCGAATTCTTCCAATTTTTTTTTCTCGAGCGCAGTTTCGTAAATGGAGAAATTGGCCCCGCCGCAAATGAGATGCGGAGTACAACGCCCAAGTCCGCTGATGAATGGGCACTGGGGCTATGACGACAAAGCCAGCCCGTCTCCACCAATCACAAGTCCCACAGCCAACGAGCGGGGTGGGTGAGTGGGGGGTGGGGGGCGGTCGGGGGGTGGGGGGGTCGTGGACAATAGGAGAGACACAACAACATGGCCAACAACTTGTCTTTATGTGCATTTTGGAGTGCAGAAATTTGACTTTTATTATTATTATTTTTATTTCAGCATTTCATAGAGCTTTGCTTTGTCAGCAGATTGAACTGGAAGGAATACCCCAGAAATATTTGATCATCTCAAAACCAAATGCTTTGCAGGAAAAAATGCACAACATCTGTTTTTTTTTACATGTTCAACTTATATTAAGAAATATGAATTTTCTCCTCTGGTAAATCATTTCGACTGGTCTTTCATTTCTTAAGTGTCATCTAAGAGCAAAACATGTAATTATATGGAGATACATTCATTTACAGTATAACACATTATTTCATTTCCCCCACAAACTTTAAAGGGTGCCAAAACAATAGCATTCGTTGGACAGCTGAGCTGAGAAAGTGCTGCTCAGCTGGTCCCGTTATCTCACCATGCCATCCTGACATATGCCTCACTCAGTGCACAGACGTCGCCGGGACCTATAAGCCCACAACTTCTTGCATAATAGCGTCTTGTCTGCTTGTTGCAGCTGGAGCGTCCCAGTGACCCGGATATAATGAGACTTTATGGCCCTCTACTCCAGCAGCCTGCAGTGCACTGACTCCACCATTAGCCACAAGTCTCCTCTGTCTGCCATCACTGCATGACCCACATCTCCATGGTTACCAGTCCAAAATGGCTCCAAGGAGGCAGGCTGCACGTTGAGGGGCTTTGGCGATCATGACTCCTGCTTTATGGAGAAGTAGGGTGAGAGTGAGTTCAAAACAGCGCAGACAACAGTTTGTGGATTAGGGTGACTTCTTTCCACCCGCCCCTCCCTTCACCAGGCTAACCAGGCCACGCTCATTGTTGTGATATTCTGATTAAATGCAAAGCTGTAATTATTATGGTGAGCTGCCATGAATATGTAAACCACCAGACAAAGCCAGCAGGGCATGAAGTGTTTTCAACAAGCGCCATTTCAGACATAAAGACTTTGCCTGTCAGGCAGATACTGCATCACGTCAGGGCAACGTGTGTGTGTGTGTGTGTGTGTGTGTGTGTGTGTGTGTGTGTGTGTGTGTGTGTGTGTGTGTGTGTGTGTGTGTGTGTGTGTGTGTGTGCGTGTGTGTGTGTGCGTGTCAGCAAATTGACTTATATAACGGCACAAACCAAGACAAAATCCTACACATGCCAAAGGTTTCCATTAAAATGCTCTCTGTAAATCAATGCTAACAACAAAAATCAATTATTGAGTTTTTTTGTCAATGATTTTACAAATTACTTAAACATGAATATTTTTTTGATGATCATTTCCAGTGAGATTTTGGGTAAAAAAATGAATTGTGTTTGAAACTGTCCACACAAATCAAAATGTGAGAGAGCTAAAAAAAAATAAAAAATTAGAAGCATCACCAAGATCCATGTCAATAAAGTGTTCCTCACATATTTCATGTTTTAAAAAAAAAAGACCAAACTGTTGATGATCTGAGCTGGAATAGTCAGATTCTCTATTAGTCAATTGACAGAAAATTAATCAGCAACAATTTTGACAATCGATTGATCATTTAATCATTTTTTCTTGTTCCACCTTTAAAAAAAAAATCTAATATCCTATAGGTTTTGGACTGCTGGCTGTCAAAACATTCAACACTTCATACTCTGGGAAACTGATGGTAAGTTTTCTCTTTCATTTTCTGACATTTGATAGGTAAAACAATTAACTGATTAAACAAATAGATTGGATTCCATAATCTCAAATTGTTGTCAAATTGTTCTTGGTCCACTGAATGTGTTTTCAGAGTGAAATAAACCTGCATATGTGGTTTCTTAATGCCTGCATTCATACAGCTCGAACTAGAAGACCGTTAAGTGAACTGAGGTCAGAGGTCAGCTTTTCACATTCCTGAGCAGGTTTAAATTGCTGTAAATCATATCCAGAAGTAACATATTCTAGGGATGGGGATTTTTTTTTGCCCTGATTGTTGCAACACATTGTTGCATTTTCCACTCCAAATCCCCTCTCAGAGGCTGATTGTTTCCATCAATGTCAATGTCAGTCAACCATGTTAGAGACTTTTACTCTGCTATCATTAATGCTCCGGGGAGGGTCAGTTGTGTATTCAGTTCTAACTCTAATAAAAATAAATCTTCAGCAGGTAGCAGCCCTTCATGCAAAGGGGGAAACCAACTGCTGTTGATTTTAATTGGATTAAAAACTATACCTCTTAGATGTGTTGAATACAACGGGATAAAACCGAATTGATTTGAGCTCAAATAAAAAAAAAGTCTAATTAATGTGTTTCTCACTGTGTGATGAACTGTGCCCACTCTGTGTTCCTTATTCACTTGTAAATACTTAAAAACAGATTGTAAAGAGAGCTTTAATCACTGGAACGAAAACGCACTATTTGCCAATCATGCTCCGTTATTTAGTCTCCCCCGAAAACGGGGAGGCGTTGCAACGTGTTATTGGAGGAAAGCGGTGTCAAACAACTTGGTGCGTCTCTGCGTCAGCCGTCACAGCTGCGTCATGACGTCAGGAGACAAACCGGAAAATAAAAAAAAAGAATATAAACCCAAAAGTTAGTCGCTTAGAAATAATTTAACGGGCGTGCTTAACACGCTCCTCCTAATAAAGCATAAGGGAAATGCATCCATTTCTGTTCGACAAAAAACACCCGTTATTGTTGTTTTCACCGGGAAACGACACGCGAAAAACAGCTTTATTTTGACAGGATAAACCGGAAGCTGCGTTGTTGTGAACTTGACTGTGGTCGCCATCGTCATCATCTGTGCTCACGGCGGCGACAGCAGCTCCTGAATCGGCAGGGACGGATATCCCGCTGCTGTTCTCCCTCACTGCGAGGAAGAAGAAGAAGAAGAAGAAAAACAACACCACGGAAGGTGGAAGAATCTCGGCGACTTCACGCACGAGAGCTTAATCTGGAAAATCCGATGGATTAATGTGATTTGTCTGCGGTAAGCACGCTTTTTTCTCCCCTTTTTCTCCCCCCTTTCCTGTGTTGAATTTCAATTGGTGCACCCGCCTCGTCCCTCTGTTTTGAGCTCTGGACTGGCGAGATGAATTCATGTCGGGGGAAAGATGAATAACAGACTGTTGGACGCCAGTGTTCCCCCCCCCCAACACACACCCTGTGGATGTAGCTGCGGGGATTCGACGGGTAACTTTGCCCTCACATGGGGAGGGTAAAAACACAGAGAGGTGATTGTGGATGCTGTTTTGCAGAGAGGGGGCTCTTGTGTTGCAGCAGGGATGGATGGATGGATGGATGGATGCGCTGCAGAGCAGAGCAGAGCTGACCACTGTGGCCGTTCACACACATGATGAACGCCACAATGGCCCGCAGACACTCTGCCATTGATTCACCCTCCCTCCCTCCACGACCCCCAAATAATTGTCATATGATTCAAGCCAATTGTCACGCTGTTAAATATCCAATTAAAGCTCTCCTTAATTGGGTTATCTGGTGTGTCTGGAGGACGCAGCCATCCATCTTGCTGGCAAACTGCATGATATGCAGAGTCCATGTGTGCAATAAGTTGGGTAGTTGTTGTTGTTGTGTGTCGGTTTGCACCCAGAAGCATTTCAGATACCAGTCTGTCATTGGTCCACCAAGGACCAGGACCCCTCCCCTCCCAGGTCTTCTCTGTTTAGCTCTTCAGACACACATGAAGCTGCTACTTCTCTGTTGGTTCTAGTGATGTCATCACAAACCTGAAACATAGTAAAATGGGTTTTACTGGTTAATCTGGTTCAAGCAGAAACAAACGTGTTCATTTACAATGTAGTTGTGTGACTGTTTTTTTTTTCTGTCGCACACAAGCTGCCACAGCAAGGCTGCAACTAATGGTTGTTTTCATTTAGTCGATTGGTTGATTGATGGATTGATTGGACGCTGCCAAACGTCTGATGGTTTCAACTTGTCCAACGTGATGGTTTTCCTGCTTTTCCTCGTCTTCACATGGTTGTATGCTGAATATCTCTTCAGGCTTTGAGCTGTTGAGTCAAAACAACTCATTTGAAGACACCAGCTCTTACTTTATAGGAGATTGTGACGTTTAATTGTCTTTCAGATGGTTGTTTTGTATGACCAGCCATCCAAAACCCACAGATATTCAGTTGATTACGCTAAAGTGAAGCTAAAAGAAACCTTTTTTTTCAAATAACTTCATTCTCAAAGTTGTTGTTGATGTATAATCAATAGAATGAACTAATCCTTGCAGCTACAGCACTCGTACACCTTCTGACTCGTGCCTCAGATTTCTATCAACTATTCTCCCAGAAAACCTCCGAAGCTCCGCTGCTGTTGACCCACCACATCATTGTTTCCAGTGGATTCTGACATCGACCATTGCCCCTCCGCTGGCACGCGATTGTGGAAAGAATCATAAAAAAAAGAAAAGAAGAAGAGTGACAAGCAGAAGCAGCAAGAATCTGCTCCTGTTTGTGGAAAAAAAATGAGAAAAAGGTCACGTTTCCCCCCCTAATTCACCCTTTTGTCCCATATTCATCTACCAGGCACTGATCTCAGCGACCCAATGAGCGTTCACAATTGACTCAGTGATTTAACAACTCGACATACCTAACTGTGAACATTGTGACACCGAAACACAGTGGAGGCTTAAACCCACACGTACGTACTGTATGAAGCTCAGCTGTGTGTGTGTTTTTTATATTCTTATAACCAGCTCTGTTCATTCAGCATGAGAGGAATGCTTTGAAAGACTCGACACTGCGCTTCATTGTGCTGATGATAATCTTGTCGCGGAGTGAAATGTGTCCATTGTCTTGTTGTTGATACACTGAATGAACTCGGTTGTCCGACACAAGCCAAATATTGTAACTATTCAGAGAATGGCTGCCGTGAGGCGGAGGACGTCTTGGGTTGTACCAGCGGAACGCAGGCGTGAGCTTCATGTGTATTCAAATGGCGTACAACAGAAACTAAATACTCCTCTTCTACGTCATTTCTTAGTTGAATGAACAGAAAGTTGTGTTTGGGGATCGAATGAGGTCGTGGCGATGGCGTCTTCGGTGGGAGGGGTGTGGTACGTTTGACCTTGTTTAGTGCCGTGTCAATGATCCGAGTGTAACAGGGACCCCCCCCCCCCCCCCACACACACGCTTCAAATTAAACAGAGCTGTCTTCTTGTGTGCCGCCGAGATCTGCAAGTTCATCGGGGTTAAACAACGAAGGCGTTCTTAGATGTCACGGCCACTTGTGCACAATTTGCGAGTCAAATTCAAAGGTTAAACAGGGTGTTCTCGTTGGAGCAGACGTCTCCAGTGTCTTTGAATGTCAGAATTTGATGCTTTTCTTTGTCATACATTATATGGACATTATGTATTTAATCCACACAAAGATGAATTAATTCTGCGTGATTCCATTTCTAAAGATTATTTCATGACCACAGGGGAAAATTAATATTTTACAGCACAAAAAAACAGAGATACAGAACTATTTCAAAACAGGAATTGTTGATTAGTGATCAACAAATTGATTAATCAGCTCTTTATAATTATTATTATTGAGTCCACGTGTAAATCTCTTCTCAAAACATTATTTTTTCTGTCTCCCTGTTGTATTTTATTATTATTATTAATGCACTGTTGTGAAGCACTTTGTGACATCATTAACTGAAGCACCACACAAACATATGTCTGTTTCTCAGGCCCGACTGTCTGTGAAATCCATCCGTCACGCCGCGTGACCCTGACACGTCCGTCCCTTTTAATTTATTATATTGATCTCGCAGCTTCACTCCAAACGGCCGAGTCTCTCATTACGCCTCTCTGTGCGACCACATGATTAACACGCGTGCCCGGTACGCTATCAAAATAACGGCCGCCGTTTCAGGAAATTAATTTCCAGTTGAGCCCATCGGCTGTGATTGATATAGTCGCGCTGACCCCCCGTCCTGTTCCTTTCCGTTCAGATAGCATCGCCGCCATTTCTCGCCTTCCGTCACTTCCTGATGTTGAATGAATCTCGCAGATTTGGCCGGACATCAAATTCAGATGTCAGGTTGCATCTTGAGCCAATCAAGATCATGAAAAACTGTCCGTCTGTCTCTCCTCCCCATCATCCACGCCTCTTTTTTTTATCCTAATGCACCACGCAGCTTCGATCCTGCTTCCTCATGACGGCAGTGTGGCCCTCTCCGAGGCAAGCTGTTCATTTTGGGTCCGGAAATAGAGCGTTGAGTGTTCTCGCAGGCTGAGGTGGTCAGGCGATACCCAGGCAAGGAACAAGCCCCATGGCTGCGATGGCATCATCTGCCTTTTTTTTTTTTTTTTTGGTTGTTGTTGATGTTTTTTTGTTTGTCCTTAAAGTACACTCATCAGGCAGCAGCCTCAGTCACATCGCAAAGTTCACACAGATGTGATTCATGTGCAAAAAAAGAAAAGAGGCAACAAGATGGCCTAGTTTCTGTGCAGCACGGCGGTGACAGATATGTTAAAAGCCGTGGTAGTTCCCTTTTTCACAATCTTTACAATCCCCAACAGACGGCACGACGACGTCAGATCTCCCCTCGCTTTCATTCACTCACTGCAGGTAAAGCGTTGTCCCAGTCGGCTCCGGTGGTGATATCCCTGCGCTCGTGCAACTCTCCACCAAAGCTGTCAAAAGATTTGAATAATATTCCATTTTTCTTGATTAATTCTTCTCCAGAAAAGTGTTGAGTTAATGGTAACAGATTAGAGATTTTGACTTTTAATCTACCTGCTTTACTGGAGAGACGGGTGCTGCAAATGGCAGAAGATAGGAGATGTCAATATCAATGTGTATGGACATTATTTGTTATTTTAAGGATTACCAGAGACTCGGCAGTCCTCCTCCTCCACCGCCTCCTCCTCCTTGTATTTCAGTCTGTGGTCTCACAGCTTTGGTCTTTGGCTTGTGCTGTAACGCTACCGCTGGGCTCGTTTCTCCTTCTGGGTATTTTATGGGGTTTTATAGGCAGTAATGGATCACAATGATTCTCCTCCTCTCTGCGGTGCCTCCGCTCCTCTGTTCGTTAAGCAGTGGGGAGCAGATATGGGAGTGGAGGAACTGAATTCAGAATGGGGATATATTTGATACTTTTATATACCTGTTGGCTGCAGGTAACAGTAGATTTACTGGCGTCTGCATCATAAAGAAGTTATTTCTTATTGCTGCAGCCACGAGCATCGCGTCCCGTTATAATAACAAGGCGTTGTCGACTTTTGTTCACGTCTTAGATACGAGTTGCTTTTGGGAAAACAAATGAAATACTGATGCAAGATTTCAGTCTTCGATTACATACTGTGCTTTAACTTTGGCCGTAGCCTGTTGCTCGCAGCAAGTGACACATCTGTTTGCACTTTTTTTTTTTTTTGCATTCGAGTTTCTGGCTAGTAAATGTAAAACAGTCCTGAAGGAATTCAGTCCGCTTACTCTGTAGCTCTCCTTGTAACCATTAAGAGCATGTGTGTCCTTCAAGACAAGCTGCAAACTAGTTTTCTCAGGAAATATCTATTTTTTTTTTTAGACCTTTTGGACATCTTGGTTTTCTACACTGTCAAATGTTGGTCAATGTCAGCAGATGGCAAAAAAAACAACTTCCTAGATGCCAAATGTCTGTCCACTAGTCCAAAAAAAAGCAAAAATATTGAGTTCACTACTATAGAAACTAAGGACGTTCTCATATTGAAGAAGCTGCTACCAGTAAACAACTAATTGATCTTCAAAATAATTGTCTTATTGTTTCAGCTCTAAATCCTTCTGGCTGAAAAACCATCTTTACTCTGTGTGGTGCTGCTTGTTATTTCTTATTATCTATTGATTTTTTTTTTCCACCCATCCTGACCTTCTGTCTATATCATTGGCGAAAACATTTTTTACCAAATAATTCTGCTGAGGTCAAGCGTGGTAGTTTCCCCTCCTCCCTCGCTCTCGCCCCGAGCGCTACCTCTCTCTCTCTCTCCATCCACCCGACTGTAAACAAGTGTGTTTCCAATTAGCAGACTCAAAAGTCAGCTGGCCGCTAGTGCTGATGAAAGACAACAGTGCTGTCAGCGGTCTCTTCATAGCCGAGGCTTCAAGAGCTTGCTGGGCTTAAAAGGGGTGGGATGGGGGAGGGGGTGCATTAGTTTAACTGGGTCTTTTAGAGTCGGTAAGGCGCTTTTTTCCCTTTTTTTTTTAATTGGCAAAGCAGATTGTGTCACTCATTACAGAAACTGGTTTAGCTTTGGTTTAGTTAGGCCAGCCCCCCCTCTCATGAGACCTCGTAGAGCCTCTCTCTGCATTTGAACTGAATCTCTAAATGGCCGTGTGGCTCCTCGTAAAGAAAACAAAAATAAAGTGCACGCCAACTTGTAAACGCAACGGCCTCGGTGTAAATTCTTCCCTGCAAGTGCGGTCGTGCACTAAGATGGAAAAGTAAACCATGATGAGTAGTGCCGTTAAGCGCTCTCATGGTGAGTGAGTTTAGAAAAAAGCTGGATGTTGTCACAAAGTATCTTTACAACGTTTTCATACACAGCAGCTCTGTCACACATTCTGTTCCCCGAGTATAATTAGTGATGGAGTTTAAAGTATCGTGTTTAATTTCAGCCTAATTGAAAGAAGCTTCTGTGTAAATCTCAGAGGAAGCTCTGAAATAATGGAATATTGAATCATAATTTCCCCCGATGGAGGCGGCTTTTGAGCTATTATTTCGCCCACGTGCTAATTTCATCTCTCTCCCTCTCTCCCTCTCTCCCTCTCTCTCTCTCTCTCTCTCCCTCTCTCTCTCTCTCCCCACCCACAGAGAGGAGAGAATGGGCTGTGTCCAATGTAAGGATAAAGAAGCAGCAAAACTCACGGATGACCGGGAGACCAGCCTCTCGCACAACTCGGGGTACCGCTATGGGTCCGACCCCACGCCGCAGCACTACCCCAGCTTCGGGGTCACCACCATCCCCAACTACAACAACTTCCACAGCGGCGCCACGCAGGGGGTAACCGTGTTCGGTGGCGTCCACACGTCCTCGCAGTCTGGGACGCTCCGGTCTCGCGGCGGAACAGGTGACGTTTGAAAGAGCATGAGGGTTCAAATGAGAGGCAGCTGTCTAGTTACTAATAGGGTTTGCCTGTTGCTATTTTATAAACTATATTTTTGGATTTTTTTTATTCTTCTTCCCATGGCAAACTAAACCTATACTTAGCATTTTTGCAACAATGGAAAATCCTCTGTCAATGTGTTTAAACCACTATGTGACACAAAAAAAACTCCACTTGGAATCAAACAAAAGAAGTTGTTTGGGTGAAACTCCTTTGGACGGAGCGAGACCATCTATTTCCCCTGCTTTCCAGTCTTTACGCTGTGCTAAAATCCATATTCACACACACAAAAGAGTGATATCGACCATCTCTAACTCTCTGCAAGTAAGCAAAGAGATGTATTTATGTTGCACTGTTCCTTTAAGGAAGGGTGACATTGTAATTCTGAAATATGTTTCTGTCATTAAATGGGGGTCAAATTTCAAACGGAGCATTTAAAAGGGAAATAAAATGTCAGTCTAAGTTGTAAAGCTGTAAACTCCTTTTGAAGACCACTCACTGTCTGGCCCTCGTCCAACATATCCAATAAAAAGGGGCTAATGTCTGCTATGTTAACCGACAGGCATGCCTTACTTGTCCCGTGGCAAGTTTTCACTCTCAAATTTACTCGGATGTAAGATTATTACTTTCAAATTTTGGGATTCTTCTTCTTCGTGTGTGCTGTGATGCTGTGATGCATTCAGGTTCCTGCGGAGGATGTATATTTATCCACTGGCTGAAAGTTAACAGAAAACAAGAGTGACCTAAATCATGTCCGGAGCACGTTTTTTAACGGCCAGAGAGAGCGGACATTGTGCTGAGTCGTGCAGAAATGGACTTTACAGTTTCTCACTTAAGATTTTAAAGCTGCATATGATGTTTGATTCATAAAATCAACAGCATCTCTTGCTTTGATGTGAAGTATTTAATTCCCGAGCTCAGATAAACACTGTGGATCGGCATCACAGGCTTGTATGAATAAGAAATCGCATTAAACAACATTCACATCAGATATTGTAAAAAAAAAAAACCCTCCAAACAGTAGAGGAGAGACCCGGCCTGACCTCCCTGTGAGGACATCCACGTGTTTGCCTCTGAGACGGGGAGGAGCTCCGGTCGGTCTGAGGTGGCTGCAGACGCCGCCGCCCCGACGTGGAAAACACACCAGGCTTTATTGCAGCTCTCGACTGTCCAGGAACGTTTCAGATCCAATCAGAAAATGAAATCATTTTATCGTTTCAGGTTTATTAAGAGACGCGGGGACTTCGGGGTCGTTCCAGATCGCATCAGATAAATTTGATTGGGCTCCCTAATCTAGACCTCGGCAGCATTAATGTAGAGACGATGGTCGGTCCGAAGAGGCTTTAAGTCAGACTTCTGCTCCTCTTCTGTTCTTCTTTGTAGAGCTGCATGGGATTAGAGCCGGGACCATATATGGATTTTAGAGGGGATTGCATTTTTTTTTAAACCTTCAATAAATTGCTCATTGTGAACTCCCATGAAATAATCTTAATTATGGTCAGAAGTGACTTGAGGCTGTCTAGCTCGCTATCGTGAAAGCAAAATGACAAATAGAGCCTGACTTAAAAGATACAGGATCCAAGACCATATGATTTATGATCGTCCTATATAACTAATTTGATTGTTTTTCACTAAAAAACACACGTCTAACACCTGGAACGCAAGAACATATTTATAGGGGACACCAGTATGATTAAGTGCAATTTAAGAGTTTTAATGTTTGCAGTAGCTTGACACCTGATTGGATAAGAACGGTACACCTGAAAGAGTATAACAAAACATGCGTCGCGGGCTATAAACCCAAAACAGTGAGCCTACAGATGCGTCTCCTTTCACATTACATCGAGTCATTTGATGCATCGTTGATATATAAATAGCAACGAGAAATCAAATAGAAAAATAACAATGATAATGTTATTTAATACACAGGAGGGGATGAGAGCGATGACACATGTTGTGTTATTTTAATTTGTAAAACATGTTCTGTTCTGTAGGATATGAAGTGAAAATAAGCCATGAAATATTATGTCATTCTATCCGTCTAAATGGTTATCTTGTGTATATAATACTAAACAAATGGTGAGATTTTTGGAGTTGAAATAAAAGCAGCAGATGGGAGGCAAGGAAGAAATGATGAGTGCAGTGATTCATGTACGAGACGGATGATCTAACCCAAACAATTAAAAAAACCCACGGTGAAAAAACATAATTCATAATTCACATCCAACACGTCACCTTCATTTTGTTTCCCTGCAGGGGTGACTCTGTTTGTGGCTCTTTACGACTACGAAGCCAGGACCGAGGATGACCTCAGCTTCAGAAAGGGGGAGAGATTCCAGATCCTCAACAGCACGTAAGTGTGGAAACATCTGCATGAGCACAGCGTTGCGGGTGATTTCCCACTTTTCTGCTCTTTGTCCGGAGTTAAACGTCCGAATGCTGCTTTGTGTGTTGTTTCACAGGCGCAGACGGAGCAATTCTCCGTTATAGATCCGACTAGCTAGTGAGGGTTGTGTTGCATGTAAAGCCTGACAGATTTGTCATGTTTTAAAGGAAAACTTCACCTAAAAAAATGCCAATTAGTAAATTTGCTAGAATTTTATTCTCGTACAAATAATCAAAAAGTCTTAATAATCCAGTCATATACTCTCTACTTCCCAAAAACTGAACTATTTAAAACACTTAAACAGTCTGATGCCAAGTTGTGAGTTGTTTGAGAGTTTGTAAAAGAATGTTTCAATATAGTTTTGCTACATTTAAATGAATTGATGAAGACTTTTCTCCATGTGTCCCTTTTACATAAATCAGAAACATCCCATTCTTAAACTGACCAACCAAAAAGACCATTTCCTCTTTTTATTAATACTTAAAAAAAGCTGTCAAAGAAACAGACTAACACGGGGGGGGATGACTACAGTTCATGTGATTCTTAGTCGGTGATGATTCACCGAAGCTCCGGGGGCCGACTGACTAGAAAAAAACAAATTGTTTAGCAGTTTGTTTTTAATGCGCTCCCGACTCGGCTCTCAGACACGAGACGGCCAATAAATATGTTGTACCGCTGAGTGTGTTTCTGTGCCCGTGTGCGTAACGTATAAACGGTCGTTCTGTTTATTCCAACCTGCCTCCATCTCTCTGCGTCCTCCCCTCCGCAGCGAGGGCGACTGGTGGGAGGCTCGTTCTCTCACTACAGGTGGAACTGGTTACATACCCAGCAATTACGTCGCTCCAGTGGACTCGATCCAAGCTGAGGAGTGAGTAAAACTTGTATTTTTTATTTATATATATATATATATATATAAATACACGAGCACACATCAGCAGAGAGCACATCATAAATATTAGAGAGCTCATCTCGCTACCTTTCTGTGAACTGTGGCTTTGTGACGTGTACAGTCAAGATATCAACACAGAAGCAAAATAGTTTTATACTTTTATACTACGTTTTTTTCCCTGCAGCTGGTATTTTGGTAAATTAGGCCGAAAGGATGCAGAGAGGCAACTGCTCTCCAACGGCAACGCCAGAGGCACTTTCCTCATCCGCGAGAGTGAAACAACCAAAGGTACTCCGACCGCGCCGCATCTGATATACTATCATTAGAAACGGTTTATTTATAGAAAAGCATTACACCAACGTTGCTAGTTTAATATCGAGTCATTAACTGTGCCGTCGCTCCGTATTCCTCAGCCTACATCGAATGGTAATGGGTTGTCTCTGTTCCAGGCGCTTACTCCCTCTCCATCCAGGACTGGGACGACGTCAAGGGAGACCACGTCAAACACTATAAGATCCGCAAGCTGGACAGCGGGGGCTACTACATCACCACCAGGGCCCAGTTTGAGACCCTCCAGCAGCTAGTGCAGCACTACTCTGGTGAGGAGTCTGTGTCCACTCCCCCTTAAAGAAAAAAATGTGTTGTTATACTGCTTTTTTAACATGATTTAAAATCCAGCCAGGGCTGCGGGTCTCTGCTGCCGGCTCATCGTCCCATGTCACAAAGGCATGCCTCGTCTGACCGACCTGTCCGTCAAAACCAAAGACGTGTGGGAGATCCCACGGGAGTCGCTGCAGCTCATCAAACGTCTCGGCAACGGCCAGTTTGGGGAGGTCTGGATGGGTGCGTATCTTTTCTTTCTTTTTTTCTTTTTTTGTTTTGACGTCAGCTTTTGGCACAAATGAAGTTTTGGACAGCTGTGCGCCTTGTTGTGAAACATACTGCGTGTGTTGGATCATTCAAAACTAACACCCAGCTAATGTTACCGGCAGGGAGGAGTGTTTTTATTTAGGGAATTTTCATGTCTGCTGAATCTCAGCGTCCATTTGCACTGGAATTAAGATTTGTGAGCTTCCCACGATTCCTGCTTGGATTCAGGATCTGTTAGACCAGTTAAAACTGGGTGTATATATAACACACTCATTTTGAAAACGTTGTTGCACCACTTTGGTCTGTTATTTTTGAGATTGCATAACTGATAGACGTTCACTCCCATGTTACTGTCATGTTCTGTTACATCCTCTCCCATTTCATTTTGTCTGACTATGATGAATATCTCCCATTCAAAATGAAACCCTGCTGAAATATAATATTTTTTTTTTTATTAACCCTGTCAGGCACGTGGAACGGCACCACCAAGGTGGCGGTGAAGACCCTGAAGCCCGGCACCATGTCGCCCGAGTCCTTCCTGGAGGAGGCTCAGATCATGAAGAAGCTCCGACACGACAAGCTGGTGCAGCTCTACGCCGTCGTGTCCGAGGAACCCATCTACATCGTCACCGAGTACATGTGCAAAGGTAGATGAAGCTATTTTAAAACTGACACTTTAAAAAAAAAGACACTATGAATATTATATACGTGCATTTGTGCCTACGCGGTGTGTCCATAATTCATGCATCTGCTGGGACGGTGCAGCTGCTCGTCCTACTTCATAGCACGTTACTAGACTGACACAAACGCAGCTCGTGGACGTGCAGGAGTATTTTTGTTTAAAAAACACAGAGATCATCTGTTACCACGGTAATAACTGACAAGCGTAACATGTGGCAGGTATCCCAGGATTGATGTCACATTAGCAGCAATGTTTTCCTTCAGCTTCCAACCAAATATGATTTCATATCTGTCAGCCAACATGATATGAAATAATGATCCTTACATGTTTTGCATCTGTTTTTGTTTTTAGGGAGTTTGCTCGACTTCCTTAAAGACGGAGAAGGACGAGGCCTCAAACTTCCAAACCTAGTGGATATGGCCGCTCAGGTACGCTGTTGAGGATGACGTACACTGTGGATTGTTACCAGAGCACTCTGGAAAGAGATTTATTCATTTTAATCATCTTCAGCTGAAGGCAATTTATGCATTTGAGCTCAGTGTTGCACATTTTCCAGCCATTTCCATCCCGACATTTGGCCAGTGTTTACCGTTTCATTAGGCGACCTCTCATTATAGCCGGCCAACATGGCAGTCTTCCAAAGGTTTTAACTTGGCACATTGTTACCAACCACTTTTTCTGTGATAACTTTATTCTAAGACCAAAGTTATGGATTTATTTTAGAATTACCGCCGGCGCTGCAGTTACTCTTTTCTGAAGTTGTTCATTCATCACTTCCTGTGAGGCGATAATTAATCACAGCTGACGCCGAAGTATATATATATATTTTTTTGCAAATATGGCAAACCTTCAGGTTTTCAGTGATTTTTAAGGCTCATAAAATGGCTGAGATTCCAGATCACCTTGAAACCGTTCCAGTGATAAGATGTGAAGGAAATAACTCCATTTCCCAGGTGGCAGCGGGCATGGCGTATATTGAGAGGATGAACTACATCCACAGAGACCTGCGTTCTGCCAACATCTTAGTCGGAGAGAGTCTGGTGTGTAAGATCGCTGACTTCGGTCTGGCCCGGCTCATCGAGGACAACGAATACACGGCAAGACAAGGTAGGACTGCTGGGCTGTTGATATCATTATTAACATACATTTTTTTTTAATATAAATAGTAGACCTGCCAATAATAAATTCAGCATGCTCTTAATGGCGTCGCTAACATGTATACAAATGTAAGCTAATGCCTGTGCACATATTTCATCAGGTCATATTTGTACCATATAATGTTTCATCCCTTTTACTCATATATTAGCAAGCTAACGGCTAACGTTAGTTTAGCCGGTTGGTTAATTCACAACTAATATCTACTTAACAACTAGTCCTTTTACAATACTTTTTGAATGAGTGTCTATTTCTGCTTAATAAGCACTTATGTTACAACTGGGCTAATTTTTTATGTACAAACGGCTGCAACAACTGGGAGCCATCATTTAAAGAGGATCCCTTTTAATCTATTGGTCGCATACTGGAAATGTATGCTTTTTGTTGCAGCACTTTTATTAAATATAGATCAATATTTGACTTGTGTGTCTGTCCTGTAGTATTCTCATAGTCCCAAACCACAGCCTCTTCTCAAAAACCTCAGCGTCAGAGGAAAAAGTTGGCTGACGACTTATTCCATTAGGTTAATTCCAAAATACACACACACACGCACACACGCACACACACACACACACACACACACACACACACACACACACCTTTTCAGAATAAGTACAGAAAATAGGCAGGAATGTCTCGGTGGCAGCAGTGGAAAACAGAAACGCGGTGTGGTTGCAGCGTGGCACGAAGACGACACAATAGCACGCACACACACACACACACACACACACACACACACAAAAGTCCATCTGTCAGCGTGCGTTCCACTGGAAGGACGGAGGAGGTGAACTACACCAGGAGGCATTCCAGACTCCGTTAGTCACTCTGTCAACATGTTGACTCATTTGTTAGGGATTGGAATATGAACTTGGTCAACTTGGACCGAAACTAAGACAGAAAGATAATGGAATTGTTCCGGTTTTCCTCCCCTGGTGGGATGTTAGATGATTACACGCTCATGTCTCGACCCTAATGAAATCACAAATGAAGGAAAGTCTGCACACAGAGCCGACTGACCTACTTTTGTAAAGGTTATTGCTTTATCTCTGTATTTGAAAACACTTTTTTTTTTATTTTTTTTTTTTTTTAGGTGCAAAGTTTCCAATAAAGTGGACTGCTCCTGAGGCCGCCCTCTACGGGAAATTCACCATCAAGTCGGACGTGTGGTCATTCGGCATCCTGCTGACGGAGCTGGTGACCAAGGGCAGAGTGCCTTATCCAGGTGTGGATTATGTAACCGCTTCTCAACTTATATTTGATTAATGCTGAAAGTGCGAGAGCGTTTTTAGCCCGCTGAGAGCATCGGTTATGTATGCTACATGTTGCATAACGGACATGACGCTGTGCATTATGCAGAGAGACGTTCCCAGAAGACTGTGCGAACATGTGAAATGAATTTGTTCTTCTACGACTTTATATGTCACTTAAATGGGTTACAGAGTAAAAGAAAAGATGGCACTTTTTTTATTTAATTAAAGTATTAGAAAGCTAATAGCATTGGTATTAACCATAATTGGCACTCTCATTCCTTTACATGAGTATTTTTTTTCATATTCTATTTATAGGTATATCCATGTGTTAGTTGGGCTCTGATTACTATTAATTACAGTCATATTTTAGTTTATTACTAAGCATGGAGGATAATTACCTTTTTGGAAAGTCTACAGTATGGTATGAAAATAATCTTGTATTGTTTTGGTTACATGCATTCCGTTTTCTGTCCACTTTTGAAATGTCCTGACATTGTTTCTTTTTTTTATGTATTTATTTTGTTGTTGTATCTCCAGGCATGAACAACCGCGAGGTGCTGGAGCAGGTGGAGCGAGGCTACCGGATGCCGTGCCCCCAGGACTGCCCCCCGTCCCTGCACGAGCTGATGGTACAGTGCTGGAAGAAAGACCCGGAGGAGAGGCCCACCTTCGAGTACCTGCAGGCCTTTTTGGAGGACTACTTCACTGCCACTGAGCCTCAGTACCAGCCGGGGGACAACCTCTGAGCACTCTGCCCTCATCTCATGTCATTTCACCGGCTTTCCACCAGAGGGAGCCAAAACTCCTGTTATTCTCTCTCTCTCATCCTGTGGCTGTTACGATTCAAAAGCTCATTGACTGACTTCTTGACTTCCAATCTTCATACCAACAGGGACCGCTGCTGTTTTGACAGCAGGCTGACTATCGAATCCAAGGATGTTTGAGAGGTGGGAGAGGGCGCTAAGATTACCGCGGAGCTAAAAAAAACATGACTGCCATGGATGTACGAGATGAGTTGTGTTGTGTAACTTGTACGTAGTGTAAATATAAATTGCTTGTTTACTTATCCCTTTTTTTTTCATTTTTTTTTTTCATTTTATATTACTTTTGATATTTTGGAAATGTGTGGATTTTTTTTTTAAATCCAAGGTCAAAGTTATTTCAGATTTAAGGCTCATAGAAAAAAAAAAAAAAAAAACACGTGAAGCTCACAGTCGGTAACAAATCATAATAAGTAGGAATGATTCTAGTTAGACACATCGTGAACAGAAGCATCTCAGACGTTTTTTTTTCTGGGAGTCCACTGACCTTTTCTACGAGGTGAATTTAAAGGATAGCGCTCTACTCTTCTCAAGGAACTTAGATGTAACTATAACACCTGTTCTTGCCTTTTCATGTTTAGTAATCTTCTTATAATGTAAGGGAATGCCTTCATGCTTTCTACTCACTAACTTAGTGCATCATGGACTCTTCCACACAAACCTGTATGGCATCTGCACTAATATTAAGTGCATTCATCGCATTTCAGCTTCAGCCAATGATTTCTAGATCGGCTTTAAAGTGACTTTATTTTCTTTTTTTAGTTCAGCTTCGCTGTTGGGAAAAGAGGCCGAGCTCCTTTCCGGCTGCAATCATTGTTCGGCTGACTGCTTATTATACTGGCAATATTTTAAAATGTATGTTGCATTATTGTATGGCAGCAGGCTGTGTAAGAACTCTTGTCTTTTTCTTTTCTTTTTTTGTTGTTCAACGTACAAACGAACTGCCACTTAACATGACGGGAATGAAGGTAGTGACGGTTTGTCCCTCCACAATGTGTATCTGGAAATAACATGTTGTTTACGAGACCAAACATGTTTATTTCCCTGTATTATTTTTGCCAAACATTTCAGTTTTCGTCGTGTGATGACATTTCATCATCCTCAAAGTGTCAAACTTCTCTCAGTATGCATTCCAGGAAGAAACACCGTTTCTGTGCGTATTTAAGTTATTTTTCAGTGTAAAAGTGAGCAAAAAAACAACAACACATTTTTGAATCACTCTGTTAACCCTACTCCAGTAGATATACAGAACATGTTTTCGGTCTCTGCATTATTTATTGTCTCTGTCTGTTACTTGTACACATCTGGTTTTGAAATAAACAATCTTGCCACCGTCGTCCCACTTTGAAGCAATTTGCGCTGAATCTGCTCGGTAACCGGTTTGAAAGCTGACGTTCTCCAGAGAACATGCAGGGAGAACTTCACGCCATTATTATGTAAATGTGTGGAGCTGACATGAATCGAACGGCCGTGAGAGTGATTGACTTTGCGGTTTTCCCCTCAGGCTGAACATGACAGAACTCATAATATTACATATGCAAATCATTTCCAGTCTTTTATTTTTTTTATATAGCTTTAATCATAATCTACTTCCTGTTTCCTTGTTACTTCTATGACTGAACAATATTCTAAAGTGAATCATTTCAACAAATCCTTTTTTGAACAGTAAATTCCAGGACTAAGACTCTGCTTAGGAAAGTTTGAATCCTTCCTGGCCAACACACACACACACACACACACACACACACACACACACACACACACAGCATTCTTGTCTCTGATTGGCCGCAGCTGAGCAGTGAAGTATTTGCATATAGCAGCTGTAATGCACACAAGCCTCTGCACCCACAGGAGTGTAAAGAATCCAGCAGAGAACAGGTATGCCATTGTACTCTCTTCAGTTCTTGTGTTCTCTTACTTACAAAAGACTTTTATGGATATGTTCACATGGGGTTTGTTGTGTATATTTTAATAACTGCACGGGAAATTATAGTTTCTTAAGTTCAACTGTATTTGAATCATAAATCTGTCTGTATCCTGCAGGGCTTCACTTTGTGCCGGAGGAAAGATGGAGAAATCTGAACAAGCAGAGCCCAAAGTGTTTTCCACCACAAATAAGTCAGAGATTTCCCTTGGACTTTTAAGCTCTGATGTCAGCGTAAATCAAATAATTCATACTAATCCCCATCATGATGGATTCATACCGAGCGGCTGCATGCATGCAGATTATTTCTGCACAAAAAGATCAGGTAGAGTCGGAGCAGTGGGGCCAGAGTTAAGGAGCCAGCCGGCTCATGGAGAGCTGATGCAGCACAGAGAGCCGGGAGGTAGAGGAGCGACTCCTGCCAGGACGCATCTCCATCATCGCCCTCATGTCGCAGAGTCCAGGGAGGGTGACATGAGAGCAGAGAGCTGCTTTTGGGACATCGGACCTAACTGGGCTGGAAGGACAGAGCCTGCAAACAGAAACACAACTCGGTGACTGAGAAAAAGATTATTTGTTTGATTTCTATTCATTTGGGGCAAAATCATTAATTATGTTTTTTTTTTCAGAGGTGAGGATGAATACAACTCTCATCCTGAGAGTGATGAGGAGGATCTTGAGCCTCCCTTGCCACTAAGATCTGATGATGAACAACGCGATAGACCCCTTCTACCTCTTCACCACTACATGTACAACCACGGTAAGAAAGAGTTTATGATGTATGTTCAATTCATTTTTCACTGAAAGGGGCTGAAATATTCAGCTTGCTGGAAGAAGATGATGCCATTAGCAAGAATTCCTCTTCCTCTTACTTAAAGTAAAAGGAGAAATCTAACAGTGTACAAATACTCTTACCAGGAAAGTATGACCTGAATTAAAACTCCTGCAAGTTAAGATACAGAAATATTATCTGCAAAATGTACAGTGCTAAAAGTAAAATTATACTTGTGCATGAGAATTGGACCATTAGATATTATTGGATTATTATTATTACTGACGTAAAACTTGTAAGCAGCACTTTAATGTATTTAAATATACCGTTTGGTGTTTCAGTCAATAAAAATCCTTTCAATTTTGAATCTGTAAAGTTATTGTTTCTTTCAGATAAATGTAAAAAGCATAACATTTCACTCTGGACTACTGGAGCACTAGAAAGTGCTAATTGTGCAACATGCTTAAACTGTATCCACAGACCTTCATCATGCTATGGATGTCAGGCATTATCACTCTGCAGGAGGACAGTACAACCTCAATCTGCTCAACACACACCCTCATCAGACATCCGCTCCCTGCCAGCACAGAAGACCCTGGGACGACTCTCAAATCTGGTAAAAGGAAAAAAAAAACCTTGCACTACCTTCGTAATCTTACCTACACACCTCCATGCTCACACCAGAAGCTGCAGCTACTTTGCATATTACGCCGGCCCATCACATGTCAGCATGATTTGACTGATGAGCTCTTTGTTTACGTTCCTGTCTCACTGCTTCAGGCTCCAGGGTCACGCTGACTTCATGAACGACAGCGCGGCTCAGGGAAGCGTCTCAGTCAACGTGCCTCAGTTCTCCGCCCCCTCACTGGAGGGCATGTCCCAGGTCAGCGTGATGACCCTGAGCTCAGCAGGAGCAGCGGCGTCTGGCTCGCATCCGCACGAGAAAAGAAGAACCATCAGTCTGCCCGATGAGTGCCGTGAGTCACTTTAATTGTCCAATTCAAACAAGTGTCCTTGTTGCCTTTATAAACCGGCCAGGGCTGTCAGGTTCCTTGTATGTACACATGTACTTGGCCATTAAAGGTGCTATTGAAAACACTGATAACATCCAGCCACTAGATGTCGCACTCGCACTCCCCCTTCCATTGCATTTCCGTCACACATCTACACAGTCAACATTTTTTAAAATGATTAATTCACAATCAAAAAATAAATACAATTAAAAAAAATCACGAGAAGTGATACTTTGATTCTGCACATTTCTAAAAGCGTATTATTATTCGCTTAAATAAAAATGTAATAATATGACCTTTAAACCTGAATCTGATTCTTCACTTGTCATGAAGACAGAAATTTCTATAGCACAGAACGCAATAAGTCTTTGATTTGCATTGCTGAAAGTTTTATCATAATATTCTTAGGCAAAGTGAGATAAACACCATTGAAGTCAGTGTAATGGTAATGGTAAAATGTACCAGTATAGTCTCTCTTTAATTAAAATTCATATTCCGTTTAGCTAAATTATTATGGAAGGCTCTTCTATTGCACAGCATTACAGCATACATGTGATTCTATTTTTCAGCGGGCATGTGTTTCTATTAAACTTGGATTTAATTATCTCTTCTCTTCTCAGGAAGCATTTTTATAACGTATTCTTCGGATGTTTCTTCAGAGATAGTCCCCTTTGTGGACTTCCTCACAAAGCAAGGTTTTCGACCAGCTGTAAGCTTCTATCTCATCTCTCGAAAGTCCGATATTTAAACACTATTTAAAACACTTACAGCCCTTAATTTAATTTCACAGATTGACATTTTTGACAACCCCATCAGACGCATGGATATCAACAAGTGGAAGGACAATCACCTGAAAGACGTAAGTTGAAACATAGTTTCTGATTTAAAACTTAAACTTAAATAATCCAAGTAGCGAACGTGTCCAACATGCTTGTGTGTGTTTTTAAACAGCCGTCAACCCTGATTATCATCGCCATCAGTCCAAAGTATAAGGCAGACATTGAAGGATCATCGATGGATAGCCACAGTCTACACACTAAATATATTCACTCCATGGTGAGAACCTATTTGTTTGTGAGTGAGACATCATTCTGAGAAGAATCGCTCATACTGAAACGTTCAATCTAACTTTGCCAGATGCAGAATGAATTCATCCACCAAGGCAGCTTGAACTTCAGATTCATACCAGTTCTCTTCCTCAATGCGTCCCAGGTCAGACATTTTCAGATTTTTGTTTCTAAACTTAAAATTTTTGCAGTTTTCCCCTTACCACTCCTCTTCCGTAAACCTTTCTCTGCTACACAAATAAACATAGATATACTTACTTCTTCCAGAAACACGTCCCATGCTGGCTTCAGAACACGCGTGTCTACCGCTGGCCACGGGACACTGAGGATTTGTTACTGCGGCTGCTCAGGGAGGAGCGATACATTCCTCCTCCTGTACCTCTGGAGCTCACCCTCATCATCAGGCCTGTGACACCCAGTGCTGCAGCTACAATGTAAAGACACCCCCGTACCATGTTTAGGGATGTGTTTGATGCTTCTACCAGCTGTTATTTGGAGTTCTGTTAAACTTGTGTTTTTAAGTAATGTACAGTTGTTTTTCCAGATGTTTCAATAAGGTGAAGTCATCTGTGTACCTATACACAATGTACCCACCACTTTGATTCAGACTTTCTGTGAATTTTTGACCAGACATACATTTATTTATTTATACATGTAATACTTAGTAGAGAAAAAAATAATAATTCAACAAATAAAATAACTAAACATATAAAGCAAATTCTGAATAAGCTAAATAGTATATGTTCTATCCCTATCTATAAATTAAATATTATAATATAAATTATGTATACATCATATATACTATAATGATGTATGTATGACTGCTGCTGTGAACCGACCATTCTGATACCCGTACGCCGCGACTGGGCAGTTTTAATTTAGTGGAAGCAATGAAATCATTTTTAAAGCAATAAAATAAGTTAGAAATCATGTTGTGTCAGATTGTGGATTTCTTTGGTAAGGAGACTTGTAATAAGTGGCATAATAAACAGCATAAAATAATTTTTATAGCAATAAAATTTAGTATAATTCAAAATGTACAATTCAAAATGTAGTAAAATTCAGTCAACAACATTCATATTGGATTAAAAAGTCATAAAAAACCCATGGTATCTTATGCCTGTTCAAGAGTGTAGTAAGTCCAAAATAATCTTAAAAAGCCAGTCATTACAAAAAAAAGTCATACTATAGCATGTCGAAATTTCATGAAAAAATCAGTCAACAAAATTCATAAAATGTCAAACTGATTAAAAAGTCATAAAACCCATAGTATCATAAGCTTGGCAAAGTCTGAGTGTAGTAAGTGCAAAACAGTCATAAAAAGCCAAAGTAATTAAAAAATTATTGCATGTCATAATTTCATGAAAAAATCAGTCAACAACATTCGTAAGGAAGGAAAATTGTCCAGGGTTTTTAATGGGTGTTTTTCAGGTTTTTCCTATGTGACTCTCTGTAGTGGATGGATCTACATAGGTCCATGTTGTCTTGTATTGCAACGTTTTCGAGGGATAATACAGCTTTTTGTTTTCCTGTATCTGTTAATAAATCTGTGTTGGTTCATTGGTGAAGTCGTATGTTTGGAAACATGTTTATTTTGAAGCTGCCACATATAACCAAACGGTGGAACCTAAAAAGAAAGTGATGAGTAATGAAACCTGAACAAAATAAAATGCAGCCACCCACATAAAAGGCACCCGGAGGAAGAGTTCACAAATGTTTGGATAGATGTGTGCTGTTTGCTAGACAAGGAAACCTTTTCAGCACAGTTTTCACCATGACTTTTATTATTATTATTATTAGTTTAGGGGGTAGATACAATTGCCCCACCAGTAGGGGTGCTCAATTCAGCAAACTCATCTTACACACACACACACACACACACACACACACACCACTTCAACCGCCAAAAAAGGCCTGCCAGAGCAGCCGGTGTGCAGAGCTCCAGCTAAGAATAACCAGGACCTTCTGCGGGATAAAGTTACCTTGAAGCCCCCCTGTGCTGTGCTCTGACCTATACCCATGTGAGGCACCAATAACACTGGTTGGGATATTCTGTCTGTTCCCCCTCACCCTACCCAGCCCGTTGCTTAGCTTGGCTCTTTCTTTCCCCCCCTGTGTTGCTTTCCTTTGCCCCAACAACCCCAGACCCGCCTCTACAATGCTGCCACACTGGCAGCTCCAAATTCTGCAACACCTGTAAATCTTGCAATTTATGCTTGATTTCTTTCGCTTTTTTTTAAATTGGACAAGTTCCACCTGTGGATTATACAAGTCAGAAAACAGGACTTTGAAGTGGAAATGGAATAATTGAATAACTTGGACTCTTTTGACGTGGATGCTGGTTGGATTCCTACTGAAGTTGTGTTTTTCCATTCACTTCTGCATGAGGAGGATTTCTCCCCAACTCAAAGGAGTATAGCTGAAATTGTCTCAATATCACCATGGCTGAAGGTAGGACGCTACCTGCATCCCAACTGAAATTGTCATGCTAGAAAGCCTTCGTAATATATGCTATGTAATAAATAAATGGCAGTGTTTTGATAGGGTATGTCCCGTGTTGAAACCGGTTGCTATAAATACAGGATATCATGTAGCGAGAGTATTACCGTTGCTTCTCCTTTGACAGACATGACTGCTGCTGCGGCTGACCTCTCATCTTTGTATTTTGACATTTAGACAATAAGCATTTACTTCTAATCTGCTCAAAGTGATATTTCATATCCAAATCTTTTGATTGATAAAGCGTTTGGCTTTAAATTAATTGAGTATTAACTACTTCAGAATCAGTGTTTATTTGGGGTGAAATACTGACACCATCCACCCTGAATAATTCTGAAGGGACTCGCTTTGAGTTTGTTCATAACAGCATTAGTATATGAGGAAGTGAATCATGAGTCAAGCATGCCAGGAGTTCATTTACATATAGAAGGTGTCCTTAACACCTTGGCACCTGGTCCAAGTTGGAAAGCACAGCAGTGTTGATGATGGCGAGAATGTCATTAAATGCCATCGCAATAATTTTCCACTGTCCTAAACAGATGTGAGTCGTCTGCATATGTGTTTAGCTCATCTGATGAAATGAGAGTAGATGATTCCTGTCTTTTGTGATCTTTTAACTGACAATCAGTTGTATCTAATTCACATAATCCCTCAACACAAGGAAATTTACATGCTGATGCAACTCACAAGCTGACTTTGTCATTTGATAAATGTGAAGATCAGACACACTGTCTCCACTGTGTACGTTTCAATCCTTTCATCACAAAGGAAATATCCTTCACCTGTCGTGGTTGAGCTGCCGTGTGGAGGTAATGAGACTGGAAAATTGGCAATGGAAGGAAGGACATATCCCAAACATGCCACAGGAATTTCCTCATCAGAGATTTCACAACATCCTAATGTGTTAATGAAAAATCATTGTTAGCATTAAATGGAGGAGAGAACTATAGGTTGGTAAAGCTATTGGATATTTCTAAGTTTGTTGTTTGCACGATAATATCTTAATAGAGTAATATTCAAGGTAAAAATATATATTTCAGGAATGTTTTTTTTCTCCTGAGATCTTTATTTATTAATTACAGGACCATATCCTCAATTAAATACCCTAAAAACACATTTTCTCAATCAACAATTTTTAATTTAGTTTTTGAGTGTTAATAAATAATAACTTGTGTTTTTCAGAACTATGGTATTTGCTTATTTAGTCATGTATATTAATTAAAATAAACACATCATATCTTCCACTTTTAAAGAGAAAGGCAAAGAGAAGTGACCAATAATACTTTTTAGACTTTTAGACTTTAGATGTTTAAGATACTAATACAACATTTTGAAATAATATAATAACAATAGATTGGCAGTTGTTCTTTTTTTTGTTTTTTTTTTGTTTTTACAGGTACACATAAACAAACATTTTAATCATTTAATAGAGATTTGTTCTTGAGGGGGACATTTTATATTCCAAAAATAAACATGTCATCGCTCTCTGGCAGACAAACTTTGTCATTTCTCTCATGCAGATGCTAATATGCAAGTTGGCCCAGCGTATTTATGGGTCTGGCTCTATTTTATTTTCAAAAACGGACACATCTATGCATGCTGTGAAGGTATAGAAAAGAACCGGCACACATAACTATGCAGCCTTTTTGTAATTGTGTTCAGTATTAAACTGCATTCCACTGTATGTTTGTCGTTCATAGTAGGAACTGGATGTCACTGTAAAAGGACAAATATATTAAAACATTTTGAAAAATAAAAAATCTGCTATCATATTTCTTTCTTCCACAGTCAGCGGGTCCGATGGAGTAGCTGGAGCAGCTGCACCACGGACGGGGTCTCCCAAATCCAAAGGTCTGGGCCTCCTCGGGAAGCTGAAAGTATCGGCGGAGCTGCTGATCGCCCTGGCTGCCCTCCTGTCCTGGGTGGTGGTGGGAGTGGTGATGTTTGACTTGGTGGAGTACAAGGCTGTCCCTGGTAAGTCGTAAAAAAAATGGATCTTTTATTTGAATTTCAATGATCAAACATTCATATTACCGTATTATCTGCTACGATTCTCAGACATTCAGCAAATCGTTTCGGACCCCATGCAAGCTGTAAACGACGCTGTTGATGAAGTCTCCAGTCTACTCAACAAGTTTCAAGGTACAAAGGGGGACAGCATGCATGCCACACCTTCTCTGTAGTGCTGGAGCGAGTATTCTAATACTTGACTTATATCTCCCCTAGAATGTGCACCTGATTTAAGTGACCCCATGTCTGCTGCCACTTACGCGGCTGAGGAAATATCAGAAGCAAAAGATGGATTTGTTCGCTATTTTTCAGATGAGGAAGGTATGAAAACACATTCATACTCAACCAAAACAAAAATAAAAAGGTAGAAGCAGCATACATGTGATGTAACTATGACTCTAATAATCTACCCCCCAAACAGGGAACTTCTACCTCAGCTATATTGACCCTGTGGTCATCGGGAGACAAGCTTTCCATTCAACTAATGACTTCATGTGTGGAGTTGCGGGCACTTTCAGGGACACATTGTGTGCTATTGTAGACACTGTATTGGATACTATACTGGATATAAATAAAGGTATGTATGTCATATTGAATGCATATTTTTGACTAAGGAATGTGTCTTCCCTTTTTTATTCACAAACAAATAACATGATAATGATCCTAATTATTAGTTAAAACAAAGTCACTTTTTGGTGTTATTTTTCCCTAGTTTGGTAACAAATAAATACATTTTCCCTCCCTTGTTTTTCTCAGGAAAACTTGACCTTAGCTACATTGACCCTGTGGTCAAAGGCAGAGGTGTTTTCAGTGCTACTAATGACTTTGTGTGTGGAGTGGGCGGCTACATCCAGGATACACTCTGTGCCATTTTGGACACCATTCTGGATGTAGTGAAAGGTATTTACACCTAACATCTCTCTAATCTGTAACCTCATATAATATTACAAGGACACTTTAACACAGCATACCGTACTGATTTGACATAGCTGTCCTTGCGTGTTTATTTTTCTCAGGAACCGTGGACATTAGCTTCGTGGACCCCGTGGTAGTTGGCAGAAATGTCTTCACTGTTACTAACGACACCTTGAGTGGAATAGTGGGCTACATCCAGGGGGTGCTCTGCGCCGTCGTAGACAGTGTACTGGAGCTAACAAAAGGTGCGTCATTGTTTAACCTTTGCATTGTTTGTGACCAAATATTTACATCAAATAGTTTTATTATTTTGCTGTTTAGCATTGCTAAATCAACATTATATTACTCAATGACTGTTGATGTCAATGACTTACTCATTGGTGGCCAAAAGCTTTTCCCGTTGATCTTTAACTGTCTTTTCAAATGTTTTTTATGACAAAAAGTGATAGAATTCGTCGGATGAAGTAACTGCTTTGGCTTTAATGTGTGTTTGTTCTTCTCAGGAACCACTGACATTAGCTTCCTTGACCCCGTGGCCGCCGGCAGAAACGTCTTCAGTGTTTGTAACGACTTTCTGTGTGGAATATCAGGATACATCCAAGATGTGCTCTGTGCTATCTTTGATGTAATACTGGACACGGTAAAAGGTGCGGTATTTTACGATTAACCTTCCTTATATCTACTGTGTGTGTGTTTACCACTACCAAGCGTACTCCACTGTGCGGTGTTCACGTTGCCCTTTCTGTTGAGCAGATATCCAGCATGCACTGGGATTCAGCCCCATGTCAGCTCTGAAAAGAACAGCAGAAATCACAGCAGAACAGATGAACATGCTTGTGAGCTACGTGTCCACAACGCTGTTTGGGGAACACGGTGCGTTTTTACATATCATTTACAAACCAGCCCCATTACAATACTACTGCTGGTATATCACTGATGTTCATATTTCATAGTATTATAGATAGTAGCTTGACATTAATCTCTGCTGTGCTGATATTTCAGGGGTCATGCCCGAAGTGACCATTGACCCCATGAAAGCTGTCGAAGATGCTGTGTTGGAGTTCTCAGACAAGAAAGATTTGTTTGTGGCTTATATGTCAAGCATGCTTGTTGGTGATCAAGGTACTCTTGTTTGCATTATTCATATCCTACAATAATAATGATATTCTATAGTAACTTAATAATAAACTTCCTGACACCTTGATGCATACTTGATCATATTTTCTTCTCTTGTTTTAGGTGAACCTGTTGTAAATGTAGTCACTGAAAAAGGTTTCACTTTTTATTACAGTTTAAATACACCTTAAAAGCATCTCACCAGCATATGACTGCAAATTACACCCCATTTGTTTCTTTTCTTTGTTTAGAGGGAATTGTAGCTCCTCCATCTGATATTCGTCTGGTACGAAGGAAAGGTAAGTAATGAAAATATGTGTCTCCCTTTTCCTAAATGCTGAAAATTGTCTTTCATTACCATATATTCTTTGACATGTAGGTGAATTTCTGCCACCTTTTGAAAAAGGTAAGGAAACACCACCATGTATTGGAGAAATACACTACGTTTATTGGTTTCAATGTGCATTGCCAGCAAATAGTTGCCTTTCATGCATGTCCGCATTGATTTGTGTGTTTCTTGCTTTGTATGTGGTCTTGAATCTGCCTCATGACGTGTTCAGTGTAATACAGCAATGAAATTGTATGTCAATGTTGTTTGAATAAACTCCATTTTGCACGAATCACATTGCAACCACTGTGTACTTTCATTGTAACAAATGTCTTATAAGGATTTGGTGACTGAATCTCTCCCGCTGTTTGTGATACTGACCACATTTGTTGGATATAACATGAACGCTGCATGTTTTTGCCATTGAGATGATTTTGTTCCACTCATCATGCTTTGTGTATTTTGTAAAAAAGAAAAAGAAAAAAAAGATTTCTATGTTATACTGAGCATGACAAATTGTTTTCATAATTGTCCTTTGGAATTGCATTCCTCTAACTGACGACTGAACAACTTTCCATCTGTATTTCAATAACTGTGATGTACTGGATGAATGTATCTGGATCGTTTGTATTGGATGAGGTGTGTTTTCTTGTGGATTATTTCATTATATCATTGCATGGAATCACACACCACATGTTTCAAACGTAAGCCCTCGGAAGATGTCATTTTGGGTGGTAGTATGTGGGAGAGGTGGTGTGGGAAGAAAAAGAATAAGTCTAGAAATATTCTGTATCTTCTTTTTTGTCAACAAATCCCATGCTAATAGTAATGATATAAGCCAATGGGGAATGGCATTAACTGCAACATGTGGTGTGTGGTATATAATGTTATCAACGGTCATTGTTCCCATTTCACCCCATCAAATTCTTCTTCACCTGAAAATAAGTTTGGAGCTGCTTTACCGTGTAAAGATGTGAAGGTCAGCTAAGACAGGTCACATGATCATACAGTTACAGAGATCATGCAAGCCGCCAAAGACGAAGCTGCTGCTGCTGCTGCTGCTGCAGAGTTAAGTGAAGCCCCGGAGTCAAAGATTGAGGAGGAGGAGGCTGAAGTTCCCACTGAAGCTGCCGTTGAAACAGATGAGGAGAAAGAGGATGAGGAAGATGGTATTCATACACATTTTTCTCTAATAGTCATATTCATTAGTCAGATACAGCATCCATAACGGGCACTAAATTTGTTACTATCACATCACTAGTGAAACATATCGACCTTGAAGAGGCTGAACATAAACCATCACCCGAGGAGAAAGAAGACGAGGAATGTGTTGGTACAGAAGAGGGGGAGGAATTAAAAATAGAGGATGGTGGAGAAGAACAAGAAGAGGAAGTAATTGAAACAGAGATTGAAGAAGATGATGAAGAAGAAGAACCAAGCACTGAGGAGGAGCTGGTAGAAGCTGAGGGGGTGGAAGAGGAGATCAAAGCTGAAGAAGTTTTGGCAGAAAAAGAAACAGGGGAGGAAGCAAAAGAAGATGCAGGAAAAGAAGAGGAAGAAGAGGGAGAGGAGAATAAAATGGAAGATTTGGTAGAGGAGGAGGAGGAAACAAAAACAGAAGAAGACGCAGCAGAAGAAGAGGAAGAGGAGACAAAAACTGAAGACAATTTGGTAGAAAATGGAGAGGACGAGGAGGAGACAAAAACTGAAGATACAGTAGAAGATAAACCTCAAGAAAAGGATGAGGAGAAGGAAACAAAACCAGGACTTGTGGTAGAAGATGAGGAGGAGACCGAAACGGTTGAAGATCTGGTAGAAGATGATAAGGAGGAGGAGGAGGAGGAGACCTCAACAGAACTTGTGGTAGAAGATGAAGAGGAGACCAAAACTGAAGATACAGTAGATGATAAACCTCAAGAAAAGGATGAGGAGAAGGAAACAAAACCAGGACTTGTGGTAGAAGATGAGGAGAAGGAGACCAAAACGGTTGAAGATCTGGTAGAAGATGATAAGGAGGAGGAGGAGGAGGAGGAGGAGGAGGAGGAGACCTCAACAGGACTTGTGGTAGATGAGGAGGAGACCAAAACTGAAGCAGATGAGGAGAAAGAGGAGGAGACAAAAACTGAAGGAGTTCCCATAGAAGATGGGGAGGAAAAGCAGAAGACAAAAACTGAAGATGCAGTAGAAGATGGGGAGGAGGAGACAATAGAACTTGTGGTTGAAGACGAGGAGGAGAAAGAGGGCGGGGAGACAAAAACTGAAGAAGATTCTGTCAATTCTAAACTTCGGGTAGATGATGAGGAGGAAAAGGAGGAGGAGGAGGAGACAAAAACAGAAGAAGAGGCTGAAGAGGAGGAGACCAAATATAAAGATCTTCATGATGATGAAGGTAGAGACAAAGAAAACATTGAAATAAACGACACTGATGTCAAAGATCAGTTTGTAAATACTGAGCAGGACAATAAAGCTTTAGATGCTGGCGATGAGGAAGATTCAGAAGAGAAGGATGGAGAGAAACTGGTCAAAGTGGAAACGATGGAAGTGGACGATGAAGATGAAGAAAAAGAGCCATCTGTCCAACGACTTGATCTTAACATTCTGTCCGCTGAAAAACACGATGACGCCAGCATCGTCCTGGAGTCCGATCATGAGGACGAAGTGGAAACCAGTGTTGACCAAGACGAAGACACCATTGACGAACTCGATGAAAACAACAACAACAGCGAAAGCGTGAAAACTGGACTCAAGCGAAAGAGGAAGGTTCACGTTCCCTTCGAAAGGCTCAGAAGACTTGGATCCAGAGCTGCTCACAAAGAAGAACACATTCACAAACAGGAGCCAGGTACACTCCCACCATTATCATCACATATGTTTCATCCCTTTTTTTCATTATCAGGTAATGAAAATGTCTCTGAATGGTGAGTGTGTAAATAATGATAAATGTAATGTTTGTACATTTATCATTATTTACATTTTCTTAACATGTTTTCAAAGGACCACTTGGTTTTGATGTGACTAAAATGATTAGGGCCTAACAGATTTGTTCAATGATTTATTGACCGTTTCATAACTTAATTTCAGTGGGTGATAACATTGTACATAACGTGTGTTTAATGGCGTTCATCGTCTAGGTTGTAAACCAACAGAATTATTTTCACCAGAGAAGAGTTTTTCATTACAGAGCAGAAGTGTCAAAAGTACAGACATTCTACACTCAAGCAGAAGTACAGATAATTCAGTGTTCAAAAAGACTGAATAGTAAGAATAGTAAATGTACTCTAAAAGGTAAACGTTTGTTAGAAAAAGAAATACTCAAGTAAAGTACAGATATCTGGAAATTCTGTTTCTGCCAAATGGCCAAATCGGAGCACAAGATATAGCCATTGAGCTAGAAAACTCCAGAAAACTCTGAGGCGGTCTAGGACTCGCATGACATGATGAAGGTAGGTTTTGCCATTACTATCTCCATGGATGGCTTTTAGCCCCAATCTACAAAAATAGATTTGTGTGCCTGACCGATCTCTGTACTGGAGAGGCAGCGATTAAACTGATATATCTTCACACCTGAACCCCAGGAAAGACAAGAACATTTCCCAATATATAGGAGTGTTTCTTTGAGAGACAAATTATACAAGCAGTTTTAATGGCAAAGCAGTAGCTTTATTTAGATGAGTTAACTCTCTTGATTGAGGTGTGAATAGCTGCACAGAAAGAGGATCGTCTGACTTAATACAGTACAGCTCTCCTTTAGCTGTGCTCTTTCCTTTTTGATGACTCAGTAAAGACAAATCTATTTTTTCAAGGTGCTAATTGTTAACTTAAGTGTTCCTGCTTTAGACCAGACAGTCATTGCCTGAGGTGGTGTAGCCAACAGTACAGAGTGCAGCTAGATGTAGCTAATGGTGATGATTTTAACAATATAATTTCTAGTTGTGGTGTGTTTTTGATCATAGAGTTTGGTGCGATAATGCTTATAGTGCTTATGCAAGCATGATTATTTGTCATAATGACTGGGCTTTTCACACTGTTATTCTGTTAGCCTGGGACTAAGGATAGCGCTGGGCTAAGAATATGCAGTGTGAAAATCTATTACATTCTGATTCCTGGTCAGAATTGCACTGTATATTGTACTGCATATTTTTTTTACATATTTCTGTATGATATACTCAAGTTCTCGAAGAAGCAAAGGAGAGACATGCAATAAAAGAAGTTAAAGACACCATTATTAAAGGTAATACTTTTCACATTCATTATATATATTTCCTAATGTTCAAATGCACTAATTTGGTAGCCTGTGGAAAACAAGAATGTACTCTATACCCACAAGCACCAAATGGTTTCACCTATGAAGATGTTTTGTTGCTTACAGACCTCAAAGCTGCAAAGACTGAGGAGAAAAAAGAGGAAACCAAATCTGAGGAAACCATAAAAACGAAGCTAAAAGAGAAAACGATAAAGGAAGCCAAACCTCTTGAAAAGAAACCATTGAAACCCAAAGGTAATTACACTCAATGATGAGTAGAGTATATTTAAAACATATGAAGTATGTACAAATTTAAATGCATATTCTATCAATATTAGGACATAATACTAACAGAGGTCAACATTAAAAGTATGTGGTTAACACTAAAATACATATTGCTCCAAAAAATTATGTTTCAGTATAGCCTTCATGTGTACACAAAGGGTATGTGGTATTTTGTGCAGCTTCAAGACTTCTACAGATTGAGTCTGTTACCAACATCTGAAAACAAGCAAAAAAACTAACACTCTGGTGATTCCTTTTAGAAGAGGAGTCTACAGGGAAGGAAGAACAAAGTACACCACCGAAAGAGGAGGAAGAAGTAAGGAAGCACTCCAAGGAGGAGAAAGAAATAGCAAAACCTAAAGGGAAGACAGAGGAGACAAAACCCGCACAAGTGAAGAAACCATCTGAAGAGAAAAAAGTCAAGAAGCCATCTGAAGAAGAGGAAGAAGTTAAGGAACCATCTCAAGAAGTAAAGAAACCCTCTAAAGAGAAAGAAGTCAGGAAACCACCCAAAGAAGGAAAGGAAGTAAAGAAACCTCTCAAAGAAGGAAAGGAAGTAAAGAAACCTCTCAAAGAAGAGATGGAAGTAAAGAAACATATCAAAGAAGAGAAAGAAGTGAAGAAACCATCTAAGGAAGGGAAAGAGGTAAAGAAACCATCAAAAGAAGAGAAAGAAGTCAAGAAACCATCTAAAGAGAAAGAAGTCAGGAAACCTCCCAAAGAAGGAAAGGAAGTAAAGAAACCTCTCAAAGAAGAGATGGAAGTAAAGAAACATATCAAAGAAGAGAAAGAAGTGAAGAAACCATCTAAGGAAGAGAAAGAGGTAAAGAAACCAGCTAAAGAAGAGAAAGAAGTCAAGAAACCATCTGAAGAGAAAGAAGTCAGGAAACCTCTCAAAGAAAAAAGGGAGGTAAAGAAACCTCTCAAAGAAGAGATGGAAGTAAAGAAACCACCTAAAGAAGAGAAAGAGGTGAAGAAACAATCTAAGGAAGAGAGAGACATCAAGAAACCATCCAAAGAAGAGAAAGAAGTCAAGAAACCATCTACAGAAGAGAAAGAGGTGAAGAAACCATCTAAGGAAGAGAAAGACATCAAGAAACCATCCAAAGAAGAGAAAGAAGTCAAGAAACCATCTACAGAAGAGAAAGAGGTGAAGAAACCATCTAAGGAAGAGAAAGAAGTCAAGAAACCATCCAAAGAAGAGAAAGAAGTCAAGAAACCATCTAAAGAAGAGAAAGAAGTCAAGAAACCATCTAAGGAAGAGAAAGAAGTCAAGAAACCTCTCAAAGAAGAGATGGAAGTAAATAAACCATCTAAAGAAGAGAAAGAGGTGAAGAAAACATCTAAAGAAGAGAAAGACGTCAAGAAACCATCTAAGGAAGAAAAAGAAGTCAAGAAACCATCTAAAGAAGAGAAAGAGGTGAAGAAACCATCTATAGAAGAGAAAGACGTCAAGAAACCATCTAAGGAAGAGAAAGAAGTCAAGAAACCATCTCAAGAAGAGAAAGAGGTCAAGAAACCATCTAAGGTAGAGAAAGAAGTCAAGAAACCTCTCAAAGAAGAAAAGGAAGTTAAGAAACCTCTCGGAGAAGAGAAAGAAGTCAAGAAACCATCTAAAGAAGTGAAGACTGTCAAGAAACCATCCAAAGAAGAGAAAGAAGTCAAGAAACCATCTACAGAAGAGAAAGAGGTCAAGAAACCATCTAAGGAAGAGAAAGAAGCCAAGAAACAATCTAAAGAAGAGAAAGAAGTCAAGAAACATCCCAAAGAAGAAAAGGAAGTTGAGAAACCTCTCAGAGAAGAGAAAGAATTCGAGAAACCTCTCAAAGAAGACAGGGAAGTTAAGAAACCATCTAAAGTAGAGAACGAGGTAAAGAAACCTCTCAAAGAAAAGAAAGAAGTCAAGAAACCCATCAAAGAAGATAAAGAAATAAAGACACCCCTCAAAGAAGAGAAGGAAGTACATAAACCTCTCAAAGAAGAGAAAGAGATCAAGAAACCATCCAAAGAAGAGATGAATATCACAAAACCATCCAAAGAAGAGAAAGAGGTCACGAAACCTCTCGAAGAAGATAAAGAAATAAAGAAACCTCTCAAGGAAGAGAAGGAAATAAAGAAACATCTCAAAGAAGAGAAGGAGGTAAAGAAACTTCTCAAAGAAGTGAAGGGAGTCAAGAAAACATCTAAAGAAGAGAAAGAGGTCAAGAAACATCTTGAGGAAGAGAAAGAAGTCGAGATATCTCTTAAAGAAGAGAAAAAACTCAAGAAACCTCTTAAAGAAGAGAAGGAAGTAAAGAAACCACCTCAAGAAGAGAAGGAAGCAAAGAAACCATCAAAAGAAGAGAAAGAAGTTGAGAAAAAGGACAAGAAACCATCTGAAGATGAGAAAGAGGTCAAGAAACATCTCAAAGACGATAAAGAAATCAAGATACCTCTCAAAGAAGAGACGGAAGTTAAGAAACATCTCAAAGAAGAGGAGGAAGTAAAGAAACCTCTCAAAGAAGATAAAGAGATCAAGAAACCATCTAAAGAAGAGAAGGAGGTGAAGAAACCTCTCAAAGAAGAGAAGGAAGTAAAGAAACCTCTCAAAGAAGAGAAGGAAGTAAAGAAACCTCTCAAAGAAGATAAAGAGATCAAGAAACCTCTCGAAGAAGATAAAGAGATCAAGAAACCATCTAAAGAAGAGAAGGAGGTCAAGAAACCTCTCAAAGAAGAGAAGGAAGTAAAGAAACCTCTCAAAGAAGAGAAGGAAGTAAAGAAACCTCTCGAAGAAGATAAAGATATCAAGAAACCATCCAAAGAAGAGAAGGATGTCACAAAAGCATCTAAAGAAGGGAAAGAGGTCAATAAACCTCTCAAAGAAGAGAAGGAAATAAAGAAACCTCTCAAAGAAGATAAAGATATCAAGAAACCATCCCAAGAAGAGAAGGATGTCACAAAACCATCTAAAGAAGAGAAAGAGGTCAAGAAACCTCTCAAAGAAGAGAAGAAAATAAAGAAACCTCTCAAAGAAGAGACGGAGATAAAGAAACCTCTCAAAGAAGAGAAGGAAATAAAGAAACCTCTCAAAGAAGATAAAGAGATCAAGAAACCATCCAAAGAAGAGAAGGATGTCACAAAACCATCTAAAGAAGAGAAAGAGGTCAAGAAACCTCACAAAGAAGATAAAGATATCAAAAAAACATCCAAACTAGAGAAGGATGTCACAAAACTATCTAAAGAAGAGAAAGAGGTCAAGAAACCTCACAAAGAAGATAAAGAAATAAAGAAACCTCTCAAAGAAGAGAAGGAAGTAATGAAACATCTCAAAGAAGAGAAGGAAGTAAACAAACCTCTCAGAGAAGAGAAAGAGATCAATAAAACATCCAAAGAAGAAAAGGATGTCACAAAACCATCTAAAGAAGAGAAAGAGGTCAAGAAACCTCTCAAAGAAGAGAAGGAAATAAAGAAACCTCTCAAAGAAGAGACGGAAGTAAAGAAACCTCTCAAAGAAGAGAAGGAAGTAAAGAAACATCTCAAAGAAGAGCCAAAGGAGAAAAAAACATCTACAGAGAGGAAGGAAGTAAAGAAACCATCTAAAGAAGAGAAGGAAGTAAATAAACCATCTAAGGAAGAGATCCTAAAGTCCTCTGAAGAGAAGAAAGAAGTTAAGCCTTTGAAGAAAGGGATGGAAGACAAAAGAAAAGAAAAACAAGAACCTGAGAAACCTTCAAAGGATCAAAAAGACCCAGAAAAACTGTCTAGAAAGGAAGAAAAGGAACCAAAGAAGCTCTCCAAAGAACAAGACCAAGAGAAACCTTCCAAAGACAAGACAGAGGTCAAGATTGTTACCAAAGAAGAAAAGGAACCAAAGAAGCTCTCTAAAGAACAAGACCATGAGAAACCTTCCAAAGACAAGAAAGAGGTCAAGATGGTTACCAAAGAAGAAAAGGAACCAAAGAAGCTCTCCAAAGAACAAGACCAAGAGAAACCTTCCAAAGACAAGACAGAGGTCAAGATTGTTACCAAAGAAGGAAAGGAACCAAAGAAGATTTCTGAGGATAAAGTAGAACCAACAAAGTTTTCTAAGGAAGAGAAAGAAATCAAGACGACTCATATAGACAAGATCTCAGATACCAAGACAGGTAGGCACAGTCCAGCAACACAGTGTTTTAGCAATTATGGTTAAATTATGAAGGGTTAATTAACAATAGCAGGAGTCGTGTGTGTCAGAGTCAGGCCAGCAGCTCTCTGAGGCTGTACCACTCAACCCTGGGCCCTTGAACGAAATGCTCAGGCTCCCATGCTCAATATCCTATACTTCAGGGAACTGTATATTCCTTTACTCTGTATAATTTATGTGAAACTGTTCAATCAGCTTTACCTATTATTTATTTCAGACGCTGGACCCAAAAAGGCTGTAAGAAGGATTAAAGCAGTCAAGAAGGAGGTTGCGTCTCTCCTGAAGAAGGAACATCTTAATGTTACTAAAGCAGGTGAGATAACACAGCGACTTGCATTTGAAATATGAATGTCATTAGGCACTTTTTATTTTAGATTTGGACTTAAATCTTGTTATCAAGATATTCAAGACAAAACAACATGGTAGGTGTCAATCTGACCGATTGGATGCCACCATCTTTTAAATGTAGCATTGTCGTTGGCTCATAGAAAAGGACTTATAGTCTGCAGAGAGTGCTACCATTACACGTTTAATGTGAAGGTAAGACGAGCTAATGAATTATATTTTATGAATATTCTCCAATATTAGAGGTTCCTGAAGGTCCTAAGGTGAAAGCAAAGCCAGAACCTACAAAGAAAGGTAATAGCATGTTTTTATTATTTTTGTGTCAATTGTCAAATAAGAACACATAAAAAGTGAAAATGTTACACAATAAACACTAATCTTAATATAAATCTAAAACTCAAGGGCTTTTTAATGTCATAATCTTTCCACCAGTGGCAGCTCCCAAGGAAGCAAAGAAGGAACCAAAGGAAGAAATCAAACCTAAATCTGTAAAACCAGGTAATACAGAAGGCATTGGCGATACCATCCATAGAGCCATACTGCATGGTTAAAAATACTGTTATGACAATTTACCTTTTTATATCAGACGCTGGACCCAAAAAGACTGCAAGGAGGATTAAAGTAGTCAAGAAGGATGTTGGGTCCATCCTGAAGAAGGAACATCTTAATGTTACTAAAGCAGGTGAGATAATACAGCATGTAAGACAACAGGTCACACTGAATGTGAAGCTGAGATGAGCTAATTAATTATATTTTTGACTGTTGCCCAATAATAGAGGTTCCTGAAAGTCCTAAGGTGAAAGCCAAACCTGAACTTTCAAAGAAAGGTATGAAAGGAATTTGTTTGTAAAAATTACTTGAATCTGATGCTCCATAACCAAATATTTTTCTCTGTTCCTGAAATAATTATAACCAATAACCAATTCAAGAATTAAACTTGTTAGCTATCATGTTTATTTTGTTGTATGCTGACAGTATTTAGTGTTTATTACGCAACACTTTATTTGAGTATATAACTTTTTATGTCTTCTACACATTAAGAGTTATATATTTAAATAAAGTGTGTAATAAACACAAAACGTGATATGAATCTAAAACTTAAGGGTTTTATGATGTCATATATCTCCACCAGTGGCAGCAGCTCCCAAGGTGCCCAAGAAGGAACCAAAGGAACAAATCCAACCTAAACCTGTAAAAACAGGTAATGCAAAGCCATCCACATTGTATGCTGCATGGCCAAAAAAATATGATTATGAGCGTTCATGACAATAAATAATAAGTGCTTACTCATAGAGGCCCGACTGGAACATAAAGAAGGCTGGATAGATTCATAGGTTTCCTTTGTTCAACACGGGATATTTCTTTCCTCTTTATAATTTATGTGAAACCGTTCATCAGGTTTACCTTTTTATTTCAGATGCTGGACCCAAAAAGACTGCAAGCAGGATCCGAGTAGTCAAGAAGGAGGTTGCGTCTCTCCTGAAGAAGGAACATCTTAACGTGACTAAAGCAGGTGAGAAAATACAAAGAACATGTCACAGTGACATTTTATCCCTGTGGTTAGTATTTGATAGATTTTACAGTTTGCAGTGCTAATGAATTGTATTTTTGCATATTCCCAAATAATAGAGGTTCCTGAAGGTCCTAAGCTGAAAGCCAAGCCAGAACCAGCAAAGAAACGTAAGAACATGCTGTTCTTCATCCAATCTTTACTCACACCATTTGAGAATGAATATATATTTAGATAATGCATATGTTTTTTGTGCAGAACACATAAAGAATGATGTATTAAAAGAAAGAGTCACATAATAAACGTATCTCCATAATTTCCCGCAGTGGCAGCTCATAAGGAGCCCAAGAAGGAACCAAAGGAAGAAATCAAACCTAAATCTGAAAAAACAGGTAATACAAAGATTAAATGATGCAACAGTCTAGACCACTGGGGGACATGAACAAATTTATACTACATTTATATCGACAAGGGTAGACTAAATAATTAAGAAAGATTTGTAGACCTACAGACCTTAATGAAGATGATTGGATTTATTGCAGTACTGCTGAATTAGACTCCATTAGTTCACATGAATAATGTTCCACCTTCCAAAAACTAAATGTGTGTCAGATCATCACATTACAATGCAGATGGAAACTATAAAAGTAACTAATCAAAAAGGCAAATCTCCACTAACTCTCCTATTTTTATGAAACAGAAGTGACGAAGGAAAAGGCCAAAGCTAAGAAAGGTAACTGCTTTATACGTTCTTGATAATGTTTTCAATCACCAAAGAGCATAATGATCAATTGTCACAATGGTAATAAAACCATCCTGGTGTATGAAAACATTTTGCTTCCGACACACAGAAGCAGTTGCTCCCAAAGAAAAGGCCAAACCAGCCACACTGAAAAGAGGTGAGAGTCATGCATTTTATAATAATATGACGGAATAAACTATATCTCAAACTGCAATCACATACTGATGTGTATTTTATCTCCAAATTTCTATACAGAACAAGAAGGCACACCCAGAAACGGCTCTCTGGTGAAACAGAGAGTCAAAATAGTGCCTATGAAAATAGGTAAATTACTTTGGATTATATGTTTTATTGGTTTCCGATTATTCTAACTGAGTTGAGTCAATGAGCCGGGTTTTTTTTTTTTGGTTTACAGAAGTCAAGGTGCCCAAAGAGAAAGTCAAAGCAGCCTCTGCGAGGACAGGTATGCCATATTTTAAATATTTCAACGATCAAATTGACATCACGGTTTGGTTTTGCATATTGAACATCAAGTCATGTGTTTTCTTTAACAGCCGAGGTTTCAAAACAGAAGCCCAAACCAGTTCTGACAAAGCGAGGTGAGACGTATGTTTATATTTCCCTTTATCCTTCCAGTCTGTCGTTATCTCGGTTTCTGTAATGACAAACCTCTTCACACAGAACCTGCTCCACTAAAAACAAAACCAGCCCCGGTGATGAAAGGTACATTAGTCAACGTTTATGTTTGTGGTCAAATAATGATTGATTTTTCTTCTCATTCTTTTTTTTTCTTTTCCTACATTGGCAGAAGTAGCGCACAAGAATGTCACAATGACAAAGGAGAAGGTGAAGGTTGTGCCACTGAAGAAAGGTACATCGTAGATACACTAGTTTTAATCTTTTTCATATGTTCACCATAACAGTATGCCTTTATAACAATTTATTTTTCTCGGTCATAGTGCCTGTAACTCCAAAAGAGAAGGTCAAACTACCGCCAACCAAAAAAGGTAGTTAGTTTTACCAATGAAATGTCATCCATATTAATATCATACCTAATAAGATATTTTTTTGTATATATATATATATATATATAACTTTATCACCACATGATAATGGCTCAAAACGGTCATGTTGATAAGATGATGATTAATATTTACATTAGTGAAAAACAATGTATGCTTTTCAGTTTAAACTTGACTCAAAAATGTCCATGACAAATTAATTTGAATGAATTGTGATGACCTTAAACAGACTTGGAGCTGAAGAAGTTGATATTTTGAACAACGTGTTTTATCTCTTTAAGTTGTTTTGCGTAGGTGTGAAGTGATTTCTAGGCTTGTAGATTTTTAAATAGATTTGTTTTCCCTCCTTTAAATGCAATATAATATAGAAGCTGTACTTTGTCACTAATATAATATAAATATTGACATAATTCCAGAAAATGTTAATATTCACTTATCAAAAAGCAACAATCATCACTAATTTTTCATCTTTCTCTTCAGAACCTGACGCCAAGCCAGTTGTGGCCAAAAAAGGTAATGCAGATACGATCCGTCATTATATCGCAAAAAGTAAACTATCTTTAACACAAATTATTTTATCATAGCACCTGAGGTTACACGGGGGAAGCCCGAGCCAGCTCATGAAAAGAAGGGTAAGTACCTAATTTAAAAAAAAATAAAGTAATGGATGAGACATAGTATTTTATATTTATTTTCAAATTGTGAAAAATGACAATTTAAGATATTTTTGTCCCCCATTTTAATTAGCTAAAACAGAGGATGACACAAAGAAGGAGATGGTCAAGTCACTCCTAAAGAAGAAAGGTAGCCTGCACTGCCACCTGCCTGCAGAGAGTTGTAGCTCACAAGCAATATTAATGTAGTGTTACTACAGCAACCATAACCAAACTACTTAACAACACTACCCATGTATTCTTATTCACTCAGAGCCCAAAGTGCCAGAAGACAAAGTCAAACCAAAAGGTACAAAAACAACATATACTTCCCAAATTGTCATGTTTGGTGACAAAAACATTTAGGATATATAAAAAAACACCACAATTATGCACTAATTACCTTTTCTCCCAGCATTGTTGAGGAAAAAGGCCCAACCGGTCCATATAAAGAAAGGTACATTAGTGCTGCTCAATCCATATGTGGCATTACATTCTGAAAAAGCTCTGATTTGATTGCTCGGGAGAGAAATAAGCCTTTGAGATCAACAATAAATCCACATTATGCACATTCTCTGCAGTGATCCTGAAGAACACTGTGGTTGGTTTTGTTAGGCCTTTATAACTCACCACTCTTACCTTCTGAAATGTAGAAAATAAAGAGTTGAGAATCCAAAGCACATTAATAATGGAAGGTATCTGGAGGTATCCCTTCAAGATTGGTAGATTCCTCCTAAACATAAAAAGATAACACACGAAACAGACAGTCAGAAGCATCAAAAGTTGACAAACCCAAAGTAGATGCTTGGTTTTACCTCAGAGAACACTTCAGATCATCGTTTTTGCAGAAAAGCCTGAAACTAATTACAGCTTTCTATTTGTAGATCCCACATGCAAGCTGCTTTTAAACATCCAATTCACAATGCTGTGATAACGCTTTGGCTCCAGCTGCAATATTCATTGAAAAAATGAGCTATTTGTGGCCTCCGCTCACAAGTTCTTTGTCCATCTGACCTCCGTTTCCCCTTTGCAGACCTGGAGACTCCTCAGGAAAAGGACAAACTTGCTGCAGTGAAGAGAGGTACAGTCCTTTAGTACAATGACGACTATTATTTCACCATTTAGATGATTTTATCATGGAACAAGCCAGGATACTGAGTCATTTTGGTGGTGCGTCTGAGGCTATGTTAAGGATTTATAGTCTATTATAAATGCTGCAACTTTACCGCCAGAAATACTTCCACATGTAAAAGAACCGTGTATCATATCAATTGTATTTCCCTCCTGATGACACAGCCATTTCTAGGGGAACGACCAAAGCAGCCCATGTGAAGACAGGTACATTTGTGGTGCCTAAGTAGAGGCAGCATGTAATCATGTAGCCCTCATAGTAATGTGATTACATCATGTAATTCGAAGGCTGAGAAGGTTTACCTACTGAATATGAAAGAAAAAATCTATATTTAACATGTGTACCTGCTTTCATTCAGTAAGAAACTATTCTGTTACAGATTTATAGACAATATTTTACAGTAATATATATATATTTTATGTCTATAAATCATAGACTTACTTACGTAATACTTTCCAGTATCTTCCTCAACGTGCATGCCAGTAGTTGTAACAACCCTACGAAGTCTCTTGGTGGCGATGTGTTCAGTGTTTGCGTTGCCATGGGATCTTAAGCACGTCTTCCCATAACAGCATTTAAGTTTGAATTAAATGAGCCACAACCAACATCAATGCCAATCTGAAACTAGTAAAATGTGCCAATATGCTACACCAGCTTACACAAGCAAGAAAGAAAACCCCTTTTATTAAAAATATGGGGAAAAATGATATGAAACACAAACTTTGTGACAACGACGGTGAAACAATGCTGTAATTGTCCAAACAGAGTCAGAGGATTTCAAAGAAAAGGTCAAACCCACTGCAACGAAGCAAGGTATTTCATATGAACAGCTCTGAGGAGTGCTTCAACATCAATAGATCTAAAATATGCTGTACAATTATGGAAACTTTGTAATTTATTGCAGATGATGGATTTCTTTATTAACTATTATTTATTTATTTAATTATTAGAAAAAGCAGTTGAGAAGAAGGCGACCAAAGAAGAGAAAGCGAAAGGTACGGTGTCCAATCAGCATTCAATATTGTCTTCAAATCAGCAACATATGTTGCTGCTGTTGTCTACTATAACTGGTTTAACTAATTGACTGATAACAGTTATTAATCTTGTATTGCTATTTACAGATGACAGAGTTCTTAAAGAGATACAGGAGCCGGCAAAGAAAGGTGCTGTTTGTCAAACAACTAAATTCAGAGTGTTCTAACTTTATTTAAACATAGAAAATACTATTTTTCTTGTAGAAAGATCTGCTGAGAAGAAAGATGCCAAGGAAGAGAAAGTAAAAGGTAGCCTACTGGATAGCCAGGTTCTAATTTAGTGGAATATAACACTGTATTGTTTTATGGTTTAACATTGTGCTGTTGTTTTTTTATAGCAGAGACTTCTGTATCAGACAGCTTTCAAATGGAAGGTGGGTAAACATTCCACTCTCATAACCGAAATATCACATAAGTGTGCAAATTGCATGCCGGAGGGCGGCGAGGAAGGCGGCGTACTGATACGTGCTGCTGTGAATCATACTGTCCTCCGCAGAAGACCTGCCCTACTTCCAGTGTTTCTTTGTGGACGAGGACGAGGCCCAGTTTCCTTTCTACGCCTTCTCACCGCTGCAGATTTGAAGCTTCAGCCTGAATCCAGTCTGAGGTTTACAATTTAGTCAATTTTTTTTTTTATTGATAATGACAAGGTCATGTCTCACCCCAGCTGCTGTGGAAACACAGCCTGCTGTTCACTGTTGGTTTTCAGGAGAGAACCCTGGACAGCAGAGGATGATGGGTGATTTTACGTGATGGACCGATTTTATTCTACTTCCAGATTTGGTTGAGCTCTCATACCAAATACATGCAGCCAGTGTCATTCCTTAAAATTTTGATTTGTATTATTTGTTTTTTGTGTTAAAAGGTGGATATCTGGAGAACGATGGAACAATATATATATATATTACCTCGTGGATCATTCATTTAGATCTGCACAGCAACACATACAAATAAATGTGATGGTGAACATCGTGCTGTAAACAGGGTACAAAAATGGCCACAATTGTGGATTCAAGGCAGTCTGGGGTTCAATTCCCACATTTACTTGAACAATAATCACACATGCATTAAATGACAGCGTTTTCCTCCATTTCATTATAGATGGCACTATTTTTAATGCTCAACTCACCCTTCTTTTAAAACCCTTGAATCTACATTTGTGCATAATGCTTGATATTACTCCAATGAAACTTTCCTACACATATTCCTCCATCTAATGAAAGTTTTTTTTTTTGTCTGTCCTGTGTAAAAAGGAATGACCACGCATTGTATATGAGAGCTCCCAAACTAACGCTACCTTTAAAGTCTTATTAAACTGCCGACATGTGCACCAGCTCCTCATTTTTGGCGTCAGCACTGTCAGAATGAATGATGATCGAGTTCATATTTACGCCTCAGTGTCATTCTATATTTGGACGACGTGTTGAACTTTTCTTTTTTATACCCGGCTGCTCACTCTGTTCCAATGCTTTTACTCGAGGCGTTTGAATTTGATGCTTCTTCTTTTAGCCAATGAGAGCGTGAGTGGGCGTCTTGCACGGCTGGAACATTTAAAAAAATGGGGCACATGTGATGGATTTTCAGTCAAAAGGGATGGAACAGCGATTCCTTGATAGACCAAAAACAAAGTGTGACTACTTGTGGTCGGTGGAACTTAGAAACACGATCTAGTTTGGCAGCCTAACTGTACATGCATAAGTAAAAGGATTAATATTACAGTGTATGAATATCCTCTGCACGTGATGTACAGTGTAGGTTACATGATTTCAGATAGATTTCAAATCCTATACTTGGTCAAAGATGAAATCCAAGTCACAGATCGAAATCTCTGAAGAGTCATAGGAGCCGATAACGAGAGCTGCAAGATTCAGCTCTTCCGCAGGTTCCCATGACAACCTGAACGTTGTCGGTAACGTTGAAATGAGACATTTACTTCTTGGATTATATCTGCTGCAGAAGGTGTCACGTGTTGGGGAGAGGACGCCACATATGAAGTGGTACACTATTTCTCAGCTTCACCAGCTGTTGTTTACATGTGGCTCTTTACATTTTGCCTCATAGGAGACAGTTATAACAGCTTGTGGCACTAATCCATCCATTGTTGTTTGAATAATAACAAACAAGCTATTCATCCATATGGATGCTCACAGTGAGCTCAGACTTGATTAACTGTACAGTAAAAGCTGGAGTTTAATGGTGATGCTCGACGATCACCGATGTTTAGGCGAAGGTTTCGTTCTCGAAACGGAATATTTATTTTTGAGTTACTGGATTTTAGTGTTGCTCATATAATAAAATAATTGTTTTTTGATTTATGGTGACAAAAGATGAATATTTGTTTCAATCTTTTTAACTGAATTGTATCTAAAGACTCATGTAAACATGTGCAATAACATAGATTTTTGAATATCTCAGTGATCAACGGACTATGTTTGTCTAATAGTCCTTGAATTAAATGTGCATGATGTGTGTTTTTTTTTGTTTTGTTTGTTTTATGCTCACAAATTGTGTTTTTTTTTTTGTCAACTTTGAGCATGGCAACACAAAATACTTGAACTTATAAATCATTTGACACCAATAACTGACATTTGTCTCGGCCGTGTTGCTAATAATTACAAGTGCCTAACCATTCATATTTGAAATAATCTCATGTAAAATACAGTTTTATCCCCCAAAAACATTACTACTGAAACTGTTCTTTAACTGCATTTAAAATCCCATGTGTCAATAACATCTTCCTTATGAATAGTAGCTATTTGACATTAAAACATAGCAATGCAAGAATGTCCTTTGTAAGTCTTTTCTTTCTCTGAAAGTGAATAATATGCTTATTTCTTTAAATTTATACAATTTTGCACGAGGGAGTGGGTTTCAGTCCAGATATTTTGATTATTATTAGGGCCCGAGCGCCGACAACGTCGGGCAGCGAAGCCCTATTGAAAAATTATTTTTCTTATTACGCAAGTTCGACGGCCTTTTTGGGGGCCTTGTCATATTCAGAAGTTGAAAAAAATTGCCATGCGCATTTGGACTGGCGAAAAATTTGAGATTTCATAGTTGGCCACAAAAAAAGTTGCTCGCTAGCGCCTTGTAAGCCACACCCCTCACACAGTAACTCCGATTGACACAAAATTTGGTACACATGTGCAGGCAAGTGTGCTCTACAAAAAACCCTAAGGGATTACCAAAGTCCGCCTACCGAAATTTTCCGCCATTTTGAATTTTGTGAAAAACCCATTTTTGCTAATTTCTCCTAAAACGTAGATCCGATTCTCACAAAAATTGCTGTGTGTCATCACAACAAATATTGTTGCGTTCAGAAGTTATAAGCCAATGAACATTAGAGGGGCGGGGCTCTAGAATTCAATACACATAACTCCACAATATTTAACCCAATCATCACGAAACTTGCAGGGTATGTTGAGATATGTCCCTGGGACATATCCTGAAAGTTTTATTAAAATTGACCACTCGAGGGCACTACAGTAAATCAGCCATTTTAACTAATTGTAGGCTTTATATTGTAACGAACTCCTCCTACACCGTTGATCCGATTCATGCCAAACTCGCTGAGACTGTTCTAGAGGCCTCAATGATGCAAAATCATCGAAAGGTCTTACATAAGTCTAAGGGCGTGGCCAGGACGGCGTCCTGAACATGGACGAAATCCATGCTTCAACCACAAAAATCTAAACTGTTATAACTTCAATGTACATTGTCTGATATGATCAAAACTTCACATGTTTGTCAAGAGTCCAACTCTGAACACATCAGCACTGCAATATTGACTCATATTCAGAGCGCCACCTAGTGGCTATAGAAAGTGTTAAGTCTTATACTTCAGCAGGCTCTTCCTAGCAGCTTTATCAGATTCACCTCAAACGTGGTCATCATGTACTCAAGTCTTCAATGATGAAGAGTCATCAAAAGGTCTTACATTTACATTTACATTTAGGTCATTTAGCAGACGCTTTTGTCCAAAGCGACTTACAATAAGTACATTTGTCAAAAGAAGGAAACAAAGAAACCACGACGTATCATTGCCGATGCAGTAAGAGCTAAAAATAGAACAAGTGCTACGTGTCTTGCATAAGTCAAAGGGCGTGGCCAGTGCGTGACGTTTTTACCAGTGTACAGGAAGTCATTGTAACTTCAGCATACAATGTCCAATCTGCTCAACACTTGCAGGATGTGTTGACATCTCTCCCTGGAACATATCCTGAAAGTTTTATCAAAATTGACCACTCGGGGGCGCTACAGTTAATCAGCCATTTTAGACCCACGCCGTGGAGGTGGCCGGGGACGACAGGCGCAGTGGCGGCGCCAGGGAGGGGCTTGGTTGGGCTATAGCCCCATCAAGAATTGTGTCAGCCCTACCGTTAGCCCTACCATAAAACCACCAAGAAAAAAACAACAACAAAATAACCAAGAAAAGTGCGGAGTTCAACAGCAGCACCACGTCACGTCGTAACGGCATTCAGGCAGCTGCGATGCCAACTGTCACTGATCTGGGTTCATTAACAGACTGTACTGTCTGTACGTAAACGTCACTCATGTGAGCCCGCTTTTAGTGTATGCTCGACACAGAGACAGCAGGCTACTAGTTTGTAAGCTACCTGGCTCTAGCAGTTCGTGTTAGCGGCTTATAGTCACTCACGTTAAGTTAACGTTAGTAAGCTGGTCAAAATTGATCATGGATACATTTGTTTTTAAACGTCGTCGGACGGAACAACAGATGGCGGTGGCGGGCGTGTTGGGTAAAACTACGGACGCACCGTTGACACCTGCAGGGGAAGATGACCACTCGGGTCCCGGCTGTTAACGTAACTATTCACGTTTCGCTGTCTCTGTCTCTCTCTCTCACTGTGTGCGTGTTTATAGCTGTGGGAGGGTGTTGTCAGCGCCGCCGCCAGGATTCAATTTCAATGTACGCACAGATACGGCAAATACAACAACAAATGGAAAAATACTTTTTTAAGACAAAATCTAATGTTTTCAGTATCAGTGAAATCAGTAGTGTATATCATGGTGACAGGCCCCGGTGCAAATAGTTTTTTGTGCCCTCCATCCCCGAACTAAACACAAGCGCACGCTTGTGAGCACTCCACGCACGCACACACACGCTTGGACACGCACGCACAGTACGGTATGATAACTCTGCCGGCCCGGGGAGAGAGACATGCATCGTCTGTATCGAGCTGTATTGTGTAGTGGAGAGGGGCCAACACACGCTATGCGTAATTGCGCACACACGCGCGATCGTCCTCTCAAATGCGGCTGCATCCAGCCCGGTTCAGCAGCATCAATTTTTTTTTCCACCTTCAAAAAAAGTCCTCCCAGTGCGTACTGGATTCCGGCTGGCAGCGCCACTGGGTGTTGTTATATATTCACATTGAAATTCTGACATTGATTTGAGCCCCACCGTCGTATGAGTTAGCCCCACCGTAGTTGAACCAGAAAAAATACTCTGGCGCCGCCACTGCCTTTGATACATGTCACATCCCCCTCTCTCTCCCATGTTTCCTCTCTATCCACCACTAAATACAAAGGTGTCTATGCAAGAAAATAATCTTTAAAAAAAAAAGCCTTGATCATATTGTTAAAAAAAAGTCATACTATAGCACGTCGAAAATTCACGAAAAAGTCAGTCAGAATATATTCATAAAAAAATATTTAAAATTGTTAAAGAGTCATACAAATCGCTCATATCGCTGGACGCGCCTAGTCTCAGTGTAGTGAGTCCAAAACAGCCATAAAAAGCCATGGTCAATTTTTTCAGGAAAAAAAAAAGTCATACTATGTCGGAAAAAAAGTGAAAAATCAACAAAATTCATAAAATGTTGTAAAAATGATGTAAAAGTCCTAACATATGCTTCTATATCGCGTGTCAAATAAAAATCTGAGTGTAGTGAGTTCAAAACAGTCATAAAAAGGCTTATTCGTGGCAGGCAGGCAGGTAGTTGAGTGGTTAGAGTGCATGCCATTTACCCATGTCTGCATATATGCAGCAGCCTCAGGTTCGAATCCCGGCTGGAGATCCTTTGATACATGTCACATCCCCCTCTCTCTCCCATGTTTCCTCTCTGTCCACCGCTAAATACAAAGGTGTCTATGCAAGAAAATAATCTTTAAAAAAAAAAAAGCCTTGATCATATTGTTAAAAAAAGGTCATGCTATAGCATGTCGAAAATTCACGAAAAAGTCAGTCAGAATATATTCATAAAAAAATGTTTAAAATTGTTAAAGAGTCATAAAAATCGCTCATATCGCTTGATGCACCAAGTCTCAGTGTAGTGAGTCCAAAACAGCCATAAGAAGCCATGATCAATTTTTTCAGGAAAAAAAAAAGTCATACGAAAGTGAAAAATCGACAAAATTCATAAAATGTTGTAAAAATGATTTAAAAGCCGTAACATATGCTTGTGTATCGCGTGTCAATCAAAGTCTGGGTGAAGTGAGTCCAAATAAGCCATAAAAAGGGTTGCTCATGGCTGACAGGTGGCCTAGTGGTTAGAGTGCAAGCCATTTACCCATGTAAACATATATGCAGACGACACCGGTTCAAATCCCGCCTGGAGGTCCTTTGCTGCATGTCACGTCCCCATCTCTCTCACATGCTTCCTCTCTGTCCACTGCTAAATAAAAACTTCTCTACGCTGGAAGAATATCTTAAATCTTTTTTAGAAAAAAGTCATACAAAAGCATGTCGAAAATTCACGAAAAAGTCAGTCAAAATAAATTCTTGAAATATTCATAAAAAATATTAAAAAGTCATAAAAATCGCTCATATCGCTTGTCACGTCAAGTCTGAGTGTAGTGAGTCCAAAACAAGCATAAAAAGCCACGGTCAAATTTTTCGGGGGGAAAAAAAAGTCATACTATAGCATGTCGAAAAAAAAGTGAAAAATCGACAAAATTCATAAAATGTTGTAAAAATGATTTAAAAGCCGTAACATATGCTTGTGTATCGCGTGTCAATCAAAGTCTGGGTGAAGTGAGTCCAAATAAGCCATAAAAAGGGTTGCTCATGGCTGACAGGTGGCCTAGTGGTTAGAGTGCAAGCCATTTACCCATGTAAACATATATGCAGACGACACCGGTTCAAATCCCGCCTGGAGGTCCTTTGCTGCATGTCACGTCCCCATCTCTCTCACATGCTTCCTCTCTGTCCACTGCTAAATAAAAACTTCTCTACGCTGGAAGAATATCTTAAATCTTTTTTAGAAAAAAGTCATACAAAAGCATGTCGAAAATTCACGAAAAAGTCAGTCAAAATAAATTCTTGAAATATTCATAAAAAATATTAAAAAGTCATAAAAATCGCTCATATCGCTTGTCACGTCAAGTCTGAGTGTAGTGAGTCCAAAACAAGCATAAAAAGCCACGGTCAAATTTTTCGGGGGAAAAAAAAAGTCATACTATATATAGCATGTCGAAAAAAAAGTGAAAAATCGACAAAATTCATAAAATGTTGTAAAAGTGATTTAAAAGCCGTAACATATGCTTGTGTATCGCGTGTCAATCAAAGTCTGGGTGAAGTGAGTCCAAATAAGCCATAAAAAGGGTTGTTCACGGCTGGCAGGTGGCCTAGTGGTTAGAGTGCAAGCCATTTACCCATGTCTGCATATATGCAGCAGCCTCAGGTTCGAATCCCCGCTGGAGATCCTTTGATACATGTCACATCCCCCCCTCTCTCCCATATTTCCTCTCTATCCACCGCTAAATACAAAGGTGTCTATGCAAGAAAATAATCTTTAAAAAAAAAAAGCCTCGATCATATTGTTAAAAAAAGGTCATGCTATAGCATGTCGAAAATTCACGAAAAAGTCAGTCAGAATATATTCATAAAAAAATGTTTAAAATTGTTAAAGAGTCATAAAAATCGCTCATATCGCTTGATGCACCAAGTCTCAGTCAAGTGAGTCCAAAACAGCCATAAAAAGCCATGATCAATTTTTTCAGGAAAAAAAAAAGTCATACTATAGCATGTCGAAAAAAAAAGGGAAAAATCGACAAAATTCATAAAATGTTGTAAAAATGATGTAAAATTCCTAACATATGCTTCTATATCGCGTGTCAATCAAAATCTGAGTGTAGTGAGTGCAAAATAGTAGGGATGGGCAGAACAAGGCTTTGTGAAACAGCGAAGCGTTCGAAGCAATTGCGCCGGAATTGTGTCGAGGTTTCGAAACAATCCGAAACCTGGTTCTCCATGGTGACATCTAGTGGCCAGTTTTGCTAACATGACAATTTGACTGTGAAACTCAACTGGTTCAGACAGAGAATATAAATAGCTGTCAGGTAGTCAGCCCAACCGCGAAAAGTAACGTGGCCTAATGGTGAACAATCGCGTCGTACACCCGAAAGTCCGGTATTCAATTCCCAAGAAGTGCCACCAACAGTGTTTTTAAATAGAATTTTTTTAAATCGAAATTTGCCAGATGTTTTGTTATTTCAGGTTCATAGTAGCCTACATGATTCTGTTTTAAAATGTAGGCTGATGGCCCAGGCTTTTTCTTGAGAACATGTTGTAGGGAAAGGATAAACGAATTGGGAAAGTTAGGCTATGCTAATCAGGTTCAACATGGACAAATAAAAACACATTTTTTGTATGTCAAGATACATTTTTATTTAAGAATAATAGTTGTTCTGCAGTCTTGGCATTTAGTCGGTTTCTGGTTTTGGACAAAACCTCCCCAGCCTTGGAAAAAATCCTTTCACAAGGCACACTTGTTGCTGGAATACACAAATATTTGTTTGCCATTACACTTAAATGTGGATAAACAACTCTCCTCTCTTGCCAGTACTTCAACGGGTCAGCTGTTCTTGGGATGAAGGCATCAGTCAGATATTTCTGAACTTCCACTGTGGCATCTGCAGTGGCGCTCTGAATGTTTTGCGTTTCACCAACACGATGATCAAACAACTCCCATAAATTGTCTGATGTGGATGTTGGTGATGATGATGATGCTGATGCTGATGATGCTGATGGCTCTGAGGACGTTGTTGCTTGTGGCTCTACTTTGATAAAAAAAAGCAGTTAGTTATACAGCATATGCATACATATATTACGCCATGTTAGGCTAAAATGAACGGACACTGCATCTTTAGCTTATCTATACTAGCCTGACTAAACACTACAACTAGGCCTACCTCGCACTAATCTGCTATTCCCTAAATATTAACGTCACTTTATCTATCTAAACAATCGCTCACTGTCTGTCTCTAGCCTGTCAATTAATCTATATCACTAACTTTACTATCAATTGCAAGAATACACCAAATTGCTGTCGCTATGTCACTATTTCTCTCAAAATCGCTCTACTAACTCTCAATATCTCTCAAAATCTCTCCCCTCACAAAAACCCACAAAGATGAGATGTGTTTGAGTGGCTTTTAAGCATTCTGGGGCTTTGTGTTTTAGATTAACCAGCTGTTTAATTAGGCAATTGCCTCGTGCGGCAAGCGCCACCTGTGGGAAAACAGATTGAAACCTGAATGAAACACTACGAAGCCTGTGGTCACGTAACAAGGGCGTTTTGAACCACATTTCGAAACACTGTCCGAAACACTTGCGTTCCGGAAGCTCGACACTGTTTCGAAACATCAGCTTCGAGCGTCACATCCCTACAAAATAGTTATAAAAAGGCTTAGTCATATCCCCCCCCCCCCCCCCCAAAAAAAAAAAGTCATATTATAGCACATCGAAAATTCACGAAAAAGTCAGTCAGGATATATTCATAAAAAAATATTTAAAATTGTTAAAAAGGCATAAAAATCGCTCATCTCGCTTGACGCGCCTAGTCTCAGTGTAGTGAGTCCAAAACAGCCATAAAAAGCCATGATCAATTTTTTCAGGGAAAAAAAAAGTCATACTATAGCATGTCGGAAAAAAAGTGAAAAATCGACAAAATTCATAAAATGTTGTAAAAATTATGTAAAAGTCCTAACATGCTTCTATATCGCGTGTCAATCAAAATCTGAGTGTAGTGAGTCCAAAACAGTCATAAAAAGGCTTATTCATGGCAGGCAGGTGGTTGAGTGGTTAGAGTGCATGCCATTTACCCATGTCTGCATATATGCAGCAGCCTCAGGTTCGAATCCCGGCTGGAGATCCTTTGATACATGTCACATCCCCCTCTCTCTCCCATGTGGAAAGTGCGGAGTTCAACAGCACCACCACGTCACGTCGTAACGGCATTCAGGCAGCTGCGATGACAACTGTCACTGATCTGGGTTCATTAACACACTGTACTGGTATGTCAACGTCACTCATGTGAGCCCGCTTTTAGTGTATGCTCGTCACAGAGACAGCAGGCTACTAGTTTGTAAGCTACCTGGCTCTAGCAGTTCGCGTTAGCGGCTTATAGTCACTCACGTTAAGTTAACGTTAGTAAGCTGGTCAAAATTGATCATGGATACATTTGTTTTTAAACGTCGTCGGACGGAACAACAGATGGCGGTGGCGGGCGTGTTGGATAAAACTACGGACGCACCGTTGACACCTGCAGGGGAAGATGACCACTCGGGTCCCGGCTGTTAACGGAACTATTCACGTTTCGCTGTCTCTGTCTCTCTCTCTCACTGTGTGCGTGATTATAGCTGTGGGAGGGTGTTGTCAGCGCCGCCGCCAGGATTCAATTTCAATGTACGCACAGAAACGGCAAATACAACAACAAACGGAAAAATACTTTTTTAAGACAAAATCTAATGTTTTCAGTATCAGTGAAATCAGTAGTGTATATCATGGTGATAGGCCCCGGTGCAAATAGTTTTTTGTGCCCTCCATCCCCGACCTAAACACAAGCGCACGCTTGTGAGCACTCCACGCACGCACACACACGCTTGGACACGCACGCACAGTACATATGATAACTCTGCCGGCCCGGGGAGAGAGACATGCATCGGCTCGGCCCGCAGTGCTCAGCAGCAGAGAGGTGACGAGACTAGAGCCGAGCTGTATTGTGTAGTGGAGAGGGGCCAACACACGCTATGCGTAATTGCGCACACACGCGTGATCGGCTGCATCCGGCCCGGATTCAGCAGCATCAATTTTTTTTTTCCACCTTCAAAAAAAGTCCTCCCAGTGCGTACTGGATTCCGGCTGGCAGCGCCACTGGGTGTTGTTATATATTCACATTGAAATTCTGACATTGATTTGAGCCCCACCGTCGTATGAGTTAGCCCCACCGTAGTTGAACCAGAAAAAATACTCTGGCGCCGCCACTGGACAGGCGCCAGCCGTGGCGGCGGCCGGTGACGACCCGCGGCGTGGCGGTGGCCGGGGACGACCAGGGACGACTGGCAACGTGGCGGTGGCCAGGCCAGGCCAGGCGCCTGCGAGCCGTTATCACTGCTCGCAGTTTTAATTATAATTTAATTTGCCCAATGATAAAGTTATGATGCCTCCAAAATAGTATTCTCTATGAAAACTATTGACAAATATTCCCTTTTTAATTATCAGTGTCAGGTTTACACAGGATTTTAGAAATAAACATTTTTTGAAATTGTATTTATTCATTTATCAACTATTCAATGATACGGTAACTATGTCAATTTGTTGTCCATATCATTGGCCATCTGTTCCCTGTTAGGTATGTATCTAACTATTAACATATTTAATCTTTTTGCCTAAAAACAGCCACATTTTAAGATAATACAAAAAAATGAAAATGATCACACTCCTCTCTCGTGTAATTTAACCCCCCTTTACAGTATATTTCAAGAAGTCTGGACTCTAAATGACACAAGGAGCAGCTTCCTCAGCAGTAGCCCCCCTGATGAGTGTATGAAGTATGCGTGTGAATGGGGGATGGTAAAACAAACTGGATGTACAGTAGATGGTCAGGTCTTCACACTGCGTTTCCCAATGAGGCCAGAGAGGGGTTACTACTGGTCAGTTTACACCGCTGACAAAGAGAAAACGCCCTCTCCTCTCCTGGGAAGCGTACAGAGAACAGAAGAAGCTACACTAAACTATTATCTCTCCCGGCTCCTCCGACACAGAATGTGATAATCTCCCTCCTCTACCTTTTCAGTGCGATTGTGCTGCCGTGAATATTGTCACATGAACTCGCCTGAACTCGCCTTGTAAAAGGTCTTCACCCCAAATACTTATGCAAATGATGCTCTGCCTGGTTTTGTGAGAATAAAAAGGAACATTTTTTTTTTTTGGCATCCTATAACTGGAGCATAAAGACGGATTCTGATTGAAATTAATTCAGTAAAGCAACGGCCAAATGAGTTCCACTCCAGTTACCGCAGTTTCTTTGTGCCGCATGCTATTCAGAGGTGGCCAGAAACTTGGCAGCCTGTGCGTTGAGATAAGAAGAATGGCCACTTGTAGTCACAGTGTTCAGTAGGCTGGAGGCAGCTCACAGGGCAGGAGAGGGGAGGCTTTAGATTGGCGTCCTGAAATGTGGGAACTATTGAGGACAGACGGGGGAGCTTTAAAACAGCATCCTCTCGTATTATCAGAAGGTGTAGAGGCTGTCAGAGATCACACAGTTTTACTGGCAGCCTCTAATTTTAGACTTTGAACTACCAATGTGGGATATTGGATTGATACAATCTGCATACAGTGTCCTCTCACTCACGTCGCCTGCCGTCATGAGTCAGGTCAGAGGCAGCGTTCAATCACGGTTGGTCCACACACCATCGAACGATGCCTCTACGTAATGACACCACAACTAAAACCGGATTAGTGACATCACCACCAGCACCCCTCCCCGCCCCCCGCAGCTCTGAGTCGCCTCGGACCATCTGGGGTTTACTAGAGGACATTCATTCCCACGGGTTCAATGGTCAGAGTGGCTGCTGCTGCGGCTCTGGCCTGCACAGTCACCCTGCAGCTGTCACCTGGAAGTCACCCATCACAGGGAAAGCACTGTGTGGGAACTTATTTGAAGATATTTGAAAAGAAATGTGTGGATTCAAAGTTGCACAGGGGAGAGAGAAAAAACCCCACCCTAAATGAATAAGACAGCTCTGTTGAAATAAAGTGGGACTGATGGAGAACTTGTAAAAAACACATGAAAGGACTGAAACATTGAGGTTTAATCAAGTAGTTTATTTTTTCCATTTTTAACATGCGATACACCATTTTAAATGAAACCATTTTAGGTCCTTCATAGTCGGAATTTCTTACAAAAGATCTTACAAAACATTTCCCAAAAATATTTATCTCATGTTAAAACAGCAAATCAAGTGCAAACCACTGCATACTGTAAAAAAAAACGAACAAAAAAAGAAAGGAAAAAGGAGAACACCTTGTTGGACGTTTGCAGCGCAGGGATGATTTGCTCAGTGAAGTGGATGGAAAAGTTAGGCTTTCTCATATATGCGGACGGCCTGGACTCCCTCAAAAGTCAAAGTCTGTGAGGCGGAGAAAGGACAAAGCAAAACACAGCTTTGAATATTTACAGTGAATATTTAGGGATTTTAATGCAGGGTCAAGAAATCAAGTTAGTTATTTGAGTCATTCAACATCAGTTATTAACCATTGCAAAGGAAGAGCAAGCTTCTTTGTACCATAAATGGATAATATTTGTTATTTAATCTTACCGCAACCAGCTTCCCGTCCTTGATTTCCCTCACAAATTTGGTCTCCTTGCCGTCCCACTTCTGCACTTGCAGCAGTTTGTCTCCTTCCATGGTGAAGGTGGACTGCAAGCACAAGCACAATGTAAATTTAAACCGTCTCTCAACCTACAGCCAGCGTGCAGTGAAGATTGCATTGCATTTTTTTTTATAAGCTGCATACTTTGACATGTCGGTCATCAGCTGTGGTCTCATCAAACTCCTCTCCCAGTTTGGAGGATATCTCGGTGTTCTTGAAGGTGCTCAGGGTTTTCACCACCAATTTGTCCCCATCCTGGCTGATCACTACTGTTGGTTTGGTGACATTGCCCACTTGTCTTGTGGCAAAACTAACACCTGATCAAAAAACATATTTTTATTAGTAATGCATTATTATGCTGGACACAAATTATTTAAGTATTATTATTTTCTGTACTTTAAAATATATGAGCAAACGTAAGCAACTAGAACATTACTCAAACTAATAATTATATGTTATTTCAAGAAGGAAAATGATTTATTCTTACCAAGTGCCTTCATGTAATCATCAAAGTTCTGGCTGTCAACCAGTTTCCACGTTGCACAGAAAGCATCAACCATGTTTGCAGATGCTATTGATCCAGTTGAGTATCAGACAGTCAAACGGGCTCTGTTCTCCGTGCAGTAAATCCTGCAGCGTCTCTGCCTGCGAAATTAATACTGGCACAGAGGGCGGGGCCTCGGGCGGCAGCGGGACATCTGATTGGATGTCCCAGACGCTCCGTGGGCTGCGATTGGTCTTTGTCAAATGAGCCGTTAACATATTGTAATTTGTGCTTCAGCGTCGTCTGAATGTTGAATATGGAAATATAGGGCATATATATATATAGGCAAATGGTACGAATCCTTTTATATTTCTCATTAGACATAAAGTTAATATTATTTTTCTGTAGCCATACTAGTGGCTTTGTGAGGCTGTACTGAAGGCTAAATGCTAACGTGCTCACATGTTTAGCATTCTAAGAGTGAAGTTTCCCATATTCATCATCATCATTTTTTTTGCATGTAAGCTTGCTAACATTTGCTTATTAGTGCTAAAACAACATAAATACATAAATAAATAAATTAAAAAAACAGAGGCTGATGAGAACTTCATTAACTGGACAAATTATTGGACATATCAAAACTCTGTCCTGATGATTCTGCGAGAGAAAAAGTCTTAGAAACTCTTAATCACAAATGTCAACCACATGATGGTGCTAACGTAGTGAGGGGGTCACCAAGGTCATTCTGATTCATCACAAAGGAACCATGAAACATTACCATTCATAGAGCTGTGGCATTAAAATAAAACCAAAACCGTAATTCATCTTCAGCTTCCTTTATTGTTGACAAAGTATTTCCTGCAGATACAGTCTGATGTGGATACCAACAGATGTCCACCGTCGTAATATAGAAGAGCAGTCCTTATCAATAACACCAAAGATTCAATGAACTCTATATTATATAAATGATACAAATTGAAATGCAACTATTGCTGGATATACTGTCCAAAAAAGCACTGATCAAGGCCAGATTGTTACATGTATGAAACAAAAGCTTAAAAATATATCACAATTTATACACAATTACTTTTCCTTTTCCAGATAAATTATCACCCAGAACGCCTTTTAACTTCCCTGAAGTTCACATGTAGGCCTAGTGCATGCAAATTAAACGTTAATTCCACAATGAAAACTTGTGGGGGCAACTCTGCGACCTATACTTTCAAATAATCGAGGAGAATAGTGGCAGAAATTGTATGAATGTTGTGCAGTATATTTCTGAAGTAGCAGTTCATCTGGCGTCCTAGATGGTTACTTAACAGAATGATGTTTGCCTCCACAGTTATTCCTTTAACTGTTTAAATTAATAGATGGAGGTCAAACTGACAGCCTGCTTTAATTTCACGTCTAATAAAAGCCAATAAAGTTATTTAAACAGTTATAGAATATGAATAGAATTAAACAAAAGGCAGACAATCTACATTTTAAGAGTTGATGCTTTATGTCACGCCTTGCACAGAGCCGAATGATCAAACTATGTGCTACTGAAATACTTTTTATAAGCGTAGTTGTACCCAACTGAACAGGGCTTTAGGTTACAGTAATGTAATTATGGATTACAGCAAGAAATTGGGGGGTAAAAAGAAAGCCAGGGCAGAAGAGGTAGAATGAGAGAGGTAGAGAGTGAGGTAGGGAGGACAGCGCTACACCGAGGCGAACCCACATTAAGGCCCATCTCTCCTCTTCTTTATCAACCGAAATCAAGTCCATGGTCCAGTTTTTTTGTTCTTGGCGCACAGTGACAGGTTTATCATAAAAGTGAGCATCACTTATTGTAGTCGATTTCCTTCTACCGATGGCTTGTTGTACTGAAAACTTATTGTAAATATGTTTTTACCCTGATTGCTAGAGATTAAACAGCATATGAGAAATACAGTTTCCTTAGAGTCAGTATATAACCGCCAGCCTGTAATAGCAAAAAAAACACTTTAAGTAGAGACCGTTTTCTCTTGTTCTCTCAGCTACTGATCCATGCAGAAAAAAAAGCACATCGTCTTCAATACGCCGCAAAATATAATAAAACAGCATTTAATTAAATTAAGGGCATGGATGGTGGTGGTTGTAATTTAGACAGCTTGTAGAGAGAGGAAGCAAGACAAACGATGGGCATCTAATAAGAAATCCAGTAATATTGCATAGAAATAACACAAATTAAGGTCAATTGTTACAAAACAGCAAATCAAATTGCCAAAATGAAATTCCTCCTCTTCCCGTCAATAAAGAGTTGCTTTTAAAGATTTGTGGAGAAATATGGGTAAAAATAAATGGCACAACACCGGCGTCAAGTGGATTGTCCCAAATGCATCCCGGTATCTGTGTGTGTGTGTGTGTGAGTGTGTGTGAGACCATGTGGGTTTACCGATAGTTCTGATTCGTCCTTGCCCCCATGGGAGCAGAGTGCTATCTGAATACCCCAACATTGATTGACAGCGCTACCTCTGGTTTCCTGGATTTGGCTGGTCCAGTCTTCTTCTGTGGTCCATCAGCATCAGAGCCGGCAGCCTGCCCTCTGAAAAAAAACACAGGTAAAAACAAATCATCTTGGTCTAATTGAGCCATGTGATTACAGCTAAAGGACTAATTCATTCAGTCACAATATGATTTTCAAATAATTCTGCCATAAAAGGTTTGACTTTTTCCTGTACTCGTCAGTGCAAGCGATTACATCAAGAAACAAGCATTTTCCCTGCAGCTGCGGCTGCAGCTGCATGCGTCAACGTAAAGAAGTCCCACCCTTTCCTGTGTTGCTCTGCTTGCTCTCGGAGCCTCTGCTGGCCCTGCTCGTCCTCCAGACTGAGGAAGTCCCTGTTGTTATCAATCAAAAGATTCTGGGGAAAATATGAACAATGGATTCAGTGTTTCTCAAAGACATCAAACCAAAACGAACTCATTTCCAAAACAAAGAAGAGCTTATCAATACCTTGATGCCGATTGTGTCGCCATCTTTGAGGTAAAACGGTGCTCCCAGTAGTGATTCGGCCTTCCTCTTTTTCTTCTTTTTTGAAACCTGCTGATTCTGAAAGTAAAGACATATTATTCACTGATAATGCGACAACATATTAGCAACACATACAAGAATGTTATTCCGAGATACTTTCTTTGAAGTAAATGATCAGCGTTGACTCTCCTAATATTTGTCACTCTTTTTCCAACATTTCTACTGAGCCAGAGACTGCTGGTCTAGATATAGATTGTTCCAAGCCCCTATAACAGATTCCTTTCCATGGAATTACTCCTATAATCTCACCCAGTTTGAGATTTCCTCCCAGCTGTGTTTGTCCGGCTGGTGTTTGGCCAACAGCAGAGAGTCGGGGGAGAGGCCGTAGTGTGCAGCCAGACAGGTGCGTAGAGAGCGAGGAGACGAATCACGGGTTGCATCCCAAACCAGCTCCTCCGGAGGGTAGTAACACCTCTCCCCTGGTACTCCCATTTTAACATTCAGCACCACGTCTTTGGGACTAAATAACAGAAAGACAGGAAGAACTTAACCAACGTTGATAAAAGGCAAATGTACGGATTGGAAAAGAAAGGTCCTTTCTCAGATCATGGACGTTTGCTACAGAAAACTAGTGATGAAAGCCCAAACTTTACCCGAGATCTTCTTCTTTTAGTAGCTGTTGCACAAAAAGGTTTGTACCACTGGACAGCTTCAATTTCCTGATCAGGAGGAAACCAAACAGAAATTGTGGTTAATGATAACAAATGGCTCAAAACGTCTCAATTTTCCGATAATAGAATCCAGCGGCATCACATTACATGTATCTAAGAATAAACGCTGCGATGGGAAAGTGTCCATACTTTAGCGTGAGCTGTTGTCCTCTGATGATACGTGCTAGCCGTCGTCCTTCAAGCTGCCACATGCGCATGAACGCAGCGGTGGGCAAACACGCATCCTGAAAGGCAGGCAGCGTCAACACCTGATAGAGAGAAAAAAAAAAAAAAAAAAGGTAGAGCAAGAGATTTGCATTTGGTTCGAAAAAAAAGCATAGAAATCATATAAATGTACACTTTGCATACCCTGACGTATAAGTCTTCTATAAAATAAAAGGAGCAGTTTCCTTTAAATGTGTTTAGTTGCAGTCAGCCTCCTAAAACTTGAAATATTAATACAACGAGTACTTATCTCCTGGTCTCATAACTAACGAGGACTTAATTCCACTAGAATCCAAGAGGATCTCTTTCAGGTCTTTGAGGATCACCTCACTTGTACAGTGACTAGTAGAACAACTACCAACCTGAGTCTTGAGATCCTCCAGGGTGGCCTCGTCCGATATCTCCACCTGTCCTGCACAACTCCGCTCCGCCACGTCGCCTGCACACATGGGAGGTGAGCGACCTGCAGTCACGACCTCCAGCGTTTGCTCCTCGGTGTGTCCGTTGTCAGTGTGGTTTAAATCCATGGAAACCGCCGACTTGTTTCTGGGATCCGGACACAGCCACACAGATAGCTTGAGAAAACCCTGACAGAAAAAGAGACAACAAAAGGCTGATGAGAGAGGTGAAAGTTATAGTACATCATAGACTAAATCTAAATATTTGAGTACCTTGGGAGGAAGATGCCCTTCAGTGATGACTAATGTCTCGCCGTTGTTTATCTTCAGCTCCGACAGAGAAGCATCCTGAGAATAAAAGGTTGTCGCTTTTGAAATGGGACAGTATACATGTATTTATGTCAAATATATTACAAAGTGAGGGGATTGTGCCTTCTAGTAGATATCTGCTTTTGTTTAGATACAAGTTTTCATTCACAGTTTTGTTTATTTTGTTAGCTTTCAGACAATATTTTCCCTATGAATTTAGTCTGTTCCATCACTCACCTCATCCATTAATGGCTCTCCAACCTCCTCACACCAATCGAGCCTCCTTAAGTGCCAACGGGTGCCTGCAAACACGCATTTAAATTACAAAAACAACCGGATATTGCACCAATGTACTAGTGAAAAAAGGATTAGTGTTAAAAGCAACACTGTAAAAAGCAGAAAGTATTTATGTAGTTTTACCATCCAGTCCGACAGCATCCAGCATTGCCTTTAGACACTGCAAATGACAATCACATACGTTACATAAACATGTACATTAGCACGTAAAGAAAGTTCCACAAAATAAGTTTCCCGACCTCTCTGACAGTGCAGGCTTTCTCCACAATTATGTCCATCTCCGTGCCAGCAGAGGGCGCTGTGCCCAAAGAGAAGTGCAAGAAAAGCTGCAAAGCAAAGTGAAAATCCCACGTCATCAATCAAGCACTTTAAAACGCTCGCAACTCTTGGTCTCCTTTTGTTTTCAACTGTTGGATGGGGTAGGTTTACTGGTGCTTCAAGGTTCGGTAACATTCACCCGTGTGCAGCTGCAGGTACAAAGGATTTATTGAAGGTTTCAAGTAAAAGACACACCTGTGATGCCTTGGGGGCATTTCCCGGACAGAGAGTCAGTGTGGTCATGAGTCGCACGCCGGCATCCCGAACACTCAACTCTTCACAAACTGTCAGGTAAACCAGGGTTAAAAAAAACACACACAAGGGTACTTGGTAAATGTGTTCTAAAACTTCAAAGACAGATGATGAAGGAAGCATTACAGGCAGGGGGAGTACCTTTTAAACATTTTTATGAGGGGTAGTTTAAAGGAATGCCTATCTTAATATTTTGGCAAAATGAGGGGGATTTCCAGCTCTAAGTTATCGGCACCATTAAAATCACCCCCGGGTTACAAATGACACGTTACCTGGAGGAAGGAGTTTCCCTGTGCAGTCCACCTGTCTCAGACAGTACTCTGCACCTGGTCAGCAAAACACAAAACAGCTGGTTTAAGTATTATGTGTATACTTACATAAGAATTTAAGAACCCAACCACAAATACACATTTAATGATTTTCTGATCAGTCGCTGAGATAAAAAAATATATATTATTTGAAGAATTTTAGGAGCTCCCAAAACAATGTCTTATATTTGTATAATTTACTTATTCTGATCCTTTGGTACAGTTTTGACAATACGTATATGAATCAGGAATTGGTGTTCCAATTAAATGGCCTGGGGTTTTCACATTTCAGAAGAGACATGTCTAATATTTCCAGTTTACTTCATTGTCCAAAAAGAGACGTTTTTTTAATTAATTCAATGACGTGCAAATTGTCAAACATATTTTACACACATAAAACAAAAAAAAATGTATTGGTTCAATTAACTTTAATTACTACTAAGTGGGCATCTACATATAGACTATAATGAGGGGGTGGTGGATAACCAGGAAAATCCCTTTCAGACACAGTTATGTAAACACTGCGTCTTGCCTGGGGGTTGCTCCTGTAGCTGCAGCTCCTCTATGGCCCTCTGTTTCACCTCACACAGCAGCTGTCAGACAGACACATTAAACATATTAATTACTTTTTGAAAGAACAATGGGGTGCTTCAATTGAGAGATAAAGAGGGTAACCAGACAGCGCAGCAGAAAAAAATGACTGACCATATTTCCTGTAGCTGGCACCTTGATCTTCATCCTCTCCTCTTCTTTCTCCAATTCTCCTCCATGTGGCCGAAACTCCACCTGGAGCCAGCGGCAGTCAGACGGTGTAGTCACCGTGACGACGTCTCCGTTGAGAGTGAACACACTGAGCACAGTTAAGAAGACGGTAGTAAAACAGACGCACCTGTAGAAAACAACACACACACATTGCAGAGGATTGTACCTGCTGTCGAAGGATTGTGGCTCCAGCACCAACAGAGCGTCGCCATCTTTCAGCGACAGCTCCTTAAGCGTCCGGTGCATGTCACCGGGGGGGAACACCCTCCATCCACTTGCGCCTCCTCCCTCTCCTTCCCTCTGCTCTGCTCTCTTTCCTCCCTTATGTTCCTGGCACAGCAGACTCTCCTCAGGTTCCCCCAGTGCCTCCTTCACAGCCCCAAGAGTCGCAGCACCTGCAAACCCTCTGGCCTCTCTTTTAAGTCCCGGCGCCCCGCTTTCAAAATCTCCTCTTCCCTCCTCACACTTCACCCCATCCTCCTCCCCCTCCTCCTCCTCCTCCTGGTCCCCATATTCCCCCAAAAAGGGACGGACTACATTCAGCAGCACTGGTTCCCACTCGGCTCCAGTTAGGACTGCCGCACCACACACCTGATGGGGGGAAAAAAACATCATCATCCACCTTCGATCTTGCATAGTTACTGAATTAAACATATTTTGATTAAATGAATGTGTAATTCTCACCTCTCTGCCATTCCACACGAATAGGTCAGAGTTTGTACAAATGCCTGCACTGTACAGGGAGACGCTGTCATCTGCAAGGTCAACAACAACCAGAATGTTGTTACAGAATGTGTAAAGCTTCTTCTACCCTACTGAGGTATTTTACATGAGTTCAGTGACTCGCCTGTGACAGTATTGTAGAGGTGAAGACCTGCAGGAAGATTCCTGGCCACAGTCAGAGCCATGTCCCCTTCCCAGAGTTCCTGCTTCTATATAAACAGATGCAATGACAGCTTATTTCTATCAGTTTTCTGTGTTTTAAAACACAACATATAGTGTTTTTAGAAATAAAGTTACCTGATAAATAGCTAAGCGAAGATCTCCGATCGTCTTTCTACGGTCAAAACTGATAGTGGTGCTCCCGTTGTTGTCGTTGCTGATTGGTTGCAGCGCTCCATTCTCTAGTCTGTAAGAGGGTGCCAGGTGGAGACGCAGCTCCACTGTGTTGTTAGTGGCTTCGAACTCCTCGCTGTAACAGAAACAATGTTGATTCATGATTAGTGTAAGAAAACTATTTTGATAGTGGTTGGAAGTCAGAACCCACTGAATAAACAGCCAAACGTGTCATATGATAGTAGCGTAATACGCTGCATGGACATGCGTTTGTTTCTGTACCGCATTTTCTGCACTTTGATGTTCTCCTCCTGAGCCATTTGGATGAGGTGAAGAGGAACTGTATACTTGGGATTGTTCAGAGCTGCAGGTGTAGAAACACATTTTATACATATTAGTCAGCTAATTACTTCATCTTATGTGTACTTGATGGGAAAACTATTCAATTTATAACAATGAGGAACAGAGTTGTTGTTTAATTTAATCAAATTACCCCAATTTCAATTTCCAATTACCCCACCTCCCTTTGTCTCCTCTCTTTGTCCTCTTTTCCTGATCCTCTAAAATGCAAAACATGGGGTCCATTACCTTCACTAGGCCTGTGCAGCTGTGTTTTTCTGTAGAATAGCATGTATGCGCTCTCCTTGCCCTGGAACTGCTTCTCTATGTCAGACTCCCTGATGGAGGTCACCGTGGAGTCGTTCAGGTCAAACCAGTGGCTACTACCCTGCTGACAGACGGGAAGAAACACCGTGAGAAACAGTCAAAACTAATCACAGCAAATGTCCACCAGGAACCTAGACAAAAATGAATTAAGTGAGTTCATTTTTTCTTCTTCAAAAGTCTTCACAATATAATTTTAGACCCTGCATTTGTGCTAAAAATGTAAAATAAAACCTTTTGTTCAGGCTCTGGCTTCTGGTCTAGGTCTGGCTGCGGTTCAGCAGCTCCAGGGTCTGAAGGTGTTGAAGGATCAGAGTTAGTCGTCTGCTCTGCTGGCCCGGGGGGCTCCGTCACAGGGCTTGGCGGGTTTGCCTTCAGTGCCACTCGACTACCGTTGCACACCAACATGAAAACATCATTGTGGCTTTGCAGGAACTACAATAGAAAAAAGACATGGTATAAGACATATATTGGTACGAGCCTCAAGGACACCAGCAGTCATTTAAGATCTCAAGAACAAATAAGAACATCTTAGAAACAAAGAAACCAAAAATACCTTTCCGATGGGACCATAGTGCTTTCTGAACATTTTGCTCCAGGATGAACCAATCTTATCCATGATTTTCTGTCCTAGCTGGTCCAACAGGACACTCTTGGATGGCTCCTATAGGACAGGATATGCAGCACCTAATTAATTAACAATACTGAGACAACAAAGAAAAAACTAGAAAGGTGCACTCAGTCCAGAGCAGATCTCCACCAGGTTTGTCTGCAATGGCCGCTGGTCTATGGTGTGATTTAAAGAACACCAAGGCAGGCAGTCGGGCGTCACTCAAGCACGCAGCCATGCAAGCAATTTTCTGGCAGAGATAAGTGTGAACTAATTCACTCGGGAAGCTGTCGCTATACCTGGGCAATAATAGCAGTAATGACAGACAAAGGGTCATCTGCTTGTAGTTTAGGCTCACACATTTGCTTGACCTCCTCCTTGAATTTCTTCTGAAACTTGGGTTTGCATTCCTCCTCCTGACAACAAAACACAGCGGAGATGTCTTTCCTAATAGTCACATACAAAATGTTGCAGGTTATAAATACATACAAAAAAATCCTCACTGGTGGCTCCCATTGGCCAAGCTGGTCAATGTCCCTGATATAAACGTGGTAATGACCACCATAACAGCCGCCCTTATGGATGATCACAGAGAACAGCTCGTAGGTGTAATCAGAGTCCTCTCCATCAGTCTGTGGACGAGAAACACATAGAAGTTAACTTCTAGAAGACATCTTGGTGAAGTTAATCATAAGCCCAGAAACCAAGAAAATGTGTTTGTCAGGTACCTCCTCACAAAATGGCCGTAGGTTTATGTTTATGGGGAAAATATAGCGTGCCGTCTCCTTGTATCGCTCACATTTGGCGAAGTCAAAGCTGAATCTCAGCAAAGACATCGTCATGAATGGGGGAAGTTTCTGCAGCTTGGCAGACTGAATAAAAGGAAAAGAAGTAAAGGAAGGTGAGTAACAGCAAAAAAAAGAAATGAAAAGCAACATTTTTGCTGTAAATAAGAAAAGAATGTTAATACAATGTTTAATGTCAGGCTTGCTCGGGTAAACTGAGAGAAAAGGACAATTTTAACATCTCTTAAGGTTCTCGGTGTGATAACCTTTGCTATTGTTCCGACAGTTGGAAAGCTGGCACTGACCTTAGCAGCAGTGACTAGCCTGTCACACTGTGCACAGCGGTACAGGTTATTGCCCTCGAACAACTCTTCCTCCACAAACATGTTCCACAAAGCCTCCTCCAGGCTAGACACGCCACAAACACACACTGTCAAGTCCAGGAAGTCCTCCTGAAGAGGGCACGGGAAAAACACAGAACTGGTTCATTACTCATCGTTTTATTCACATTTAGTAGTGAGAGATATTCCACTAGGATCAGTATATCCAACAATATCTAATGGACAGAATATAACTTCGTAAAAAAAGTTGACACGTCAGAGGAAGCTGCACACACGGACACACCTGTCTCTGGCTGACGTTACCGCACTCCTTGCAGACAATGCTGTTAACAATAGTCCCATGATACAGCTGGTGGATGAACGTACTCCCACTGGTGCCCACTAGAGAGTGCTCCAACGCACTGAACAGAATCCTGTTTAGTTCCTGCACGTCATGCTGATTCGTTCCCTGAGAGCAACACACACATAAATGGATCAAATTAGGGATGTGTATATTGTGTTGTTATTATTAAGAGAATAAATCAATAAATATCAACTTATTCCCCATTATTTACTTCACTTTTTAACATTGTTTTCACTTCCCACCTCCCCCTGGTTCACGGTACACCTTCCTTTTTCATTCGTTTGAGCGAATGCACTTAATGACATCATGTGTGCATTCTTGACTTGGAAAAAGGTGGTTATTGGCAATTTCTGTGAATGTGTCTTTCTGAACTTGTTCTTCTTGTGTTTATTTTTGCTTCCGTTAAATAAAACCTGGAATTCTAATCAGGTTGTACCATTTGAAATCCAGTTGTGGATTTCGTCATGTACTTCCTGGTATGACTGGAAGGTAAATCAATCGGTGAAATGAGAAGGGGTAACCTGATTCTCTCTTGACAAGGATAATGGACACAGACCTCGCTGCTGTTCCAGCCAAAACTGCTCGTGAGGTCGGCCGTGGAAGCGCTCTGCTGGTCCACCAGCAGCAGACTGGCAAACAGTCTCTGTAGCTCCAGTGGGATCACTCTCACCTGGGGGAAAAGAGAAATCTCATTACACTTCACAAACACACCTAGAGACATTACACCTGTGGTTACAGCTAAGCTACTTACTTTGGCCCCTATTTTGTCTTTGTCCTTCAGGCATCCTAATTCATCTGCACCCAAACTGAACAACTTCTCTGTAAAGACAAATAATGCATAAATTAGTGACTGTCCTCTGGTTGTTTACGTCACCTCATCCCACCCTAAAGGACATGTGATCTGGCCTTGCCTCTGAACTCCGGGGTGAACAGCAGGGTCTGGAGCAGAGAGTTGAGGTAGCAGGTCCCCCCTTGGTTCTTGATGCCACACAGATTGCTTCTTCCTCGGGGCGGAGGTGGCTCGTCTCCCCGCGTCGCAACTCTCCCCCTGGAGGAAGCCGAAGAGAAGCCCTCCTCCTCCTCCTCTTCCTCGAATAGGTTCCCAAACATGCCGTTTGAGTGATGTCTTCCGTTGTCCTCTTGATTTATCCTGGGGGCTTTGCCTCGTCGTAAATCACGTGTTAGCACTCTAACGTGCCCTCTTGCTATCTCATCTTGGTCTTGCCGAGTTCTCTGTTGACAATGGCCGGGCTGACTCTGAAATAAGAAGACTTCACGGGGCTAAACATAGCGACTGTTACCGGATGTAGCATATATGCGTTGGGCTCGCGGTTATGTTGCTCGAACGTTAGCTAGCTCAATGCTATATCAAATTCAAACCAATGGCAGTCGAACGCCGAGGAGCAGCTTTGACTGCTCAGCGAAATAAAAAATCAGGGTGTCCGTAAGGTTAACGCTCCGTGTCACTACGACGGGAGAAATGGCGTCTTCTCACCGCAACTCCAACGACCGATATAACCGAATTGTTACACGATGTAGCTTCTGACACTCTCTCTTTCTTCCTCTGTCTGTCTTAAAACAGATAACAAACGAAACGTCAATAAAAATACCGTCGGTGAACTGTAGGCAGCCATGTTTCTTCCGAGCAAAAAAAAAAAAAAAAACAGTAGTGCATTGTGGTACTTGTAGTATGACGATTAAAGTACGTACTGTAACTGACATCAATAATATTCAGTGTATATGTCCAGTAATTGAGTGTTCTCTTTATGATACAGCCATAAAAAATATATATGTATAGTTGTATCTTCTTTTCACAGCGACACGAACTGTAGCTATAAATACTACATTTCTGACAAGTCTAGTCTTGAAGTTATGGGGCTTGTAGTCTTCAAGACCAAACCATGGAACAAACACGTCTAACAGTTGTTGGTGTTTTCGTGGATGGCAGTTATGTGCCCAGGGCCATGCATACCAATCAAATACGTCACCAGGATTTAGATTAGCCACTAAATGACTGGGATTTTTTGTTAAAATTATACTTCTGATCTTATAGGGTATGTTTGTCACCCCAGGAGCTCTAAATAAACATAGCCGAAGGGCAGACAATGCATAAAGAAACACTTGTCTCGCATATAAACATAATAAATGTGGTTTATTGCAGTTTAAATCTAATTACGATAACTTTGTATTTAATTAGTGCCATAGGTAACAATCAGTCCATTTTTTATGAGAACACACAATCCAGTTAATATACAAAATGTTAAATATCATCAATATTAATTTTTTACAGAAAGAAAACAATCTGACAGAGGCGTGCTGTCTTCGGCTGTATTAATTTCTGTTACCCAGTGCACACAAATGCACCGCGCTGACAGTTGATGTTGTGGGGTAACTGTGCAGAGGGGTTCATTTTACCAAATAGGTTATGGATATTTTAACCAAAGTTAATTTAATTCTTGTCAAAACTGTTATATTTAAAGATTGTTATCGAAGAAATATCAAAATCGTGACTTTAATGGTTGCTACGGCCCTGTCTGTATGTAAATTGAGAACAAAGTATTGTAAAGGCACATTCACTTAAACACACTCGGACATTTTAAATATTATCACAAACATCTTCTCAGACAGGAACACAAGTAATAACAACATGTACACACAAACACAATGCACAAAGCTAGCGTGTACAAATGTGCCTAGTAAGTTTTCAGCTTAAAAACTTTGGAGAGGGGTGCTTTGGCACTAGAGTAGATCAGATACGATTCACCCTTAAAACTAAAAAACTCCCAGTCACTGCACCCAATCGTTGGGAGCCAATGAACAGGAACAAATCCTTCATATCCCTGCCACCTAAAAACAGAGAACAGAGAAGATGAATCAAACCAAAGGTATTAACATTAGCTTACCAGAGGCTCTAGACTCAGAATGAGCTAGTTTCTTGTAAATTCTTACATAGTAAAAATGCTGTCAGAGGTCTGGCTCACAGGAGGGATATAAATCTACATTAAAACAGCACTTAATTAGAGGGTAATCATAATGTGTGATTTATTTAACACTGGGAGGGGTGCTGTTGACACGTTGAGTACCTGTAAAGAATGCTGTTGAGAGAGTAGGATTCTCCGTCAAAGGAGTTTGCAACAACAAGAAAATATTCCTCCCCGAGGCTGAAGAACTCCCAGTCCACGGCACTGGAGAGACAGAAAAGCACATGGCCATGAGGAGAGGTGGAAATGGCAGCAAACTGGATATTACACATCCAGTGCCTCGCATGAGGCAAGTGTTTGCACATCTGTACCTGTAGGTGACGATATCCTGGAAGCGGACAAACAGCTGTGCAACCATGTCCAGCTCGTAGATGGTGGAGTTGATGGCGTATTGACTCGGCCCGTTACCATGGAGTCTGTGTCCATTGGCAACAATTAGGAAGACTCTCCCGCCAATCTGAAACATCTCCCAGTCTGTGGCGCAGAATGTCTAGATGGAGAGAGAAACCATCCAGTGTTTTCAGTAGCGTTAAAGATTCGTGTCCTTCTTTTCTCTTACAGAAAAGCTGAAAGAGAGACGGCGACACAATTAATGCATGTAAAACAAATGTCAACATTATATAATTGCACATTATTTTACATGATTAATTCCCACCTGCCTCAAGGTGTTCCTAACTATCCTCACATCCAGCTGTGGAGTTCCCCTAAATCATCTGCTTATGGTTTCTCGTGTGCCCATCAATGTGTCAGCACTCTCTCTTTCAATGTGGCTAGATGCAAATGTATAATTCGCTATCAGTCACACGTCAAAGTGCTGCTATCAGTCAAACAAATCATGGCAAACCGCACACTCTATTTTTGGCCCTGGTTTAACGCCTGTTCTCTTCGCTCCATCTCTCTTTCATTACCTTTTTTTTCTCTTTCCCTGTAAGGTCCCCTTCCTTCTCGACGACACAGTTTTTCATACATATAGATACAGATCTTATCAGAGGAAATCAAAGCCCAGCTGGAGAGAACATGAGTGATATGGAAATCCTGCAATCAAGCCGTATTCACCCCCTCACACTTAAACACCTTCCACATTTACCCCTGTACTGTGGTTTTCAGACATTATTTAAAGGCAATTTATTTTTGCCATTTTCTGACCTTAATTGTCTGAAACACCAGGAAGCTTCCGTTGACCCAAACGTAGACGACTGAGTCTATGGAAGTCGTCACCCCATCAAAGGCATTAGCGACCACCAGGAAATGGTACGGTCCGACTGTGAAGAACTCCCAGTCGTAGGCCCCCGAGGTCTGCAACGTCTGGTGAACCTCAAAAGACTTTGTCAACCTGCTCCATTTGTATATCACACTGTCTATAGTGTGATTATTATCACCTGAAACACAAGTAAGACAGAGAGAGGATGCAGCAGCGGAGTTTGATATCATGTGAATGTCATGCCAGGCTTTCTGGAAGTCATATGATGGATTTCTTTTTTTTTTTACCTTGCCTGTGGTTGGCCACGGCCAGATAGGTTTGTCGATTGATGTTAAAGGCCTCCCAGTCTCGTGCACAGTGGGTCTGCAGAGTCTGGAACCGCACAAACCGTTTTCTTCTTTTGCTCCACTCGTAAATCACAGAAATGTCTGTCTCTGACTCTTTCCGCTTATGTGGCCCTCCTCCAGAATTAGACACCACCAGAAATATCTACATCCGGATCAAAGTAAAACAAACCACCAGGGATATCAGCTCTCCATCTAACGTCGACCAGGTGGATGCATGCGCTCGATTCATGTCACATCTCTTCCTTATACCTTCTTGCCCATGCTGAAATGTCTCCAAGCCAGAGCTCCATATGTGCTGATATTCTGGTAGAGCTGGAAACCTGCGTTGCTCCACAGATACACAGCGGAGCCAGAGGCGGACCTATGGGCCATTGCAGCCATCAGACCCACGCCAGCTACCTGGAACAACTAAAAAGTGGATAAAAATGTTTAAAAAGTGAAAAAATGACTCCTAAACCTTTTGGACAGCCCAGAGGAAGGAAATCACAGGATGGTGAAAAGGCTGCACAATATCTTATACAAAAATCACATCAAGTTAAAAGTGGTACTGCAACAGAAAAAAGCATTACATTTCAGGAATTGACACCTTTTTATCGATGTAAAACAACATTGGAACAGAAGAAAAACATACAAATTCCATCTAGAATTGTTATTCATAACCTTTTTTTTTCTTATGAGCCCATAATTAAAAAAAAAAAAGCATTCTCTGTCCATGATCCTTTGTGAAAGGATGTATATCTTGTGTTTCACAGGATAAATATGAGAAAAGTCTGGAAAAAAAACTAATTTTGCATGACCATATAGCCTTTTTTCTATTCATCTTGTGACCTCATAGATCGATCTTGTGACCCCTTGTGGACCAAGACCTGAAATGCAAGACTCCTCTAAAGACTAAATATTTTCCTCCTCTTGTGCCTTTGTTTCCCTAAAGTACAGTGAGTATCCTAGCAATACTATAGACAGAACAGATACATGTAAATATTGATATTCCATGAAGTGGAAGGGTACCTCTATATCATGTGTCTCTGAGCTGGTGGTGAGGACCTGCTGTTCCAACACGTAGTCCAGTCATTTATGATCTGAGTCGATGGAGACGTGAAAACATTGTCAATTTTAAAACATTAGTTAAAACATGGTCACGAGCAGAAGGTTGAACATCCTCACCCTCGAGCACGGTGATCCACACCGCGCCGTCACACAGGTAGAGGCCTTTCCTGAGCGGATTGAACCACATCTGGCCTTGTAGCGGCTCCGAGCACGATCGCTCCGACCCCACCGACACTCGCTCCTCTGCTTCTGGCAGGTCGTCATCGAAACACAAAAAAACAAGCAGACAATCAACGAGGGCAAGGAAAGCACGGAAACTTTCAGCATGCTGTGTCAAATCTCTGCAAGTTACCATAGGAAGTCACATGGTCAGTATCCTCGCTGCCCACGACAGGCAGGTCCGAGAGAAGTGGAGGAACTGACAGAGCTGACAGTTGGGGGTCTGAAGAGGGGCAGATAAGATGGGTGGCATCCATACCTGGCGTCAAAACAAGCTGTCGCAACAGACCCTGTGCACGAGGTCGCGGATGAGAAGAGATTTGGTTGTTTTATAGAGAGATGTATCATTCACGTGATTTAGCATCTTATTCCTCAACATGGAAGTCTTACTGAATACAAGCCTTTCCATTTCCCCCGACTGCCGATGTGGAATTGGGATCCCCGAATGTTGAGGTCTGAGGGGAATGGCCTGGAGGGAACACTGGCGGCCATAAAAATGCATCATTATTTCTAAAAGCCGAGGTAAGTTGCTTTCCTTCAATAAGTCTCTGTAATTAAAGGAGTCTCCTCCATTCTTCAGGTTGTAGAACTGAGACAGGAATAGTATTAAATAGGCTCCTTTCACAGAAGAGAGGAATATCGGCTCCCACAGCTGATATTCCTCTCCCTTCTGTGAGCCAGAGGGAGTTTCCACTACAAACATCTATCACATCCTGTCAAGCCACTGTGATATGGCTGCGGGCCGTGAGTAGATTTGGAGCAGTGCCATTGTATTGTGGTGAAGGATCTACTATCCCTCAAGGGAATTCAGAGGCAACAGGAAGAGAAGATGGTGGGAGGCAGACCCAGTCATTTAGTCAGAGAGAGAGAGAAGAAGAAACATGAACTTACATTTCTATGGGTGAGCTGCAGTCCACCATGAGCCTGACATGGTGACCAGCGACGACTAAAACCAGAGTGTGCCACTGGTTGTCGGCAAGTTGGGCGCCTCGAAACACCCAGTGATCGGCGACCCCTCCATGACCTCTAAAGAGGAAATGCAGGCGCTTTCTCGAGAACCTCAGTCCCAGGATGAACCGTCCACGTTGCTCTCGCCTCTCCTTCTCCCTTTCTCCACGTCGCCTTTCTCCACCGCCACCCCTCGTTTTATTCCTTTCCGAAATGTCCCCTTTATCGTCCTCCTCTTCCTCCTCTCCCACTCCATCTTTCTCTACATGTTTTGAATCCATCAAGGAGAAGATGTATTCATTTCTCTGGAAGGCAAATCATAAAAGACCTTTAGACACTGTATTTGGCAGGGTTGAACGGTGATGAAGGTACTTTCACTAAGTATCTGAGTACTACTCCACCACTGGCAGATGTTTCAGAAAAGCGTGGACGCTCACCTTGTGTGCGATGCTCGTGACTTTTACAGTCGCAACGATGGAGAATTCCTCGGGGAACAGGTCGCAGTTCACCAGCAGCTGGGAGGAGGGAAAGCTCATGGAGGTATGAGGGCTGGAGAACTGCACACCCCTCACCCCTCCAGCCTGCTTCATGTGCACCCCCCGTACCAGTTTGGAGGGGTCCCTCTCGAGGACAAAAGACAGAAGATCCAGAGGGAGCAAATCTGCAGACAATAAACAAATAAAGAGGTCAGAATGATTGCTTTACTGCTGAAAGCCTTTTTATGCATTCAAAGTTAAGTTGGTGGACTGTAAGTCTGAGCGTTTGCTTATTGCTATTAGTAGTATTTTCATTTCATTCTGATCCATAAATAATCAGCAGATTAATCCATAATAAAAACCAGATTCATCGGTTATATGTTTCTGCAAAGCTGCGAAGTTGCAGTTCACATCCACGTCTGTCCAGAATGTCATAACTTCATTATTTCATCCTAATAAGACCTTTGTGTGGAATTAATAATAATAATAATAATAATTAGCATATCAGGATTTGAGTTATGGCCACATATGAGGTCACAGAGGCCTTGGGCCAAATTATGATTTGTGCCAAATTTTAAGAAATTCCCTCAAGGCAGAGAGAATGGCCGAATGTGAGGTCACAGTGACCTTGACCTTTGACCCCCAAAATGCAATCAGTATATCCTTGAGTCTAGGTGTAAATATAGATGTTCCTAAGACGTACAAAGCGGTATGGACAACCTGAAAACAAGATGCCTCCGGTGTGGAGGATGATAATTATTTTGTAGCCCTTTATGAAATAGTAATTTGCTCCACCTCAATCAACAACGAAAAGCGAGGATCTGCTTACACATGAATGCATCGATAATAATAATAATCTAATGATAAGTACAAGAACATTTTCTTGATTACACTTTATTAACCTAACAGTGCTTCTAAAGTGTGGTATTAGTACTTTTATAGTGTGGTATTAGTACTTTTATAGTGTGGTATTAGCAGCTCATAGGTTAATAAATACCATTGGAAACAAAAAGGCCACAAGCAGACGCAGCTTTGTTTTAAGGGTAAAGACGCCAAAAAGGTTGGGAATAACTGCTGTAAACTAATAAATCAATGAATGTGGTAGCATGAAGGAGTCCCTGACCCCCCGGTGTGTGAGAAATAGCCCTGGGTGGTGGTGGTGGAGGTAGAGGAGTTTTTAGGAGGGGGTTGTTGAAGAATAATAGAAAGAGAATTGCGGTGAAATTGTTGAGACATCGTAGAAAGTGTGTGTTTGGAAATGCTGACCTCATTAAGTGTCTGTACTTGTTTGTGGATGTTAATTTAAGTTAATGTGGCACGCAACACTGCACGCACAAACACTCCCACAGTACTGTAAGCAGACGCAGACAGTTGGAATTATCCGAAAGAATTTTAGCTGGAGGGGCTTCCCAGGTTTCAGATGAAACTGTAAACCATCCATTGAATAATCATTAACCGCACATTAGATGTGTTGCAGGGAGCTGAGGTAATATAGATGAAAGCTGAGGTTGGGAGAGAGTCGAATCAAATAAAATGGTATTGTACCTGTGCAGCGTCTCCATGTGTCTGTGGTGGCGTCGGTGACCTTTAACCCCAGGAGAAGAAAGTGCACAAAAATGAGCGATGTCATCACAAAAAGTTTGGTTTCAGTTGCCAGCTGGTGCAAATGTCTCCATATTGAAGGTGTTTCTCTATCTCGAGTGACAACAGACACCAGACGACGGTGTGTTCTTCACGTTGACCCAAGAGAGCATGTTTCCTAGATCCAGATGAAAATGTCCCGCCGACAAACTCTGTTTAAAAGTGGCTAACCTAAGATTCACAAGTAGTAGAAGTGAAGACCCAGAGCATCTGTCCTGAGAGAGGGATCCATTCATCTGTGTGGAGAATCCTGCACCTGCAGCTCCTTTTAAACACCAGTCATGCAAATCACCAAGCAGCCTTTCACTCATCCTCCCTCTGATGTCACAGACCTGCCAGAGGGGTGAGCTGCTCTGTGTGTGTGTGTGTGTGTGTGTGTGTGTGTGTGTGTGTGTGTGTGTGTGTGTGTGTGTGTGTGTGTGTGTGTGTGTGTAGGCAGGCAGACTAAAAAAAAAAAAATTCTGTCAAAAGATCCAGACATTCACTACATGAAAGAGGCCTTAGCAGACGAAATTTAATTAAAAGGCAACCCTAACAACAACAGAACGTATGTGACCTTTGGTCCACTAATGGATGGATGGATATGAGCTGAGCTATTATCATATTAGCTGTTATCCCATAGTTTATTAGAGAAAGCGAGGTATGTGAATGGACCCAGCTGTGATATTAAAGTATATTAAAAAAAGGGATGTCCTGCACATATTACCTGTTAAAAATGTCTCAGGGCAATGACATTGGGCAAAATAACATTTTATTTTGTATTGCATTATTTTGTGCATTGGTGAAATCACAGGGATTTAACTATTAAAGTTATATTATACACGGTCACCCTACGATTGAATATCACTATAATTTCTATTTGACCCTGGTTTGTGGGTCAAATAGGCGCTCATGTAATAACAAGATCATGTTGATGTCGGCATCTCGGCCGCTGTCAGATCTCTCCTGCATCCTCTCATCCACCGGCCGGCACATTTACAAGGCAAATGCACTTCATCTCCCTTCTTCTGCAGCCACATTAAAATCATAGACTGCACACCGATCAGGATACAAGATATCAACTCTGCCTCGCTTTTTTTCCCTCCCTCTATCCATTCAGTAATCTTTCTTCCTTCCAGGCATGACAGAGAGTTTCAGATTTCTGTTTGGATACAGAAAAGTGAATATAGATTGTCCACCTGCGTGCACGCTTTTCCTCATTCCTGGTTCCGCTCACCAACCACTGCTGTTAACATCCCTGTTCCCGTCAGTACCTCAGATGATATCTAAGGTTCTAAATCAGGACTGGAAGGCAATACACTATTTTAAATCAGTATCAGACTTAAGCTACTAATAGTCTTCAGGGCCACTTTTGAAATCTGTAATTTAAACTTTTTATTTCTTCACATTTTTCAGTGTCATTCTGACATTTTATGTGAAACTCTTATTTATATTCTATTTTTTTTGGCATTTCTGAATTTCCATGTTTTACGTCAGACTTAATATGTTTGTTTTGTATGTTGGCGAATATTTGGACAAGTGTGTTTATGTGGAGGCTGTTTTACCACCACAGTTCACTGGCACCACCTAGCTGTCTATTATCTTCAAGACACGTGTGGTGTTTCATGCATTTCCAGCAGGCAGGACCTCAGTGGGAATCTCGTCTTGCATAATTGACCCACACATCAACTATATTTAATTCAATGACAGCCATGTTCTGAGAGCAGGCACCAGAGAGGCTATGTCTTCAATAATAACTCAATCATATTGTAGTTTTGTAAAAGCACATCGAGGGACAGTCATTTTAATCTAGTTTAGGCTATTAATTATGTAGCATTAGCATTAATTAGTGTCCTTGGTCTGTATATGATCCAAATATATTATTTAAAGCAACAGATTATTACCTATTAATCAAAAAGAACACCCCAGGGGTAATTGTAAAGCTTTAAAAAAAATGCAATTCTTTCCCAATTTTTAAATGTACAAATACCAAATAATGATACGCAGGACAGCAAATCTGAGTACCAAACTATATTTATTGTATACAGTAGTAAAAGACCACAAATAATGTACAAATCAGTAGAGAAACAAATAACATGACAAGACGCGGGCCCCGCTCTTCGTACATTACACAGCTTAGCTCGCACGTTAGCCAGCTCAGAAGACCTCGGTCCAGCTAACTAGGTTTTGCAAATGCAAGTTGAAGACCGTCTTGATATCTGTGCTCTTATTTTTGTGAGACAGGAAAGCTAAAACCAGGATGGATACTTGTGATCGGCTTGTGCCGAGGCCTGTCTTCAAAAGTAACCACGCACATATTTAGCACACATCCGTGACATAGTTTTGTCCAATGCTTGTCGTTGATGAGATTTGAGTAGTCCCAAAAAAGAAATGTCATTTCATATTTATTTGGGGCCAGAGTGGACAATAGCAAATAGTTCAGCAGGTGGCAGTACAGTGAAGCTTTTTAAAACAATTACATCAAATATTTATTTAGAAAATGAGTTAATGCTGCACCAAAAAAAAAAAAATAAAAAAAAAGTTTGGTTTAAAATTCAGTGAATACAACGCTAATTAAATGCCTTTGAAGAAAAGGTGGAGCCTGAAAATAAACTAAAATTGATAAACTTAAAAAAAAAAAAAGGTTGTCATGATCCAACTCACTCTGAATTAACTTGCACTTCTGCAAACAGAAATTTTAATCCTGATTGAACTGAAAAATCCAAGCTCAAGTCAGGCCATCAATCATATCAGCTGTTTTCTGCGTACGAAGAATGGGGCCCTGTGGGTACAGAACACTGATCTCCCAAACTCAATTGGTTGGCCTTCGTGCCCTCCCCATTTGCAACACACTGCATGCATCCTTCTCTGAACTTTAAAATATTGAAGACACTCATCACCACTTGGGATCTCACCGTTTGCAACACTGCAGTCAGGCTTTTAAACAAATGGCCTGAAACGTCCCGTCTTACACACAATCAAACAGCTCGACGGTTGACACTGCAGTGAAAAATGTCTTCAAAATGTGTTTGAACGGAAACATACTGACTTTTGTTGGATATCCTGGCCCAAACTGGAAGCTGCTCCTCTTTAAAAACTCATCTAGACTCAGTCGTCCCAGGACAATCCAGAGAAGCGACAGCTGACCCCGAACTATCGTTGATGCTTCCAGTTATTCCCACCCAAAGCCCGCCCTCTACTTTCACAAGTAAAACTCACAAGCAGAGCCACTTGTAAGAACACCATAGGGACTGGCAATTGGCAAGGATCATCAGAAAATAGAGAAAGTGAAAAAAAAAGTTATGTATTCCACATCGTGATCCTATCCTTACACAGCCAGACCCCGACCGACTCGAACAAAAAGACAAAAGGACATTTCCCTCCCCTAAACAGGCATTTGCGAATAAAAGTCTGTACCACGGATACCCACAGAGAACCTTTCTCAATTAGTAGAAGTCAAAGAGGAATCAAACAACATTAAGGAAATACAAACTCCCGTGTGACTGTTTTGACCTTGCAGTTTGCTTTTTAGAGTGATCCAAGTACATCGAATATGAAACAGAAGTTAAGTCTTTGGAGTATTGGTCCAAGCAACCCAACTTTTTATCTAACATCCACTCTGATATTTCTGTACAGGAAGGAAAAAAAAAAAGAAAAAAAAAAAGTCAACAAGCCCCCTGGGTGTTAATTCTTAAAAAGAAAAGAAATACAAAAAACATTGCAGAACTCTTTAGCAAAAGCACCTAAAATGCAGAGAGAATTAAAATACCTTTTTGACAGAAGAGCAAGAGTCACCGTTCAGACAAAAAAAAAAAAAAAACACACGAAAGCGAAGAGAAATGGAAAGCGGACTGTGTATTAAGTTCAGATGGTGCTTCCACTTCAAAACATTTTCATGCCCACTGACTGTGACCCTGGACAAAAACTTGCAGAGCCTCGCATTCGACCCCGACGGATGAAAACCGTGACAAACTACTGGATACTAAGCTTTCACTGGAGAATGAATGAGAAGCGCTGACAAAACAGGAACAGCTGTGACGTGCTTTTGGTCCAATCACAGCCTGCGGTGCCAGAAGGAAATGATGTCCTGATTGGCCAGCGGAGAGACTGTTGACACGCACAAAAGTTCAGTCCTGGCTGAGACAGTACATAAACAGCTGAGGAGCCCCCTCCCCCCACACACCTGATGAAAAAGCATGACAGACATCTTTTAACTGAAGAAATAATAATAATTATAATATTCATGAGAATAATAATAATAATAATAATAATAGGCTGAGAGGAGCGATGGGGATTGGAGGGACAGTGAAAGTGGCTGAGGGCGTGGTCTGAGGGTGGCCGTCAATAAGGTGGGGAGGGGGGGGGGCTTAGCAATGCCCTCCTGTCTGCTGCTGGAAAACATCTATGGTGTCCTCATCTTCCATCTCCAGCTGAAAAAAAGCAGAGGGAAAGATATTCAAGTGAGTGGATAGAACTGAACAAGTAAATTAGAGAGATAAAACTTTATAATTAAGACTCAGAGATTGTCTGAATTGTGCAGCGAACGTTACAAAAGTGCCTCTCCAATAGTGACGGGTAGGCTTCTCTGTCATCGTGTAGAAAAGGTCACTTCAGTGAGGTTTAAAGAGAATATAATGATAAATCGAGCACGAGATCTTACCTGTGCAGGTGTATCCGTTTCATTTATCGGCTGGCCATCGAACCTGAACCTGATCTGCCTTATTGCGAGACCCTGCGGAGGCGACAACAGACACAGGGGGTGAATCCAAAGTGACTTTGGGTACAGTAATAGCATGGTGAAGTGCACAACCACTGGGGAGGCTGCGGAGCCAGAATAATTGCATGTTGTTGTAAAGGAGGACATTTAAAAGCAGTCATTTGAGGGGTTTTCAGCTCACCTGTCGGTCACAGTACGCCTTCATTAGTTTGCTGAGCGGCGTGTGCCTCTTGATTTTGAACTGCACCACCGACCCATCTTGCCCCGCAACCTTGAGGTTGATGTGATCGTTCTCGGTCTTTACTCCCTCCTGCAGAGGCAAAAACGTGTCGGCACAGAGAACCACAGACATTACACACCGGAGTCAACGGATACACAACAAAACAATGGAGCAGAGCATTGTGGGGGACGTCTGACAGCCAAATAAGTTGCCAGACTGCAGGCTACACACGTTACGTTAACTTTAAAAGACATGTGACGGTGTTCGGTGAAGGAATATGGTTCCACTAGCTTAGGTTAGAGAGAGCCGGTTACTGAGTGTGTTTCTTCAGCCACATATGCTAACATTAGCATTGTTAGCTACAGGCTAGGTGGTTGGTACGCTAGCCCTTTAAGACCACAGTCGAGTTTAGCTGCCGGCTAACGATGCTAGCGGTTTTGTTTGTTGTACCGGGGCAAAACAAACGCACACAAAAAATAAAATACACAAGAGCAGCTCGGATGCTTTGGTTTTTATATACGCGAGTCTCCTCCATTGGCGCCTTTTGGTCGCTGCAGCAGTTGCGGCATTTCGGCGTTGCGGACATAACGTGGTCCCGTTTCGACAAAGAAAAAAAAAATCCGCAAATGACAATCATGGTGTAATTGAGATTTCTGCTCACAATCTTCGAGACCCCGGTTTGTAGGACGGGATATCTCCCCGTTTCCGTCAATCGGGTGTTGCGTAAGCGCAGGTAAACGTAAATGGATGTGCAGGTAACTCATTCATTTGCGAAACAAACACTGCGCCGATTCAGAGAAACGTGCAAACCAGGCCATTTTAGATTGCACATCTGAGAAATGGTTTGGCAGCAGCTCGACTGAGCCATCACCACAAATCCACAGCTCTTTGAGCCGTTTGTCTTACCTTTGGCTTTTCCTCTGACATCTTGGCTGTATTTCGCGTGATGGTTTTCAGAATAATCTGTTAATTGGGCTATATTTGTCTTTCTGCCGCCTTCTGTCCTCTCCTTTCCTCCGCTGACGGGTGCGCGCTTTGGACCGAAGTTAGGGATAAACGATTGGATCCGAGGGGACCACGTGACTGCTAAACCGCGGGAGCGCGGAAACGGAGGCGCGCACCATGCAAAATACTCGAGCACGCGGACTGAAGAGCCGAAGGTAATACTGTATCAACACCACCTGAATGCTCTCATTAAAGTATGTATTTGTATTTATTGTAAATGTTCACAGACAAGTACAATCTTTTGGAACTTCTTATAAAGCAAATTACATATTTCTGAAAATTCAACTGAAATATAATCAGCCAGTTAACTGGATTTTGTTTTTCAATATCTTAATATTATTTACTATATATTATTTCTTAAATTAATCATTTCAGAATAAAAGAATAATATCTAAATAAGAGAGTGAGCTAAATTCTGAAAATAAAATGGGACAGAATTCATTAAAAATATTCTTTACACTAACAGCTAAACTAAAGACCTTGGCCAGGTGTTCTCCAAGTACCTCACTTTGTAATAACTCAGGACACAAAATATAAGGCGACAGTTTTGGTTGGTTTTAATCAAAGCAGAATAGGAATGCGTCAATTTGAAACAAAGGAAGAAATCACACAAAGTACAAAAATAGGCTGTTATTTCCTATGTATATCTTTAAATCAGCAGCAACTCAGAGGAGTAAATTAGATGAACTGTGAAAATTTGCACACGATAAACCTAATAAATAGTATACGACTGACGCTATAGGAGCCACAGGATCAGCTTCATAGTCTTGAAGAATACTGCTGCCATGTTTCTATTCTAGCTTTTGGTTACAGCCTCTTAGGTCATCACATTGAACACAACTTTCCTGTTCATTGGCTGGAAGAAGCCAGAAGAGACCTATATACGCCTATATACAAAACTTCTACGGCCTTTCTGAAATTGTCTTAGTTATTTGCACATTATGTCTCAAGTCTACTTTCACAATGTCTGTTGGGTTGGAGGTCAGAGTTCAGGGGGAAACAGAAGGGTCGTGATCCTCTCATCCAAATTTGGAGTATGGATTTTGCCCACTCAGACCTGGAGAAACAGAACACAATCATGAGAGTCGTACATTGATTGAAAAGTGTAGTTCGACATTTTGGGGAATGGCGTTTTTTTTTGCTGAGAGTTAGAGAAGAGGACTGGTACCATGTGTATGTCGTCCATTAAATATAAAGCTACCAGAGCGTCTAGATGTGTACATTTGTAGGTTACCAGGCAACCAATGTTGACTCCAGCAGGTTAATGCACGTGGCAACACAAACGCTAACATTGCACACAGAGCCAGGCTAGCTGTGTCCAGTCTCTGTGCTAAGCTAACCGGCTGCTGGTAGCTTTACGTTTACTGTACAAACATGAGATTGGCATCATTGTTGTCAACCAACCTTAGGCAAGAAAAGCAAATAAGCGTGATTCCCCAAACATCTGACTAATAAGTGTCAACAAGGTGTCAACAACAAAACACCATTTTTAAGTTTTTAATTCTCCCATCAGAACACAAAAACGGATCTGCACCGTTAGTATGTTCATGTTTATGAAAAAGGGGTGTCAGCGAACTCACCATATTTCTTCCTGATATCGTCATGTCTCTGTTTCATATCTGCCCTCCTGTAGGAACAACATTTTTTTCTGAGCGACACAAAGACTGATATTTTTTTCACACTCCCAAAAGTCATGTGGCACACAAACCAGTTTGGGTTGGTGGCAGTTTGACGTGTCCTTTTGTGGTTCGCTATGAAGGAAACTGATATGGATCATGTCCAACAATGCAACGTGGGCCACTGGTGCGTCAGACGTCCTGATTGTAAACCCTGAGACTATCCACACATTGTGATTATTAGAGGGACAATGCGCATAGACCCAGATAGTTATTCAGCTATTATAATAAATATGAATATATCTACTGTATATGGGCATTTGTACTGCAAGGACAAACATTATTCATCAGTACTGAATGGAGAGGTCGGCCCTGCCCCTACTGAGCAAACTTATCTTCGCACAGCACTCGCTAATGATCGGTTACAGCTGATCAGTGCCACAAGAAAATGTTACACACTGGTTGAAAGGGCTGCATGCATAACATTAACATGGAACCATGGAAAAACCTTTGTGGGAAGAAGCGGTTATATTATGTACATATATGTTATGTTCAGCCAGTTTAAGTTAAGACGCAACCCGATAATCAGACTGAATTCCTTCTGCGTTTCACTAATTACATTCATTAACCAGGTGGCTTGCAAATTCAGGTCAATTACTTGTGATGATCGAAGCGGCCTCTTGCAACACAACATCATTTTTTTCCTCACCTTTCTTCCTGCTTGCTTTTCGTCTTGGTGGCCTGTTTCTCCATCTTGTTCTCAAACCGTTTGGATCTGACACGCAATCACAAGACCAAAGTTCATGTTATCATTAGATAGGTCACAGGAAGGTACGCAGTCTGGTTGGTTTTTATTTGAGTGCAGAAAAGCAAAAGGCAACCGCAGACAACGCACAGTATCTGACCATATTATACTACATTAATATTAATAGAAACCCATCCTGATCACATGGCATCATCTTATATTGACTTTAGCTCCAAGATGAAGAAAGTCTCATGACAAAGGGTGACAAAGGTAGTATCTGGGTTTAACATGCAAAACCCAGGGAGCAGATTAACCTCCAAATATAGAATTAAATAGTTAAATAAACATTTACTGTAGATACAGTTTTACTTCTAACGAAATGTGTGATTTTTATTCTGAAAAAAAAATGTTTTTCGTTATTGTAAGTGGGTATTATTATTATTCTATTCGTGCCTCATGTGAAATGACAAGAAATCAAGAAAAAAGGCAGGTTACAGTAAATAGCAGTCAGCAACAAGAGATTTTCCCACACACATACAGAAAGTTCTTTACAGAAGTTATGAAATGCGGTTGCGTTCTTGCAAACACTTACCCGAAGTTCTCACACTTGCAGCAGCAGAACAGGCAGACCAGGAAGGCAATGATGATAATTCCACCTACTACTGCCAAGGTGATGATCAATATCTGGAAGTTCACTGAAGGCCAAGACAGAGAAACACAATCAAAACCATTTTATACCTCTTTCTTTAGCTCTTCTTTTTTCTCTTGCATGTCTCCCTTGATACTCTAATCTTTGTATGTATATTGCAAGGTGACCGCAACCACTTGTTCAAGTTGCTTGATTGTAATGTTGTTCTTTCCCAAGGGCAAACGGAAATATTTGAAATAAAATCTCCATTAAAAGTTGAAGTGTGCCTTGTGATGAATGCCCCTTTCAGAATGTTGAATCATCCATGTTATTGTGTAAGGTGCACTCTCCTGGAGTCTGACCTTGAGGTTGCTAAGGCTCATACTTTTTTTTATCTTGGATAGTTCGAATTTGTCTGCGGTCAAGAAATGTCTTTCATATCCGTCATACTATGGGATCATACTACATCGTGAGTCTTGGTATTGCCATTATTGTACTTGAACTATATAATATAATCAATGAGCAGCACTGCTTCATGGTACTTCAGACATTTACATTATTCACCAGATTAACCAAAAACTTTCATCCATTAACAATTTCACAAACGATTTTCCAGGAAATGTTTTACCAAAATAAACAGTGTATTGATATTAAAATCATACTGTAGCCTATATTCTGATCGGAGATTTCAGCCATATCGTCCATACTCTACAAAGCATTATTGGGATAACGCGCTAGGTTGTCATGTTTTTTTATAAAGTTGAGAATGAGACATTGTGACTCACTATTGGTCAAAAGAGAAGCACATTGTCATCATTCTTAAGCTTTATCTGCAATTTAACCGATGGTTAGGCCTGTGTCATCAGTGAACGGCAACTATGTAGCACAAAGTTGAAGAGCTGTTGCTATGGTTACAGTAGAACAGAATGGAACTATGTACGTTTATCCGGTAGCCATACATTTCATGAGCTTATTTTAAGTCTTTCGTATTCATGCAAGCGATCTTACATCATCATCGTTTAGAAAACGGGTACGCCCATGGGCCGCTACCCGTTTTCTAATGGCCTAATAAAAAAATGATGCCTATGAATAGAGCATATTTCTGATAAATGACTCTGCATTGCACTTCTTAGTTTGAACACTAGATGTTACTGCTATTTTTAGCAACTATTTGACCTACATCGATTACTAGAAAAACATTCACCTTAGTTGATTAGGGAAAACATGTATATAATTAATAAATATATATATATATATATATATATATATATATATAGTTCTATCTGTGTGTGTCTTACTCCAGCAGAGCCCCCAGCGTGCTTCATTCAGTGGACAGAGTGCATGGGGTGGAAGGATGGTCCTCACTGGATACGTGACGCACGACTTGGTTTTGATGCACCACAGGCACTGTAAAAAAAACAACAACACAAATCACATAATGACCGCTTTATTATTTTTCAACAAAAGAAATAATTGTAAGGTATTCAGGGAAATTGTCGGACACACACACACAAAGTAGAAAATGGAGGAGGAATGGTGGGAATGGAGGACAGATCAGTTACTCCTCAAACCAGTCTAACAGGTGTGGAGGTGAAGAAGAGGGAAGCAACACACACACATACACACACACACACACAGTAAACACAACGGGAAGTCAGCAGATTTACCGTCACATTTCGCAGACATTCATCACAGCTCGTCCCATTCTTCGACTCACACACTGTTGGCAGAAACAAAGTCAGTTTAGGTGAAACCCCCCCAAAAATCGTCCCGCAGAGGGTCAATAAGGGCGTGAGCTCTGGTCACCATGGTGTGTGGTCTGGAAAGTACTGAAACAAACACTTGGAGAAAGCAGATTATGATCATGAGGCCTGTGCTCACTGTGGGTTTCTTGTAACTACTGCTAATCCTTCTGGGATATTTTCCATGGAGACACACAGTAAACACACACAGGCTTCAGACGGGTCACATTATTGTCAGCAGACGGCACAGGACAACAGCTGGGTTTGTCTCCGCCATGTAGCCATGTTTTTGTTTTGTGTTTGCTTGGAAGCTACTCCTGCTGGCTTCTTTACTGTGAAACCAAAAAAACCTGAGGGGGGTTTGTGAACTAAATAAGAGACGTGTTGTTCCTGCTCAGAGGTTTCAGCAACACAGAGATTCAGAGTCACGCTGGTAGAATAGTTCATCTTGCTTTTAGGCTTTAATCTAAGATGTTCTACATATTTTTATGTGAGAAATCATCTTGAAACTAGAAAATACAAACAGTTGATGTGTAATTCAGGACCAACATATCTCAAATTAAGTTATATTCTCATTATTCAACACAAAGTAACACAAAGGGAACTGACCTTAAAAGAAGGGGGAAGTCTCAATAAACCAGGTGCGTATTTGTATGATCTATATCTCACCAGAGCTTATTACAAAACATATCGAGGTTAAAAGCCATTAAATAACATGGAGAGATGATTTTTGAACAGCCATTAGTTCCCCAGTCACCACAGAGTCCCATTCCTACCTCCAGCAGGTGTGGTAGACTGAGCAAAGACCGTCGCCAAACCGACGACAAGCAGGGTAAAGCAGAGTAAAATCCGCGAATCCACCATCCTCACACCGCTGAGACGCAGGTTATTCCTGGTGGTATTCCTCAGAAGAAAAGTTTGAGCAGATTCGAAAAAGCCGTGAGCGGAAAGCCAGGAAGCGTTCAGTCTGCTGAAACTCGAGAAATGAAGTTGCCGAGAAGGAACCAAGCGCTGAATCCTGACGCACGCTCATTACGCACCAAGCAGCACAAAGGAGAGGGAGGCGCGCTGTGTGTGTGTGTGTGTGTGTGTGTGTGTGTGTGTGTGTGTGTGTGTGTGTGTGTGTGTGTGTGTGTGTGTTGGAGGCTAATGCGAGAAGTACTCTCAAAAAGTAAAAAGTACCAAAAATGCAATGTTAAAAATACTCAATTGCAAATAAAAGTCCTGCAATTAAAAGTACATACTTATTATCAATAATCATTTAAAAGTAAATTGAAGAATCTGCAGACAAAACGCCCTTCTCACTTACAGGCCTACATATTGTTTTTTTAAACTACTACTTTAACCTGTAAAATAATTACAAAAACTGTAAATGAAACAGAGGAATTTTAGTAAAAAATTGACCTCTGAAATGTAGCAGAAGTATAAAGTAGAATATGGAAATGGAGCACAAGTACTTTAAATTATAAGTGTGTCTTTAATTATACTTAGTAGCGATGTTGCTTGAATTAATATCATTGGTTACTTTTTAAAAAAAATCATGAAGACAAAATTGAGGACAATAATTCCAATAATTTATTAAAGCATAATTTTGTAAAGCCAGTTACAAATAAAAAAAAAACACACACATCTCTCTCTTTCTCTTTTCTTTTTTTCCATAACAAGCACAATATTTTTACTATGATGATAATAAGCATAACATAAGATTAGAAACGGGCCCCACTCTGGCCGCCTGCGGCTGATAACAGGACCCTTTTTTGCGACGAAGTTGGCCCTTGGAAACAGATTTGGAACCGGAACTCTAATTCACTGTTTATTCGTGTTTCTTATCACATTTGGGCAACTGTGGGGGCAACTTCATCCTACTCAGTGTAATATCAGTGACAGACAGAACCCGTAGATGTAGAATAACTAGAACAGACGGCTCCAGGTTCCCCCTTCATTATGGCTTATGGGTTCTCCTCTTATTTTAGGCAAAACAAAGAAATAACCAAACGTTCCAACAGGAACCTGTGAGTGAGTTCTGCTTATTCTAACTCTCCAGGCAGGATCCCAGTGAGTGTGTGTGTGTGTGTGTGTGTGTGCAGTCAGGGCCGTCGCTTGAGGACACTGAGGTCATGTCCTTGCACGTTTTCCCTCAGATTCAAGGAGGTAAAGTGAGTTTGAATTCTACAGCAGGAACAAGTTTATTGGTTCCCACTTTTATTATTATTATTTGAATACCTGCAGGCCAAATAAATATACAATTCCGTAACAAAATGTTATTCCAGATAATGTGGGGTTGGGCTTTGAGACACACACAACACACCCATAACTGAAACTCATTATTTGGGTATGGGGGAAAGGTTGGGGGTTGAAAGGTCGTGACCCCAGTGTTTCAAATATCCTGGCAGCCCTGAACGTGCCATCCAGCTAAACAACGGGCGATTTCACCTAAATAAGTTCAACTTCAATTCAGCACCTGGCAACCCAAACGTATTTTCAAGGCAAATATTGACACGCAAACTAGTTCAGAAGCTTTAGCTCAACCCAAATCCGGTGATTAAATGGGCTTTTTTTCTCCATGTTATCTAAGTATTCCCCCGCTGGATATTTGATGGAGCACTTTGCTTACAGAGACGTGTGACACATGAGGGACGCCACCACCAAAACGGCGACTTTCACGAGAACAACAAAGAAGCGGTGACTCCCAGCATTCCCGGTGCACAATTCAAACCCATCTCTGAGCCCGTGTCCTCACAGTGTCTTATCTGCTCCTCTCACAACGAGACTGGAACAAAAACTAAAAAAAAAATCCAATATATTTGAATACATTATCCTCCCAAGCACACCTCGCAATACATACAGTACAATAAGAATTAAATGACCCCCCCTCCCCCTCCCACACCTTAATACTCCCATGCTTTTCCCTTTAACTCACAATCACGAACACCATTCTTTAAGTCATGTAAATATACGTCTTATTTCTGAGGGATACACTTATCAACACTTCTCATTTCTCTTTTCTCATTTCCCTTTTCTTCTCCAACTGTTGCACCATAAATACACTCGAACTCCACACACACACTCACACACACACACACACACACACACACACACACACACACACACACACACACACACACACACACACACACACACACACACACACACACACTCACACAGCAGCAGCAGTAGCATTCCAGACACAGCACTTCAGGGTGGTTAAGATAGCAGAGGGCATACAGTACGGTAATACTAGTAGTATCGGTAATAAAAGTCACACGTTCATAAACAGGTGGGAAACACAGACAAACTCTTATATTATTGTTCGAGTCGCCGATCTTAGTAAAGAAATAAGGTGAGGACAGCATCGAGCAGACGAGGATATACAATATTTCATGGCTCCCATTGATGCTGCAGGGTGAGTCCCGCAGACGACGACAATGATAAAAAAAAAATCATCCAAACACTGTGGAAACATGGCCGCCATAGCAGCCTGCCTCAATATGGTCTTTTTTTTTAACTATTAATTTCTCTGTGAGTCACATTAATGGCACAGCCAGTGAATGATGTACAACCAGTGGTCTTTGCTAACACCATTCATTTGCATGTATTTTACACGATAGGGTGTCATCTACATACTGTACAGTGCAGTGGCCACCCGAAAAATGTCAATATTAACTCCTATAATGTGTGATATACAGTACAAAACAATACTTGTTGGTTCAGTTCATGTGTGTGAATATACAGCAGATATATGTAGTGTTACGACATAGATAGGGGAAATGTTTTTGACTCTTATGATTCCGGTCGATATTGTTCGTCTTGTAGAGGTCGCTCTTCTTGAGAGCATCTCTTTGATATTGAAATATTTTCAAGCCACTGCCTTTGGCCGCGCTTCCTTCTCGCGGCCACTTGGTGGCACTGTTGTGGCACGTGAGAGAGTAAGCGAGCACCGTGTGGACCAGGCAGCTCTCCTTCTCCCTTCAGGAGCCCCCAAAGAAGAACCATCATGGAGTCCTTTTTCTCTCAGTCACAAACGGATGTGACGCAGCTGATGTGACGGGTAAACGACACAGAGAGAGAGAAAAACAACAGAGAGAAAGAGAGCAAGAATTGAGCATAATAACTTAAACAGCAAACAAAGATGGGAGCGAGGACACGTGGAGAGAAAGAGAGAGACTCTTGAAATCGGAAAGGGGTGAGAAAGAAAGGTTTAACTGAGAAAGTTTGGCTTTCCTCTGTCTGGCAGTGCACTGGGGGGGTTGTTTGGGTGGGTGGGGGGCCCCACCTGGGACGGACTGGGACTGGCCGGCTGTTGTGCTTGTTTGTTACTTGAGTTTTGTCCGGAGAGGGAAGCAGAGAGAAGTTTGTAAGAGTGTGCTTGAACATCTACATGCAGTACTAGAACTGGGGGGGGGGGGGGGGTTATGTATTTGAAAAGGTCCGTCCCAAAATACAGGTTGTTTTCTTTGACATGCAGGTTTTTAAAATCTTATCCCATGTGAGACCCAGGCCAGTAGAGTGTGCGTCTGGCTTCTGCGTCCACCTCGGTCTTGCTTATCCCCCCTTATCCCCCCCGTCATCCATCACTCTCCCTCGAGGAATAGCTGGCTGGTGCGACTGCCTCCATAAAAACAAGCAACCATCGCAGGGGGGCCCCGAGGCTGATCTGTTCCCACTGGATGAACCGAGGGCTCTGGCTGGTTTCTGGCGATCACCTGGCCCAGGAACTGGTTATGCTGGTCACGGACATGATGCTGCAGCGCTTCTTCACCACCATGTTAATGTAGGCCCTCATGATCTTGGTGATCTCCCCAACCTGAGGAGAGGGAGACAGCTGCGGGTTAATAAGTGTCTGGCTGTGATTAAAAGAGGTTAAAGAGTGATTTGGTAATGCGTTTCCATAAAGTTTGGGGACAAAAAAGAGACAGAATGGTCTAAAAGTAAAGCAGTAGACTTTTAAAAGTAAAATAAAAGTCCTCCCCAATATGATGACAAAATGACAAAGTTATGATGGTTGTTTTTTTGTTTTTTTTACACAATATCAATACAAACGTAATGTTGGCACTCATGACTTATTGATTTTATTTAAAAGGGCAACACTCCCCATCAGGTCCATATCTAAATTCAGTTTTCAACATTTTATCGACCAAACAATGAATCAGTGATGAAAATGATCCTGCAGTCGTAGCCCTAAAAGGGATGAAACAAACAAAATAAAAAGGAATATGCTGAATAATGAGCTCTCACCAGTGGCGTCTCAAAGAACATCTCCCTCTCGTCCACGATGACCTTGTAGGTGCAGGGCTGCGACGCCCCAAAGAAGGTGATGTGTTCGTACTGGAAGGTCTCCAGTGGCTTCGGGTCGCCGCGTTTGTACACCGACACGTTGTCAGCGCTCACACTCAGCCACAGGTCATGAGGGAAACCGCCTTCTTTACACTACAGAGGAAGACAAAGACAGAAGAAGAGGTTTGTTGTTGTTGTTTTTTGAACAAACCTACAGATGTTGTTCCCTCCGATGTTTCCTCACCTCCACGTCGAACAGAGTCGACCCGTACCCGGGCCACTCCTTGCTGATGCTCATGTATTTAAGCATGGCCTGGTGCTGAGGCATGCCCTGCAGCCGGGTCCACTTCTCCAGAACGCTGGTGCGCGTGGCGGACGTCTCCTCCTTCACCCACATCTCCAGCATCTGCTCCTCCTCCACCTGCAACGACTCAGCCAATCAGAACATAGACGCGTAGAGCACGTTTGACTTGCAGTGAATGGGCTGAATCTTTACTTCCACCACTGACCTTCTGCTTCTTCAGTGACCCGGTCTTGAAGCTTCTCCTCAGGGTGCCGTCCAGGAAGCTCGGCGTCCTCCGTTTCTCCACCCCGACCCCGACACCTCCCGGTCCTCCCACCGTTCCCTTCCCGTCTCCCCCTCCTGCTCCGGCTCCTCCGGCTCCGCCCGCCGCTCCCACACCCGGCTTGGTGGAGTGGAGGATGCGATTGCGGAGACGTCCGATCGGATAAACGGTTCCCAGGCTCCACCCGGCCCGACCCGCCCCGTCGCCGTGGAGATACTGGAGGCGTAAAGCAGCCAAGTGCTGCAAAGTCTCCTCTGAGGCCGGGACGTGTCCGCTTATCAAAGACTCATGAGCCTAAGAGAGAAAACAAGAAAGTGACCGTAAGAGACAGAAAAACTACATTGCATTGTTGGGGAAACATAAGTAATACATACATTTAATAACTATAGAAGGAAAACTGATGGTGTACAGAAGTTCCTACATTTTTTAGGTATTAATTCCCTAAAACAAATATTATACATGAATTAATTTCAACTGGGTAATTGGGACACATAATCTAATCATTGCAGCTGCTCAAAAGCGAAAAATATTCCAACCTTATGGGCAACACTGTGTTTAAAGCTCACCTGCTCAAACATGAAAGCAAACTCCACTCCTTCCTTGGGCATGCTCTCTACATCCAAGAAGCAGTAGAGCTTGAAGTAGAGTTTCCATTCTCCTTCCTCCTCCTCTTCCTCGCTGCCTGCCAGCCTGGATTAATACAGCAGACGCAGGTCAAGTCACCGTATTGATTAAACAATCCACTGGGTGACAATCGAGACCTGACAGCGGCGTACACACCTCTCAAACTTGGCCAGGACGTCGGCCACGATGACTCTGCTCTCCAAAGCTCTGTCTGTGCAGGCGTTGTGCTCGAACAGAGAGAACAGGTTCTTGCTCTCCTCCATGGCCAGACCTCTGATCAGCTTCTCCACAACCTGCAACATGAACAACAATTAGATTTGACCCAGAGGAGGACGCGTCAGTGTACGAGTGTGTGTCTGGAGACGCACCTCTCCAGCTGTGGTGTGTGAGTTGATGGAGATCTTGCAGGAGCCTCCTCCGTGGCAGTAGACGGTGGTGCTCATCTCCTGTCTCACCAGCAGAGCGGCGATCTCCTCCTGAGAGGGAACGAACTCACGCATCTTGGTCTTCTTCAGGGACTCCCCGATGAAACTGGCGTAGCGCTCGATGTCCGTGCCGGGATAACGCTCTCGTACCCTGAGTCGGATCACACGTATTACACATTTATTCCATGAATGATGTATCGAGGAAACACAATCCATAACACACACACACACACACACACACACACACACACACACACACACACACACACACACACACACACACCTCTTGAGGTGGAAGCGGAGGTATCTCAGAATGACTCGGCTGGGCAGGAAGGTGCAGCTCATGCAGGTGAGCAGGTGCCAGTGTGCCCGATTCGCTGGGCTGTTAGGCTGAGGCACGTGATTGGTCTGCTTGATCACCTGACAATATACCTGAAAAACATTGACAGGATGAGAGAAATCCAAATGTTTAATGAACATCTGACAGCAAACAAACACATCAGAATAATACAAGTAATACACTACAGCAGTTTCAGGTCCTTATACACCAATAAAAACATAGTTATGAATATTCCAATTCTGCCCATAATTCTCCACTAAATTCTGCACACTGCTCCTTTAGCTCTCTGTTTTAACACTTAAAAGCAAATGAAAGAAATCAAGTACCTCGTCCCTGAGGGGGCGCAGGTCCTGGCAGGTTTGCAGGATGCCCTGGATGATGGGCACCGTGTCCGCCAGCGTCTCCATCTCCTGCAGTGAGTTGAAAACTCGCACCGCCTCGTCCTGCAGGCTGGCATAGCCCTGCTGCCTTTGTACTGCACACACACACACACACACACACACGAAGAAGAAGAAAACACATGACATCAAAATTAAATTGAACTGATATTCAGCCACTAATTCATTCATTTCTGCAAAATGCTGGAAGAGGAAAATGTCATAATTTCATTTTATGAGTGCATACAGTTAAAGTGAAATGTTTAGTTTTGACCTGCAGAGGGCAGTAACGTGTACGGCAGCATTTAATGTGCACAGTTTGTGAAGGCAAAAGGAAAAGACAGGGAAGAAACAGCAGAAACATCAAGTTTTTTTTTAGGGTTTTAGGTTTGTGGGTTTGACTTACGGCTGGTGACCTCTCCGTAAGGGAGCGGCAGTAGAGGCGAGTGCAGAGGATGCTGAGTGTATCTGAGGATGGGGTTCCTCCTGTACATCTGCTCCACGATGTCCGGGTTCACACTGTTCTCCTGACATACACACGAAAAAGGTCAACTTCAAGCCAGGAGCGAGCGTGTGCTGATGCATTTAAAAGTCCTTACTTGAACAGGTGTGCGTTTTACCTTGATGTCTCGGATGAGCTGCAGAGTCGGGGTCTCTATCGGGGTCTTGCTGTCTATGACCCCCTGTATGGCAGCGGTCCACCTCATGGCCTCGTTCAGCATCTTGGTGTAGAGGCGGTAGGAATGCTTCCTCCCGTACACGATGATGTTCCAGTAACCTGTTGTGGGAAAAAAAATACGTTACTACTTAAATGTCACACCAGAATCATCTCGTCGCACGCCGTCTCAAACCCCCCCCTCCGTCTAAGCCCTGATTAAACTTCCCCACCTGTCTCCCTGTGCACGCGTTCATCCGGCTGAATGACGGAGCAGAGGGAGTTAAGGACCAGAGTTCCCATCTTGGAGGAGCTTCGCTCTGAGCTCTTGTAGTAATCCAGCGAGCTGTGGGTCAAAACAAACCAGCGCTTCTTCAGCTTCAGGGATGTGCTCTTCGCGTTCGTCTTCATCTCCTTTTGGAGCCAACCTGAAAGGTGACGAGAGGGAGAGGGATGTGATGAACTCAGAGTCATGCAATTATTCAATGTCTATTTGTATTGTGTCAAAATGTCATCGAAGCTGTGAAACGAGTCGTCACCTCTGACGAGAAACTCCTGGCCGTCTATTCTGGCGTCTCCTTTGGGTTTCTGCAGCAGACTGATCCAGTGGTGCATCTCCTCCGGCGTGTCGCTGTTGCAGTGGATGACGCGGTTGGCCGTGATGATGACGAAGGAGTTGGGCCTGCAAACGTCAAACGATAGATTTTTTACCATCAAATCTCATTCATTTGGAGGATTAATTTGGAAAATATGATAAAAGAATAATATGGTCCTCAAAGTGAATCAGCATTTCCTTTTCTTTTTCCATCACTGGTCCAACTTACCGATCAGGGTTGTCGGAAGCACAAACGGAGTCAATCAGCCCCACGTCAAGAGTTCCCTGAAGGACAAAAGGAGAAGGAGAACAATTTAAAATATGAATTAATAGTGCACTATTGCTTCGGCAGCTTATTAAGGGATCTAACTCAACATAAAGGGACCTCAACTATAGAGAGACCTATTGTAACCCCTGTTCTGTGTCCATAGAGCATAAAAATGTCTTAAACAAAAAACAGCAATAAAATGATATATTAATATTATTTTCTTTCACTGAGTCCAATAATATCTAATAGTCATTCACATCCAGAAACCTTTTAAATGCAACTTTGTTATTTTCTGAAAGAAAAACAAAAAATGTAATGATTTTCTGAAAACTGAATGCACTTTTTTCCCACAGTGTTATGTCAATGATAAACAGTAATATTGATTTTGATGTATTGAATAAATCATATAATACAAAACAGGAAAATAGCATGTATTTCCCTCATAAAAATAGTGAAAACTACCATTTTAAAATAATACATACATATATATATATATATTTTCTTGACATAATAGAATACATTGGGGTGTTAATGGGTTTCAATGGGGACATTTTCCTCCTTAAGGGAGTGTCTTTAATTTGGATACACATTTTATTATAGACATAATATAATATAAAATTTCCTGGTGAGGCCCAGGTGTTAAGATCAGGACACAGTGTAGTCTGACAGAGGTCCGTTACTGACCACAGCGTTCTTTGGGTTGGCCTGTTCGTGGGACATCTCCAGCAGCTGCTCAGGAGTGCACACACGCACCTTACTGAGCACATTAAACCAGCCGCTGCACAGAGAGACAGAGGCGTCATCACACGTTTGAATCCAGGAATCTGCTGGTGTTGCCACCGCCTATGAAAGTCATAACAATCTCCACCACACCTTGCATCCTCTGGTGACTCAGCGAACACCTGATAGGTCCTCTCATCCGTCACGAGGTTCAACGCGTTCTCTTTCTCGTGATTATTCACGATCTCCCTGTAAAAACACAAACCATCTCAAGTCTGAAACGTCTATAAAACAGAGAACAATGAAATAAAGGGTTGTTTCATGAAGATCTTACTTGGCAGCGCGGATGTCGATGGTTCCTTTCAGCTTCTCCTCGCTGTCGTTTTCGTAGTACATCAGCTTGTTGTCCCTCAGTACGAACCAGCGCATCTTCCAGTTCCTGACATTGAACAGATTCAATAAAAACGAGGGCCGAGACGAATCTATTCTCGACATTGTAAAGGTTTATGTGACTCTATAACTGATGCATGCACTTATTTTTTAATCAACTTAAAAGATTGCTTTGTGTTTTTCCAAATACAATTTCATACATCCATTAAGATAACTTCCAGGCCTTCTATGGAAATAACTCAATTTTATCATGACTCATGTTTCAATGTTATGCATACCACCCTGTTTGTGTTAAGTGTTATCTATAGTTTATTTTTCAAGGTTCTTTTCCTGCACGTCCAGGTCCCACGTTGGATAAAATCCTCTCGTTCGGATGCTTTCTTCTTTTTTTGTCTCCGCATGGTCTCATATGTGCAGGTTGTTTATGACATCATAAAACCAAACCAAGCATCAAACAGCGTCCTCTTTCCTGAAAAGCACTGCTTTTTTTTTTCCAACACAGACGGGCCGTTCATATTAAAATTCCAGATCCAAGTGATTGATTGTGGTTTAAGTAGCATGCAGGCTGCACTCAGTAACAACTACAACAACCTCCGTGACAGAGTGGAGAGGCCTCCCCCCTTCTTGTAGAGCCAGCCGGACTTCAGAGACTCCTGTTTGGACCGGAACCACATGAAGGTTTCATCCTTCAGCACGCACCAGCGCCTCCTCCATGGGATCATCAGACCAGCTGGAGGAGCAGAGAGTAAACGTGAAAACCCGACACTAAAAAGGAATGAGATCGTCTGAGTTTAGAAACATGGAAGCCCACCCTTCATGTAGAGGTAGCCGTGGAAGTACGGCGGTCCGTTCCCATTAAGCAGGGTCACTCTGCCATTAGTCACTTCTTCATCAGTGTCCATCATGCCGTCGTGTTCGTCGTCGCTGTCTGCATACTGCAACATTGTACAATAACATCAGTTATTTATTTTCTATCATAACGAATGAAAAAGTAGTTCAGATTTTTCCTTTTTTACAATACTGAGCACATTTAAAACATTTCTCCACGTAGCTGCTCATACATATCTGCGTGCACGCGAGTGAGGATGCGTGTGAGTGTGTGTCCTCACAGAGTCGGAGCTGCCTCTGTAGGACTCGACGCTGGCGTTGGTGCACGTCGACTTCCTCGGGTGCTCCTCGTCCGTCACGGTGGTGCTGCCACGGTTGCTCCCGGAGACGGAGCTGTCGTCGCCGGCCGTGACCGAGCCCTCCTCCTCCTCCTGGTCGTAGTCCGACTCGGTGTCGGCCGGCATGCTGTAGATGGGCTCCTCGCCGTCCCCGAGGCTCTCCACCATGCTCACCTTCCTCTCCGGGTCTGCCTTGGCGCCGTCTTTCTTCTCGCCCTCTCCCGGGGGAAGCGGAGGCGGGATGGATGGAGGAGGGACAGGGGAGCCGTCTCCAGCTGGAGGGAGAGGAGGAGGAGGGGGAACTCCAGCAACGGGAGCGCCATCTGTGGGCAGAGGAGGTGGAGGAGGTGGTGCGGGAGGCACCGTCCCCTCTGCGAAAGCCGGTGGGGGGGGAGGCAGGTGAGCGAATATCTCCTGATCGATGGGAGCGTCCGTCTCGGCGGGAGGAGGGAAGTCGGGGAGAGGGATGCACTCGTCATCGGCGTGAAACCCTTCGTCCACCTCCTCCTCTTTGGACGCGCCGCCGGTGGCGCTCGCTGGTTTCGGAGCTTTCGCCTCCGCGGCGGGCTTGGCTGCGGCCGCTCCCAGCGACGGGTCCACGCCTCCGAAGTTCAGGAGGTCGATGAGCTCCGTTGCCTTGCGGGACGCCTCCTTCTTCATGCGTTTGAGCTCGGCGTCTCTGCGCAGCTGCAGCTCCTGTTTGGAGGACTCGCACAGCTGGGACACCTCGTCCTCCCTCTTCTTCTGCAAGCGCTCGATCTCTCGCTCCAGCTGGAGGATCTCCTCCATCTGCCGGGCCTCATCCTGGAGACAAGAGAAAGCATCAACATCATCGACAGGAGGTGAATAAGCATTATCAAGTGGTGTAAAGTTAGAGGGTAAACGTACAGAATCAGCACTCTCCTCTGGCGATTGGGCCTTTTTCTCCGCTCCTTCAGTCACTTCCTCCTTCTCCTTTTTGCCCACCGCCTTCTCCTCCTTCTTCTCCTCCTCCGCCTCTTTCTTCTTCTCCTCCTCCTCCCTCTTCTTCCTCTTCTCCTCCCGGAGTTTTCGAACCCGCGTCCGCGCCACCTGGCCTCGCCTGTGTCTCTGCAGGACCAGCGCTGCCTTCCGCTGCTTCACGAAGCGTCTACGCAGGAGGTGCTTCCTGAAGTGCTTCTGGAGGGTGACGACGCTCACGCGCACAAGCTTGAAGTGCTTCCTGTGGGACGGAAGAGGAGAAACACACAGTAAGAGCAGGCACACAAGCTTTTACAGCCCCCCCACAAAAAAATGTCAGCTATTAGGAGGATCTCACTTGGCCGAGAAAGTGAGAAGGTGGGCTCGGATGACCATGGCAGCTTGGCGTCGGACTTCGTCTCTGTCTTTCTCTAAAAGCTGCTCGAGAGCCTCTTTCATAAACACCTGCAGAGCAAAGGTGAAAGGTTTACAGAAAGATGTCTGACGCAGAAAACCTATTAAATGACGCATTCATCATGTGATGGCTACGACTGGATCTTACCTTGGTTTTGCCCAGCTGCCACTCTTTCTTGGTCTTGTCATATTTGGTTAAAAGGTCTGTACATCTCTTCTTGTCATCTCCTGCTGCAGCTGCTGCTGATGATTTCGCCTTCTGAATGATTTTATACCTGGCATGCATTAAATAAAAGAGACAAACAAAAGATATCTCAACAAAACGGTTCAGATAAATGAGGTAAAAGTTAAGATAATGGTAGATTTAAAGGTATTTACCGAGAGAAGAAATCTTTGAAAGTTCTGCGGACGGGGAACCCGGCCCGACGGATCTTCACCGTCTCCAACATCCCAGAATACCTCAGCTGGTTCAGGACGACCTCTGGGTCAAACCGACTTGGATTCTACGGGTAAAAAAAAAGCAGTTATTTAACGTTGGACTGATTCTTCATGAGGTGATTACCAATCAGGCTCTAAGATTGTAATAATGTGAATTTTGAGAAACGGACCTTTTCCATGTTGGGCTTAATGCAGCGGATGAAGAAAGGGTTGGATACACTGAGAGTGGCCATGAGAGAATGGAGGGAGTCCTGAGGAGACGGGGAAGGAAGGACATATGATGGTTATTTGCAATAATTTCTGACATATTTAAGTCCTAGCACTTCACTTTATCCATAACTATTCTGTACATTCTTTGTTACGAGTTGCTTGTTGGGATTCGAGCGATTTCAAGCGGCTCACTCACCCTGAACTGGGAGCTCACGGTGGGTTTGCGTCTGGCCGTTCCCATCTTCTCCTCATTGTTTCGGCTCCCAACCTTCTCAAACAAGTCGTAGATGAAGTCCAGCCTGAGAGGCAACGGAAACACAATGGATAACACACCTACAGTTTTATTATGACAGGGGGGATACTGATGACAATTAAATACAAATCTAAATAAATCAACTTATTTTTGTTCTTGAAAAAAAGGTGAAAATTTAATTAACGGTCGATGAGTTTTTATATTTTTTGAGGGATTGCACTATCCTCAGACCTTTTTCAAATAAAAAAAAAACATTTTCAAAAACACATTATTACACAGATTTTTTTTTCAGTCCAAAAAAAAATTCTATTTTGGATTACAGTGAAAAGAGCAATGGACGTTTTATATTAGTCATTGTAATATTGAAGATTCATATCAGCCAAAAAAAAAAATGTCAGTCATTCTATGAATGACTGACATGAAACCCTTACTTATAACAATTTCAAGACAATTAATGTAATGCATGTGAATGTCCTAACCTGCTGTCTTTGAGCATGTTCAGGATGTCGTCTCTGAAGGTGTCTCTGTTCTTCTCCAGGATCCCTCTGGCATCATACAGGACCTGCCCAACACAGACCAGTTCATCTCCCAGACTCCACTCCAAAAACAAATACAGTACGTTCAGTGGAGCATCACTCACCTCCCCGGCGTAATGTTTGATACCGAACTGATGATCGGCCAGTCTGGGCTTCACGTAGTAAGGGTTTGTCTGGAGACAACGTGAAAACAGCACAAAAAACATCAAATATAATGTGACATTTAGAACCAGCACAGCAGCTCAACTTCAAAACTAATCACCCACAGCGTGTCTGCTGTGCAACTTCTCCAGCAGAGTGAAGTCGGTTCCTTTAGGGAATCGACTCTCTTCATTCACGAGTGCCAACAAGCCCAGTTTCTAAGAGAGAGAGAGAGGGGGGGGAAACATCATGTTATTGCCTCAGCACCACTTCCTAACACATCACTCCACTATGATTGGATCAGTTTCCAGAGAGCGTCCAACACAGCCGTTATTTTAATTCACTTCCAACCCAACTCTGATTGAGAAAAAAGGGAACATTTCAACTTCTTGGCCAAATGCACAGAAGGTTCAAAGACTTGCACTAACTGACGTTATTGCAGCTCCATACAGCGTTCATGTTGCAAGTTATATCAAATGTCCTACCTTCTCTATGAGGTCAAGACACTCTGCATTGTCCATCCAGTCAATAGCGTCCCACTGGACACCTTCTCTGTGGAGTAAATCAAAAGCACATGGAACACTCATTTATTCAGTTTTTAACTGAATTAAGAAATATATAAAAATATCTTCAGACACACAGAGCCTGAGAATGTTAGAAAGACTGAATGGGTGTGAATGTTCATTTACTTTACAATTGTATTGTGTTTTATTTTTAAATACTTGATAAAATAATTGTTTTATTTGTTTTTTTTACAGCCATCTTGAGATAATGGAGTAGGATATTGACCTTAAATGTCTATTTTCAAGGAGTATACATTATGATTATATATCTCAGAATTAATATTGCATATTTGGATTGCATTGTTATGGTTATAATGAGTAATTTTGTTCAAATGATATGTATATATTTACCTTTATACTTTTTTTAAACCTCTAAAGTTGTATTTTATATATATTGTTTTATTGAAGTCTATGAATGGATGAATTCAACAACAAACTAAGTAACTTGTAACGTGTAATTCTCTGTGTGTACAGGTTTGTAAAAAGAGATACTGGATGTAGAAGTTCACCTGTTGTACTCCAGCTGCTCCAGGGAGAAGATGTGCTTGTTGAAGTACTCCTGAAGTTTCTCGTTGGCGTAGTTGATGTTAAACTGCTCAAACCGATTCACCTGGAAGCAAAGTCACAAATCAGAAAGATCTGCATGTGTGTGTGCTGTTTGTGTGTGTGTGTGTGTGTTTCTGGCAAAACAGTTCAAAGTTCTGACCTCAAAGTTCTCAAAGCCAAAGATGTCAAGGATGCCGATGGATTTGAAGTTTTCCTTCCCTTTGATCTTCTGATTAATCTTGAGGATGATCCAGGAGAAACACTGGGAATATAACGCCATGGCAACGGAGTCCCGGGAGTCCACGGCCTGCAGGGGTGAGAGTGTGAGCGTGTCACAAAGAGCCGGCGATCGATCAAGAGGCCGGGGAATAAATGTGTGGATTTATGTGCGCGCTGACCTGCTCTATGGTGAGTGGCGAGCAGATTTCCTCCCCCCTGAGGATGATGGAGCGCTGAGTCAGGACTTCAGACAACTGGAAGACATCCAGTCCCAGCAGCTCGCTGGCGTTAGTGACCACTGAAAGATGGACAAAGATGGGTTACACACCTTTCTATATCTTCCTTTTCCTCGCTCACTGTACACTTAACATGCGCGCCGACCTTGCTTGGTGGTGATCTGGGCTCCTCCTGCCGTCATGAACTCGATGTTTCCCAGCTGTAAGACTCCTGACAGCAGCTTGAACATGTCTCTGCTCTCCTCCTCCGTGAAGTCTAACACCTTCAGCGCCTCCTACACAAGGAACGTGGCACGGGGAGAAGAGATCAGGTGTGTTAATCTCAGTGACTGGAGGAGACACAGAGGAATACAGTGGGGTCGCCGAGGTCGCCGAGTGTGCATTGATGCAGAATCAGCGGTCAAACTTGCAGAGGTTTGATAAACAGTGAGTCGAATTTCAATTGTACAAACTTTGTCCTCACAATGCAATGCACGGATTTCTGGGAGGGAGTGCAGATTTTGGACTTTATGACTTTATTGACTTTATGTTATGTTTTTTGCAGGCAGCAATCATCCCCTATAGTGTTTGTAATTAGGTATTTATATCTGTTATTTTTTAGGTAAACAACATCCAAATTCATTCATTTGATAATTAATATGTTTTTCCTTCAGTATGGGAATCTGCTCAAAATGCATTAAAGTAGAGGAACAAGAGAAAAAACTGGCAAAGGGAAAAAAAAACATTGTAATGTTGGAAAGTCACCATCGAGCTAAACTTGCATTTACAGATATTGTCTAGTGTGCCTCGTGCAAACCCAGAAAGTCACCTCAGATTACAAAAATAAAAGGGTAATTTGCAAAACGTGAATCTACTTGTCAAAGAAAAGGACTCTGTCCTACTGACCAAAACACTGTTATACAGTTCCTTGTCATTCAGGCTCTTGTCCTTTAGACATCCGGATTGGTTGAGGTAGTGGTAAGATTCGGGAGGGTCCTCCAGCAAGTAGGCGCCTGATGTGGAAATACACAATGTCAACATGATATTGGGAGAGATGCATCGGACGCTGTTGGTAACATTTGCGTGCTTTTCCTCACTCTTATGGTCTTTGTTAGCTCCCGCCAGCAAAGCGTAGAAGATGTGGTAGTTCCGTTCTCCGGGGTTTTGTCGCACCACTCGGTTCTACAGCAAAGTCAATGCAGCAAAAGTCGCCATTAAAGGACCATACCAACGTTATTACATGTCAGTGTCCACTGAAACACAAACACAAACAAATGACTCCCAATGAATTTGAACTTGATATGAGCAGGCAGCAGACGTGGTTACCTTCTCCAGTAAATCTGAAAGATAGAGGGTCAAGGAACAAACGATGAAACATGAGTTCTTTACAAATAATGAGCATAACTTACCATTCCCTAACAATATTTAATATAAAAGCACACACAAAATCTGGTACATTTGATCCAAATCTGCATCTTTCCTACGTAGATGTAAGGATACAGTCGATGACGCAGCCTCCCTGGATGTTGCCGCCCTCGGAGAAGTGAAGTTGGATGAACTTCCCGAAGCGACTGGAGTTGTTGTTGTAAACAGTCTTGGCGTTACCGAACGCTTCCATGATCGGACTGCAGAGAGAATAAATAACCAGTTAGTGCATTTTGTTATTAAGACCTTGAGACTTTTGTAAAACTGACGTGATCTTTAAGCCCCTCGTTATGACAGTGACGTCCTTCAGCTTCTGTACCTGCTCTGTACGATGGCCTGCTCCACCCGCGTGCTTTTCTCCGATGCAGGACTCCCGGCGGATTTCTGGCTCATCACAGACAGGAACTGAAGCAACAGTTTAGTGCTCTCCGTTTTCCCTGCCCCTGATTCACCACTGGAGTACACACACACACACACACACACACAATCTAATTAAATACACTGTGACCTTCTCTGACATTCCCATATCCTAAACACCGGTTCGGTCATTTAATTGATATCGAGGCTTGATAGCGTCAGAGATATTGCATTAACTCCTAGTCTATCTCAATCAGGATAGCAAGAGCTAGACGATGCCTGAGTGTAATTAAAAGCATGATGAGATATCTGACCATCAACCAGATAAGCCAAGCAGGCCAAGAGCAGTTAACCGACTTCACACTCGGTGGGTTGGGTTTTTTTGGGGGGGATGCTGTTCATTCATTTTCACTACCAAGGCAGATTGAAGAGGAGACTTTCTTTATGTGATTTAAATAGCAAAACGTGGTATTTGTCGAGTAAAAGCTCGCTCATCAACACTTCATATGTTGTTTGTTCAAAGCATACAAAAAACAAAGTGAAGAATGTGACTTTATGCTACGCTAAGCTAACGGCCTCCTGACTGTTGTTTACAGACATTCAGAAACATAAACCATGTGTTCCAGAAAGAGGAGAACCTGGAGTCCTCAACCAGCCTGGAGAACTTCATGAACCTCCAGGCTGAGATGGAGGTCACCCATGAGAAGGCTGTTCTTATCCACCAGCTGCAGGGGGAGATCCAGACCCTGAAAGAAGACCTCTCTGAGAAAGAGGAGGCCTTAAATGACATGAGTGAGAGCTCAGCCTGCCGGCAGAACTACATTAACCTCCATGCTGAGAAGCAAGTCACTCAAGGGCTCCGAGCCCAATTAGCTCAGCTCAAAAAACGGTACCAGTGCAAGACCCTGCAGCAGGAGCAGCAGAAGGAGGCTCTGGAAAAACAGCTGGAGCTGACAACGGCACTCCTCAAAGACTCGGGGGACCTGAAAGACAAACAGGTCTCATCCAACCAGGAGCTGGTGTCTAACCTCCACACTGGTATTGAAGACAATCAGGGCCTCCGAGCTGAGTTAACTCAGCTCAAAGAAGAGCTCCAGAAGAAGACCCTGGACCAGGAGCAGGAGAAGGAAGTCCTTGAAGAACAGGTCACTGCCAACCAGGAGTCACCAGCAGACAACACATACAACGAGGTGGAGAGAGACAAGCTCCTCAGCACAAAGTTTTGTATATATTTAAAAAAAAAACGCATTTAGTTGCTATTGTGTTGGTTTACGTGTTTTTGTTCGCGGTTGCTATGGTAACGGTTGCCATACCATAGCAACCGTTACCATGGCAACCGTAAACAAAAACACGTAAACCAAAACAATAGCAATTAAATGTGTTTTTTTCTTTTTTTTTAAATATACGGCAGCTGTCGCGTTTGGCTTTGAAACCAGTTCCATCTTTTTAAAACTTCAAATCTCAACTAGCATGTTTGCTACTAGCGGGGCTCCGATGCTACACGCTACACCAGAGGTCCGTCTTCCCACATAGAGACTGTGCGCTGGCAAAGTTACCGAGCTCAATAAAAGTTATCATGCGATTAATTGATTTATTGCTTATTGCGACAGTCCTAACCATGTGCAATTCTGGTAAGTAGGACAGTAGGAATTGTTGGATTTTCTAAAAAAGGGCACTCCCCTCTGGTCCTAATGCATGCCTCAACAGGCAGCAGTCCCCTGTGACACAGGATTTAAGAGATGGATGGATTGATGGTTTGTCCGACAGATGGAACAAAGCATGAATGAGAGGAAAACCATCACATTTAATCGTTGAAGCAGCCTCCTCCGTGGTGGAGACTCACCTGATGAGGACACACTGACTGTCGTGGCGTTTCCAGATGCAGCGGTAGCATTCGTTGGCCACGGCAAAGATGTGCGGGGGGAGCTCCCCTATGTGGTGCTTGGAGTAGAGGTCCACCCTCTCCGGGTCGTACAGACCCGAGATCGGCTTGTAGGGGTTGACGGCCGCCAGGATGCTGCCGATATTGGTCTGAAAAACAGTCGGGAAGTGACATTTCAGCTCTTTGCTCTGGTATCTTTTGTTTATTTTTTCCTTTTGTCAGGTTTTTCCCCCACTTTCAGATATTAAAACGCACCCACACACAGGAAGATCACGCATATCAATTAATATCAACACAAGGCTGCTTTAAAATGTCAATATGTGACATTTTAAAGCAGCCTTGTGTTGATATTAATCTAGATATGGAGGGTAAGGGAAGGTGGTGATGTGATAGAGGGGGTGACGAGATTTTTATTCGAAAAGCTGAGGTCAAATCAGTGAGATGATAGAAGACGAACGGCAGATTTCCATTTTGAGCTGTTCGTGCTGTAACCTTGCTTTCGATCCTTCTGCACGAGGAACAAAAGAAAAAAACTTGAGGTCCGCAGGACTTCCATCGTGTCACATTACGCTTGTCTGTGCATTTCTGTGTACTGCACTCACACAAAACTGTGCTGGAGGACACACACACACACACACACACAAATGCATAAGCACACTGTGACACAGAAAGCTGACCCGCCGGACACACAGGGTCAATTCTTATGATCAGCTTAAGGGGAATCCATGTATGGACAATATTTCATCATCTAGATTAGGTCACACTCGGGGGAGGCCCTTATTGGTCCGTGGTCTGGTAATCTTTCAGGTTTTCAGGCTTTCCCAGATGTCTGATTTCCAATCATTAAAATGTACTAGTTAATTGTATGTCTCCCGAGGCAAGTGATTAAGTTTTATGTCTGTGAGCCAGTCCTCGTATTCATTATGGACACAAACAAATGATCACAGCAACTGACACTATGATGCCTCACTGTATTAGATTACAAGTATCATGCATGTGTTCCTGTTTCTTGTGCTTTTCGTGTGTTGCATTCTGTTTCTTTGCATTTAGTTCATAAGCTCACTCTCCATCTCCCTCCTGTCTCACTCAAAGTAGATGCGTCTGATAAGATGATTCGTGTTTCCCACTAAAAGCCTCATGCAGTTAAAAATGACGGGACATGAACATAATGCACCCTCTTAAACACATCTATCTGAAAGCACTTACATAGATGTTATCCTTCTGGTAGCGCTGATACAGGTTGTGCATGATGGCGGCCTCGTGCAGCTCGGCCAGCGCCGACATGTCCTCCACGCCGTCGATGCTGGTCTGGTGCATGGCGTACACCCGCTCCCTGGTAACCTCGGCCTGCTGCAGGTACAACACCTGGAAGACAACGGAGCGTACAGAGAATGTTGAATTACCCGAGAAACCCACGTTTACCTCCGCCTGACAACATTCATCCTGAGAAAAACACCATTTGTTGCAGTGATACTTGGATTTGATGTAACCAAAAGCAGACACTCCTGACCGCAGGCAAGGGATAAATTAGCTCAAAAATGAAGGCGCACTGCTTAATTAGAGTAATGATTTAAAAATAAGTCACACACAGATTTAAAAGATAAAAACATTGCAAGCTCTCCATTTTTAGCATGAGCCCATGCATTACGACGGAAATGCACATGATGAGAATTGAGAGCTTTAGGGCTTCTTCTAACCAGACCCCAGTCTCGTCTGCCATCAATCGCCATGGCAACCGGAGAGCAAGAGGACAAGACGGGTGGGGGACCCGTCTGTGGAAGTAGAAGAAGAAGAAGAAGAAGAAGAAGAAGCAGGAGAAGGAGGAGGAGGAGGAGGAGGAGGTTTGAAGTCTGTGTAAATTATAGTTTGTAGTTTATAGTTTTGATTTTTGTTGTAGTTTTTATATATTTATTATTAGTTTAAATTATTTGCCATGGGGTTCAAAATATTGATTGATTTAAGTTATATTTCAGAATAAAGGTTATTCATTAGCATAATCAACTTGACTATGAATAGAATAGTGTGTGTGTGTGTGTGTGTGTGTGTGTGTGTGTGTGTGTGTGTGTGTGTGTGTGCGTGTGCGTGTGTGTGTGTGTGTGTGTGTGTGCTAGGTGTGTGTATGTGTGTGTGTGTGTGTGTGTGTGTGTGTGTGTGTGTGTGTGTGCTAGGTGTGTGTATGTGTGTGTGTGTGTGTGTGTGTGTGTGTGTGTGCGTGCGTGTTGCTGTAGCAGATGTGTCGGGAGTCTGTTGAGGACGGCAGAGGGGTGCGCTGTAGGCGTTCAGACATCTTGTTCTTAAATAAATCTTATTCACTCCAGTAAGTTTGTCTTCCACCACACAGAGCTGTTGCATGCAGACGGCTCTCTCTCTCTCATGTCTGCACGGAAAAAATGTTGTTTCTGGCCGACGAAACAGCCATGCATGTCTTGCACTCCGTTACATACTCCAGCCAATCAAATCACTAACCTTTCCCCACTCACTCAGCTGTGATGAAACGACCCAATTATCCCTCGTCCGCCATTAGAGAGAACATAACTCACTACGACCCCCGTCCGCTTGACTCTGTGTCTTCACCTTTTCACCACCGCGCTACAGCCGGGGGTCAGGTGGTAGAAACTGTGCAAAAGAGAATGCTGGGCTGCATTTTTATTCTTTATTTGAGTTTAATTTAAGCTATGGTTTATAATAATTAGTTGATGATATGGCATCCTTTCCATTGCCCCTCCACTCCAACTTTTATATCTGTGTATCATTTTCTATTTGTGTGATATGGGAGACACGTGTAATGTAAATTAGATTATTTACATGTCTGTTGGTCATGGCTTGGACAACACATGCAGAGTTCATATTGACTACATTATATCTAGACCACGGTGTCTTCCATTATTTCTCCATCCGAGTCCATTCGTTCCAGATAAGACTTTCTCTTTATTTTCTCGCCCTATTAAATCTCTCCGCCACTCTCGCTCCCTGCGTGCCTTCATGCCTCAAACATCACTTCCCCGTCTCTCTCTCATCTCGCTTTCCCTTTGTACGTCACTCCTCTTTTATCCCTTCCCCCTCTTTGTCAGTTCTCTCTCTGTTCTCTCCATCTCCTCCTCCTTCACAGCATCACACTCTTAATTAATGGACCCCTCTCTCTTCTGCCTGCCCCGTTACTGCATTTCCCACATTTCTACCTCCCGTGGCTTTCCTTCTCTTCCTCCAGTTGGCCTCTTTTACTCTCTATTGCCGGCTTCCGATAACCTCCACGCTCATGCTGACCCCCTTCAGCTTGTTTGTGTTTGTTTTTTGTTAGTGCAAGGCTTTCTGATCTGATCTAATGCACAAGGATCCCCGTTTTGAGACCCCTGCCTGTGATCAAAGGTGGACTGAGAGCATGTCTTCGCAATCCTGGGTAAATTATAGTGTAACAGAAGATAAGGGAACACACACACACACCACAACACATACTAGGACATGGAGGCCTGGGTTTTGGTTGTCAACATTCACCTCGACGTGTCTCATTACCTTCCGTTTCCTGTAAAACGTGTCATAATCAGGGGGATCATCATCATCAAGGTTGCTTTCTCTGACTTTGGAAAGCTCCCGCCAGATTCACAGATGACATTCAACAACTGTTTTCACAGGCTGAGTAGGACTTAAACTGATTTTCAGGTGTAAAATCTGGTGGCAAACTTGGACGTTAAATTACGAGATTAAAAGCAAATAAATGCCTGAGCTGCTTTCAAATATAAAGGCCTTTAACAGAAGACAAAGCAAGAAAACCATTTGGGACAACCCAGATGCAGATGATTCAGAGAGAGGAGGCGTGTGAGACGTGAGAAAGTGTGTCAGGGACTGAAATAAAATGGAGCCGGAGTGGAAGAAGAAAGAAAAAAGAAAGGTTTTTGCAATCAGCTCTATCTTCTTCTGCCCTCTGGTGGGATTTAACACACATTCGGTGCTTCTTGGTGCACAATAACACACATACAAAGACAAACTGTACTGTGTGTGAAGCCCACACAAACACGCACACACACACAATAAGTCGGACTACCCAGAGAGGCTAAAATGGGATACCTTATATTCAATAATTCATTATTGGAGAGACGAACAGAGGAAAGGCTGTGGAATTAGTGAAAGCAACATTATAGAGACTGACATAGACTGAGAGAGAGAGAGAGAGAGAGAGAGAGAGAGAGAGAGAGAGAGAGAGAGAGAGAGAGAGAGAGAGTAATGCAGTAGAGCATGGTTAACCAACTCTGATTGGTCTTCAGTGAAACATCTCTCACTAGGGCCTAAATCGTGGGAGAGGAAGCTTCTTAAAGGATAACGCTGCTGTTATTCTGTATTTCTGATACAAGCGAAAGAAAAGTCCATGAAAAGACATAAACCAGCAGAGCGTTAGTCCGTTTCTGGATTATTTTTGAGTCCGCTACACTGTCAGTGCCACTCAAACCCCAAGGCCACACGTTACTGAATATTTCTATTTCATCTTTTTACTTTATTTCATTATATTTGACTTTATTTTTATTTGATGAATGAATGCTTGCATTGCTACCAAATACATGACAATCTTGACTTTTGAATCAAATATTGTTTCAGTAGCTGGGCGTTGTAGTTTTGAGCAAATATTGCAATAATTGAGGTCTATTTTCAGCTGCGGATTAATACGCATTTGCTAGACTAGCAAGTAGTTCCAGGAAGAAGGCATACGTGGGATTAATTTAAATTAAACAGGGCCCATGTTCATCGTAGAGAAGGTCTATAGGGACGTCGGTGGGTTGCCATGAAATGTTGTAAAGACGTTCAAGATCCCCAGAGGATGAATCCTTCTGGCTTTGATGACGTCCTGACTTTTTTTCTAGTGCCACCATGAGATTAACATTTGTGGTTTTGAGTGAACTATTGCCATAAACTATGTGTATATATTAGCATGGAATTTGTTGACACTATTTACTCTCTCATACACACACACACACACACACACACTTATTCCCTCTCGTGATTTTATGTTGCTCCTCTTGCACGTAAATTGCTACACTCTTAACCTGCTATGCTCATGTGAACACACACACACACACACACGCACACACACACACACACACGCACACACACACACAAACACACACGGCCTTTCTCTAAAGCCCTCTGATGTCTGAAGCTGCTTTGCATGATTCAGGAGGAGAGCCAGGGGAGGAAAGCCTCTTCATTTGACTTCCCATATTAGCAGCAGCCAAAGTGAGGAGGAGAGGGGACAAGAGAGATAAAGATAGAGCATGGAGAGAGAGAGAGAGAGAGAGAGAGACTGAAACTGACCTATATAATCTGCGGTCCTGTATTCGGTCACACGGCCAACTGTATGTGCACCTGCAGCTCTCCTCGCTGACCTTGGATCAGATCTGGCAGACCCCCGCGGGTCAGATTAGGATTGGGGAACACCGAGGAGGTATTTTGTATAATCTGACCTCTCGGATCAGAGTATCCATCCATCCAGGTTTATAGTGAGCTGTTTTGGACTTGCTACACCAGCCATGTTATTAAACTGAAACAGATTACCGTGCTGTACAACTGTCACTGTCTTATCATATCATAGTTCTGATAAAAAAAAATGGTGTAGCATCGATTTGTAACCTCTTTAGGTCGCCTCGCCGTGTCGTCACACACACCTAAACCACAGCTGCCAGTAGCTCCACGCAGGATGCTGATTGGTCTGAATCCACCGTGGCTACTTGGAGCCTGAGAAGGTGGATTTTCATGTGCTTCAGCTCTTTGCGTCCCAAAGTGAATCTCATATGATACCAAGCGAGCGACTTACTATGGGGTCCTCAGAGGGGCCGAAATATCAACGTGTGAGGTGGAATGTGGGTCAGGAGATCACAGGGCAACATCAGCTTTATTATGAGCCAAATTACTGGAAACAAAAGGGTAGGTTTGATAGTGCATCAGTTTTTCTGTGTGTGTGTCCAAGTTCCTCGTCGTGTTGTGTGTGTGTGTGTGGCCAAGGAGTAAGGCATCCCTGCAGCATGTTCTGTGCTCGCGTGAGCTTTCGCTGCAGCTTTCACGCTAGCTACTGAAATCCAGGTCACATAACACACACTGTCCATAACTCATCGCCAACGCAACGTGTGTACGCTGGCACGTTCGTGTGTGTGTGTGTGTGTGTGTGTGTGTGTGTGTGTGTGTGTGTGTGTGTGTGTGTGTGTGTGTGCGCGGTTCAAATGTAGGGTTGCAGGTGTGTGTTGACGTCTCTCTATATCTAAATATTATTTATGTGTTATACATTCAATGTTGGTGTAAATGTGTCCTATAGAGATGGACATTGGGGCATCATGATTGTATGCAAGAACAAGCCTGATAGTGACTCTGTATCCATGGCAACCAGACCAGGAGGATCTCTTTCAGGCACAGAAATGCCACAACATGGCTGGTTAGAAATACAAGGTTGGAAATATAAACTTTCATTTATATTTGTGTTCATTAATTATTAATCAGGTGATTCATTTTGTCCACGAAATGTCAGAAAATTGTTTCAATTAATTGTTACAGCCGTACTTTCATCTAAAGGCCCATTTTATAAGGCAGTGGGAGCTCGGTGTTATCACAATCTGTAGTTTTTATGTTCATTCATTATATCTTCATATACCATCTATTTGTTCTATCTTTATCCAGTTCTTTGTTGACCCACTTTTACTACGAGTCCATAAAAGTTTCCTCTAATCTGATGTAATCTAATCTTATTCTCCATGCAGTGAGCTATACAGACTTAAAAGGGAAAGGGAACCTTGGATCGTGGAGGAGAAAATTGATCCAACATTCCTCCCTTTAGAGCTTTTCATTTCAAGGACACCTAAATTGATAGACCTAAGCTCATGGACCCCCATTTGATAAGATTAAGACCTCCATCTGAAGAAAGTTTGGTTGTTGGATATGATTAAGCCACCAGAGTTGTATAGAAAGCTGTAGAGGAAGTTCCTTGGAACTCCCTCGAGGACCCCTGAGGGTCCCCAGACTCCCAGTCAACCCCACCAGAACGATTAACTGACCTATAAATCAGCCAATATATTGGTTTATTATCTTTATCTGTATATGTCAGCTAAAGAACAAGTAACGAGCTGTATAGAAATATCGAACAGTGTTGCCATTACAAAGTCTGTCCTCTAATATATTATTATCTATAAAATATATATCATATTGCTTTTTGGTTAGGCTTCAAGTGGCTGCTATATCAGTATAGTATTTTTTTTTTTTTTTTTTTAGAAATGTCAACCTCACAAAGGCTTGCTTTTTGACTTGCAAGTCAAGTTTCAAAGACGTGAGGCTTGACATGATTTTACGCAAAACACATCCAACCTTTCTGAAGTGAAAATGGCAGCGACTGCCTTTTATCTTGGCATTTGCAATGTCAGCAAGGTGCTCACATCTATGTGGATGCATGTGAACCACGCGATCATCTGCTACAGTACAACATGTAGTCACAAATCACTGATATGGACAGAACAGAAGAATGAAAACATACAACATCGAGGATATTGTCTTATTTATGGAAACGCGCTCATGAATATGAATGATGGAAAAGGCCTGCACGTATACGCCTGGTTGTTATGAGTTGTGCTGATTTGGCATGAAGGCTTTTGCTGCAGCAGCATTTGTAACCCAGAATCGGTAATATGGTGAACTGGGTCAGGGCCTGAAGATTACAGAACCAGAGTGACGCGCCAGCCGGGAGTACAAGGAAGGAAAGGAAAAGTAATAAAACAGCTGAAATGCTGTTAAATTTGTCATGTTTCTTGTTCGGCCACTACTTAAATGCAGAGAGTTCTTTGGACATCGGAGTCATACATGTATTTACGATTATGGGAACCAGGAGCAGAGCAACAGGGAGTGATGGGGAGCCAGGGGGGGGCTGGTAGCCAGATCCTGTCGTAACAGGGAAAAGCCCCCCCATCCTGCTGACTCTCTATCAAATATTCACCACCTCTTGCGGAGCTAACATTTAAACAGCTAGCGGAGAGGGAGGGCTGGTGGGAGGCAGGGAGAGCTGGATGGGGGGTTGGGGAAGTTAAGGACATTCATAATCCAGAGCAAAGAGAATGCCTGTCCCGATAACCGCTCCTCCTATTTTGGGAGGGAAAAAAATGCCTGTCTGTTCTCGCTGCAGCCGCATGAAAAGGCGATGCTTTTAGAGCGGCGTTTGGCCATTCTATGTCTCAGGGGCCGAACACGGACTCATTGTGGATCTGTGAAAGAGAGCCTAGATGTGGATGTTCTTCATGGGGTATAAAGGGAGGGATTGAGACTCTTGAATTCGGGCCAAAGAACAAAGTCTATTATTAGCTCCATCTAAACGCTGCCAACTGGAGCACATGTGTGTGTGTGTGTGTGTGTGTGTTTGCCATACACACATACACACACACACACACACACTCTCATAACGAGATTCAAACATTCAACGTGCTGGTTTGGAACAACCAGGCAACGCTCTCCTCACATCTGACGTGTAAATGTGCATTTGTGTTCCTCTTGAGGATGAATGTGTGTCAGAGATGAATTTTGCATATGTATGATGAGGAAGAGGAGGAGGAGGAGGAAGGAGGCAACTGGGGGCAGGAGAGTGGTGCATCACGACAAGGAGTTTGTATCGATCCACGCAGGAGAGAATGAACCTGCACAGCTGTTTGACCTTCACTCATGTTCCTCTTCAAGCAGCGAATAGAATAGTTTGAAGAGATGACGTCTAAAACATTTAGCATCTTCTGCACTTCAAAGTTCCCTGTCTCCAGCTCAATGGGTTTTTGGTTAGATGGCCGATACAAAGTCTGGTTAACACAAGCTGAAGAGATGTTAACATGTTGTTGTTAACATGATATAAAATATGTCAGGAAAAATCCCATTCTTGAATTTTGAAGCTTTTGGTTGCTAACAAGCAGCTAAATGAGACTGACAGACACCATCACGCTGACCTTGTTGTGTGTATTTGCGACATGTAGCCTGGTTTACTTCGTTTCTAGCCTAACATTAGCTTTTTACTAATGAATGCATTCAGGCGACAAATATCATAAACGTGGTGTTCATTTGTGAAGATTATCTAGCTCAACAAAACATTTGATTGCCGCATTATTATTTTCTGCAATAATCCATAATACAAAAATTGGCTTTTTTATCGAGGGAACCAGTGCAATGCTAACTGCATCCCTATAGCATTCTAATCAGCTGCAACATGGGAGCGTCACCATGGATGGCTGTGAACTTTTACAGTCTTTGTTCATGACTCCAAAACTAACTGTGATGGAAACAGATACATCCTGTTTCTCTCAGCTCCAGTGGCGAATGTTGGGGAAGTTGGCAAAACTGAACCTCCTCTTCTTTTGGGTGTAATTGGCTCTTTGGCCGACAGCGCTGCCAGGTGAGACGCCATGTAATGTGCGAGGGTTGTAAAATTCAACTTTTCATTTCTTTGACTGTGTGGGAATCTGATATTTTCACGGCAGATATGATGAAGAAAGGCGTTAAAATGTCTGGCAGGTTAAACATGACACTCATGTAAGCAGTTATGGGAGGTGTGTGTGTTTATACATTCCTTACCTCTCCATAGTCGGTTGTGATGACAAGCGTTCCATCTCCACAGGAGTTGACTGTAGCGGGAACCAGCTGCTCCTTCTCCCTGACCCAAACACGGGCCCCCTGGATCGCAGACACACACAGGGACTGAAGTTAGGCAAGCAGTGGGAAAAAATGAAACCGACGGCTGACACGAGTAGAGGTCTTCAGCTCTAAGTCGACTTGGTGGAGTGAGTTAGTAATAAGAGGTACATGTTTTTGAGGGCAGAGCTGCCAGTCTGTTGATGACTATTGACTGTAATCGATGTACAGCAGTGCTCTGCATTAACCCGGCATTCATTCCCACTTCATAATGAATTAGAGAGTAAAAATGTTATCCACATTGTGGGCGAGCCATTTGGAACAATTCTAAACATGTCTAATTTCCATCGGGGAAACACAACACACTGTAGGAACCTGCTCTGTTGGAGCATAACCTTTGACCCTGACATGTATGATGAGATGTCACAGATGTGTTTAATGAGAAACAAAGATTGCAACATCTGGACTTTCCACCGAGGTGAGGCAACAAGCCTTGGCATCTGCGTGTGTGTGTGTGTGTGGTGGAGGGCAAGGGGGGGGGGGCTGGGGAGGTCCTCAGGGTCAGAGGAAGTGTGCTCCTTCTAGACCTTTCCTCACAGACAAAGCCCTCTTTTACAAAGTCCCTGACCTCTGACCTCCAGCCCCTAAAAGGGGGGCACAGCGTAACAGAGGACACAGAAAAGGAAACAAGAAGAGGAGGCAGTCAAAAGGGCTACAGAAGTACTGTAAAGACAGCAAATGATTCATTCTGCATTTTCTTGCTCTCTATATCTCAATCTGACACACACACACACACACACACACACACACACACACACACACACACACACACACACTGATAAGAGTAGAAAACCAGTCTGTGCTCCTGGCTGTGGCGTTAACCAGGCAGAAATACATCATATACACTCACCCACACACACACACACACACACACACACACTACACTACACTATATATATATATATATATATATATATATATATATATGCACACTGTTGGGTCAGTGTAAGCTTAGGGGGAAGAATGACTTTTAAACAGACGGCATCCTCCAGGTCTGAAAAATGAAGCATTCCTTTAAGTTGCATTCTTTCTGCTGGCCATCAGGGGGCGACTCCCCAGGTTGTCTGATTGGATAGAACTCAATTATTAAAATTACCCACTCACTGGATTTATTACCTCATTAAACACTGAAAACATGATTTCATTGTCTCTCGCTAGTTTCAAGTCTTCTCCAACACAGCATGAAGTTGATTTAGTAAATGATGGTCCCATTTACAGTAAAAACAGAGACACGTGGGAACGATGCAGACTAAATACACAGAAACGAATCAGCCGACGAGACACAGGTCGGCAGACAAGAGGGCAGCCTGAAAGCTGATTGGTGGAAATGGAGCAGGGCTGACTCAAACAACACAAGGGATACACAGAATAAAAGAGGGGAACAAATACAAAGACTCACTTTGGTGATCCTCGGACTTTCAGATAAACATTTATTTTTGTGAAATCCTGTACTTTGGTTTAGCTGTACTTATGTACTGTGTTTAGTGCTACTTCCCTAAAATACAGTGGTAACATTTCTTTTTTATATTGTGGTTCATCTTGTTATAAACTCCACCAGAACTGAGATCTGACGTTCACTGCATGTTACATTTCATGCTAATCCAATCTTTGCATGAACAAGCCTCGTACATCTACAATCACTCTGACGGATGAAAAATTCAGGAGCCTCTGTGTTGTTCGTTCCTCAGCAACCTTCTATATATATCCCCCTCCTCATCCATCCTGTAGATCCTCTCTCTCTCTCAGTCAGCCTGTCTAGACCCTAAACCCAGCTCGTCTGCCCGTCAGATTCCAGCAAACAGAGCCATTGTAATGATGGTGATGCCGCGACTTGACCCGGTGACCCCCTGGCCTAAGGCTCCGCTGCATCCTGTTTCAACCAATGAAATGACGACATGTAAACTGGACTACCATGAATATACTTTATCCTTATGCTCTCCGTAAATATGATGCATGTTTTTGCGTTCTGCCTGGCTTTCCATCCGTCTCCTCTTTAAGTAAATTGGTGTTGAGTCCTGATCGATGTACTTTGCCTGAGCCACAAGCAATCCTCTGGGGAAAAGGGGGATGCCGAGGGTTATAAATGACCTGCCAGTACACCTCCTCCCCTCCCCCCCCCTCTATTACTGACCGAGACGGACAAGAATGGTCATGCATGACAACAAACTCTAGTGCTTTCTGTTCGTAGGACTACACGTATGGCGAAAACACTCCCTCTCCGCTTCTCACTGTGAAATTCAAACCGAGCCGCAGTCAAACCGGGGCCTCCAGCTTCGTCCATCACCTTTTCGCCAAGCTCCATTAAACCTCAATTGTCGCTTTAGCCTCAAACGTGACCCCCGACTTCGTGTCTCACACCGTGTCTGTCTGACCAACAGGAGCTGAACGAGTGCCAGAACATCCCTCCCAATGAATGCTATTCGTTTAGTTAGGAGAGTTAAGGGGAAAAAAACCTTCACTCAGATGTGATTCTTATGTGAAAATTATTTTACTTCTCACTTGATTTATTACCTCAGTAAACATTGTAAAGTTTATGATCTCAATCTCTAGTTTCAGGTCTTCTTAGAGTAAAATAGATGATAAAGCTGGCTATGCTTCAAGGCGCGGCTACTTTATGATTGACAGCTTGCTACAGCGCTGGTCTGGGAGTTGTCCATGTTTTTCACTTAGAACTTTAACCCTTTTACTTTGTGTTTTAAGTTCATCAAAGTCTTTGTTTGAAACATGCAAAACCTCTGCTGTTCCTCATAGAGCTCCTTCTATCAAGGCCTCTATGTAAAGCGAAGGTTGGCAGGATTGATTACACTAAAATATATTGATTATACCACGAAGAACAATGGGAGAACTGACCATCTACTAATCTTTCATTACTGGGAACATACAAAAGGGAGCATCCCCAGAGCATTCAGCCCAGACACCTGAACAGCTGTAAGCTGTCTGTCTGTGTCTGATAAAGACTTGTTTCTGCTCGGGCGATCACATGGACGCCCGTGTCGTTTGATTGAGGAATCGCCCTGGAGACGGCCTTTGATGAAGGACCTCCTCCCTCACGCCCCAACAAAACCAATAATATGAAAAATGCCTCCATCTTCAACTTCAAACTGCACATTCGAAATTCACTCAGAGCATGAACCATCTCATAGTTTCATGAGAACTATGAGATATTTCATCAGGCTAAAGAAATAGTAAGAAATAAGAGAAAAAGACAAATATAGGAAAGGACATAAATGAAGAAAAATAAGAAACGACAACCAGACTCCCTAAGAAGTTGGTATTTTGGAGCAATCCACAGAAACATAAGCAACAACCTGACAGAGAGACATGACAGAGAATGAGGGTAAAAGGGGGATAATAGTAAGAAAAAATACACAAACAAATGGGATAAAAGGTTAAAATTAGAGGCTGAAGAAAACGCAGAATGACAGGCTGATTAATAAATGAGGACAGAAACAGCTGACCAGCCACCAGCTAATGGAAGGAAACTTAAGACCAGCATGGAGGTGGGAAGACACAGCAGGATCTCTGGAGACGAAAGGTCAGGAGTGCATTTACAGATGGCTCTGAATGTCTGTCTTTGTCCGACCCGAACTCATTAACTCATTAACTCCAGTTACTTAAAGCGCAATTTCAAAACAGCACCAGAGGCACATCCAAGACTCACCAAACACAAGCAGCCATCAATAATTCAACATGATAATATCTGGAGTGCGGTTTGGCTTCCTTTCTTCTCTGCATTTTTCACACTTTTGACACCTCAAAGCGCTGAATCTGGCAGACAAACAAGTCGTGTTTTTTTTTAACATTTTAAATAAAATGCAAAAAAAGCCACCAAGCTCTGCTCTCCCCACATATATGTCTTACAGGAGAGGGGATGGGGTGTGGTTGCTAAGTGCTTGTATGAGTTAATCGGGCGAGGAGGGGAGGGTCGTCTGGCCAATTCCCTCTAATGCTGACCGCCATGCTTTTAGATTTGAAGGTCCAGTGAGGAGCACTTAGTGCGATCTATTGGCATAAAATGGACACACAATATAATATATAAGTATGTTTTCTTCAGTCTATAATCACCTGAAAAAAAAATAATCGGTGTTTCCGTTACTTTCCTCTTCACAGAGCCGACCATCATGTTTCTACAGTAGCCCAGAATGGACAAACCCCAATACTGGCTCTAGATAGAGCCATTTGCATTTTCATGGTTTGGCATTGGCCACCGTATCTCTCCCACACGTTTGGCATACGGGAGAAGTTTCAGTTAGTTGCAATTATATTCTTTAAATGTTATTTTATATTCTACTTTTCTACTACTCCTCTCAACAGTAAAACTATTGTCGTCATAACTTCCGTCTCCTGTCAACTGCAGAATCAGGTCCGATCGTACATACAGCAGGTGAACTAGTGTGTATGTGTGTTAAAGGTTGTATACAGCATCACCGTGGAAAAGCTCTCTGATCCGTCTCCTCTAGTGCAGCTCGGCCTGTGTCAGGGACCTAAACTGTGTCAGTAATATTCCATTAAAGGTGATAATACAATCAGGACAGCGAGGCTTTCAGCAGATTATGGCGGCTGGAAGGAGAGCAACAGCATGTGTTTATGTGTGAGGGTGGGTGAGCGTGGGTGTCACCTGTCCTATATGAGTCACATCTGTCAGTGGAAGAGATTACACTTCTGTCTGTAGGTATATATATTTAAAAAAACATCTGGGGGAACTAAGAAATGTGCACAAAGCCAAAAATGAAATGTTTCAATTCATTATGTTCCTATTTCATGAGAATATAATGTTAACTCTACTTGAGTGTATCAAAAATTAAAAAAATGCCTCCTCAATAACAGAACTATAGTTGAATCAAAGCTCTTATAGGATGGCTATTTAGAATTTTGAGATACTATATCAGCAGATTAAATGTTCTCTTCCTTCTTTCCTTGTGAGAACATTTTACTATTGTAGCACACACACACCCACACAGAGCTGGAGAGAGAGAGAACAAGCATCAGATCACACTCCACACGTTACTGTAGATACTGTAGTTTTAAGTGCATCAAATATCGGACACGTTGGACAGATTACCGTGTGACCTGCCCTGAATTCCAAAACAAACACATGAATGATTTAAAGTAAACCAGATCAGAGTTTACTGTGAAATTACAAACAGGGATAAAGGCAGCAGATAGAAGCAGCTGTTAACGTGTGTGTGTGTGTGTGTGTGTGTGTGTGTGTGTGTGTGTGTGTGTGTGTGTGTGTGTGTGTGTGAACGTGGAAGTGTGTGTTGGTACAGTGCAAATCCTCTTTGAAAGGCCAGTTTTGAGCAGTCTGCTAATTATCACATTCTCTCTGATCTTGGATTAAACTACAGTCACACACACCCCCCACCCCCGCCAACACCCTGGCAACAAGACTCCACGGCAACAGTGTGGAAACGGGGCACCATGGAAACAGCCTCCCTCCTCTAAGTGGATGTTGAGAGATGGTGTTCAGGTGGAGAGGATTGTGGGATATGCAGTCCTGTATTATTTTAATTTATCTAATGGGTAAGGTATATGTTTATAGAGGCATTTTTTATATTCTATATTAATCATTTATGCATTTTATTTTCCAAAATGATTCATATAGAATATAAAAAAGCCAAAACTGTATTGGCTTTTCAATTTTCAGGATTTTAGGTTTTGTGTTGTATCATTTAATTGGAATATCTTTGGGTTTTGAACTGTTGGTTAAACAAAATAAAGCCATTTAAAGATGTTATCTTGAGCTTTAGGAAATTTAAAATTTTACATTTTTCTAATATTCTATAGATAAAAACAAGTAACTGATTAATAGAGAAAGTGACAAATGTAGGTAATAATCATTAGTTGTCGCTCTACATTGTTCAGCAAACATTAGTTTGAGGAGCCGAACAGGCCACCTCCTTTAAATCTGGAAAGTGTGCGCCTGCACAAGTCATCAAATATTATGCAATGTATTTAAAAATATAAATACTCATTGTTGCATTTGTTGTTATCGGACTAATTGTTGTGAATCACGGTGATGCAAATGTTCTGCCGTATTGCTCGGTTCCGTCGCAGCCGTTTGAAAGAGGAGCGATTCTGGGAAGTGTTTTATTCACACGCTGGAAAATAGCTTTTAATGCGGCTTGACTGAAGTGGAGCTGTAGTCAAAGACACCTACACATGCAGAACAAGCAGGAGAGTGAGACGGAGGAAGTGTGTGTTTGTGTGTGTGTGTAGAAAGACAGTGCCAGAAGGCGTGAGGGAGAGAGCAGCACCGAGAGAGAGAGAGGTTGGTTGGCTGAGATGGAGAATCACCAAGCGAGTGGCCGCAGGGAGAGAGAGAGCATCAGAGGAGAGTGAAAAGAGGAGAGAGAGAGAGAAGCGAAGCTGATGCAGCTCCTGAGCAGAACAAATGTGTTTGGAGCTGCTGAATATAGGTCACACATCTCCAGTGACTGTTCCCTTCCCTCCACTGAACCAGCCTTCCCGAAGCATGCACTTCATACAGAACCCTGCATGATCCTAGACCACGATCCACGGACCGCTAAATGTTGCCCCCCTATTGCTTTTTACATCAAAAAGTGCATCGCACAAAAGAAAGTCCTGAAGACACCAAGTTCCGACATGGAAGCTGCTCTGATATCTGTTAAGTTTCACGTCTCCTATATATGCAAGAAGCCGTACAGAATGCATACATGTGATTAATATTTTACTGCTCCTTGGATGAAAAAGCTTGAGTGAGGGAAAGCTTTTACTGCTCTACTACTCTCAATACGTACGGGTGTGTAGGGTCCACTCGACTCAATACAGTAGTAAATGATTATTTACAGCCTGTTTAGTTACACGGACTAAAAGGAAGAGGAGAGGACCATGTGTGCTGGGCAACGACAGGACAGAAAGGCAGATGTGATCAACGAGACAGCAGGCTTGAGATACTGTGTCCAAGCTGTTCTCTCCACATTCCCGCCTGTCTGTCTCCCAGTTATCAGTCCGGTGTGGCTGTGCACCTGCAATACAGTCCAGATATTACACAAACACACACACAGCAGACCCACGGAGGTTGGTGGGATCCATCTTTAGGCCTCTCACCGTCACGTCTAATGTCTCCCCAGTAGTTTTTCAGCTAACGTGACTTATTTCTGTGTGTATTTAGAGCACATTATGTCACCGTATTCCCCTACCGAGCCATCCAGTTTGAATGTGAGGGGATTACATACAGTAGTCGACTGCCACCTGACATTTCATGCTCGGCTTGTCGGCCAGCTATCGTGTTTTCTGCCTGAGTTGATAGAGGGAGGTCAGCTGCTCACTCTTCCTGGTTTTAAACGCCGGAGACGAGCGGAGGAACGCAGAGATACACGATGAAGATTGCAGAGGAATGAAGCTCGAGAGGACTCGATTACTCAGCAGCCCCCACTGCATGAAGTCATGTCAAGGGGACCAGACGTGCAGCTGATGCAGGACTGCAGGCCTGAACATCATAACTCAATAAGTCCACTCCATTTTTTCAGGTCTTTTCAGAGTCTGTGCTGCGAGGGGCTGTGGGCTTGGGCGATGTGCGGCCATGCGAATCAATGCTATGATCAATATATTACAACCAGACGGATGGGAAATGGAGCAGGAGGGATGGTTGTTGCACTTAGCTGTTTGGTTGTCATGACATTTTTTTTGTGTGTGTGTTCATATAACACATTATTAGCAGCATTCAATAGCTCACATCGCTGTTTTTCCCCCAGAAATAGCTGGAAAATGAATCCACACAGCCACTCACACACACACACTCACACACACACACACACACACACACACACACACACTCACACACACACACACCAATAAATGGCATGACATCACTGCCAAAGTGGGAGATATTTAAACCCATATCAGATTAACTTAAGAGGGAGGGAGGATAAGTAGCTTGGAGAGGATGGATATTGGCATCAAAGTCATAGCCAAGACTCGTTTCATGAGATTCTGTAGATATGCCACTGAATGGTGTGTGTGTGTGTGGACCAAAACACTCATGAAAGGAGGGGTACCACTATACAACGAAGACCATGGAGGGAAGAATAGAAATGTGAGAGGTAAATTGCTCAAACATGACTCGGGAACTGAATGGAAAACACATTTGTCTTGGTTTTAAAGCACAAGAATGGTTTGTCCATGCAGCATCAGAGGGTTTATTCCCCCATTAGGCACTCGAGGTATGCAGTAGCCCGAATTCATAACCGCAGATTTATATTCAAAAGGCCTACCAGTTGTCTCACCTATAGCCTGTTCCATCCACGTACACACTCCTCCTCCCCCTCCTCCTCCTCCTTCATCCACTCCTCAATCCCCGCAGCCGTGCACACATAACCCACCCATACACCCCTGCTCCATCCCAGTAACACTAAAAAAGGAACAGAAAGGGCATCTTAGCAGCAGCAGTGGTGTGGGAGGGCTGTTGCTGTGGGTCAACACCGTCTCCCCTCCGTTAACAGATTGGCTATAATCCGGGAGGCTGCAGCCTTATGGATGCAAAAGCCCGTGTCGGCTCTCGTTTGGCCAATTTATCTGCGGCTCAGCCTCTGAATGAGTCCACCGGCCAGGCCCCCGATGCTCCGCAGTGACACTCAAATAAACAGCTTTTATGTTTAATCACCGACATGCAGTTAAGACACAGGCCGACTCCTTTTTAATGCTTGTTGGGGAACCGTTGAGCAATGTTTCCAGTCGATGGAAGCAAAGCAACACCTGCCGTCACCAAACCCGATGGAAAAACCCGTAAAAAAAAAAAAAAATCATCATCTCACACAATATAGGCCGTGCGCCGGTGCGAATGTGGGCTACGTCGAAAGGCTTAATCTGTCATCAATGTTCAGCACCGCAGCAGTGACACACATTTCCCCGTGGCTTACCTCCGTGAAAAACGCCTCCATCCTCTCCCTGTTCCTCCCAGAATACGCGCGCCCGGCCCCGCAGAGCGCAGACACCGGCTCCGGTCTCGGCTGCGCTGAAGCTCGGTGAGCGTTCGTGTCAGGACGGCGGGGAGAGAGGTAGCGGCGCCTCCGTGTCGGTGTTTCCCATTCACCGAGCGTTCGTCTTCATGGCTCGGTCGCTCAAACACACCTCACCAGCGTCCGAGCTCTATGCGCAAAAAAAGAAAAAAAAGAAGCCACATGAGGCTTTGATGGGGGGGAGAATTAAAATTGTCCACGCCAGGGATCCGTCGGAGGAGCGCTAATTGAAGCGCCCCGGTTTTCCAGGCTTGCCTCGTTTCAGTGTTCCTGTGCGCGCGTGTGTGTGTGTGGATGCGGGCGTGCGTGGAGTTGAGAGAGAGGATCAGTCCGGGGGCAGAACGAGCTCCTCACACACCGGCGGGGCGGTGCAGACACAGCAGCATCCACCAATACCAATACACACGTATTCAGCTCACATCCACATCCAGGGCAGAGGCAGGGAAGAGTGGAAGTTTAAGGACCCAGTGGTTGTGTTGTCAAGGTTTCCTTTGGTTGGGGACTAGATGAAAGAGTCTCGTCCCACTTGGCCCAATCACCTTGACATGATACAGATTGTACATCATCATCATCAAAAAAAAAAGACAAGGAATATCTCAACTCTCTAAACATTTGCATATGGATTCTTTATTATACTACTGCCTTTTGTGACATTTATTGGTGCCAAATTTGTCTTTTTAGCTTATTGGCTCATCCATCAGGAAGACTCTTCCAATGGATCAAACTTAATTGAGTAAAACATTCGCTTACAACTGCATTATAAGAACTATAAATTACATTTATGACTGCTTTTAATCTTTATTTATTATAACAAATCTTTAAAAATTACTTGACTTTGTGAATCTTCTTATTACGTGTGAACAATTTATTGGCCATGATGTCATTACAACTTATACGCCCTTTATAAAGGGTGACGGATCATAAGCAGGTATGTCCCATTTGTGCATATCCTATTATAATACATAGTAGAAATGATTAATGAAGGATAAAATAACAAATTATGATAAGTTGGCTTGAGTGGATCTGAATTTCTAACGACACAGAAGAAGAAATTCTCCTATCCGAACCGAACTTGTGTCTAAATTAGCCATGAGGCAAGAGCTGTCAGCAGTGTTCACTCTAATGTATATCAAAAATCACACAAAGAGAGAAAAGATAGAGAAGAAGTTAATATTTCTGTGTCATCTTTTCTAAAAAAGCCTATCCCTCGTTGCATGTGAGGAGGAGGAGGCTTGGTTACAGGGTTAGTCGGAGCCCCCCGTAGGGTGAAAAATGATATCTCACCACACATACACACACATATGCACACAGCACCAGAACAGCAGGGTAAAAACACCCCGAAAAAATCAAGGAAGATAACACACAATGTCCCTCAAGACACCGGATTGTATGAATGAGGTAGAAATGGCTAGACAGCTGGCTTGTGTGATGTGGACTCTGTGTGTGTGTTTTTTCTCCAGACCAAGCTGTGGGGGCCAGGTGCAGCCATCAGGAGCCCAGCGGGGTGAGGCCTCTCTGGGGTAAAGCATTGTGAAGCTCAGCCTGTTCCCTCTGGAGCCCTGGAGGTATAGAAGGGGGGGCCTCCTGCATGCCTGGAAGTACTATTTAACCGTGGCGTCCCACTCCATCAGGGAGACAGTTCAAAAGCTATAGCCTCAACCCAAGCCTGTCTGTAGGGGAACACCAACATATGCAAACACACACACACAAACACTCAGGAAATGAGACCTGATCTTTATAATCTTTAATATGAAGTGGCTTTAAGGGAAAACCTTGGTTAACCTGCAGCAGCACAGACAACGATGTCATATAAGATTGTCTTAAACTGGTGGAGGGGTGTGGAGACATATCATGCTCCATAAGCAGAAAGCCCCCATCCAACTAGTGTGGTCCTACAGTCCGTTATGTATGCAGACACGCAAAATGTGTCATGTTTAATGATCTGAAACTGAAGTATATAGATCAAGCCTTGTGAGACAATTTGTCAGAGAATGGCTAAATCACTGTAAATATGCAGTTACACGCTCTAAAAACAATGTTATATTATTGAGGTGCATTCAGGTACCAGAAGCAGTGTGTTGACACTGGACTAACAGAGGTTACAGCGTTGTCGACTTGATTATGGTTTGCAGCAAGCACTTATGAATCATGGTGGATTCTCTGTTGTTTTCTCAGAAGTGTTTCTTTTAAATTTTAATGAACTTCTGAAGGACACTGACATCATTGGCTATTTTGTGAGGAAAAATTGGAGATTCATTTTCTGCCTGTGTTGAAAGTGGACCAAAGTCTGGAAGCAAATGGAAGCGTTTATTTTAAGCATTTGTTTCAAAGTAATGAGGGCGGTTTACCACACAGGAACAATTCAGACGGTGTTAAGTAGAGCTGAAGCTATTCGTTGATTCATCAGTGGATTATTTGAATAATGGTTTAATCAATTAAAGGTGCAATATATTAGATTGGGAGCTTCTCAATGGCTCGTAGCTAACACGGGAAATAACAAAATTGCTGACACAACTAACTTCACCTGAGAGGAACCAGAGGGTGGGCGCTACGCTAGCCTCCGAACATGAACTAAAAGTAGCGGCTATGTCAACAAAGCAAGGAGAAGCTCGGATTACAACACACACAGAGGGAGAGCGGCTTCATTCTCTCATATCTCCACATAGCTAATAGTCGATTGGAGCCACGTTATTGCTCTTGTACCTTAAGGTCACATTATTAATGAAATATATGCTTTATTGATTTTACCAAACATTTTTTTCCGCATTTCTTCTGCACTAAACCTCTCCCGACTGGTCAATATCTACCGAATGCAACAGACACAACTTTGGACCCCTGGAGTGGAGAAGAGGAGGGGGATGCTGCTGCTGCTGCTGCTGCTGCCTAAAAGCCATCGACCCACTCATATAACGTGCCCATGTATACACATACACACACACACACACATTGAAACACACATCAAAAATACAGACATTAGGTAGTCTGTGCTATTGAATTCTCATTACCAAGACAACACCAGGACTGGGTGACCCTCAGTGGTGAATTATGGGATAGAATTTGTTCCCTGCGAGTCAGGAGCAGAACTCTGCTTACTCATGACCACAGCTCTGCATCTCCCTTTCTCCTTGATGTCTCCTACTCCTCCTACTGTTACACTGAATGTGTGTGTGTATGTGTGTGTGTGTGTGTGTGTGTGTGTGTGTGTGTGTGTGTGTGTGTGTGTGTGTGTGTGTGTGGAGGGGGTCGTGGTCATGTCATATGTTGCATGCGTTAATATGCATCACTCGCAATGTCACAGTCAATCAGTTTTACAGCCACAGCATCCCGTAAATCTCTCTTCATTTATTAACCTCTTTCTCTTTCCGTCACCCCTCCTCCGTGACCCCGCACACACATCTGTTTACGGCTGTCTGTGGAGGACACGCTGAATCAGAGGGACGAAGGGGAACTCAGTGTGAAATGCCCCGATCATCAAGCATACTTGTTACTGGTTAACTGGTAAAATGGGGGGACATTTTCAAACGAGGCCTGGAGGCTTAATTGAGTCCTTAACGAGTCTTCTTTTAGTCTCAGAGGTACAAAGATGCATTGTTTGCTCTATTTGAATGCATTTTCTGCAATGGAATTCATACAAATATAATAAAATGTTTTATCAATGCATACAGAAACGTTAATAAAAAGATTCCCCTTGTTATGTGTTTAAAATAATCAAATATTTCATGCCGGATGTTCTTCATTCTTATATTGTGCTATATTATTGCAATCTGCAGTTCATCAATAAAGTCACTCTTCTGACAGTGCAAGGCACTAGATGTTATTATAATAACTGCAGCAGCTTTATGAAAGCTTGTTTTCATCAATCTGCATTATGGTTTATGAGCTGGTTCACAATGACACACACACACATACACACACACACACACACACACACACACACACACACACACACGCACACATTCTCTCACGGAAATGTAATATCAAGCAGATGAGGTTACTTAGTCTCGCTGATTTAATTTATTTTGAATTCTACAATATAACTTCTGTCAGCGGGAGGCAAGCACTTCTGTCCGCACCACTAATTTTCAACATTACTCATCCAGATTCCTGTCTGGACACACAAAATTAAAAACAATGTTTTGATGCACATCATGTCACCCATCAGAGAGCATTTTGAATAGTCAAATTAGGGATTCAGTATCCTACCAACTGAATGCCTCTGTTGGTTTTCAGAGAACTGGAGTTTGTTTGATCAAATCAAGTTCCTCTGGTAATCTCAATCTCAATAATCTGCTAAAATGTAAAAGATGTTCCTCTTTTCCTTTTAGACATGTTTTAATATGCTAAACTGCTTCCTTCCTGTGAGTTGGAAGAGAAGAGTAATACCACTCCCATATCTGTACAGTAAATATGACTGCAAACAGGGAAACCAGTCGGACACAGTCATTCCTGGAGTCTCCACTGGGAAGCTAAACAGCTGCTGGCGATAGCTTTATATTTACCATCCGGACAAAAGAGTCTTCTCATCTAACGCTTTGCAAGCGTGTTTCCCAAAATGTCCAACCGTTCCTTTAAGGGGAGCTAATCTATATTGTTAAGTGTTTCTGTTATTTGTACGTCCAGATTCTGTCTGTCCTGACATGCAAACCATATATATTATATCAATTTTACATCTGTATTGATTTTCAACTACAGCGTTAACATTTCTGCTTAGTGAGGAACGTCTGAAGGACGTCGACATGTCTGGACACCCGACATGAATGGATTTACGATACATGGGCACCAGGGATGCAGCGAGTGCAGCTACAGCAAGGACAAAGGGACAAAGCGGACACGGAGAGACGACGGCTGTGCAAAGATGCAACCTGAATGGCTGATGGTTAAAATACTAAATCATATGAATAGATAAGAAACACATTTTTTAAAATTGCCTCTCCGTATTACAGAGGTGGATTAATGCAAAGATGCTAAGCTACAATCCATGCTGTCTGGTGTCAGAGTTCACTCCCTGGGGACAAGTATACTCAACAATCCAATGATTCATGCATTCCACACCCACACACACACACACACACACACACACACACACACACACACACACTCTCAAAGAGTGACATATATGATGTCACCTGATCTGAATGACTCATGCAACACGAAGCTTGTAGCTCCGTTTTCAAAATGATGACGTCACATTTCTGAGAATAAAGGAGGATAAAGAAGGTCAATTTGGCAGAAAGTTGGGAGTGGAGTGTATATTGCTCCTATCTGGAGACAGCTGTGGACTTTATTTATAAAAACTCATTATGACAGTGCCAGTCAGCGAACAACACTAACCCTGACTCTAAGCTTGACCTTCTCTCCTCCACACAGGTGTCTTACTTTCTTACTATTATCATCTTTCTTTGTGTCATAAGCCAGATGAACACACAGTGATCTAGATCCGTTGCTCATCCTCTACATTGTAAACAGAGCAGAGATCAGTAATGCCTTTGTTCAAGTTGTCTTCTTTTTATAACACACACACACACACACACACACACACACACACACACACACACACACACACACACACACACACACACACACACACACTCACCCACATGCACACAAAAGCAATGGAACCTTGTCAAACATCTCCACTTATATCAAACACGGACAGGAAATTGATTTTAAACTGAACCATTGTGTGTGTGTGTGTGTGTGTGTTTGTGTGTGTGTGTGTGTGTGTGTGTGTGTGTGTTATTTTCCATCCACAAGTGGCCAAAACATCTGTCAGGGGAAATGAGGGACCACAATACAGTGAACATATAGATTCCAGAAGATCCACATACATTGATTCTGGTTCGGGTTTAGAACATTGCGTATTAAGCATATTGCTGATAATCGCACCACACTGAAGGATAACATTTCCCTGTTGTCATATTTCAGCGACCACCATTGAGGACTCGGAGGTGATTTTTGGAGAATGGGGTTTGGGAAACTCAGGGGAACAATACATTTCACAGATGAACGCTTACAAACGGTTGTTTTTTCATACGTATTTTTTACTCGGGGGATGGGTGTCGACTCTTTTCTTTCATTTAATCAAAAATAGAAGACTTCTCTTAAGGCATCAAGATTTATTGAGGTTGATCACTATCCTGTGAAGAACTCACTGGCAATTTAGAGTAGGCTTTAAAACAGTATTTAGACCTTCATGCTGGGAAATATGATCATGAGTATATGAAATAGTTGATAAATTAAATATTTTATTTAAAAAATTGGATCAGGGAGATTTTTTTAAATCCTGGTTCCATTAAATATATATTGACATTGTTTAGACAACAAATAAATTATGATTAATAATATTTAAAAAAAAATATTGCTCAATTTAATAACAGTGATATGAAAATCATTTATTGTATATTGCGCCAAGCCCTACAGGAAGTGGGACAATTAGGGCCTTTGGAAAACTGCCCCAGGGGTACCAGCATGGAGAGGAAGACAAGCCACGATTAACTTTTATTTATTGTATATGCGTGTGTGTGTGTGTGTGTGTGTGTGTGTGTGTGTGTGTGTGTGTGTGTGTGTGTGTGTGTGTGTGTGTGCGTGCGTGTGTGTGTGTGTGTGTGTGTGTGTGTGTGGGCGTGCGTGCGTGTGTGCGCGTGGATTTCATACCTGCTGTGTTGTGTTCACATGGGTTTACAGACAGGAAGGAGCTTGATCTAATTAAGTGGCGAGATGACTTCATCCTGATTCCCTTTTCCCTGCCCCCTTCCCGGTACCCCCACCGTACACAGCCCCACCCCCACCCCTGCTATCGCAGCACCACCCGTGGCAGCATGACAGCACGTCTTTGGACCAAATTAGCTGTCATTGCAACCCCCTAATTCCTGACAGACAGTGGGTTAATTTAATCAGCCCGCTATAGCCTGCAGCAGAGCACAAACACACACATGCAGACATATTATAGTCGTCCGGAATCATAAACAACACAAGGAATAGTTTGGCAACTATGAATTTAACAGTAGTCATTTCAGAAAAAAAGGAGATGGGCTCTCACCTAACTCTAGCTTTAGCTTCATTTTAGTTCTGGGAAAAGTCAAACTTCATTTTGGGGGGCAAAGGGGCAAAATTGTGTCAGGTCATCAAAGTGATCCAAACTACCTTAGATCATCCATAACATCTGCAATTCTACCCTTAACATTAACTGTACAAGCATGTACATAAATAAAATAAGTAAAATAATATAAAAAATAATCAGTTCAAACACGGTATAATAGGTTAAGAGTCAGCAGAGACACTGGTTTATGGTGAGAAATATCTGAGTTAATGTTGGGTGTCCAACAGCTAGTAAGATCTGTTGTGACAGACTTTTTCATGGATTAAACTAAATGGAGCCTAATCCTAATCAGAATAGATTAAATTACCCAGATCACTATAATAGCTGGATTAGGCTGCACAGAATCCCCCCTGATTCAAGACTCCCCTGCCCTTTTTTTAGAGAGAGAGAGAGAGAGAGAGAGAGAGAGAGAGAGAGAGAGAGAGAGAGAGAGAGAGAGAGAGAGAGAGAGAGAGAACTGAGAATCAATGACTTTGTGTGTAATGTGCACATTTTTGTGTTTGTTTGTCTTCCACACTTCCACCACACTCATTCATTCCCTTCTGTCTGGGGAGGCTGGTTAATGAAATGGTCATTACTAAATTTAACACAAAGGTGCACACACACACACACACACACACACATACACACACACACACACACAGTGATCGGTGTTAACAGTGGAACTAACACATTGACACAGTGAACAAAAAGCCCAGCTGTCACTCCAGAGACTTAACAATCAGATATGAATATTCATCACAGCAGAGAGCGACAGAAGGTGAGCCTGGCTTTGCAAGGCATCACGTTGTTACTTATTTAACTTTACAGTATTTCGGTTTTGGGGAATGAATGAAAGTTTCATTAAATGTCCTTGGAATTCAGCACTAGTTATTAGGAAAATGGGAATGTTCTGCTCCACTGAAGCTGAAGTCGATATTGATTTATCACTCATTCATTATTGGAAGTTGTATTGTCCATATGTATGTTTAATTTCATGCTTGCAGCATAGAAGTATAGTGAAATATTTATTTTTTTCTTCTATAAAATACAGTGTCACCCTTATTTTGATTTATTTCACTATATACTGTAGGCTATATGATGCAGTACAGTGATCAGAAGTAATATTTAAATTATTCGTGTTCAATTATATTTTAAGACGTATAATTGATGCCAATTGAAATGTATTAAAAATGTAATTACATTTAAACACGAGAAGGGATTATTACACATCATTAGTTTATGTAGCAGCGTCACCAAGAGTACATTTGCAGTATGACATGTGTCCGTATTGTAGTACTACTTAAAATGACCAGACGGTGGCAGTAAACACTCATTTATTTAGCCAAACCACCGTGAATGAGCAGCCCGTCATGCGCTCGTCACACGAGGCGTGTCGTCTCCCATCTTCACAACACATCCTCGGAACCCCGCCTCTAGCCGCGTTTGATTGGCTGTGCTTCCTGCCGTCAAGGGAACTCTCTTTTCTGAATGGACAACGCCTCTGCCCCTCAGTTAGACACACGCCAGACACTGCTGCTAGCTGTTTCGAAAATGAAACTGTCTCGTGTTCGTTTGAGTCTTCACTTCGAGAGGCAGCGAAGAAAAAACGAAATTCAAGAGGGCCGTTAGGTTTTAAAATCGCGGGGGTTGACTGTTGTGACGTGGCGGCGCGGAGAAGGAAGAACCCAACGGTGAGGACTCCGTGCGGCGACATTTTTTTTTTTTTTTTTTAGGGAGGGAGGCAGGCCTGTGCTGTCAAACCACGACAACAACAACACCTGAATCACTTCTCCGCTGTTAGCTCGCATTTAATTACCAGCCATTAGCTTAACGTTTAGCTATTTGGTCGTCTTGTTTTGGGTTTAGCCCTGTGCCGTACTGTCTGGTGACTCTGAATAAGTAATATGACATAAAAGCCCAGTACTGCGGTCTGTTATGTTCCGAGATAATGAAGAAAACGTCTATTCCTTCCTCACAGCTGGTAATGTCGAGCAAACACCAGAGTTGGATGGGATGTGCTTTACTGCAATGGAGGTAAGCTATAACTGACAGTAGGTGTGTGCTTGTGTGTGTCCAGTAAATAGATCATTACATTAATTCCACTTATGCGTTCAAAGATCTGACGTATCTCTTTCCACCTATAAGTATAACGTTATGCTGCATGTTTAAACAGAGTCCCTGGTATATTGTGGTGTAATCACTGGGGTTTTAGGACAGTCATTACACCATGAGGTGTCGTTATTACAGTGTGATAACCCAAAATATGATTCTTGAGAAATAATTAGTCTCCTTTTAAAACATTTGTTTATTCTAAAAAAAAACCACATCTGTGGAGCATCTTATAGGAACTTATAGGTGGTTGTTATTATCTACTTGGAGGCTTTTACATGTTGCTGTGACACAACCATACAGATCATAAAGCAGAGACCCTCGACAATCCCCTTTTTGGTTGGTTTTACTTTCACTTAATTCATTTCAGTCTGACGAGGGAGGACGCAACACGAAGGCACTATACCACACGTTTGACATACACATTAGATACTCATTTCATTTTGTACAACAGAGAATGGTCTTTGAACGTTGTCATGGAATATTTCCAAGACCCTCGGTTTCAAACACCAATCGTGTTTTGAACCCCTTTGTCAGCAAGAATCCTGCTCCAGGGCTGCTGCTCTGTCACTGACCCTGAACTCTGACCCCCCTTCTGAGGGGAGGATCAGGCATTTTTTCCGTCTGTATATCTCCAACCCTCTTGCCTTCTCCCTCTTCTCTCTCTCTTCTCCAGTCTGTAGCAGTGGGCTCAGCTAACTGGTGATACCGAAGCTGCTGTCACCATGGCGCACTTTGACACAGAGTACCAGCGCCTGGAGACGTCCTACAGCGACTCTCCCCCTGGCGAGGAGAACCTGCTGATGCATGTGCCTGAAGGAGCCAAATGTATGACAGATATACACAAATCACAAAACGACTTATCAACTCACACACATAAACACACCCTGCACTTTCTAAGATGATTACTAATTTGTAACACATCCTTTGCAGCCCAGTGGCACCATATAGAAAACCTGGACCTGTTTTTCCAGAGAATATCCTTTTACTTGGTTTTGGCGTGTATTTCTAATGTGCTGTGTTCCTAATTGTGTGTCTTGAAACGCTAACTTCAGATACATTTCCAACTATTCCTTAACTTTCATTACGTTTATAATCTGCACCAGAAGAATGGATTCACCTGTATGCTGCTGGGAGAGATCTTTGAGCTGGTGTATGTATCTCATCCATCAGAAATTAGGAGTTTTTGTGCCTGTAAGAGGTTTTGTTTATGGCAGAGCTCGACGTTCATGTATTTTCTCCTCGTCCTTTCTTTCTCCATGCAGTCAGTTGCTGTTCGTGGTTGGCTTCACCGTATTCCTAGCCAACTGTGTGGACTACGACATACTCTTTGCCAACAAGTTTGTAAATCACACTGATTCATCTAAAGTCACCTTGCCAGATGCTTTCCTCCCTGTGGATGTCTGCAGTGCCCGGTGAGTGTGACACTGTATTTGGGTAATCTATCATTTATTTTCTTATGCAAAGAAGCTGCAATTGTTATTTCATTGCGAGTGCGTAGCTGAGGGTAGGTGCGATGTTTGTTTTTTTCTAAAGTAATGACAGTGAGGAGAATAAAGTTTCTGTTGTCCTGGATCAAGTTGAAATGTGTCACGAGTTAGCGTGTTTATTTTTGCTATTGGGAAATGTTAAATGTTCCAAAGGTGTTAGTCATGTCTGCTGTTGAACACATTCATTTTTGAATTACAGAAGTGAATATTTTCTTTCTGCAGTATCCGAGGTAACGCATTTGTGATCTTTGTGCTGATAATCTCCGGCGTGTTCTGGCTACATCGTCTGGTCAAATTCATCTACAATGTCTGCTGCTACTGGGAGATACGATCCTTCTACATCAACGCACTCAAAATGACCATGGTAAGGCAGACAAGGGTTTATTTTTGCATTGTGTACATTTGGTATTTTGTCATTATAATCGCATAGAATGAGTCGTGCCATCTAACCGTCGCCGCACTTTTTCTTTGCAGTCAGAACTCCCTTATGCAACATGGCAGGAGGTGCAGGCCAGGATAGTGGAGATCCAGAAGGAGCACCAGATCTGCATCCATAAAAAAGAACTGACGGAGCTTGACATCTACCATCGCATCCTCCGCTTTAAAAACTACATGGTGGGTCCACGATGTGTGATGCTTTGGTTGCTGAACTATTCATGTCTGACTTGCAGACTTTTTGCAAAAACCAAAACGTTCTTCCCGTGCTTCTCAAGGTTGCCATGGTGAATAAATCGCTCCTCCCTGTGCGATTTCGACTTCCTGTATTCGGAGAGTCTGTGTTCTACACCCGCGGTCTCAAATACAACTTTGAGCTCATCTTCTTTTGGGGGCCAGGTACGTCCATGTTTGATGTGATTAATTATATATGTGAAATCCGCATTTCTCTCCCTTTTCTCCGGTGCAGCACTCAAACAAAAACAAAGCATTTGCATGCACACACTCATATATTTGCCTATCTGTCAAGGTTTGGAATTTCAGAGGACACTCATTTTTGCTCTGTAGGCTCTCTGTTTGAGAACGAGTGGAGCCTCAAACAAGAGTACAAGAGAGGAGGTAACAGGCTCGAGCTGGCAGAAAGACTAGCGTCCCGTATCCTGTGGATTGGGATCGCCAATCTGCTGCTGTGTCCTGTCATTCTGGTGTGGCAGATTCTCTACGCCTTTTTCAGTTACACGGAGGTAAGTGGCTCACATGCGTGCACGATACGCTGAAGGCTTTTCTTGTTCAGCTCTCTGGACAGTCCTTTTGTTGTGTGTGTGAGACTAGGTGATCAAGCGAGAGCCCGGTTCTCTAGGAGCAAGATGCTGGTCGCTGTATGGTCGGTGTTACCTGCGACACTTCAATGAGTTGGACCACGAGCTCATGTCACGCCTCAGCAAAGGCTACAAGGTCAGTGAACAAGGTTATCTCTTATTGCCTTTTTTTAATAAAAACTTACTGCTTACATTACATATTAATGATTATTCTCTTTATACATGAGGTTCATTATTAAGTGATTATTAAGTCTGTTTTGTTTCTGTTTCATGCAGCCTGCATCCAAGTATATGAACTGTTTCCTCTCACCGCTGCTCACGGTGGTTGCCAAAAATGTCGCTTTTTTCGCCGGGTCTCTCCTGGCTGTCCTCATCGCCCTGACTATCTACGACGAGGACGTCCTCGCAGTGGAACATGTGTTGTCATCAATAACACTACTGGGTGTGTGTATCACAGTCTGCAGGTAGGGGATTAGTGTCACCCAGTTAATCTGTCTGCTCCTCTGATCTATCTTAACAGACATGCAGAATGGATTTATCGATTTTATTTAACCAAAGCATTTTAGAGACACTCGGTTGAATCGTTTAATGATTAGTTGGTTAGTTATGTAACGACTGTTGTGGTTCAATGGGGAGGGATCATGTTAATCACCTATAATGTATTACTGATGTCTCTTATGAAACTGATATGAAAGGCAAACATCAGATAAAACATGAATATAAGACAGAAATCTCACACTACGTGAAACGTTAGGGCTTTTAACCATGAGCCATTTCTTTATGCCCTTTTAAAGCTACCCAGAGTCCTAATCCCTGTAATGCTCTTCGGCAGCTTATTCTGCTGTATAACTGACGAGTATAAGAGGGTATCATTCCTTAAGTAGCTCTCGACTGTTTGATGTCTGTTAATAGCTCTAAATTGAAATATTTAGATATATTTGGGAACATTCCCATGTGTTGGAACTGTGCGGGAAAAGTCCAGTTCTATCTATAAACATTTCTTTTAAATTCATTCAGTCATCCAAGACATTCAAGAATACGTCAGAAATGTCACAGGTAGATTTTAAACTAGAGGTTTGAATAAATTAAGACTCACTTCCTTTAATAAGAGAGTTTTTAGTCGTATAATTATCAAACACATTTACACAAAGTAATCATTTCTTATTGATTTTGAACCTCTCTTCAGTTGTAAGACCAAGCTTTTCCACCAGCCCTCTCTCTCTCCCTCCCTCTCTCCCTTCAGGTCATTTATCCCAGATAAGCACATGGTGTTTTGTCCTGAGCAGCTGTTGAGGGTCATCCTGGCTCATATCCACTACATGCCTGACCACTGGCAAGGCAATGCACATAGATATGAGACTCGTGACCAGTTCTCCCAGCTCTTCCAGTACAAAGCAGTGAGTATGTATACTGAACTGGGATTAAATGTCAAGGCTCCGAACGATCGCGAGGGAATTAACCTGTCGAAACTGTGTCATATACATGGTAGACGTTTTAACATGCCATAAACCGAATACACACAGCTTTATTGTCTGATTTGCATTCATATCTTAGAGAGACTATTAGAGTTAATCATTTCTGCTGTTCGCTCTCAATGCGATCCACTGAAGCAAGAGTTCAAGACTAAGAAGCACCTTGTTGGTATTTGTTAAAGGAAGAGATGCACACTGGTGGCATTTTGAATGTTTTTAATCATAAAGTCACAAGTCTTCCTCGAGATTTCACTTACACGTTTCGACTTTGGAATCAGAGGTTCAGCATACTTTTGCTAAACTCTAAACTACCTGAGTGTACAGTGTCGACCTTTCCTCCCCGTTTGGTTGCAGGTATTTATTCTAGAAGAGCTGATAAGTCCCGTGGTGACTCCCATCATCCTGATCTTCTGTCTGCGGAGGAAGTCTCTGGAGATCATTGATTTCTTCAGGAACTTCACCGTGGAGGTGGTCGGGGTAGGAGACACGTGCTCCTTTGCCCAGATGGACATCAGGCAGCATGGACACCCTGCGGTAAGGGACTGCCATGTTAAGTGCAGCCACACAGATGAAGACGCACTTGAAATACTTATTTATAGAATGCATGGCATGCATTAGATTAAAATATGAGTGGGTAAGGAAGTGTGTCTACGGCATCTGTGGGTTAACCCTCTCTCCTCCCTCTGTAGTGGATGTCAGAGGGGAAGACGGAGGCGTCTATCTACCAACAGGCAGAGGATGGGAAGACGGAGTTGTCTCTGATGCACTTTGCCATCACCAACCCCCAGTGGCAGCCTCCTCAGGAGACCACACACTTCATCAGCCAGTTGAAAGAGCGGGTTCACAGAGAGTGCACAGGGGCTGCTTCAGTCACACATCCCCTCTCACCATCTGAGTCTGAGGTACAGTGGTGAACCAACATTCCTGTTTATGTATCACAGTGGTCATAAGTTACTGTCGTCTCTTACCCGTTGTCTCGCTTGCAGCCAAGGAGCCTCATTGCAAACCTCTTGGTGGGTCCCTCCACGCTGACCTCCGTTCATTTCAGCAGCTCTTTGAGCGGTCATGCAGCGGCAGGCGTGAGCGACGGGGCATCTGCTTTACGCTCCCTTTCCCCGGTCAGCGGCAGTCTTCACCTGAGAGGCAGCATGAGTGCAGCTAACAGGGCTTCTGGCCACACTTCAACCATGAGCAAAGCAATGGCTGGCTCTGGGTAGGAAAATCCTCAATTTAACTCCTTTTCAGACTATATCTTCCTGTACATCGCCAGATATGAGCAGCTGGAGGAAACCTCACAGTTCAAAGTGCAAAATCTAAAGATTTCATGGTTAACCTAGTTTAAACCTTAATTTATATTTGGTGTTCATTTCTGTCATCTTCTCATGTCTATCACCTCCTCGATCGTCATGTCTATATTTTCTCCACGTTTTTTGCATTTTCTTTATTTAGGACGGATGCCCGGACTGTGAGTTCAGGCAGCAGTGCATGGGAGGGTCAACTCACCAGTTTGGTGCTGTCAGAGTATGCCTCCACTGAGATGAGCATCCATGCACTGTACATACATGAGGTAATTGTGTGTGAGATTTTGTGGGAAATGAGTAGAGTTTGTGTTGTGCACATTTCTCAACCTGACTGCTTCGCAGATCTTCTCCATCTCGCATCTGACCCTCTCTTCCTCCCATCTATTTTCCCCTGTAGGTACACAAGCAGCAGTCCCGTGGCGAGCTATCCCGTCACACGTGGCACAGGCAGGAGAGTGACGAAAGCAGCGACAGCATCCCAGATGACGTGAGGAGCGAACCCAACCCCCACTCCAGACACTTCCCCCGCTCGCACACTTTCCCCACCACAGCTCCCAGTCCTAGTGCCATTCCCACTTCAGCTTCAGGTATTCGCAGTACCACCCTGGGCCAGGAGGCGGCTTCATCACACGGCAGCGGTCAGCGGCGCTATAGTGGGCCTGCCACAGGTACTCATTTCATTTCTCCATTTCTTCCATTTCAGTACCCCTGTGCTCAGGGACCGGGGGTCAGGGGGTCACCAACCCTGGTGTAAAAATAAGAAGAGCTTCTCAATCTTGAGTACTTAATAAAGTCTACCTCAGTTTATCTCACACTGACTTACTAAAATAGCTGTTGAGCGAGTATTTTCTTGTTTATTTAAATCAACTGAGGACAGTTAACATGACAGTAGCTGTACATATTTTCAACACTATCGCTTTCTGTTTTACAGACTCTTTTGGTGCAGGGGGGAAAGTAGCCAGGTCAGCCCGCGGCGTGCCCATGGGAGGGTGGGCAGAGGAGGCTCAGGCAGCACCACGACACCACGAGACACTTCCAGAGGAGAGCTCCGAGGATGATATGCCTCCTCACATACACAAGGTGAAGGCTGTTTGTGCACGGTTGGAAGGGTGGTTTTAATTGGCCTGCACTGCACTGCAAGTAAATTAACATTTGTGTCCTGTTTCTCTCATTTTAGATTGCATAATCAAGCCAGGTGAATAGGTATCAGCGCCCCACCCTCCATACATATCCACACAACTTTGACCAAAACTTTCCTCCAGGATTGACCATTTTGTCACGACACAGATGAAGATGGAAATGTGCAAGATGCGTGTACGGGATCTCTACAAACATTTTACTGGAGAAATCCATCTGGATAAGCTAGGACTGATGCCACCATCCACCGTTCAATGATACTATATGACTAACTACATGCCTAAACAGGCAAACAGGGTAAATATCTGAATTTGTGTATCAGAGGAGTACCTACAGGATCAAGTTATTACTAATAGCCATTGATACCATCAGATTAGGCTAGGGTGTTTTATAATGTCAAAAGGTTACATAAAGGAAGTGCATGTGTTACTGGGATGTAAATAAACATTGTGGACACGTCATCCTTTGCACTGTGCCGCTGTTGCTGTAGAAAAATACCATACCAACACATATCACAATAATCCTAATTGTGCTATCTGTATTGTTTCCCTCTTTTACAAATGAGGTGGCATGAGAGGTGAAATTTGAAGAATGTATGGTGTCTCTCTACCAATAACAGCATTCTCCAGGTTGTAATCAGAGAATTGCTGGTAACACAATTATCTTCATTGTGACTATTATTGTACAAGTAGCAGGAGGCTTTGTATCCTACCCTGTGCGCTGTATTTCTGCTTACATTCTGCCTCTTCGCAAAATGTATTAAGGCCTCAAATAGTGTCAAAATCCCCTTCCCTTCTTTCTTTTATAAGATTTTATTTAGATTTCTGTCCATGTGATTTTTCTGAATTTTTCAGAAACTGTCACAGATCAGCTTGCACAGATCAGTTCTTGTTTAAAAGGTAATTGTACAGCGTAGCCTAGTATTCACACACATGGCCTGTGTAAATAAAAGTTATTAGGTTATTTAGCAAAGCAGTCATTCAGATTATTGAATTAATTACATTTACAAAATTATGAGGCCAATATTTTGTGATAACCAGACATGCAGTATGCAAGCCCATTTTATTCTGATTTAATCTGTTGTTTTTATTGTTTACCATTCATTATTTTTCAACAGACGTGCAAAAGGGAACAGCTGATAAACAAGTCTGTTTGAAGCACGTCATATTGACTTCTGTGCCATGCAAATTACCCTCAAGCACAAGTGCATGACCATCATCCACACATTCTTCTAAATTTTCCACAAGAAGAATGCAATGATCGTCCTCCACCACCTGCTAAATCACAGCATGACTCCTTTCCATGTTCTCTTGTCATTAAGCCACAATACATAAAATGAAGAATTATGCACTTTAATAATCTTTTCAATGCAGAGGGTGTCCCGTAACTTGGATTATTTGTATGTGTGTTTTACATATTTCTTTAATTGTGTTATTTATCAAATGGACGTGTCATGATGATTGACCTTTGTGAATAAAGGTTTGGTTCTCTGTTGTGCACTTGGATGAGGATAAAGAAGCACACTGCCATCCTGGACCAATAATATGGCCCAGGATGCAGTGCTTCGGTGTGTAATGTCCAAGTTAAAAGATAATTGTGTTCTGGGTTTTTTGTTGTTGTATAGATCCTGTAAAATACCATTTTGTACAGCTGTAAATTCATCTATTAAAACAAGGTAATGAGGCAATGAGTTTCTGTGTCGACTGAAAAACCAGCTACCATTACAACACATGATACATTTTATATTTGCGTTAGCATAGCCACAATTAGACAACTCGTTTTCAACATTGGGTTGCTAACTAGCTTTGGTTACTAACATCGCTCCATACCACATTAACGTTATGGAGAAGGAAATAAAAACGTGCAAGCTATAACTGACAGTCTGAGCGACGTTCGTCATACTGTGTATTGGTTTATTCAGCTGTGTATCGATGCACAGCAGAGCCCGGATAGCTCAGTCGGTAGAGCATCAGACTTTTAATCTGAGGGTCCAGGGTTCAAGTCCCTGTTCGGGCGGTACTTTTTCTCTTCATCAAACTCCTAAAGGAAACTTTCCTAATTGCGTAATATTAAACATTGTTTATATGAAGTGTATTATGTTACTATATATCGTCAATCTTGACATAGTTATTGTAAAAGTCCTTGCTCAGATTATTATGTCCCATGTCTTTGGATGAAGGGCGAAGGAATCGCGTTTATCACGGGAGGTTAAAATTATAGGCTAATTACGTAGAAATGACCGTCAAATATACATGGTTTGATTAAATCTAACCTGAATGGTTAACTTTCAACCCAGTTTTACATGACATACTTCATTGCAACCACACTTCACCAGAACTTCATCACTTTTAAGTGAGTGGAGATTTGTGTGATAGTAGGCTATTCTGATTGGCTACCAACGCTGTCAATCTGAGACACAGCCATCTCATTGGTCAACTACATTCTGTTTTTAAATTATGTACCAGAAGGAAGCTAGTTTATACGCTACGTTGGAGGATATTTCAGCGACGCAAACCCCATTGGCTGAAGATGTGGAACATAACGATTTCATTGGTCCGTTCATTCAGGGTAACTCGATAAGGGCGGAGTTGAGATCACTTGGCGGCCATATTGAATATTGTCTGTTGACAGTTGTGTCTAAGGAAGCTCGAAGATTTTTTGTTTTAGCCAACTTATGCTAGAAGTAAAGGTCTGTTGCGCTTTTAAGTTGAATTAGGACGTATGTCCCAAAGGTTAAATAGCTTGATTTAACCCAAATGAGATGGATGACGATGAACGGCGGAGGAAACTAGAAGCTGGAAGAGCGAAGGTTTGTTGCTAACACTTAAGGCACGCTAATGCTGAATGCTAACGCTAAGCAACTCTTTTGTCATAGCTTTGCGTTCGTCCACCGCTAACTACATCCACCTCCAAAACCACTATATATTTGGTTTTCCGTTGCTCAGTTTAATTATACCCGTTAAAGTACAAGGAACGTTACTAAGAACGTTCGCGATTTGCCGCGCATACGCCACGTCTTGATCATTAGCTGAGATGGCACGCAGTTAACCACAACAATAACACTTTTGGAGTTGGGGTAATATCGGGTGATGAGTTGAAACACTTCGTAGTTCATATAACGTAAGCAGAGGCAGAAAGATGGGCATCGTGACTATAGTGAGGGATATTTGTTTCGAACCTGTAGGATTCATTTTTGATGTTACCTTTGCAGGTGCATCCGAGTTTTTTTGGTGCACACAGTTAGAATAATTTTCTTGTGACGTATACTTTTTTTTTTTTCAAAATAACATTTCATTTTCAAAATGTTGTTTCTACAGCGATAACGCGTGCCCAAAAAGTGTCTACTGTGGTATTTCCAAGATACAAAAAAAAAAAGCTAGCAGCTCCTTTTGCTTCAGTGGGAGCATAAGTGATGGTGCAGTGATAATGAATGGCCCACCCTGTATTGACAACCAGGCCACATTTTCTAAAAACTATATTTAAAATTCACCTTTTAAGAGTAACTATTGAGTTGCATTTTTTTATGTTGTAGTTCACTTCCAGCTCATGATTGAACTCTTAAAAAAAAAAAGATAATATGATGCATAATACATAAGAAATAACTCAACTGAACCGCTGATATTCCTTATGACAGAAAGCTGCCAATATGCCCCGAAGCCAGTCGGTAAGTAAAGAAACTGGTGACTGGCAGATACATTTGACTTTGTCATGGGCTTGTGGTATTATTTTGATTTCGGACATTATTTCTTTGTGATTTTGGTCTTCTTGCTTTTTGTTTTGTTTCTCTTGGGTGGTCAATCAGGGCTTTCTTCTTCTTTTATGCACCATGATATTATTAACACCTTCTAAGATCTAATCCCACTGCTCTTAAAAATAATTAAACGTCCTCATGTTGTAAAGTTCCCTGCATTCACTGTCATGCTGGTTACGGGCCATCAGGTGGTGCAGTGAGCCCATGAGATTTGGCGGCAGTTCGATAGGTTGCATTTGCCTCTCACATGAATGGTGTTGCTATGGTAATGCAGCGCTGTCAGTTGCCTTTACTGTATTTGGCGCATCGAAAAGCTCTGATTTATTTGCTACACTGAAAGCATGCCACATATGTATACACTGTTGTGTTGTGTTGACATGGTTGAGAACTCAATATTCATATTCAGCAGTGCAGTAACAGCCGATGTTACCACGGTAAGCTCCATCTAGCCGGTTAGTCAGACTCTCAGTAGTGTGGAAGCGGCCTTGGGCTAAACAATGCTCATATGGCTAATGTCTGAGATGCGATGTGATGTGAGTTGTAGTAGGCGGAGGCGGTGAACAGGGTGATGGAAGGACACGGAGGGTGGGGTTTTCACTTATAAGTTGGGGGAAAGCAAATCCTTTTTGGTTTTAGGAGTGAAAAGAGGAATATCTGGATTTATAACGTTGTCATGCATGCACACACAATGTTGTCATGTGCATGCATTTGACAACAAAGCAACGCGTAGCTCTCCTGGCACCATGCTCTCTCAAATTGAATTGAGCATGCACACTATGATGCTGCACACCACACACAGAGCCCTGTCTCCTCCTCTCTATGTGAATGCATCTCCCAGTCTCCACCCTTTTTTTCCTTAGCCTAGACACATGCCATCCTCTATTCAGAGTTTGCAGATCACTCTGCACTCTACGTTGGCTGTGGCAGGGATTTCTAGGATCTTGGTACGTTGTGCGGCTGCCTACAGACTGCAAGATCGACATTTGGACAGTAGAGCAACGGCCCTGGAGAGAAGGCATTGACAGTTCTCACGACAGGCATGAAAGGAAGTCGATGATTGACCGTCAGATATGGATGGAAGGATTCATGAGGGTCACTGTCACAATGTGGACTGCTGTAATCTGATTTAAGCAGCTTAAAGAAGACAGATCGAGAGAGAGAGAGAAACAGTGATGAAAAGAGGAATGTGTTGCAAAGAGAAACTGCCTGTGATGGATTTCTACCATACAGTCACTTCTTATTGTGACTTCGAAGGAACTTCTCTTGTTTAAATTCTTGATTTTTCTGTCTCTGACTTTTCTACGGGCTAAAAAAATGAAAACAATGAGATGGATGTATACTTTTTTAAATCTTTTTACCTTCTGCCATTTCTGGCCTACTGAGAGGCTGTCCAATGTGTGTCACTAAAATCTGCACTACTCATGGGTTTGATATGGCTCTGGAGAGTTGAGAATATTTAGCTTCGTCACCTCATTTTAAACTTGGATCCTTTTTTCAGGTAGCCTATTTTGGGTGTGAGTTTGGGATTTCTTGCTTCATTGGGAACTGTCTTTTTTTTCTTTCGTTGCACAACCCTGACTCATCAAAATAGGGGCTGCCAAATCAATTTTGTTTTCTACAGCGGGGACTATCAACAACTTGTATTTTTACTTTGCATAATGATTTCTGAATGATGACTCTTTCAACTGAGGGGATTAATCTGGACTCTGTCACCCGTGACCCCTGAGCTCCACCATGCTGATAGTGTGGTGGTGCTCAGTGGTCCTGACCTATGTGTCCATCTACCTCTCGCTGTCCTTCCTGCGCAGCTTGCTAGCTTCCGACAGAAGCGGGCGAAAGGCGACGGTGCGGGGGCGCCGAAAAAGACGCAGAAGAGGAAGGGCCAGACTGACTCGCAGAATGACGGAGCGACGCAAGGCCGACCCGTAGGACCCGCACTTTCTTCAGCCAAGGACACAGAGCTGAACAAGAAAACCAACCATGAGGTACACCACTAATTATAGGGATTATCGTTCATGCATCATTAACAGCATTACAGAGGAGAGGTGAAATCTGTGTCAACAGCTGGTTCACGGGTCACAATGCCTGAGCTCCAGTATTTGTTTGCTCACTGTATGCTTTAACAAGTGGTCCGCACCCCCTGCTCAGTTAACATACATTATAGAAATGGGTCACTAAGCATTATGGTGCATGTAGGGCATGTTGTCATAGCAACCTGGTCAGAATTAATGCATTCTAAAAGGTCACTCCCAACATCAGATGACACATGTTTTTTAATCACAATAATATACTTGATTCTAAAACTACTCAATCCTTTAGGAACCCAAGAGGCTGGAGAAATCAGAGGTTCAGAACCAACGAGCAAAGGATCAGCCCCCCACCTTGGAGCAAAGTCCGTCCCCTGTGGAAGATTTCAGAGAAGACGAGCTTGTCGCACTTACTGGCAAAGAGCAGCTCAAGGTAAACACAGTCGATGATTAAAGACATACAGAGGATATCTTGTTTTTATTTTTTAGGGTATTAAAACATTCTTCATTCTCTTTAATAAAAAATAAAGTGATAAAAAAAACATTCTTCATAGTGAAGTGGAAGCATCGGACTGCTTTTATGTCTTCTAATTAGTTCCTTGTGGCTATATCTGGCTGTTTCTGTTAAATACTCAGTTTGGCTTGGATATGACTCAGTATGACTAGCGAAAGGAAGCATGACAATGGGTTTAATGTCCTGAAATGCCCATGTAGCGTTATAATCTTAGGCTCTGAATTCACACATTGAAAACAGGTCTGTGGAACTATTCTGTAAAGCAGCGTTCCCGTTTACATGCCATGTTGCAGTCAGTTTAGATTTGTTTGGTCATATGGAGTCATTTGTCTTCAGGCTTTGTTTACCTGTGAGACACTTGGAGTTTTGTTGCGGTATTGCCTGTGTGTATGAAGAGGGTGTATTTGTGTTAAGCAACCCATGGGGAATGTAACTGTCTGCTCCTCTGCCTGACTGCTTGGCTACGTTGATCTAAAAATACAGCATAGTTCCTCTTTATTATGTATGTGTGTAGATGAGTGAGTTTAAACTGAGTGTCAAGTAGTGGAAATGTTGCAAAATGGCAATTGTGTTACTTGAGTTAGGGCTGCAAAATTAATCGGAATGTTGTTGAAAATTATTGAAATATGACCTGCTGCAATTTTCAAACCGCAGGAGGCACAATATTTCTTTAAGGCGAAATGTGTGTCAAAAAAATACAATTTTTAAATGAAATATTGCCATGCTGCAGAATCACACATTATCATTTTAATAGGGTTTTACATGAACAATAATGTCGTTGTTGTTAAGAATTATTGTTCCCTCTCCTATTGCAAGGCTTATCACAATTGCAGTTTAAGTCAGAATAATCGCAATTAGATTCAAATAAATAAATAAATACAAATTTAGCCCTAAGATGAATTCAAGTCCTCCAATTGTTTTACCTTTTTCATGTTACATTCAGATCTACAATTTGTTTTTTCAACCATACGAACCATACATTTATTTCACTTGCAGCAGCTACAGCAGGCTGTGGAGAAGCGTAATGAGATCATTGCTAGGCTCAGCTCCAACCTGCAGGAGGCCCTATCCAGCAGAGACCAGGTACAATTGGAGGCACAGTCACTTGCTGAACAGATTCAGGCCTTACAGAGACAGCTCCAACAGGTACGTGCCACTCCAACCTAAATCTGTGGCAGCACAGGATTATTGACTAAAAATATGCACTTCACTATTCATGTGTACAGCAGCTGACCTTTCATATTCTCTGAATTGTCCTTCACACAGACCAGTGTAGAGTTTCTGCGCATCAAATGTCAGTCGGGGGCCGAAGTCCTCAACACTCAACAACAGCACCTGCATGACCATTTCTCCCAAGATGCAGACCTCAATCATAAGGAGGGGCCATCATGGGAATCCGGGAATGCGGGTCCCGTTCTGCACAAATTGAGGGCCGAGCTGGAAGAAGAACGGGAGAAAAGCCAACGCATAAGTGCTGAACTAGTGGAGGAGATGGGGAAACACCAACATGTGCTTTCTTTACTGGATAAGGAGAGACTAGGCAGGGAAGAGGAGCGAAAAGATAGGGAGGCACAGCTGCAAGACCTCCAGACTCGGTTAAACTTAGTCCAAAGTCAGTGCCTTGAGATGCAGCAATACAAAGAGGAGAAAGAGAAGCTAAACATAGAAGTGCTGGAGCTGAGGAAAAGGCTTCAGGACGAGGTCGCCAGCTCTGCTCTTCCTCTCCAGAGACAGGAGGAGGAGATGCAGAAGCTCAAAGAGGAGGTGGAGGGAGTCAGGCACTTGTTGGAGGAGAGGGAGAAAGAGGTCATCGGACTCAAAGCGTCTAAGAATCTGCAGAACCAAGCAAAAGCTGGTTTTAGTTGCGATGCAAAGATTAGCACAGATGAGGCCAACCTGTTAAGCGGACCTGATGAGGACAGCATGAACGTATCGATACCTGGGGATATTCTGATGGAGCGCTACCTGTCCTCAGCTCCTCCCGCACACTCGCAATCTTCAGTGATCAATGAAAGCTTTGACCACTGCAGTCAGCTGGACCTCTCTGCAGACTACAGGTTAGAGACACGCTAATGCTAGTGATGCTGTTATCTGTGTGTTTCCGTTTCAGCCCAGTTTAATCCTCTGTTCTGTCTCTTTACAGTTTTGAGCTGAATAGCGACGTGTTGGGAGATGAGCCCCTGTTGTCAATTTCGAACCGTTTCCTCGAAGAAAGCGACAATCTCCACAACACCTCCACCCCACAGGGCTCCCCTGGCATTCATCTGGCTGAAGACTCCCACGCTGTGTCTCCATCTCCGCTGCTTCATAACTTCACTTCCAGCGAGCTGGAGACGAGTAAACTGTCCGAGCAGCAGTTTGAGGAGACGGACCTGGAAAAAGAGCTGCTGAATCAGCAATGTGGGGAGCTCCGTGAAGAGCTGGTCCTCAAGGACAGGGACTTGAATGTGTTGAGGGAGGAAGTCATCAACAGTGCTGAAGAGCTGGAGGAGGCCAGGAGCAGGTAATGTAGTTAATTAAGGAATGTGGTTAATTTGTTTGTCCCAATTAAGGTCTTTTTAAACATTTTTAATTTTATGTTTTTTATAAACGTGCATTGGTCTTCAGTTACTTACAGTTTACCTTTGCTAACTTTAACTTTGAGGGTAAATTATCATTAAAACATAGCATTTTTGTTTGACAAGTAAATTGCCACAGCTTTTCACAAACTAGTCCCCCTTAAACCTAAACCCATCTACAAGTTTTAAACAATATATGCAATGCAAAGTGACCCTATGTTTCCATTGATCACTCAAGGCTTTTCTATTATTTGTATCGACTTGATAAAACTATCTTTGTATGTTCAGGTGGGCCCAAGTATCAGAAGAGCTCAGACAGGCTCTCTGGGAACTTGAAGAGGAGCAGGAGAAGAGGAAACACGTTGAGGAGGAGATGAACTTGAAAATGCATGAACAAGACAACCTGAAGAACAAACTCAGTGCCTTAATGGAAGAAAGAGAAGAGGAGAATGCAGCAGTGATGATGGAAAAGGAAGCCGCTGAATCCTCCTTGCTGGTTCCTGCTACCTCTCTATCAGAGGGGGAAGATGAGCTGGTAGGGGAGCTGAAAAATGAAAAGGAGGTTCCAATCCCATCTCATCAAAAACAGCAGGCACCGCTGTTGTCTCTGCAGGAGATAAAGCAGCCTGCAATCTCTGCCAAACAGAGCCCAGAGCTCAGAGATGACAACCAGCTGCAAACACTACAGGTACATCAATATGATAAGTGGGTCTGTGACAGTTTAGTAGGAATGTAAACACGCTGGGCTTTGCATGCAGATGGAAAGAATATTAAACGGCAGCAGTAATGTTTGAGCTGAAAAGCTTCAAAGGGAGGAGATAATTAATTCATACGAAAATGAGTAAAAGGCACAAAAAGCAGAAATAATTTCCCTTTCTTCCTTCTCCCCAAGGTGCAATGTGAACTTCTCACGTCAGAACTAGAGGAGACGAAAACAACGAACAAAACCACAGCAGCCCTCCTGGGTCAAAGGACCACGGAGCTGGATGAAACATTAAAGGAGCTGGAAACGACTCGCGCTCAGCGTGCAAATGTTCAAACAGAAGTGGAAAGTTTGCGGGACCAGCTGGAGAAGAGCCAGGGCCGTCTGGACGGTGCTGAGAAAGAGAAGCACGAACTGGAGTCTCAGATCATGTGTTTGAGACAAAACACGGCCAACCTGGAGGAGGTCCAAGCCCAGGCAGCACAGGAGAGAGAGGAGCACGGGCGGAAAGAAGAGGAGATGGATGACCGCATTAAGAAAATGGAACAAGTCTTAGAGGAGGAACTGGAACAGTTTGAGAACCTGCTGAAAGCCAAGGATGTTGAGGTAACATGTCTGATTCAATAGCAGATTATTCATTTTGCTCTGTTTGGATTTCTACTGTCAAGAGATTAACGTGAGCTACAAAACAATTTTTGATAGTTGGCCGAGGAGAAGGAGAAATGGGAGGAAGAGAGACAGGAGAAGGAGAAACTACACCTTGATGTGAGGCAACAACTGGAGGAGCAGAGGAGGGAGAGGGAGGAGGAGGTGAAGGCTCTCCTGCAGGAGCAGCTGGTGGCTGTGGAGGAAGCTACAGAACGGCTCAAGACTTCTCACCAACAGGAGATTAAGGACCTGATGGAGAAACATCTACAAGAGGTGGGATTTCCAAACCTCATCACAGTATTGCGTGTTATCTGAGTAATTTGATACAGATTTGTCGTTGCGCCTTCTAGTTTTGTAACTTCCATGATATGTTTATCTTCATAAATTCTTAGATTTCTGAGTCGAACACTCATCTGGAGTCAGAACTGCTGAGGCGGCAGGCCGTTATGGAGGAGGAACAGAAGAGACGGATCAGCCTAATCAAACAGGTATCAGAACTAATAACTTTCTGTATACCTAAGAGCAAACTGTATACTTCCTTCTCTAAAGTTATTAAATATTTTGCCTCTGCCTCCCCCCAGGTGACTGAACGCGAGCACGAGAGGATGATGTCGGAGCTGACTGCCAAACACAATGAGGATCTGAGTCAACTGAGGACTGAGGTGTCCTTGGAGCTGAGGGAGAGTTTGGAGGCTGCCCACCAGGCTGAACTGCAGCAGGCACAGGTATATATTGAATATGCACACAGAGTGTTACATATTCAGCCATGAAAACCGTGTCATATACTTTATATACCTTTTTACCTTTAGGTCCAAAAGGCCAGTGAGCTTGAAGCTTTGCGTCTGAGCCTAACCAACGTCCATGTTTCCGAGCTGGAGCAAGCGTCTGCTCTCACCCATGCCCAGACCTCCCTGAAGGAGACGTTTGCCCAGGAAAGTGCGCTCCTGCAGGCGCAGCATAAGTTAGAACTGGACCAGATGGGACTGCAGAACCAGGAGCAGCAGGAGAGACTGCGTGAGCTGCACCAACAGGAAACAAGTGAGTGCAGACTGGAGTCCTTTTTCTCAGTTGTTAAGTTCTCTTTCTTTTTCATGTTTCCCATTCTTTAGAATAATGATCAGGGCAAAGTAGGACACAGTTACAGATGTAACCTTCAGATTCTGTGATGTGGTTGAATCTTTAGATTTGTTTATGTATGTTCAGATGAGTTGAAGCAGCAGTGGGAGGCTTGTGTTGCTCAGGAGAGAGCCACCATGGAGGAAGAACAGACCAAAGAGATACGGGTAAATTTAAACATCTGTACTGCTATTCCATTATTTTGCATATTTTGGAATTTATACAATATTTAAATTATGTACATCTCAATCTTCTCTGCTTCTCAGGCTCTAAGGTCACAGTGGGATAAGGATGCTGAGAGCACTCGGTCAAACCTCCAGACATCTCTGTCAGAGACCCAGAACAGCCTTACTGCCACCCAGACAGAACTCGCCAGCACCCGTTCCTCCCTCAGCCAGACCACCAAAGCTCTAACTGAAGCCCAGGCAGCTCTGTCCCAGACCCAGTCTGAGCTGCAGGACTCAAGGGCCAGGCTCCAGGAGCTCCAGGAACTCCAGGCCTCCAGTGAGAAACAGAACCTGACACTGGAGGAGGAGCTGAAACAGGCCTGGGCCGACAGAGATGCTGCTGCCCGTGAGTTGCCTCCCCTCCGTAAATGTTACTTCCACTAAGGCTGCAAAATCTAAGTTCATTATTTAAAAGAAAACGTATTATTTGAATGCATTAGCATACACATGGTGATGGACAATCTTGGACAATACTTTGATTGAATAAAGCTAATTTCAGACTGCTCACAGAGTTACTGTATGCATGTTTTCCCCATGCTTTTTGTGTTCTAGTGAAATAAATAGTTATTTCTTTGCTCACTCTGTTGTCTTTGCTGCTTAGGTGCTCTAGAGGAGTTGATTTATAGCAAAAAGGCAGTACTGCAGGAAAAAGAGCAGCAAGTACTCCACCTAGAGGAGAAGAATCAGCAACTGCACCAAGAGGTGAGTTTACTCAAACACACACATGTCAAATAAATGTCAATGTCATTTATTTAATAAAACATACTAAATTGCGCAAAACATTTTAAGGTGTTTTTTGCCTTCAAAAAGAGTTGAATTAATTATGGAAACGCCTTTGCTGAATAATTTGTTATGTAGCGAACATTTAACTCATGTCTGATCAGCCGTTTCTGCTGTCTGAGTCTTCCTGGATATATATTTATAATGTCTTTGTCTTCTGAAAGCATGAAACACGACCAACACCAACTCAACACTAGAAACTTCCTGGGGAAAAAAGAAATTCCTGAAGACCTTGGTTTTTCTCTCGTAGATGGGCCAAGGCGACTTGTTTTGTTTCCGGTTCACAACCTCTACTTCTCTGTTTACTGGCAGATTATGGCCATGGGTAATGCGTAGTTTATACTGCTAACTTCTGACGAAACTATGCAACTTAGTTTAATCGCTCCAAACCAGTTGATGGAAAAGTGTCGCTTAAAATTCACTTGGAAGAATTTAATTGAAATGTGTTTTATACCAATGATTCCTCTGTGAACCAGGTCTTGCACCTTCAGGAAGAGAAGATCTTGCTAAAACAGAGCTCAGAACAAGAAGTAGGTCAGCTTTGGACCCAGGTGGAGAGCATGAGGGCCAGTCGCCAAGAGTTGGGAGGTGAGATTGACACAGCCAGACATCTACTTGACAATACTGTTTTTTCATCTACTGCGTCCCAAGTTCAAGGTGTAGAAAACATGTTGCTTTATCAACCATGGCTGTCAGTGATGACATGATGCAGAGAGTCAAACAGAACTTGAATGCATGCATGTAAGTGCTGTTACCGTGCTGTTACCTTTTTCCCCGTCCTTGTTGTCTAACCTTATTTTTCCTCACAGAGCTGAAGGAGCAGCTGCTCGCTCGCTCATCCCGTGTCGATGACATTGAGCGCCTGAAGACGGAGTTTAATGAACAGAAACGTGAAATCAAAGAGCAAAACGAGGCTGAGCTGGAAAGCCTGAGGAGGTATGAGACCACAAACATAGACACACACAGTCGGGATGCATTTACTTTCACAAAAGTAATTGCCTCTCTTTGTTTGTCCATCCGTCTTTAGGTACTTTGAGCAGCGAATGCGGGCAACAGAGGAGAGCTACAGAGAAGAAATTGCTCTGCTTCAGCTGAGGCTGGTGGAACGTGCTTTGGAGGAATCTGTGCTTAAAACGGCAGATGACAGGTATGCCAGTACATCGGTATATAAGACACATATACTACGAACTTGGATACTTTTATTTTGATAAAACTGCCTTTTGGCCTCTGTTTCAGTTCCATATCTCAAGGTGAAGCTGAGGGGGGAACAGATGATGTGCTTTCTGATACTGGCTTCAAACACAAGGTGCGTACCAACTATGTGGGGAAATTAATTGTGTAAGACATTTTGAATCTCAGGTTTAATTTTTCTGTACATTTTTAGCTGCTATTTGTTTTGGGATCCCGATCACAAGGTACCTTATGCGTCATCTTATTTTCCCAAGCAGGGAGCGTTTGACAGTTTGCATCTTCAGCTGGAGGAGAAACACACAATGGAGCTCGCCAGTCTGCAGTCTTCAATGGATCTTTCATTTAAGGAAGAGCTGCGACAGGTCAGACACGATCTCAGTCCTTAAATCCCAAGATGCACTTGGCACACAGTACCCTTGTTCTTCTAAATGCCATAACTTGAAGGCATCCCAACATGTTGGGAGTATACTGGCCTTTTACTCTCTCTCATTTATTAGTTTTTATATCATCACTTGCATACATTAGGTCCACTCGGACCTCACTGACCACTACTATGAGGAGCTGCAGGAGAAGAAGTCTCGTCATGCCTTAGAGCTGGAGCAACTCAGAGCCAAACTCTCTGACCTTCACTTACAAGGTACTTCACACACATACATGGAATACTGCCATGGTATTAAGAAGTTGCTAAAGTTAAATGACACTTCTCAAATATGTCTGTCTGTCACAGAGCTTACCAGAGTTCGTTTAGAGACGGCACGGCAGGTTGAGGTGAGAATTAAAAAAGAAGTATCGAATGGTCTATACAACGAATAAAGTTATGGTCCATATAATGCAAGATTGTGGTGATTTTTAATTAGGTGGAGGTTGAACAAAGGATGTGGTGTCACACTGAGGAGCTGCAGACGAGGATGTCCGTAATCCACACTTTGGAGAACAGACTGGCTGCCTTGAATAATCAACACGATGCAGAAATGCAAAGGAACACACAAAAGGTACTTTCTATACAAGTCTGCATAGTAGGATATATGCATGAAAATATACTGGCGGCGCTACAGGAACACAGATTTAATGATACAATATGGGGATTTTAAACTATAAGTATGCGTTCCTCCCAACTACTCCAGCTGAAACAGGAGTTTGCTGGGGAGCTTGTTCATCTGGAGGAAGCTCTGGAACAGGAGAGGGTGCATGTGCTGGAGGAGATGAAGAGGCTGAGAGAAGAGCTCCAAGAGAAGCATGAAGCCGAGCTCTCTGCCCTGAGGTCAGACCTTCACAGAGAGTCGGAGAAGAAGAGGACGCACCTTGAAAAAGCCCTTGAAGAGGAGAAGGGGAAATTAAAGTCTCTCCAGGCTGCACTGGACAATGATGAGAGTAAGATCACTTTACGAGACTTACATGGGCAGACTCTCATTTCATTATTTCTTCCAATTAGATCAGAACCAGTGGTTCTCCATCAACTTAAAGCATGGTGTGTTTCTGTTTCAGGCCCACAGGTACTCGTAGTGAGGCAAAGACTGGAGGCCCAGTATGACGGTGAGCTGCAAAGGGCAAGGAGCTGCATGGCAACGGACATGAAGGAGCTCGCTGCTCTCCTCCAGGAGCAGGGTGAAGAGCGGCTCCGCCAAGCCCAAGAGAGGTGAGCTCTATCGAGGCTCAAGATCCTTAAATCCCAGCATCATCATAGCTGGAGGTCAAGGGTTTGTCGGTGGCTACACCCTGACCTTTGTATTGCTGTATTAAACTAGATTTGTTATGGTTTTAATAGATGTTATACATGCCATTTCAGCTACAGGGCTGCAATTATGGTCTGTAAACTGAATGCTGTGCATCAAATCACTGGGCACGGATGTGTTTTTCCTTTCAATATAATAAAATCACCTCCAGTTTCATCATGAGGACCAAAATGCTCTTTTTTTCTGCTTTTGTGTTCAGGTTCCAAGAGGAGAAAGCAGCGTTAGAGCAGAGATTGGCCCAGAAATCTGAAATCTCTCTTGCAGAACTAAAGAACAACCATCAAACTGAGCTTGAAAAGGAGAGAGCAACACTACTGAACAAACACTCCCATGAGAAGGACACACTCGACACCAAACACAAAGCACAACACGATTCACTCGGTGCCAGCCACAGAGATCAGCTTGCAGCTACGGCCGCCGAGCTCGAATCCAAGCACAATGCCGAGCTTGTCGCCTTGGAAGCGGCCCTCGATTCCAAACGAAAGGCCGACCTTGAAAGCCTGGAGGTCGTTTTTCAGGAGACCAATCAGGCTCAGCTGGAGGCTTTAGAAGCCGAGTTGACTCGCAAACACCTGGAAGAGAGGGATGAACTGGAAAAGAGGATGCTGGGTAATATGGACACTTTGGAGGCCACATATCTGAAGGAAGTGCAAGTAAGGGCACATAATTCATACCCTCAAACTTTTGTTAGCGATTCAATTCTTTAGAAATACACAATGCTGCCATTTATTGCAGAGGGAGTCTCAGTTTCTCAGTACTTTTGAATGCCCTTGTCTTTTTTTGTATTTCAGACACTGCATGATGAAATGGTGTCACTTGAAGAGAGAAATCGTCAAGCCCTGGATCTCCAGAAGTCGCAACAAAAGCAGATCACGGAGCACCATGTCACAGAGCAGCATTCAATCAGGGAGGAACTGAGGAAAGAGCTGGCTCAGGTGCACATAGAGAAGTTTAGTGCCATGGCAGCAGAACTAAGCCAGGTTCACAAGGTGAGATATAAAGATCGGTTCCTCAGCCTCACGTTAAAATCTGCTATATCGTCATTCATCACATTATCATTCAGACAATAAGCAAAAATACCCAATTGACGACTTCTACTGACGCCTTTTGTCAAAATATTTTTTGTTTTTTATCACAATTTGTTCTTACAGATGGAGCTGGCTACTCAAAAAGAGGCCTTAGATACTGAACATTGCAAAGCCCTGGAGACCCTTAAGAAACAGGTACTTACCCAGTTATCTATACATTACTTTGGTTTGCTGCACAAATTTTTTTTGCGTAAATCCATGTGCATAAAATTGTGCTGCGTATTAGCTTTAAAGTCTACACGCTGACATTAATGGAAAACATAGGGTTTTTTATTTTTATTTTAGGTGATCAGAAAGAATTCACTATCTAGTCACAGCAAAACAGTGGTTTTCACTTTTTGAGATTAATTCTGTTGGCCGTCACATACGACTGCACATGAATGCAGCTTTTAAGATAAGCTTTTAAGCAGCAAGATTACACTGGCTATATTTCATCACAAAATGCTAGTGTGGGCTTATATGACGATGTACATCATGAGACATTAGGCTGTGATTCTTGGTTGTATGTGACATTTGCAGGCAATGCTTTACGGCAATATAGGATTTTTAGGTTTTTAAGCATCGGTGTAATGAAGTATCTTAAATTTGGTGTTTAATCCACAGATTTTATTAAAAATAAAAACTGGTTACTGTATGGAAATAGTTATTACTATGTATATTATTAATGCAATATAAAATAACCAACAAACCTGAAAAAGATTTGATTCACCTTTGCATCCTGTGAACTTTTTTAGGTTTTGGAACTTGAGCAACAACACAGCACTGCTCTTCAGGAGCTCTCACATACCTGCACTACTGAGAACGAGCAACTCACCACACAGCACCAGCTCCAGCTACAGGTGTGTGTGTGTGTGTGTGTGAAACTGTTTATTACAATACAAGTTAACATAAAGCCTGGCAAGTTGTTTTTAACAGTTGTCAGTAGAGTTCTTGTCCCTGTGGCTCTTACGACCCATTAGAGGAGGGATTACACAGAATTGTTCATCCTTCATAATGGAGTATTTGAGTGCAGATGCACGGAGTATTTATTTGGATATTTTTCTGAGATGCACTATGACTCAACGCCACGGCATACTGTGGTATTAAACCAAGGCATGGCATGTGTCTGCTGTAGGAGTTGAGGGGTGTCTCTGCGCGGGAACTGGAGGCGTTTCGCAGGGAGCTTGAAGAGGAGTCGTCAAGGCAACGCCAGCACTTCCTAGAAGAGGTGGAGCTCCTCAAAGTCCAATCAGAGGAGAGACTGCAGGACAGGATTAATCATCTGAAGGTAAAGAGGAGATGTCTCAGAGTGATGAGGAAAAAGGTGACAGTGTGCGTAACTTTCAAGCTTCCTTATGCTAAAGATCTTTAATGATTTAGGCAACCTTGTTGACTATATAATCATTCATTTTACGTGGAAACTATGACCTTTCCCATTTTATTATGTTGTGTATTAATTTGACTCTGAGTGCCTGTTTGAACATTATGTAATATCTCTGGATTATTGAGGGCTGTGGTGTGTGTGCGTGTGTGTGTGCATGTGTGTGTGTGTGTGTGTGTGTGTGTTGTGGCGTTGCCCTCTCTAAGCTCCAGCTGTACCAGTTCATTCTTAGGCATAGCTCTTCCTGTTGGATTCTGTCCCAGTGGAGCTTTATTCAAACCCAGTTTCCACATAATCCCACCATCATCATATATGTAGAAGTGTTACTGTCAACCTGTTTCTCTGTTCTCGGTGTGTGTGTGTGTGTGTGTGTGTGTTTGTGTGCTGGGCTGTGGGTTTATTTGTGTTCCTGCCATCTACAGTGGCTAAATGGGATGGATCTAAGCTTTTTATCCCCTGATGCAGGAGGTTTTAAGGCAGAAGGTACTTTTTTTTTTTCAGACATTTGGCATTTTGACCATCTGAAATGTGCAAGCCAGTCGTCGGCCATAATCCAGTGAGGCACGGCCGGAGATCTCTTTAGCTGAGGAACAAAATGAACCAACACTATACAGCAGCGTTTTAAGATGGTGATCTGCATAACTTAATTGACGTACCGACATCTCTGCTTTTGTTTGAAGACGGAGTTTGAAGACCAGAAGGAGGCAGAGCTTGAGGACCTGAAGCGGAGCTTCACAGCTGAACAGGAGGCGAAGGAGCAGAGCTACACGGGCAAAATGAGCCAGCTCACTGTTCAACTGCAGCAGCTAGATGCTGTGGTGGCCCAGGTACAAGACACACACATGCACACACAAAATCACACACAGAAAATAAGAGTGTTTTTCAGGTTTTGCATTATGTTCTTTGTGCAAATGAAAAGCTTGAATAAAGCGGCACATGCAGCTTGACTATGTTGGGGCTGAGGCTAGACAGGCCTGAGAAAAAATGTTGTGTCATGGGTGTTGAGGCTTAAAGGACAAAACCAATGAAATGAATGAGAAGTTATAGTGACTTTGAACTGTAAATAATAAAGTAGACTGTTTGGGAATTAAGAAAATATTGCTGCTAAGGCATGGCATCCATACGGCTTGAGATTAAATCATGTTTTAAGAGATTATCATATCAGTGAAACACCAAACTAATCTGGTGTGTGTATGCTTTGTGGGTGTTGTGTGGTCAGTCATGCTCTCTTCTTCGAAGCCAGCAGAACTGATAAGATTAGTTTGGTAATTAGTCGATCAGTGGAAAAATAATTGGTAACAATTTTTTACTAAACTGTTCATCTGTTCTTCTCAATTGTGTAGATTTTCTGCTTTTCTTTCTCTTCTCTTAAGCTTCAGGAAGTTTATTTACTGTCATGTTTGTAGACTGGAAGATTAATTAGAAAGATGAATTTATTGCAGCTTTGGTTGTAAATAATAGTAATATGTGGACTTCAGATGGCAGAATAAACTCAAATTCATAGCAACATGCAACATTAATTCCTGTCCCCTTTCTGTTTTATTTATATATTTCTATTTCTATTCTGCATATCATTGGAGCAATGTTTCATTTTGTTGGTTGGTTGTCGTGGAGATGTGAACTTTTAATGAATCGGTTACTATCGCCTTAGCAAACATTTATTTCTCCCCCAAAAAATGTTTTGGCTTTATTGGGTCTAGCTTCATAAATAAATCTGTTATTTCTGCAGTTTCATACATTTATTCTGTTAATTCTGTAAATCCATAATGAATCCTGTAGGGACAATCAGCATAAATGTGGCTAACGAGTGTATACACTTGTTTCCATGGCATCCTCCTGGCTTGGCTCTCGATAGTGAGATATTAACAAACACACGCCCCCCTCGAGGTTAGCAAAGAGAAGCTTAAGAGGGGTTGGGAGGGTGCTGTTGTCAGGGCAACAACATTGTTTGGTTGAGGCAGGTGGCTGCATGAGACGTGTTTGATCAGAGGAAGTGGGATTGAGAGGGAAAAAGAGAGGGAAGAAGAGGGAGAGAACGAAGGGGTCGTGGAACGAAAGGTAGGAACAATTTACTACAGAGACCTGGGGGGAAAAAAACTCTGATAAAGGTGCAGCAGTGAATCCAGAAGTTGTGTTTACCACAATCCCACACTGACATGGCACTTGATCCTGATAACAGTCAGTATGTGTGTATATGTAGGCTTTAGACTGGTTGTAAAGGAGGACATTTGTGTTTTTTGTCTCATAGATGATGCATTGAATGCACGTTTGGTACTGGTGCTGGTTTGATTTCCTTTTAAATGCAGACCATGCCTTCTGTTTTGTCATGTTCTTGGCAATAATAGGCGGGCAGAGGCCATTCGTTATTTCTCCTGTGTGATGCGTTAAACAAACACAACAAGCTGGCAGTGAGCCAGTCTTTGAGGTGTTCATTTTACAGTTTTGGATTGAATTGCTTACTATCATTTGGTCAATTGGTTTGTTCTCCGCTCGCTAGCATTCAGTTCCTCAAATGGATATTTTTTTAAAACAAGTCGGCACAGATGGGAGAGGGGAAGTTAGTAGGTGTGTTTGGTGTTGGTCGAATCAACAGGCTATCTCCGTCTGTCTTTCCAGCTGCGAGCAGAGGTCGGTTGTCTGCAGGGGGAGTTGGAAGGGAAGCGTGCAGAGATGGAGACTTTGGACACTCTCCTCCAACGGAGGGAGCGGGAGAGTCAGGAGGGAGGCAACCTTCTAAAGATGCTCACTGATGACTTGCAGACTGCTAAAGAGGAAAGGTAAGTGATGTTCTATGCATTTGTTTTAGGAGTGTAGTAGATACAGCTGTCATCTGTTAATATTACCTGGTAACTTGTAGGTTTTTCTGTAAAATGTATGACAAGCTACTTGCAACTTTGGGCTGTAAAATTCAGTACGCCCTTCACCCAAAGCATTCATGAGCTGTATGTTTATTGAGTACTCTGGATTTTAATTTACTGACTTTACTTTACTAACTTTTTTTCCACTTTTGTTTACTTGGAATTGTATTTTTGTTTCTGAACATCTTGTATTAGAAAGTTCCACACCAGTGTGTTAATTGTTGCAAATAATTAGTCTGCCAATAAAGCAATGTTTGCTTTAGCATATTTGTGTCACTTTTGTTCTCCCAGACGTAAACTGCACCAGGCCAATGAAAAACTGAGGAAGGTGCTGATAGAGATGATTCGCAGCACCATTGCAACAGAAGACATGGTCGGGCTAAAGATCAGTGCCAGAGCCAAAACATCCGAGCAGGCAACCCATCAGAGGAGCTCTACAGGGCACAAAGATGCACAAGAATCAGGTCCGTTGTTGTAGTTGTAGGTTATGATGTGCTTTGATGAACCGTTCTTTTGGCTCAGTCAAGTTGTTAGAGATACAGATATAGATAGGCTTTTAATTTAAATATTTGCATCAACGCCATGATTAAAGTTTTCTTTTTTCCCCGCAGGTATTTCAGTTGCAGACTTTTCTTCAGAAGACATGGAGCTGACGCAGCTGCTCTGTGAGAGCTTGCTGGTTTCAGATACTCAGATCAATCCTGGGGGAGAAGAAGCTGCTCTGAATGCCTGCAGCAGACTGCGTCACACTGTTGAGACCCTGCTGGAGCTGCTCAACCAGGCCAACACGCAGGTAAAGGATGCATACTAATAGCTCAACAATCTTCTTTGTAGTGTTCGCTGTCTAAAAAAGCATGGCTTTCTCACTTCACTAGCTGGAGCAGACTCACGATGTCCACCTTTCTCTGGAGGAAAAGTTCTCTCAGGGCAAAGAGGACTCTGCGCAACTCATTGAGCAGCACAAGCTCCTGTTGGAGCAGCTCGATCAGGAGACGAAGCTGAAGAGTCAACTACAGCTGGAACTCCACAAGGCAGAGGGTGAGCATTGTATCCTAGTTGGCTCTGATTCACTTCACTCATCTTACACTGCCAAGTTATGTGACTTTGAGGTAATGGGGCTGTGGAAGGGACAAGCAGAAAAACACATTTTAGCCACCTAAAAAATTCAATATCAGTGCAAGTGTATACTACATTTAAAACATGTCTACAGCTTTACCTCGCCATCAGACGATGGGGAACTGAAGTAGTCATAGTTCCCTTCAAAGCCACCATACTCGGTATTTGTACCTTGCAGAACACAAGAGTCCGCCGACTGCTATTTACATCATCATTACCTACACTGGACATATACAGGATGTATGTGTATATGTAGCAACATCATCATGCAGAAACGGGTCACATGGGAAAACGTTTTAGAAGGAAAATAGCATTTTAAAACTGCAAATTTTGAATGTTTTTCCTCCAAAACAAAAACAACATAATGGACCCGCCCTTTAAACAAATACTTTTGACATTGCATGACGTGTTCAGGGCTTCTGGAGGGCTATGTGGCAGAGAAAGCAGTCTTGGAGGAGTCCCTGCAGCAGAAGGAGGCACAAGAGGAGAGACTAGTGGAGGAGCTGGAGGACCTGAAGTCGAAGCTGCACCCGATGCAGCCCCTCCCCAAAGAGCTGGACAACCTCCGACTGAAGCATCAGGAACTCAGTGAGGAACATGCACTTCTCCTGCGCCAGAAGGAGCATCTCTCTGCCGGTCTGGGGGAGAGGGAGAAAGGTGAGCCGAGCAAGCACCAACAAAATCATGCATTTCTGTCCGCATTAAAATGTAGCATGACCTCTTTAGTGCGCTTGACCACACACTTATGATAATGTCTGTGCTCAGATGTGTCTTCTCTCCCTAGGCCATTGGCTCAATTTAGATCCTGACGCAGGTTTGTGTGTCAGAGTGCAGTATGAGTGTGTCATGCGGTGGGGGATGAACATGCAGTATATTTGCAGTGCTGTGTGAGGTTGCCGTTTGTACCATTGCCATTGCCAGTAGCTTGTAGCAAAGGCTCTTTGAGTGCCGTGTCATTTTTACCTCTTCAACAATGTTCAGAACTGTCAAAGTGAGTGCAGTTGTATGTATTTAACTCCTCTAATGTATTGCCCGCTTTTTTAAAATTCTGCTGTGTATTTTTTGCATCGGAAGATTTTCCCTCTTATTTGTGCCCTCTTATTTTTCCAGCTCTACTGGCAGAGACGGAGCGTTTAACCCAGGATAGGCTGGACTTGCAGCGGCAGGCAGAGAAGGACCACGGCTCTCTGTCCCAGCGCCTCAGAGCCCTGGAGAGAGAGCTGGAGGAACAGGAAACGAAGGGCCTGGAGACGGAGCAGCACCACAAGACCCACACCGAAGACCTCAACCAGCGTGTCCAGGCACTCGAGAAACAGCTGAAACACGACAGGCAGTTTATAGAGGTGAGATTTCCTCATTTTCACTTGCGTTTGTCTAAATTATAATCCTGCATTCTCGCTTCACTTTCTTCCTAGTGTCATTTGAGAGCGTCACAGGCAATTTGTCATGTTGCTGCTAAATGCAGCGGACGTAATCTTTCACATCGCTTGTTCCCGTGCATATAGGAGCAGGCCGTGGAGCGTGAACACGAGAGAGACGAGTTCCAGCAGGAGATCCGAAGCCTGGAGGCCCAATGCAGACAGACGGTCAGCGTGGATAATAAAGGACACAGGGTGAGGCCCATTCGTTTGTGAGCATGTACATAGAGTAACATCTAATAAGGTCATATTAATTATACAAAATGCTTGTGTTTCTAGATTGTGTGTGTGTTTCTTGGATGTTTTTTGTGATGCATATGGAGTCGTACTGACAAAGGTTGAACTGGTGAATGCATTGTTTGTTTGCCGATGAGCCTGACATTTGCCATGTGTTTATCCCTGCGCTGAACGGATTGCCGTAGTTTGAGGACTTGGTTCTGCAGGTATGAAATCTAACCGTAGCATACTTCTCTTAGCTCCTCTGACTCTAGTCTTGTGCATGGTTGTGTATTGCACATCATTATTTCCACGCGGTCATCCATCGATCATGCTGCTTGTGCTTGTCATACGTCCTCCATTCATTCCCATTTCATCCTCCGTTTCTTAATATTCATTTGCTTCCGATTTGCGCTTCATTTGTCTTTCACCTTCTCTTCACCGCTCTCTGGAATGGCTTTGACTTCAACTTTTGGTAGCAGCAGCTGCAGATCCGGAATTGCTATTTTTCCCACAAATCATGCCGTTTTTTTCACTCTACTTCAAACTGTAGGAACGTCACCCAAAAATGTTGCACCCTCTATGTCTCTGCAGGTGGAGAGTCTACAAGCTATTATCAAAGACAAGACACAGGACCACGCTTCCTTGCTTGCAGCCAATCAGCAAGCCCAGCGTGATCTTGCGGAGCGCAATGAGGAGATAGACAAGCTAGCCGGGCGAATCAGAGAGCTAGAGCAAGCACTGCTGAACAGTACTGAGAGTCACAGATCGGTCAGTCAACTGGAACAAGAGCTTCACAGAGCAAAGTTGCGAGAACAGGAGCTCTTACAAGTAAGAAACGTATGGACTTGCAAGTACTCTTAATACCACCGATCTTTTTCTCACGAATGCATTCACTTATGTCAAGGATAAGCAGGCGTTGGAGCAGCAGCAGCTGTCTAACAGGCTTCAGATCTCCGCCCTGCAGTCCAAAGTGGATGAGACGAGACACTGTTACCATGACAACACGCGTGACCCCACCCAGAAGCTTAGCGAAGCCCTGGACTCTGCTCAGCAGAGCCTACAGAGCAAAGAGCAAGAGGTCTGTAAGATTTTACAGAAGATTGTTGTTTGATGCTTTTGGCTGCAGTGCCACCTTTTGGTACAGATGTATTGGGGTATACAAAGTTGATCTATTTTTTTAAAAGCCACTAGGACTACAAACTTTCTGTGATAGCTCAGTATTTTTAACGCAGCACCTAAAACTACGTTGCACCTTTCGTATTTATCTAATAAGTAATGTTATGTCTTTTGTAGGTCGAGGCCGTTCTTGGCCAACTGGAGAATGCACAGAGGGACTTGAACCTCAAGGAGGTTGAACTCAAACACCTCGCACTACAGCTGGAGCTCCTGACTAATCGGAATGCTGCCCAGGTTAATGAGCTCCAAGAAGAGATTTCTGCCCTCAAGGTAAGTGCTAATTAGCCTTCATACCATATTGTTATCAATTTTATTTGGCTGTTTCGTAACAATTTTAGCCTTGTGGAGTGTATGTATGTAATTGTGTTTATCCATTTAATATATGACTTGTAGGTATATTCCTCTCTTTGTTTTCTCCTCTTTAAAAGTATTTTTTTAATAATAATTTCTCCTTAATGGTAAACAAGACGACAACAAAAATATCTTATAATTGAACTGGTATGTACACGCCTGTTTGCAGGAAAATGTGTCCGCTCTCACCATACTCACGGAGGAGAGAGAGGAAAGCAAGGTGGAGGACATTGAGGAAGAGACCCTCTCCTCAGCGTTACTCCAGGAGAAAAATCAGGAGATCGACCAGCTCAACACTGAGATCCAAAAACTGGAACAGGAGTTGGAGAACACCAGGGACAACAAGGTCAGACTAAGTACACACAAAATACATGCAGTGAGCCTATCGTTGATGAGAAAAAAAAATGAATTTAATTTATCTCGTTCATGTCTTTCTGACAAAAAGGCCTTGGAGGCTGAGCTTGAGGATCTGCGCTCGCAGGTGGAACACCTTCGGTCTGAAACCATGAGAGTGCGTCAGGACAAACAGGAAGAGGAGGAGCGCCTCCACGAGGTCATCAGCACGCTGCAAGCAGAACTTGCCACGTTAGGCCCCAACCTGCATGAAGTCAGCGACTCTCAGGATGGCGACAGCATCAATCCCTCACCTGCTCCCAGCCCCGAACCTCACCACTTTGCCCTTCAGGAACAAGCCACCAGGGGAAGACCAAACAGCCTGAAGCAAGAGCTCAGTCTGAGTCATTCGGCTTCATCTCGTTCCCTTCGATCTCGTCTCAAGGCCCTCCAGACTCAGCTGGAGACCGCGGTGGCAGAGAAGGAGGGACTGGAGCGATTGCTGCTCACCCAGGAGGAAGAGTACAGAGGACACGGGGAAGAGTTTGGAAAGAGGCTGACAGCTGAGAGGGAGAGAGCGGATGAACTCCGAGGTATCCTCGCCATCAAAGAAGCTGAGCTGGAGGGAGTCCAAGCTCAGAAAGAAGAGGAGACGGAGAAGCGGAAACTATCTGAAGAGGAGAGGGACAATTGCAAAATTCAAGCCCAAGAGATGAGCACACTGCATGAGAAGGACCTCAACCTCAGCTCTCTGGTTGTGGAACTCCAACGGAAAGAACAGGACAGCCTCACAGAGATTGAGATTCTTAAAGCAAAACAGCAGGATTTGAAGATGGAAATGGAAGTCCTCCGAGAAACCAGTCTCACTCTTGAGAGACAAGTCCAGGAGGTCAGGGCTGAGGTGGTAGACATGGAGGAACTGGTTGCTGAGGAACGGACGAAGGTTAAAACGCTCAAGACCGTGAAGGGCGAGCTTTCTGCTGAACGTGAGGCGCTGAGGAAGAGGGAGGGGCAACTCCAGGAGGAGATTGAAAGGCTCAGGCAGGAAGTGACTTCAATGAGAACCGTCATCCAGAGCCTGACGGTTCAGCTCAATGAGAAGAAAACGGGTCAAGAAGACGCTCAAAAGGAAGTGCTGGTGAGTGTCTGCTACAAGGTGAATTGGATTGTTTTCAGCATTAAAAGCACATTCCAAGTTGCAAATGTAAAGTAAAATTCCAAACACAGCAGTTAGGTCTTTCAATAAAGAAAATAACCAAATCTAAGGTGTTAATTAGCTAGGATTTTGATGGTGATTTTGATCATTTATAGTGCCTTTTGTAATCGGGTCAGTAGAACCAGAACAACCCTTGCTCCACATTTGAAGGGGATCTGGGATTGCACCCAGCAAAATCAGATAACTTGCTGCTTCTGCAGGCTCCACGTCCAGACCGGAAATGCCTCGCTGCCACTTTGTTTTTGCTAGCTTTACTAGAAACTGCAGGCGAGACCACATCTGGGTCTAGTTAACTGCAGTAACACGTCACATCACAGCGTCGCTCATGAGATTGCAGACTCTTACGAACACAGAGGAAGTGCCATTTAAATGAGGAAGTAGGAGGAAAATCTTTGTTAGCTGTGTTTTTAGTGTGTTTTTAGGTCCGATGCACTTTATTTTTCATGTCTTTACGGGCTAACTTGGCAGGATGTGGTACGGAGACGTTTTATTCGTTCAAGAGAATGCATGGATGTTGAAAAGCATTTGTTTGGCTGCTGCATGTCTTTGCAGTCAGATCTGTTTTGATTGCTGTGATAGTGTACTAAAAGTGTGTCTGGCTGTAGATATAAAATAATCAGCTAAATGTTAAAAAAAACTAAAAAAACAGCATGTACATGTGGTAATGGTTAAAAAGCTCTTCATATTGTTGCTCTTATGTAAGCAGCGTTTTTTTCCGGGAACTCCTGAAAGTTTGAAATCCTGTATGTGGATACAGGCTTCCATGAAGATGTGTCTGAAGAAGGCTGCTTCTAAGGATGTTTCTCTTTGTCTCAGACCCATGCTGAGGTGACCCTGGCTAAAGCAGACGCTGCTTTGAGACAAAGTGAGGCTGAGCTCGCTACGCTGAGGGCAGAGCATCGGGCTCTCAGGGCAGAGCTGACTGCGGTGAAACAGGGTCTGAGTACCAGTACAGAGAGGGCTGAGAAGCTACATGAGGAAGGACAGGTGGGAATATATTATATTATACATGATGATCTGTCTTTCTGTACAGATGTTGTGAGATTTTTAAATAATGGAAATACTAGATTTGAGTACTTCAATGTCCTTTCTTCCTGTCAGACCAAAGACCGTGCCCTAGTTGATCTGGAGACTGATAACCAGCGGCTGAAAGCGGAGCTTCGAGGTCTACAAGAAGACCTGGCTGTACAGGAAGAGGAACTAGCCTATCAGCAAAGGGAACTGCAGCAAATCACACAACACTGTCACCAGCAAGACACGCTTCCACACCGGCAAGGTTACCCACAGAAAGGTGAGTACTCTCTATAGGATTATTGGCTCTCAAGAAGCTTGCTAATGTCACCGTGGGCTCAGCAACAAGTAAGGGTCTTTATTGACAACTTTTTCCCCTCTTCATCCGTCAGATATTTCTCACAGAGCTTTTGAGGACGTTGTGAGTGTCTCCCGCGATGAAGCCTCTCTGAGCTCCCCGGAGGTTTTAAGGAGACTCGAATGCTCCGAAGACAGAAACCCGGAACGGTTCCACGCTTCTGCTCTCGGCTCTCGGCTGTCCGAGTTCAGCACTCTAAACATCTCGGGCCTGGATCTGCACCAGGTAAAGACCTCTCCCAGGGTTGTGATGGAGCCTCCCCTCTCCAGGACCATCACACCCGATCCAGCCACTCGGACTTCACACTCCCCAGGCTCCGTGTCCGACAACTTCTCCATGCTCGACTCACTGGACACTGACAAAGTAAGTGGTCTATAACCTCTATACATGCTACCTTTTAGGGCATTTTGGCCTTTTCTTTTGGTTCCGATGTGGTTAAATATATACTTTTTTCTTAGGTGCGTGAGTTGGATGAACTCGATATAACAGCGCCTCCATCTCCTCTTGGCTCCACCTCCTCCTTGTCGGCACCAGAATGGGCCAGTGATGGATATGGCAGCAGTGAGTGTTGCCACTTTTTTTTGTATAGTTTTTTGACAAACTGCAGCTTCATGTTACAGAGGAATATGTTATAGCAGGCTATTGTTATCAACTGAACTCTTCTGTCTCTTCTTGTGCTTTAGATGTGAGTTCAGAATTGGGTGCTAGGCTGAAGGTGGAACTGGAACAGACTGAAAGGCTGGATGCTCAGTTTCTTGAGTATCTCCGCTGCCGAGGGATGAACCCCACAGTTAACACAGATAGTGCTGCAGGCAGTATGAGCTACAGTGATGACCTGTTGTCACCTGAGCTTCAGGTGGGCTTCATTTATAATTAGGTAAATTCTATTGATAAAGACGGTAAGCGTAGATTTCATTCAGGTGCTTTCTCCGTTTTTCCTGCAGGGTCTGTTGAAGAAAGTTTATCAAGAAAGCTGCCGAATTCTCACTTTGTCTCAACGTCGGGCCACTTCCTCAACACAAGCGCATGTCTCGGACATAAGAGTCGTGTTGAGTCAGAGAGGACACCATTCTGTAGATGGCTCCACCATACTGGACCACCGGGAAGAGTCTCCCTCCAACCCCCCCATGAGCTGGCAGCAGGAAAAGAGGGCACTGCAGGAGACTGTGATTGCTCTCCGGGAGCTGCTCTGTCGAATGGCCCAGAGAACCACTCAAGTGAGATTCTGTGGATTTAAAGATTCTTTACAATAAACTAGTGAAAGGAAATTGAGTTTGACGTCTTTAGGGCGCGGTACTATAACAGTCTTTGTGAGTTTCCTCTTAATAAATGGCTCGCTTCTTGGTTCCGTTGATGCTGATCATGATCTCCTTTCTTCTTCAGACGGACTACAGAGATGAAGAGGTCTGGCACGGAGATCAGCTCCGGACTGGCGGACAGGTTGAATCCCAATTGAGGGCGGAGCTGGAGGAGAGTCGGAAACAACTGAAATGTGCTCAGGACACTCGGCAAGAGCAAAAGAACGAAATACAGTCAGTCAGGTATGTTCCACCCAGCGATTAATGGTCTTTAGACACAAGTTATTGTTACGAGCTATTTGTTACGAGTGGAATGATACTGTTTATTTGATCTTTCAAATTCAGGTTCAATAGATTTTAAAATTAGTCAATTGCCTGAATGTGTGACTGTTCAATCTTATCTTGGTTTCTCAGTTCTTTCCATGTTTTTAGGTGTCTGTGGTGCTTGTACTCTCTTCACCATGTTGCTGTCACACTCACCCAAACATGCCTTCATGTAGTGTTGGCGAAAGTGGTTAAAACGTAAGGTTGTAAATGTGCTTCTTTTTTCTCTGCAGGGTGGTTGTAGAAGAGCATGAGGAAACTTTGAGACAGGAGCAGACCAGAGTCCAGGAGCTTCAACAACAACTGGAGGAGGAGAGAGCTCTAACTCTCCGCAAGGACAGAGAGGAGGATGAAAGGAGAGAGGTAAAACATGCAGAATGAATGTACTGTAAATTCTCCTATAAACGCTGGTATTCAAATGATGAAATAACAGCCCGGACCCCGATTGAGAGGGGGTGTAAGTACCTGTAGTAACGGATGACCCTCCTCCTCCCTCTCCAGGCTGTGCAGGTGTCTTCTGAACATCAGAGGTCAGAGGTCATGGCTCTGAAGGGTCAGGTGGAACAGGAGAGGCAGGCCTGCAGCAACCTCAAACGGGAGCTTCAGATCGAGCAGTCGCGCAGTGTGTTGCTGGAGAAACGCCTAGATGACGTCCAGCAGGAGCTCAAAGATGAACGCCACCTCTCTGCTCACCAACAGGAGCTCAACATGCAAGACAAGACTCGTCTGGAGCGCCTCCTGTCTGAAGCAGAGTCTCGCCTCACAGAAATCCACTCCAAGCTCGCAGACGCTCGCAGGAATCAGGATGAAGAGAGAAATAATTCCTCCAGGCAGGTGGATGAACTCAGCCGCAGACATGAGGCAGATGCCGCCAGAGACAGGAAGTTCATCACCGACATGCGCGCTCAGCTAGAGCAGGAGCGAAGGCAGGGGGGGGATTTGCTTGTTGAAATTGACAAACTGAAGGCAGAGCTCCTGCAGAGCCGGAGGAAATGGGAAGAGGAGGACAGATCAAGGAGGGTGGAGGTACAGAGGGAGCAGGAGGCCGCCACTCGATACCGTGTAGGCATGGAGACCTTGAAGGAGCAGAAACGGGAAAGCAGCCGTGCTTTAGAGGTGGAGCGAGAGCAGTCCAGACATCAAGGGGTGGAACTGGCCGAGCTGAAGGACAAACTGCGACTGCTGAAGGACACAGAGAGGGAGAGGGAGGAACAGTGGGAAAGAGAGAAGAGGAAGGAGAGACAAGAGCAGATGGAGAGGGAGAGACGGCAAGAGAGGACCGACAGCAAACTGGTAAAATATCATCAACCTCCTTCTTTACTATACTCGATGATGCTTTCACAAATTCAATGCTCTTATTTTAGATATGTTAGAGATAGTTTTGGATGCACACAAAGACGCGGCCTAATGAACATTTCTGACTTTAGTGCGAGTTGGAGTTGTTGAGGCAACAAGACCAGCAACGCATGCAGGAGCTGCAGCGCACTCTGGTAGAGCTGGGAAGAGAGGAGAGAGAGATGGCTGCTCAGAGGCTGTCTAGACAGCAACACAAGGCTGCGTCCTCACAGCATCTCCAAAGTGACTTCCAGCCAGGCAGCACACAGCAAAACCAGCAGGTGTGCATGTGGTTATTACACAAACACTGTAGCAAAATCCAAGCTCGGTGCTCGGCCTACTAGTACTTTATTACTATTGGATGCATGTAATACTGGGTTATACGAAGGTAAACATATTGGACTGTTGTGAAATAAATGTACTTTTCTCACTGTAGATGCCATCCGCGTCGGCATCACCCAATCTGCTGGAAAGGTTCCTGAAGGAGAACGGGGAGCTCACGGAGAGCGTGACATCACTGAGTCAGGAGAGAGCCACTCTTAAACATAGACTCGCCTGCCTGGAGCGACAGCTGCGGCGCACAGAGAACGAGCTCGCCAAGGTCACCACAGAAACGGAAAACAGACCCAACAATGATGTGATCAGCAACAGCAAGGTCAGTATAAAACAAGATCCACTATACTGTAGAGAATACATTATTGGCTCCCCCTATCTAATAGATTTCCCTTTTTGTATTTTTTCAATTCATGGCGACATGTTTATTTGTTTGCAGGTGCAGCGTCTGTATGAGCGTTACCTGCGTGCCGAGAGCTTCAGGAAAGCTCTGGTGTACCAGAAGCGTTACCTGCTGCTGCTGCTGGGAGGCTTCCAGGACTGTGAGCAGGCCACGCTGTGTCTCATCGCCCGCATGGGGGCGCGGCCGTCACCCCCACTCTCTCGGAACAGACCCCTCGGACGGTTCAGGGCTGCTGTACGAGTTGTCATTGCTGTCTCAAGGTAGGGAGAGGACCAGGATGTAAGATTTTAGACCTTAGCCTTGTCTATGGATATATCTGAGCCTTTCTTTTATTTATTTTTCCAGAATGAAGTTCCTGACCAAGAAATGGCAGAAAGCGATCAGAAGATTATCTATATCTGGCACCGTCAATGGGCATGCTCCAGGTCAGCTCAGTGCTCACATTTTATGATGCGTGTGTGTACGAGTGGGTGGATTTTTAATCCTTATGTCTTTTACAGGACCTAAAGCTGAAGTTTTAAGACAGCAGCAGCCAAGACTAAATCTTGAGTCGCCGCCAAACCGAGGCAGCAGCGCCGTCCACAGAGACCCAGTGTCGGCTCTGGTTCCGCCCACAAAATCACCCTTCAGGTTGCACAACAGGTTTGGGCTCTTTTTCGTTTTTTTTTTTACTTTAAATTTGAAAGTGGATGGCTTATTAAAGTAAATGATAATTAATGAGGTTTCTTCTATCCACAGGTCGTACTCCAGCACCACTCTGCCCTCGGAGCATTCAGGAGGAACGTCTCAGGATCCAGAGCGATCTCTGACGGAATACATCCACCATCTAGAGAGAGTCCAGCAGCGGTTGGTGGGAGCAAGACAAGGTGAACCGCATTAAGTATAAGTAAGGTGACATTACATTTCAACGCAAAAAAGTTGGGAGCTGTATGCACCAAGGTGGATGGAACACAATTTGGAAAAATAATAATAATAATAATTTTATGCACACCGGGAACACAGGGTGTAAGCTCAGCTCTGGATCCATTCATCAGGTAAAGGATAAGTCACTGTTACTTCCTGGCTTTCCTTCATTGCACCCTGCTCCGTGTTTATGATTTATGAGTGACTTGTTAGGTGCAGTTAGGTTAGAAATTACACTGGTGATGGTTCCCCACAAACTTCCAGTCTAGGCATTCCACTCAAAAACAGCCAAAACTATTTGGGTTCTGAGCATTTAAATATCAGTGGGCACTGGGTTTATGTTTTTAAACCTCTTATGCTGAGATCAGACCGCTCAACACCAGCCTGCTATTAAATCCCACAAAACCTGTGTGCTCTATCGTCTCCCAACCTAGTAAGCAAGACTCATTTAGCTCCGCCCCCTAAAGAGGAAAGGAGGATACAGTCAGCCTGTTCCCCTGATATGATTGGTTATCGGCAGCGCTGGCTGCAGGAGAACAGGACGTGGCTGTACCTGAGCTGCTTGTCGCCCCTTTACCTGAATGGTCCAGGTGAGTGCGAGTGTAACATACTCACTCACTCCACCAGATAACGAAGCAGCACCTCTCAGCATGGGTGCTTTTCATCATTCACTGGGTGCACTGGCTTAAAGGTGGTAACGGTCTGGAATGAGGCATACATGCTCTGTGGGTTTATGATCCTCCATGTTTATTAATTCATGCTTAAAAAGCCAATTTCCGGCATATTTCATATGTATAACCATTTGATTCAGTACATAGGTTTAGATTTAGCAAACTTTAAGTTCTTATAATTGTCTAAAACAAATTGAAAACATGTTGTTGGTGTGGTGCTTTTTATGTGATGGTTGGGAAATTCAATGACTATGTGATAATAATAAGTAATTGTCCTACTTTTTTTCCATCATATTTTCCTACTTTGGATGTTATGATAATAAAAATGGTATTGTCTTTAACTTTTGTGTTACTAAACTCTGGATGCTAATCACTTACTCTGATATTTCATTATTTTTGTGTGTCCTATTAGGTTCGTCTGTTCTCCAGCCCGACCCAAAGCTATCCGACCACTGAATGAATGTCTGGCGTGTGCATATCCATCCAAAACTGTCATTGCCTTACACCTGTGTGTGTGTATAGGTATATCGCGTATTGAATATTTTTTACAATGACATGATTTTAAAACTACATAAATTATTTTTAGAAATGTTCTATTGTAATTTTTCTATTCTAGTGTTTTGAAGGTCACTGTTGATATTGCAAGAACAAATTTTTGTCAGAATTTTAAATAGTGTTAAATTACTACTGATGTTTTTATACCCTTTGTGCTTGTAAGTAGGACTGATGTTCATCGTACATGCTTTCAAATTTGCACTGATTTTTATTTTTCTGGAAAGCCATGATGAACAAAGCTAATGAGCATGTTACTGTGTGAAGGTTAACCATATTTGTTTTTTTTGTATTATCTGTGTTTCTACCATAAAGTTGATAAATATTTTAAATGCGTTTACAAGCCAAAAAGACTGTTTGTTTTATTCATATCATGAGGTTATCTGTCACTTTTGTATGTGACAATCCACTTTGGATGTTTGTCATGTGCTATTTATTTATTTAACTTTACTATAGGTTAGACTGTTTGAACATGCATACTTTTAATTTTAAAACAAAACACTGACCACTTCAGCATTCTGCTCTGCAGATAATAAACCATGATCACAGGTCCTGCCTGAGATCGTGGTTTATTTTATAGAGGATGATCACTAAGACCAGACTTTAATATAACTACAGTATATATAGACTTAAGTGGGTTTAGGAGCATTTTGTCTTGCTTTGATGACATTTCACTTTAATATTTTCAGTCCAATTTGAAACAGTTGCACCTTTTTCACCTCTTTAATGGAACAATTGTATTATTGACCTAATAAAGATTGTTAAAAATATTTCGTGATTCGCCCTGTATAAAGGGAATCTCTCTCTCAGGGTAAGCTGTAAAATCCTGAAAACAAAACTAACTGCAAAGGAACACATGAGTAAAGTAAAAATACTCTCCGAATAACTTACACACGTAATTTGGTTTCTCAATTTTACTTACGGTATTTAAGATGTCGTTAAACAAACATAAAGGACAAAAATAAGAATATAAGAGAAAGATATTGAGTAGATAATGCAAATAAATACAACAGTTTTTAAAATAAGGTTTGGGATTTAATTAAACACTCTTACTAAGGGATATTTTAATAGCTTATCAACAATTTTACCGATCATAATCATACATTATTCAAATATAATCACCTCCTATACTATAAATACATTTCCCCACTATTTGTTTGTCTTCTCAGAGTCACTGAGATGTAGTGACTGGGATATCGACCATTATTATGTAACACATCGACGTCCAGCAGCTCAGCAGTCTGATATGCATCTGACGCTCTTCGTCCTCTTCGGTTAGGGTTCGTTTGTTTATGGAGTCCGCAGGAACCGCTTGTGCTCCTTCCTCCATTTCCTGTTCTCGTTGCAATTGTACGTTAAGAACTCCGCCCACTTGTCTCCCGTACGTGAGTAAAACGTTCGCCCCACGTGAGACATCACCGCTGAGTGACGCACATCAGCAACACAGCACGGCGCTGCTAACGCTAAAGCTAAAGCCAAAGCCAGCGGCGGGCGGTGTGTCGTAGATCGCCGTTTGACACCGTACCTGTGGTGAAATTAGTCCTGGACCGCGTAGAAGACCGCGCCACCATTTTATCGTATTTGTCTGGGATGTATGGATGGATAGTTGACGGCATATCGTCGCTGTTTGAGCCCGTTGCGGGGCAGAAGCCCACCGAGTGGCCCGGGAAAGGTAACGTCGGCGAGGAGGTCCCCACGCGACCTGGCGTGGAAGCGGGAGCACAGCGGCAGGAGAACCACAGCAGAGCAGCCAAACGGAACTACCAGAGGTCCGTTAAACACCATTTATGTGCTCCGTCAGGGGCTTCGTGATAGCTGTTGGTATAACAGTTGATCCCCTTGGCTATTTAATGACAAAGCTACTAACGTTCATAGAAATGATAACGAAGGGGGTTCAGCTAAGTCATCTAAGTTCAGTCAGCTAGCCTAACGTCAGCCAACTAACTATGGCTGGTTCCAACAACCAGCAACATGAAACAGTGATGTGGCAGTCACTTAAATATCCATATAAAACACTTATTTAACAATATTTGACATTAAGTGGTTAAAATGGTTGTTTGAAGGCACCAACCGCCGCCCCTCCTCATGTGCCCACTCTTTAATGCAGTCTAATGTCAGTCCTGCGATACATTCATGGTGCTTATAATATTTAGATTGTGTTGAATTGTCAAATTTATATTATATATTTATTTCAGACAACTGCAGCCACATAAATGACCAGGAAGTTGAATAAACAGCTCTCTCAACCCAAAGTGACCATCATAACCTTCATAATAATAGGAGAGCTGTTGTATTAGACTGGCACAGGTGTCCCCAATTGTGCCATACATTATTGTTAAGCTGTTATGATGTCAGGGATGTTGTGATATTTGATATTGTTACTATCACTCATCTCCATCTCTGTTTTTTTACCATTGCAGCGTTGATGTCGCAGATGCTGTTTACCAGAGTGACCAGGTTGAGGTGAAAAGACGGAAGCGAGGTCTGTTTAAGAAGCAGAAAACCTTTACTGTAATTCCAATTTTCCAAATCAAATGAAGGTGGTTTTGTAATTTGTGGCGTCCTGTGTGTCAGATGTAGTCATCAGCTTTGTGAAGAAGACCGTGGCTGGGGTAGCAGGTCTGCTCAGGCTGAGGAACCCGCTGACGACCAGGTGTGAGAAGCCCAGGCGCTATGAAGCGGTGCAGGTTTGTGCTCCAACTCCCTCCGTTACTCATGCATTTGTGATCAGAGTCTATGTGACGGTTATGCTGGATGCTTAAAAGCATTTTTATCCTGCAGACTTTGGACAAGTATATCAGAGGCCTGTATTATGAAGCAGGATTTGGGGTTAGTGTTGACGCTCAGATTTAACCCTGGGTTTTCAGCCCTATGATGTTGGCTCACTTCTTACCAGGTTACATCGCTATGGTAACTTAGACGTCACACCTAACCTCAGGAGCAGGTTATGTTCCAGATAAGAGATGGACTCGTATATAAACATAGCTTACTGACCCATCGGGGCTCTGTGAGGTAATATTACACGGATACGGAAAAGCAGCACAGTTTAATCTGCCAGATGCAGGGAGGACAGCTGTCCCATCTAGGGCACATTATCTAACTCGGCTTGGATACGTGTGTATTCAGTTCAATTAATGTTGCTTAGATGTATTCTTATGGTGTGTTTTTCAACATTACATATACTATTGTAGACTTAGATTACAGGGATGTGTAGGATTGTTTCTGACTCATGTCCAGAGCATTGTAAAATCCCAAATTACTTGACAAAACGATGAATCATTTCCAAAATTCTCAAAATGCTTTTTGTCGAGCTACATTTTTCTGCTTCTATACATATTTCTTGGTGTTTAGACTATCAAAAACAATGTGTCGCTGAGCTAATGAAGTAACGGTGCAGCTGATATCCACCGATGTAGGACCGCTTAGCGTGATCGCTATCGTTCCGGTTAGTCAAGCTGAATTTGCTTCGTAATACAGGCTCCTGGAACAGGAACTAAACACAACTTAAGGCCGATTTTTCTGGTGTGGCATTTGTGAATTATAATCTCCATCTTTAATTACTTTGCATTTCCTGTTTGGATCCAGCCTGTTACTTTGATGGGGATAGATGAGCTCCACACCTCGTGGCCGAGCACTACTGAATGGAGAATGAGTAAGTGAGAACAGCTGTTTACGGTCTGTTTACTTTGCTCATGTCACTTTGTTTCATCCACACTTTCTACCGAGTGCTGCTCTCCTCCTTATCCTCATTGTAGTTTGGCTGATTTTGTTGTTTCTCCGAAGGTAAACCAGGAGGTGGAGTAAATGAGAGAAGTGGGAAGAATCCCTTTCAGAGTTCCTCGCCTCCTTTAATGAGGAAATGCAGGCAAGTCACGCTCCAGTTCTGTTCACCCACCCAGTTTGCTGTAAATATACCCACAGGGCGGTATAACAAGCAGTATCTCAAGTATTTGAAAGTACTCCTTTTGCTAACTTGCATAACCTTTTTGACCGCAGCGTGCCAGGTCTGTCTGCAGGACTCCCTGACCGGGGGAAGGACAGGGACAGGAGAGGCTCGCTGCAGCTGCTGCCCTCCAGAAGTGCTCTGAGGGTTGGAACCAATAACCCTGATCCAACCTGTAATGGCTTTGGACACAACCGCTGCTACAAGCCCAGTCTTACAGTGGAAGAAGTAAAAACAACGTGTTTTTAGCTTAATTGGTTGGGTTTATATAAGGATATTTTATAATCTTAAGACATTTGTACAATTTGGAAGTCTTAAATATCCCAGCCGATACTAGATTTTAGACATTTAACCAAGTTGTACTCTGATGGAATACCGTATATTATGCAAAAAGCTAACGGCTGGATTTATCTATTTAGCTCTACTTGAATTATAAACAAAGTAGAAACGGATGTCCAGAAGCTTTCCCCCGTTATTTGAGTAGAGGTCTAAGGAGTAAAACTCACTCACACGATTTCTGTTTTATTAAGTTTAGACTTTAAACCAGTTATCCTCATTCACTGCTTTCAGCGTTCAGAGCAATTATTGTAGGTTGAAGTTGAATTGACCACTAATCATGTTTTCTCTCTTAAGGCCATAAAGCAGAACAATAAGGAGCACTACCGGCGCTTGCTGGAGATGGTATCGGTGAAATATAGCAAAAGCCAACCACTACCTTTCAACCAAACAAAACCACAAGAGTGAGTATAACCTCCCGTTATATGTGAATTATTTATACATTTCATCAAGGTCTATGTAACGATAAACCGTAGAAAATGAGCTACTCTGACATCCTTTTCTCCTTTTCCTCCCAGTGAGTCGCATTCACAGGTTGATCACAAAACTGCTGCTTCAGGAAAAGCCTGTGAACCGGTACCCAGGAAGACGGGACACATGGGTTAGACGTCTTATTCACCTTTTAGAAGAAACTCATCTGTAAATGTTTTGGTTTGTGATGCTCAACTGTCACTTGTGTTTTTTTGCACAGCTGCCCCAAGTGTGTTTACATGGAGAAATGCATCTGCAACCAAGGAAAGGTTAGTGTAGTGTTTCATATATACATATAAATAATGTGCGTCTCATGTTTATTCTCATACACTTTATATATGCTTATTTGAATGCTCTATTTGATTCATCTCCAGGTGGAGTGGCTTGTCTTTTAGTAAGACATTCAGTGGAGTCTTTGAGGACACACAGCCTGTTAGATGCACAAAGGTAGGCATTTCTGACTCTTTCATTACATAGCAAAGGACCCATTCAATTCTAATTATGGACGGGAATGTATTATAGCTGTTATGTTATGTTGCAGCAGAAACAGGCAGCAGATTTGGATCTTTCTACAGAAGTTGCTACTCGCCTAAATCTAGTGGACAGAGACACCCCCGCTGTCGGTCTCCCTGACACACATTCTGCACATACACGGCACAGCGATGAGGACATACCCAGACTGACCAAGGTAAGATGGTGAGGCGTTAGGTGCCGTCACCGTTGACGAAAGCGTGTATACAATTCAGTTTATTTGATGCGTTTGTGTGTAGGAAATGGCGGTGGAGGTGACGTGTGCTCTGGCTCAGAGCGATCCCAACCTTGTCCTCAGTGCCGCTTTCAAACTACGCATCACACAGAGAGACCTGGCCACCCTGCAGGAAGGCGGCTGGCTCAACGATGAGGTGCGCACTGAGAGCATGAAGACTGTGATTGTAGAATCATAACCTTTTTCTTTTTCTTGCTCATTGATCTCCCCTCTGATTAAAAAGTAAAATCAAAATGATTGACTGAGATGCATGTTTTTAATGCCTAGCTGTTGTTACAGAATGATGGACATAGCTGTTGATCGATAGACGGAGAGACACGGTTTCTACGCTCCTCCCCCGGTTGATTTTAGTGAATCCTTTTATAAATTTAAAATGATAGCTAGCGCTCTCTTAGTGCTACATTGTTATGTGGGTGCTCAGCTCAATAAATGGAGGTGTATGTCTTTGGTTTTTCATTTTCCGCTCAATGGGAGGACTCGACTGTCAGTCGATGGGCGGTGAAATCAGGCTCCTTAGATCTTATTCTGGGTCACCCCCTAGAATGGATAGTGGTGACTGTACATATTAACATCTATAAGTCTTGAAATCATATTTAAGAACTATTTTTAACATGTTTTATATTGTGCCTCCTCTGTTTTGTCCACCAAGGTGATTAACTTCTACCTTTCCCTGGTCATGGAGCGGTGCTCCAGTGAGGCAGCAGGATTCAAAATCTACTCGTTCAGCACCTTCTTCTTCCCGAAGCTGCGAGGGGGAGGAGGCGGCCAGGCTGGAGGACACGGTGCTGTGAAGCGCTGGACCAAGGCGGTCGACCTTTTCCTCTATGACCTCATCCTGGTCCCGCTGCACCTGGGCGTCCACTGGGCAATGGCTGTGAGTCAGAACCAGTGACAACAATGTGTTTGTTGACACGTCACATTGCTTCCTTTTTTTGGTTGCCGATTCTTGACGGTGCCTTGAGTGCTTGAGCAGTTTTTGCCAAGAATAGGGCAAACTTTTTAGATAAATCATGAATTATTGCATATTTCCTTTTTTGTTCAGTTTCAACAAATGTATTTTAACCGTTTTCTTCCCTCTCTGATTCCAGGTGATTGATTTTAGGTCAAAGACGGTCAAGTCATATGACTCAATGGGCCAGAGACATGATGACATCTGTAGTCTTTTACTGTGAGTCTTCAAGCTTTATATTTTAAATGCCTTTTCCATACATCACCCTATATTCTTGCACAATTCATGATATCAATATGATATCTTTTCCAGACTCTACCTTAAAGAGGAGCACAAAACAAAGAAAGGCAGGGAGCTTGACAGCCCCAAATGGACTGTTGGAAGCCTGAGAGCCACTGTAAGTCAAACTGAGATGTATTACTCATCACAGATGTTATATTTTATAAATTTACTGTGAGATTAATATTTTGTACACTGCTTGTGCCTCTATAGGAGGTTCCCCAGCAGAAAAATGGCAGCGACTGTGGTGTTTTTGTCTGCAAATATGCCGACTATATCGCAAAAGGAAGGCCTCTCACCTTTAAACAGGTATACACTTTATGTTCACCTGATATAGCAATACTTTTCATATAAACACAAAGTAACATGTGCCTCTTTGTTTACAGTGCCACATGCCTCTCTTCAGGAAATTAATGATTTGGGAAATCCTCCATCAGAAACTGCTATAAAGGATCGCCCACAATCTCAACGAAACCTTTTCTCAATGGGAGCAACGTTTGTGTACAGACACTACATGGTGAAGAAAATAAAATGAATGGGCCAAAGAAGTGGCTGAACTGACTGAAATCTAACCCAGGGCAGGTGTTCTGGAGAGATGATACACTAGTCTTAAAAGGTGATTATGTCCCTTCTTCTGTCAGGGACGTATTTACACTTTGTAATCTCTGAGTTGTAATTGGAGACATTATCGGGATGGAGGAAGATTTGGCACTACTGACTGAAAGGCTTCTTTTTTTTTTCTTTCTTTCTTTTAATTGACATTGGATTGTTGTTTGTTTTTTTTGTTTGAAGTTCTGCCTGAAGTGCCTTCAGCCCTCTGACACTGATCTCAACTTAAAGCATGCTTTTGTATATTTTGGGAAATTACTTGGTCACTTACAACTCAAAAGCCTGACTCAGAATTAGCTGAATTAGCTTGTTGCAGTGATATTGTAGTGTCTCCCCCCTAGCAAGTATGATGAACGGTGTGGACGGCAACTTCCTGCAATGCTATTTAATATTTAAACTTAATCTCTCTGTTGAGAAAGTGAAAAATCGAAATCTGTTCTTTTGGTCCCCTTTTCAGGCAATATGCATGGTTGAGAACTTGTAGTATGTTTGTGTTGGCTGTTATTTATGACTTGACTGGAAAAGAAAGTGTGTTTGGAGTGTTTGTATAGTTTGTTTTTCCTCCACGTATGGAGCATTATTTGTTGTTCTCCCACATGTAACATAAGGCACTGTTAGGTCTGTGAATCTATTCCATGAGCAGATTGCAAGAGGCAATTTAGGGCTTTTACATTCACTTACAGTATATAGTATACTGCATAGCAAACCTACTGTGCATACATGCATGTTTGAGTTCATGCTTTGAAATGTGATTATAATTTGTTTCCCTCCCTGTAATAAAGTACGCAATTTTTTAAAGTGGAGTTTGATATATTAAATGAGTGCTACTATGCTTCAACTGGGGCTGGATGGTGTGCTGAAATCTATATTTTTTCCAAATGTATACAATCTTGGTGAGTGAGAGCAGGCACGCAACCAGTACAAATTGTGGTTTGAATTTGGTTATTAAAATTAATAATTGATTGAGAATCATTAAATCAGGACAATAAAGCTGCAGTAAAAGGTGCTCCTTTTGTATTTCATGTGTTGTGACTGCCTGATATATGCGGAAAGCCTATTTCTAAATATTTTGTGTGGAAAATTAATGTTTTTTTTTTTAAATATACAGGGGGAACATTCAACCGATTGTTATTATTATTATTATTATTAACTATTTTACACTCTTTATTTGACTTTAAAATCTCTGCTTTTCGTTCAAATGTTGTATGTGAGCGACGTTTACTACTTTTATTTTGGCAGACAAACCAGAACAGGAAACGATCGGTACAGGCCGTTTGTGATGCCTTCAAGTGCTAGTCGGAAGATCCTGAAATTGGGATTACGAGAATTTCATGGTCAAGTGATTTGTTGTAGGAATTAATTGAAATAAATTGTAGACGTAAGGTTTGCTGTTCCCTACGTATAAGGAAAATGCTTTTTGATTCTAATATGATAAAAAAAAAATAACATCATGTTGCAGAATGAACGAACGTCAGCAATTTCCGAGTCGGCATCTCGTATTTACCATAATTCCGATACCACACGAAGGCAGCATTACATCGTGAGCTTTGCTAATGCTAACGCTAGCTAGTGCGGTTCAAACCTGTGCTGTGCGGTAAATTCGGCGGGCGATTAAGTTAAAGTTACCGTGTGCCACGTTATTTTAACAACCTGCTGTTTTGTAACGATAACATGAGCGACAACGAGAAAGATTTTAGGGAGCAGGTGAGTTTTGGTCATAAGTTAAGATAACGATTTGAAAAAACATCTTGCTAGCTTAGATGCCAGCTGCGTTTGTAGCTCGGCTAATGGCAACGCATTACGAAAATTGGCCTCAAACCTACAAATGTTCTATATAATATTTAAATAACGTTATCTAGAAGATCATTTTACTGATTTTTAAATGTTTAAACGATAGGCGTAACGTCACAGCGTATGGCCTACAAAGCAACTTTATCGCTCGTGTGCTACTTAACGTTAACTGTTGAAATCGGTGAACATTAAATAATGGCTACCAGTCAATCTTTAATGTGCTTATTCAGCTTTGTAGCCGAACATAGTAATTTAACACCGAACAAGACCATGCCAAGCTAACACAGACGTATTCAGCTCAAGTTATTGTATGTTGTTTCCTGGGTTTGCTGTTTTTTTGTTTTTTGGGTTCTTTCAGAAACCAACATGCCTTATCACCCTTGTTTGTTCTTTGTTAAGGTTGAGTTTGGAAGAAAGAAAAAAGGCGGAAGACGTATCAGATGTGAAGTTGTTATTGTTTGGCGCTGATGGGGTTGATGCATGCTAATGTGTTGGATGCTGAAAAGAAGCGATCAAGATCTGTCCCCACTACTAGTGTTGTAATGGCAGATGGTAAATGGGGGAAGAGGAGGAAAAAGAAGTCATAATGTCAAACTGAAGAAAGAAGAAATGAAGGGTTGTTTTGAAGTAATGAAGTTAAAGAAGTTGTGAAGTTAAGCTCAGAAGTTTACCAGGGTATGAGTAATTTCCTAACAGCCTGCTTTGCTACTCTATTTCATCCTGTTTCTTTCTCTTAAGCATGCACATTATTTTTTTTTATCTATAAGATACATCACTGGTCAATCCCTCTCAATCTTTTAGGTTAACTTTACTTTTTGTGCGGTCTGTCTTTCAGCTAAATTACTTCATATCTCATTTAAATATATATAGCAATGTATGACCTCTTATAATCAAATTCCTAAATGTGTAGTGTCAAACCTGTTAAATGCCAGAATGTGCTGAAGTCTTTCTGAAGGGGGCATGTAGAGGGCAACGCTGTCAACCCCTGGCCCTTTTTTGACACATACATGGCTTTGGGTTGTTTTTTTATATACGTCTGTTCTGTCCAGGACTCGCGGCCTGTCTCGAGGAGTGCGTCCCCTCTGGGCTCAGCAAAATCTGCCAGCCGCTCACCAGCACGCTCAAAAGAGGGCTCCCGCCGCTCTAGGTCCAGATCCAGATCTCGATCCAGGTCCAAATCCAGGTGAGATGGGTTTTGTTTGTATCTGCACACGTGCAAGTGGTGTTTACAAAGTTAAGTTGTAGCATGTTTGGCTCTAAAACTACATTTTTGACGCTTCTGAAGTACATGACATGCTCAGGGTTAAGTTCATGTCCATCTCCAGGTCCCGTTCTCATCGAAGCTCACGCAGGCATCACTCCCGCTCTCGATCTCGCTCCCACCGACGGCGTTCCAGGAGCCGATCTCGTAGCTGGGAGTACCGCCGGCATAGGAGCCATAGCCGTTCCCCCATGTCAAATCGTCGCAGGCACATTGGCAACAGGGTATGTAGTGCTTCCTCATCAAGTTTGTGAATTAGATCTTTTAAAGAGGGGGTTACGTGTTAAATACTAAATAAACTTTAGTTTAAACTCATTAGTGTTTTTTTTTTGTGTGTGTCTCGATTTAACTCATTAAATGTTAAGTTCATTATTTGTACAAGATCATGTGTAAAAATCCTTTAAGGTGTCTAGTCTTGAGGAATTTCAACCAAACCTCGGAAACCCAGGTGGTCACAATATTTTTATGCTCTTCCCTTTACTCACACAGGCCAACCCAGACCCCAACCACTGTCTGGGTGTATTTGGACTGAGTCTGTACACCACGGAGAGGGACCTGAGGGAGGTTTTCTCTAAATATGGCTCTTTGAGTGGCGTCAACATTGTGTACGACCAGCAGTCCCGTCGTTCAAGAGGCTTTGCCTTTGTCTACTTTGAAAGCTTTGAGGACTCCAAGGAGGTATGGAGAATTACACAGGGATGACATTGTTCAATACTGACTCATTACCACTCATTACAGAGTAGATCAAATTAAAAGTCTTAAACGTGTTGTGCATTTTAGGCCAAGGAGCGTGCTAACGGGATGGAGCTTGATGGGCGCAGGATCCGAGTGGATTTCTCCATCACAAAACGAGCCCATACACCCACCCCTGGAATCTACATGGGACGTCCCACGTAGTGAGTGTTTCTTAACCAGGCAGCTTTGTTATTATGTGTGAGTGTTTGTCACTAATGTGTATTCTTTGTGTTTTCTCAGTGGTGGTGGTGGTGGCGGCGGAGGCGGTAGCAGCAGTGGTGGTGGCAGTAGCGGTGGCGGCGGTGGTGGTGGTGGTAGTAGTAGCGGTGGTGGTGGCGGCGGCGGCGGTTCATCGCGGCGTGCCTCCAGGGACTACGACAGGGGCTACGACAGAGGCTATGAGAGAAGTTATGATCGTGACTATGATCGCTATGACGACAGAGAGTATAGATCATACAGGTAAGTGATTTCTCCAATAGCCTATTTGTTGCATTACTTTGTTGATTTATTTTATGGTTAATTAAGGTCAATGTAAGCACTCTTTTGGTTTTTAACTGGTATTTAAAAATCAAGAGTAAGTATGGCTGAAATTAAGTTGCCCAAGTGTCTTGTCAAATTGAGCTTTTTTGTTCTTCCCCCTACAGACGCAAATCTCCATCGCCTTACTATAGCAGAGGCTACCGCTCACGGTCCCGCTCACGGTCCTACTCGCCACGTATGTTGAAACAGCTTTTCTATCATTAGACCACAGGGATTCGAATATTGACATCCTTACATTTAATATGAAATTCAGATATGTATGTTACCTTCAGACACACAAACAAATCTAAAATATGCTTGTATGCTTTTTTTTGATGCAAATCGAACCTGGCAGTTAATCTCTTGCCCTGTTGTTTTTTCACAGGTCACTACTGAGCCGTTAAAGAGTCAACAACAGTTTCAGTGTTATTGTTCAGATACTCGTCTTTTTATCCTTTTTGCACCAGATATTGTGATAGGAATTCTGGATTTGTTCATATATTGAAGGTTTAAAAAAAAAAAATGGTCCTTAAGAAGCAGTCTGTCTGAGCACCATAATGTCAGTGGTGAAGTTGTTGTTACCAAATTAGTAGGCAGAATCATAGGGGGGGAAAAGAACCCAACATCCCAGGAAATAGGTTGAAAGTGGAAATAAGCAATGCTTTGGATCTGCACCAAAAAGTTATCACATGCCTATCTTTTGAGCTCATTTTAGGTATCCTTGTAACGGCTAACAAACAGGAATCAAACACATAACTTGTTTGGCAGTGGTAAGTTATAGAAGGGCTGACGTGCTTATGCTTGGCTCAACAGATTTGTTTTTATACAAGCAGGATTTTCTGTATTTCATTATGCTGTTCGTATGTAGTTGATTTCTTTAACTGTCAAGATCCCAGTTTGCATTTATTTAATGTTTTAAATACCACATTTCTTTTTAATTTTGTGTTCTTGTGGTGGAAAGTTCTTTTCTGGGGGGTGTTGTACATAAACAATAAAAAATCTTTGGTGCGTTGCTCTGTTCCTTTAGTAACAGTATGTAATAAACTGTAATGCCCACATTTGCCCTGTGGTTTGAGAGGCGGGAATGCTGCATGAATTGTACCATGAAGTCCTATTAAACATTTTTGATTTAATTGGTGATTTTTATTTCTTGACAGAAATAAAAATAAAAAAATCACTGTTTGGTCATTATGCTCCCAGATTTGACATCAGTGATCTTCCATAATGAAGCACTCTTGTGTCACAGTTATATTTTTGATCATGGTTAATTGAAGTTTTACACAGAATTGAGGATTTTTACATCGTATGAAATGTATATTCAGTCTAGCATGTATAAATCAAACAATACCGGTACATTACCTGAAAATTAGAATAGTTTGGGAGTAGAAACACTACAAAAATCACCCATGCTTTCTGTTTTGGCTACAGTTGGGGCAGTTTTTGTGTTAATTTTAGTAACAGACTTCTGCTTGTACATTTGTCTGTACAAGTACTCTCGCGTACGCGGGTCCTCGAACGCATCTTCACCACGGAAATACAGGCCGTAAAGTAAACTGCGAAGATCGCCGATTATTCACAAATGCTGTAGTCTAAGAAGACTATAATTCAAACAACATGCGACACAATATAAACCCTCAATATAAAATATGTAAAATAAACTACCTAAAAACGTAAATACATTCGGTCGGTTGGCTAGCACACGTCTGTTCTAGCTCCTTCTCTGACCAACCACAGGTCCCTCCCGTCAAAACACTTCCGGTTTACCCTGCAGTTTGCCTTTCCCACCGGAGCGGCTGGTGTGAGCAGACACCGGAGGAGTGAATACCACGTACACCATAGGCTAAAAAAAGACATTAAGGTACCAAAGGAGCGATTTTCTCAGCCAAGTCGCCATTGGACTGTCGTTAATGCATGTAAAATGCAGATATTAGTATCGTTCAGTCGGATATTCTAGCTAACAGCTAGCCATGAGGGGTCTCGGTTAACCAGTAGCTAACATTAGCACGCTGTGTTTGAATGAGCATATGACTGGAGCTGCCTTTTTCATGTTACAGTTGAGCTAGTTCAACGGGATGGAGTTACTTGGCGATACATGCCCAAACCTAACTTTTAGAACTTTGAGGCGTTGCTACGTTACAAATGAGCCTGGCTTTGGTGACATGCGGTAGCTAACTTGTTACTTGTTGTTGTGTTAACTCTCGCAGATGCCCCCCAAAAAGACAGAAGCCCCCAAACAGGCTCCATTAATTGGACGATTTGGAACCTCTCTGAAAATTGGAATCGTGGGATTACCTAATGTTGGGTATGTACAAAAAATGTTTTTTTTAACGTCATTGATTGAACAAATCCATCACTCACGGTTAATTATTCCACTTCTGTTGACACACTCCTGACTGTCCACTGCAGGAAATCCACCTTTTTCAATGTGCTGACCAAGAGCCAAGCCGCTGCAGAGAACTTCCCATTCTGCACAATTGACCCAAATGAGAGCAGGGTACCTGTTCCCGATGAGCGCTTTGATTTCCTGTGCCAATACCACAAACCACTAAGGTGTGTCCTCACAGCTGATTTGTAATTTGTCTAGCATCGGTGGTTTACTGTCTCATTAACAATCCCTTCTTCATCTGGCTGTTTTCTTTAACTCTTTAGTAAGGTTCCAGCTTTTCTCAACGTTGTGGACATCGCTGGTCTGGTGAAGGGAGCTCACTCGGGACAGGGACTCGGAAACGCCTTTCTCTCCCACATCAGTGCCTGTGACGGCATCTTCCACATGACCCGTGAGTTGTCAATGCTAGTGCCTGCAGCTGCTGTGTAGTATCAACTGAGTAACGTGGACAGGTGTTAGGAGGGCAACTTAAGACCATCACTACACATTTAAAGAGGAGCAGGACTTATTTAAAGGATTCACTCATGTTAGGCCCAGACAAGATGATGCCTAACTATCAAGTATCGAAAGCTAAATGTCTGGTCAAACTCATAATTTGGCTGGTTTATTATCAGATGCTGATAGATCCTGGTTTAAATACTATACTATTTTGACCATTTTAGACTATTTTAATTACGCTGGCTGTGTTACAAAAACTAATAGAGGGCTCAGGTTGGAAAAAGAATATTAGAGCTGGATGATTTAAAAACAATATAGATATAATTTAGGTTCAACTTGGGTACACAACTTCAATTATGAGTCTTAGAGATCAACAAATTTAAACCAGGTATCACAAGCAAACCGGGCCTAATAATGACTATTTCTAACAGGCTGACTTCAGCTGACGATGCTTGTGTTTTTAGGTGCGTTTGATGATGAGGATATCATCCATGTGGAGGGTAACGTTGACCCAGTGAGGGACATTGAGATCATCCACGAGGAGCTGCGACTAAAGGATGAGGAAATGATGGCTCCAGTCCTTGACAAACTGGAGAAAACCGCCGTCAGAGGAAGTGACAAAAAACTCAAGCCGGAATATGTAAGTATATGTATGTGTTTGCACTATGCATTGTCGTGTTGTCCTGTTTCATGCATTGCTTTTGGGGGACATAAGAGGTTATTGTCTGTGACTGGTCTGCAGAATTCATACAATCTGCTGCTTCTTCCTGCAGGATATCATGTTGAAAGTAAAGAACTGGATAGTGGAGGAAAAGAAACACATCCGATTTTACCATGACTGGAACGAAAAAGAGGTAATGGTGTATGTGTGTTAGTGTGTGCCTGATTGTGTGTTATACTTATGTGTCTATGTGGTGTAATATTCCTAAAAAATGTGTGATTGGTTTAATTTTTCTCTCAGTGAAACCTGCGTGATTTTGTGAGCTGAGTGAGTTTTTGAGAACCGTTTCATAATTTGTACCTTTTTTAAATCCTCTCCGCAGATTGAGGTGTTGAATAAATACCTGTTCCTGACATCCAAGCCCATGATCTACCTGGTTAATCTCTCGGAGAAAGATTACATCAGAAAAAAGAACAAGTGGTAGGTTTGCTTTCAAATACCCAGTGAACACATTTGCATATAACAAACATTTAGTATGCAGCTCTAACATTCAGAATAACTCGCCCTGCTGCCTGTTCTTTTTCTTCTCAGGTTGGTAAAAATTAAGGAGTGGGTAGACGCTCATGACCCCGGTGCTCTGGTTATTCCTTTGAGTGGAGGCTTTGAGTCTAAACTGCTGGACATGGAGGAGGAGGAGAGGACAAAGTACTGCGAAGAAATGAAGACGCAGAGGTAAGACGTAAACTCAGTGTAGCAGGAATATCGTAAATCGGGTCGAGAAATTATTTAACTGCCACTTAGGGACGCAACTAAGAATGATTATGTTTGTTAATTAATCCCTGAATTATCATTGAGCCTATACAATGTCATAATAGTGAAAAATACACCAAAATGCTATTAAACATGTCATTTATTACTACCGTGTTTTTCCTGCTCAAGTCAACGTGTCTGCAGTGCAAATGGCCTTGATTCCGCTTGTGCTGATTGATTAAATAAGACCGCATCATCGTGTGTTTCTGTTTGTAGATACAATAACAGAGTAGCTGAACTGTATTTGTTCCGATAAATCACAGATTTGAGACTTTTCTCATTAATTGTGTCTTTCTAAATACACACGTTTGCTTAAACTGCTCCATCATGGCTTTTCTATGCGCTTCTAGCGTTCTGACCAAAATGATCAAGACCGGCTATGCAGCACTTCAGCTGGAATACTTCTTCACAGCGGGACCAGATGAGGTGCGAGCGTGGACCGTCAGGGTAAGTGCTGTGATATGGAAACCCTTTCTTTGAATCATTATTACCCTTTTTTCCACCTCCAAATTAAGTGTTGATTTCAAAATCCTCTCGATTTGTTGTTTGAAAGTGTAATTTACGGTTGATTTATTTAAAGCAAATTAAATGGTCTGTAAACATTTTCAAAGAAATGTATTAACTTATCACAAATAGTAAGTTCCTCGTGGTCAAATGGGGATATTACATATTTATGATTAGTCATGATCCAAATGAATCCGTTAATGTGTCATAATGTTTTCTTTCTCTGACTAATTGACTTTGGTAAATTGATATATTTTCCATTTTATATGTTTTATTTTTTTTTGTGGGGTTTTGCACCAACAGAAAGGTACCAAGGCTCCTCAAGCTGCAGGAAAGATCCACACTGACTTTGAGAAAGGCTTCATCATGGCGGAGGTGATGAAGTACATTGACTTCAAAGAGGAGGGCAGTGAAAATGCAGCCAAGGTGTGTGTTTTTTCTTCTTATAGAGCCTTATTATAAGCTTGAAAGGTACTGTTGAGTTTCTGCCAATAACATGGTTGTCTTTCTGAGAAACGTACTGGAATACAATTTGAGTTTGTCTCCCTTTTTACAGGCCGCTGGAAAATACAGGCAACTGGGCAGGAACTACGTGGTGGAGGACGGCGACATCATCTTTTTCAAATTCAACACACCCAATGCACCTAAAAAGAAACCATGAGGCCACACAGTCACCGGAGGGAGAACTCGGAATACTTTTATGTTGGGCCCCAAAGAGCTACACTGTCAGCTGTTTTTCATACTTCTCTTTTGAATTCGGAGGATCGGCTCGTGGCCTGGTTGGCCAGAGGCATTTAGTCAACTGGCCTCCCAGGTCTGAATCTAGTGGAATTATTCTATGTAATAACATTTCTATACAAGCATAGCATACATTCCTAGCTATAATATTTTGAAATGCCACCTACTACACCAGTCAAACATTTTTGAAAACATTATATTCTAGCTTCCATTGTCTAAACAAAGATGTATAATTGAACTGTAGCAGAACACGAAGTGCATATTGTTTCTAAATGATGCTGGTACTGTCCGTGTGTTTCTGTTATGCATCTGATAATCGGAGGGCGTCTTCTTTTGGAGACACTTTTTGATAATTTAAACCCAATACCCAAGGAGACTTAGAGAAGTACGTTTATGTTTAATCCATCTTTAAGACTATCTTTGATTCCTTTTGAGTAATAACGACTGATTTAATTGCAGAGTCTTGCAACCTAATAACACATTCACAATGAATACATAATCCCCAGCCTATTTATGCTTTAAAAATACAGTGTCTATAAAGGTTTGACTGGTGCTCTGTTAACTATAAAGAAAAAAATGAAAGCCGTCACTCAGTGTGGCACTTCAGGGCAGTATTGTGTATTCTGAGGGTAAAGAAAAAATGTTATTTTAGAAAGAGAAAAGCAGGCGTCCCTGACCATGCAGGATGAGACACCTGATTGGGGAAAGTTGTTGTACACGCTGCTTTTATTGACTTTGTTTTTGGCTGGAAAAAAAAGACGACATTCTCATTTTATTTGCACCTTGTGTTGCGAGATAACGCTTCGTGGTGAACCAGCTACCACAGTGCTCTGAGGATCATCTGGATTGTACAGCTTCATAATGCCTCTTGTTTCATGCCACTGCTTCCACAGCGTGAATGTCTTTTATTTTCAAAATCACTCAACAATCCCCTCATTAAACATCTTGTGGATGATGGAAAATCCTATGAATTTAAGGGGGCCAGATTATAATAGATGTCATCCCCATCAATATGCATGTGTCAATAAAAGGAGACAAACGTGTCATCGCTTTGTGTGTTTCAATTTATTTCTCCTGTTAGCCTAAAGTCACAAAATATGGGAATGAATAGACATTATAATAAGCTGTTTTTTTAGTGTTATATCGAATAACAAGTTGCCTTTAATGATGTATTAAAATGCTTAAAGTACATGATAGAATGGAATCACAAAAGCAATGTTTAAAGGGCATTATACTTGTATCTACTATTGTCTGCCTTTTTAAAACAATCTCGCTACAAAATCCACTCATTCTGGAGCCTTCGATCGCATCAGCAGATGGAGTTGTCATGCAAACGTAGAGATTCAGATTTCTGGGCTTTTTTTCTTCTTCACTTTCTTCAATCTTAAAAATTGCATTCCTGGTTGATTAAAAAAATTCAATTTGAATGTCAATGAAATTGTGCTTTGAGGAGCAGGAGTGTATTTGTTGATGATTGTTTTGTAGTTAAACCACATTCCTGCTTCATACAGGCAGGAATGTAATCATCATGTGGACGTTTTTTCTTTCTTTTTTTAAACAAGTAATTTACTTTTTGAAACCCTTCAAAAGGGAAAATGTTTTTTTATTGTGGATAAAAATAATGACCGGTTTCCTCTGCTTTGATTATCTATAAAGTTATGTTTGTTAATATTCCAGTTTCATGTGAGAAAACTTAATCCATTGAAAAAAGTGTGTGATAATGATAAAATAAAAAAAGATGTAGTACAAGAAAGTGAACTTTCATCATTTAAAATGCACGTTAATCTGTGTTATTTTGATTACTTATACGACAAGTTAAATACAAATAACACGTGCAACCAGTTACAAGTTATTATAAGGCTGTAATGAACTTTGATATAAGCAGTAATGGACGCCAGATGACAATTTACACTGACATAAAAGTTAAAAACCGAATCTCCTCGCGCGTCTATTGCATGTTTTTGTGTCACGTCGAAAACAGAAAACGCACTGCATTAAAACAACGACCAAATTGTAGATTATATAACTATATTTTTTTTACATCAAAACAATTAAATATATAGTACGACTTCGACACAAACGCCGCTGTTAAACAAGAATCTCTGCTGGGAATTCAACAACTACATTCCATCTCTTCACTCGCTGAGCAACAAACAGGAAACACACGTCCACTAAAAATGTTACCGACAGCCCGCTTAGCCTATCGCGCGCGACGAGCTCCTCGCTTAGCCAATCAGCTTAGAGAAGAAGGGCGGGACGTCCTGTAATGTGATGCAAATTCGACGGTCAAGCCTGTTAGTCCCACCTTTTTGTGTTTCCCGCACCGTCAATCAAAATAGAAAAAAATCGACCCGAATTCACCGATCAACACTAGCCCGCCTTTGATAAAATAATCATGTTTGGAGTTTAGTTTATCAGATAATCCTCCCGGTTACTACCACTCACGCTATGACTGGTACGTAAACATTTACCGCATCGACGCGTGCAACTAATCGGTGAGTTTGTGCAACACACAGCGAAGCGAGCTGCGTCTTTTTATCTTTTGCTCTGCTGCTAACTAGCCAGATATGGTTAGCTAACTGAGCTAGCTGGCTAGCCGCGGAGTTGACAAAGTAAACAGTCGAACTGGGCCGATATTGCCACAGAATCTGCGCTGGAAAGTTGGATTTCGCAGTCTGCCCCTTTTGGAGTGGAGAGTGGGGATGCTTTGCGGGGTTTTCTGGCAGGCAGGAGTTGAAGATTACAGAGTTTTGCTGAGTTCCCCTCTCTCCCCGCTAGCGCCAGAGAGCAGCCTCTGAAACAAGGAGAAATGGCGTCCGCGGACGTGGACAGCAGTCAAAGCGAGTTTCTGCAACCCGGCGGCGCAGCGGAAACACAGGTATCCGACATTTTCTAGCTCGTTTTTCTCTCTCGCTTTCGATTGTTGGTTGTATTTTTGAGAGCATGAAGTTCACACGTTTTAAAATTTTGATGGCATGGGGTGAAAGCCGTACACTTCCTGTGTTCCCCTCAATAACGGCCACCCACTTTACCCCTGTAAAACCCGCCCATAGTGGGTAGGACACTGAAGTCAGTCACTTGGGTCGGCTCGCTGGAAGATAGCCGGTGTACCTAAGCCTGGGAGGATGCCGGGTGTGATAACATTGCGGGGATAGCGTCCATAATCAACACAGTAGCGTTCAATTGTGTTGTAATAGCCACCCATCCCCCACACGCGGCACTCGATCATTTCTGAGCCTGTTATCTTCACTGTTCGCGGTCGCTTCGAGGTTGTGGCTGCTGTATCGTCTCCATCAGCACAAAAACTACACGATCCCCATCCTGTCGACGATTTACTCTTTGATTTAGCAGCACAATCTCTAAATCCAACACTTAATTTCCAGACAATAGCCAGGCTGGTTTCCATTCCCCTCTGTGATCTAATCGAAAACTGAGATGAATCTCGTTTTTTGTCTTAATCTGAGTGTTATTTTTTACTTCCAGACGACAGATATGTCGGCCATTCAGCTGACGGGTTCAGACCGATGGGAGGTGTTGACTCCTGTCTCCACTGGGAAGGAAGACCAGGGAATTGTTCACATTCCAAACTCGGGGATTGTCACGTCCAACGGGCAGTACGTGCTTCCCATTGGGAGTCTCCCCAATCAGCCCATTTATGTTACAGCATCTGGGAATGAGGCTGCAGCCAATGGAGTGTCAGGCATTCAGTATCAGGTAAAACGATACAGAAAGCTGGTTAACATACAGTAAGGTGTTCTTGTTTTTGACAACGATCTTGCTCAAAACCGTCCTTCCGTCCGCCAGGTCATTCCCCAAATCCAAAACGCAGATGGGACCCTCACAGGATTCACACAGGGATTGGATGATGGAACGGGGCACATCCAGCTCCTTCACGACGGCGGCCATGGCAGCATTGGAATCAGCTGTGCTACGACAGCGACCACAGATCTCCTGACGCAGGCGGGGCATGTACAGTCCATCCAAGGCGTCTCGCTGGGTGGGGGGTCAGCGTACACTGGCTCCGTAGGGCTTCCCGGCAACATAACATTTGTCCCTATAAACAGTGTAGATCTGGAGTCTCTAGGGCTGACTGGAGCGCACACGGTCCCCATTGCAACCGGGGTAACGGCTGAAGGTCAGCTGATCATGGGAGGCCAGACGCTGGACAATCATGGCCAGGACGCTGATGTCAAGCAGTCGCTGGTAACGGTGAGCGCTGCCCACCAAGAACTATACGTGCCAACCACCTCTTCCTCCTCCAACCCATCCCATCTTCCGGAGACCATCGACGGCACCGGGGTCCTGACACAAGCAACCGCCGTGTCTGCAGGCGTGTCCGACCCCTCCTCAGAGAATTATAACTCCCACAACCACCTGCAGCAAATCCAGGTCAGTTACGTCTGTAACACCACGTCAGTGTAAGGCCTGTATGCTTTTAAGGAAGGAGTTCCCAGCCCTGGGTCAGGCCGGTCCCAACATATATCAGATGGATTACAATCATTTAAAATATGAGAAGTAAAATATGCATTTCTATTACCCAAAATTAATTATATTTCTTAATAGGATGCTTTCACGTTCAGCTCTTTTTGGGTCTAAAAATATGAGGAGGAAATTATTCTTTGTTCCACATTAAGGCGGTGATAGAGATGAATGGGGCTTGATGGAATCATAACCAATTTAATTGGGACAAATAGGATGTTTTATAAACTATCGTTGATATTATCTTCAAAGTAAGGTATCAGAAAAGCGACACCAAACCCATACAGTTTTGGTGTCGGTATTAATCTCAAAATTTCAAATTACACCGGAGTAGTACACATTGATGGTTTGTTTTTCTCCATTGGGCATGTTTATACTCTATATATTTTGTGAGACTATGCTGGACGGACCTCAGACCATATAGGGGGTCCAGGCCATGCTCCACCACAATAAAATATTTTACATTTGAAAGTTAAATGCTACAATCTGGAACACTTTGAGATCACAATTAAGCTTTATGAAGAGCATTGGGCTTTTGTAAACTATTTTGTGCGCTTGTTCTAGCATTGGTGGAAATGTACCCAAGTTCATTTAGGCGACTCAAGTACTGTGCTTGAGTACTTGTACTTACTTGAGTATTTCCATTTTATGTAACTTTATTCTTCTCCACTACATCTCAGAGGGAGATGTTGTACATTTATTTGACAATATGCGCTACTAGTTAGGCTATCTTGCCATACAAAATATAAATCAACTGATAAACTATGATATGTTATGATATAATGCCCTTTTTAGCATTCAAAGTAGTTAAAATGTGCTATTATATATATTTTTTTGGTACATAATGAAACAAATTAGTCGTTTGCAAGCTGCCACAGTCTAGGTAATTACTGGGAAACACTGTCAGATGTGAGCTTGTGAATGCAACCAGCTCTCAAGGGTCAGAGCTCTCCATCCCGAGAGTCATCAGCCACAAATTAAGTCTAAACCCATGGGAAATGCTGCAGCAATTTATTAACAAGATTAAGGCTTATTTTCCATCCTACTGTTGAACCAGGACCTCCTACATAGAACTGTGGCATAATTATTGCCTACTCAACTCTGCAGGTCTCATCCTCTAACGCCACCACTATCTCGCAGCCCCTCCTGCAGCTGTCTGGGGACAGTCATGGCCAACTGGCCCAGGTGTCCCAGGGTCAGGACCTGAATGCAGGTGGTCAGACTCTCCAGAGTGTGCAGCTGGTCAACCCAGGGACCTTCCTCATCCAGGCCCAAACTGTCACCGCTACGGGACAGATCCAGTGGCAGACCTTCCAGGTAACCTATAAGGACTCTTCCTCGTGTTTTAAAGCCTACAGAAGTTTCTTCTTACTGTAAGCAGCACGTTGTGTTTTAGTTTTGGGAAGGATGTTGGATTACTAATACGTATCCCATCCATTTCTCTGTAGGTTCAGGGCGTCCAGTCACTCCAGGGGCTCCAGTTGCCCCAGGGACAGGGACAGGCCCAGCAGCTGACCTTAGCCCCGGTCCATACCCTCCCTCTGGGCCAGACAGGCCAGGTCAGCCTGCCCAACCTCCAGACAGTCACAGTGAACTCTATATCACAAACTGGGATTCAGTACACGCAGGCGGAGGACGCAAACAGTCCAGTTGGTACGGGACACATTCACACTCTGTACATACTCACACAGAATTCTTTATTTTGAATGGAAAATCTTAGATTTCATGCATAACGAGACCCTAAATCTGCATCTTCTTCCCCCCGATTCAGGCATCCAGATAAAGGAAGAACCAGACTCTGAGGAATGGCAGCTGAGCGGAGACTCCACGCTGAACCCCAGCGATCTGAACAACCTGCGCGTTCAGATCGGAGACGAGGACATGGAGATGCAAGGCGGGGAGGGCAAGAGGCTCCGCAGAGTAGCCTGCACCTGCCCCAACTGTAAAGAGTCTGGAGGAAGGTGGGCATGTGGAGAAACACCCACATCACAGATGCACACATACCAGGAAGTGTTGGTGTTCAGCTCACCATTAGAAAAGATAGAAAATGAACTCAGAAAAACAGAATGATGCCCCCAAACTTTATTAAACGTTATCATAACAGTAATAAAAATCTATTACAACCCTATTTTGCAGGTTTTTCAGCGATAGTCGAGTTTACTACAACCATAAAATCAATTTTAGAGACACCTTTCGGTGATACAACCAGATGTTGTTAATTGGAGCAGCTGCACCAACACTTGATGTCTCAAAGCCTCAAATCTGCTTCTCTTTTATTGCTTTAGAAGTTGTGTTTATCTGAAAATGATCTGTTGTAACCGGCTTCACATTTTTGTATTGAAGTGGTTCAAGTGTTTCTGTTCATGTGGGAGAGTGTGATCCAAATTTGCATGCAAAAACATTCATGCAAATACAAAATGCAATTCTTTTTTGCTCATCCTTTTATGAGCACAGTGATGATATATTATTATTCATGTATTATTTAGGATTTATTTCATTGTTGTCTTTTATTAAGCAGCATGTGTCTTTAAATTTAATATTTTCAACGTCTGCATTCATTTATTTCACAGTATTGTTGTTTTTGACTCATTTCGTATCCCCCCCACATTCTCACAGAGGTTCGGGCATGGGGAAAAAGAAGCAGCATATCTGCCACATTGCCGGCTGTGCGAAGGTTTACGGGAAGACGTCTCATCTGCGAGCTCACCTGCGCTGGCACAGCGGAGAGAGGCCGTTCGTCTGCAACTGGATGTTCTGTGGGAAGAGGTTCACCAGGAGCGACGAGCTGCAAAGACACCGGAGGACACACACAGGTGAGGCGATGCTCAAATCACCATGTTGAAAGAGTGAAAACAGCCTCGTATCTGGCTGGACTGTGTGTGGTCAGTGTGCTTAACTGCAGACGAGCTACACTTCTCAACCTCAACGATTGTCTTGTTCAACACCGTCTCTACAACCTGCAGCCTGTCAGTCAGTCACCAGGGCAACGCTGTTGATAGCGTTCCTGTCTTTGTTATTGTAGCGCTAGCATCACTGCTGTGCTAGCACCGCTGTACGCCATACCCTGATATTTCCCTGGTAACAGTCTGCAATTTATGAATTCTGGTTTCATACTAAGGTGTCAGACTTACTAATAAATGTCAGTGTTGTAGTGACTAAATATCATGTTGGTGAGGACTATTGGACGCTATTAAAAATGCTAAGCCAGCCAAGACTGGTGTCGCAGAAAACAGCTGAGTAAACAACACCAGTTATCTCCAGCTACAACATATCCAACGAGCCAATTTATCACTTAGAGTTTTGCTGTCTATTAGTGGTGAAGTTAGATTGTTTAGATGCTGGCTGCAGGTGTGCTAACGTTAGCTAACGCTAGCTAGGGCTGCTGTGCTAAAGGTAGCTACAGTTGCTTTCAGGCTCTGATCAACGGTGCCGTCTTTAGATCCACCGTATTCTGTTTGTTCTAGACGTCTTGACTTCTCCAGCTTTGTCCGTGAGTCTTGAATGCAACTGTTTCTGCTGCTCTGGCGACTGTGAACGCAGCTTCATGAGCAACGTCCCTTGGTGATGTCATAGGTCTACATCACTTGACTGACCAATGGTTGCAATTTGATCACTCACTCACGTTATAGGGCTGGTCCTCTGGTCCAGACAAAAACTGCTGCATTGCTGTTTTCCCCAATGCAAATTTCAATGTTAACAATGAGACTGACTTCTTGCAGGGACCTGGGGAGACATTGCCACTCCTTTAATACTGCCCAGGAATCTTTGAGCGTGAAGCACTTTTTCTGTATTCTGGTGATTTTTATGCAACAATTTATGCTGGAAATGTTTATATTTATTTATTTATATATTCGCGACCCACTTTAAAAATGACAAACCATCCTGACCCAACGCACTTTGTTTCCTCACAGGAGAGAAGAAGTTCGTGTGCACGGAGTGCTCCAAGAGGTTCATGCGGAGCGACCACCTGGCCAAGCACATAAAGACTCACCAGAATAAAAAAGGCATGGTTCCCTCCTCCACATCTCCGCCCACCACTGACGCCGTCATCACCGCCGACGGAACCACTCTCATCCTCCAGACGGCCGCCCACGACCTCCTAGCCAATCAGGAGATCCCCTTGCAGCTGGTCACCGTGGCGTCCGGTGAGGTTATGGAATGAGGGGCTGAATGTGGTGGGGTTTTTTTTTTTTTTTTTTTTTGAGAACTGGCCTATCACAGGGACCTCTTGGGCTTTTCTCTTTCCCCTCTTACCTTTTTTTTTTTGTTTGTTTTTTTACATATGAATATATACATAAATATATATGACAAATATATATATTTTAAGAGTTATCATGACTTTATGTTTGTTTTTTGCAGTCTTTTTATGGACGGGCAAAAAAAAGAAACATTAAAATGTGGTTGCTATTTACACACATAAACACGTCACACACACACACACACACCAAAACATGCATTAACACTCAACACGCGACATGAATACTCAACACGATGAAATGCCTTATTTTGTATCATACTCTTGTATAAAATGCTGGAGGTGCATGTGTTTTTTAAGCTTTGCAGATGATGTAACTGTAACAGATAAATGTGTTTGTGAAATGAGATGATGAGGAGGCTTTTCTGAAAGAGAGAAAAGGAAGTCGTGAACCTCTCTGGGATGATTTGGATTTTTCGTCTCTGGAACGATCTGACTAAACCCAAGTGGTGTGTTTGAAGCAGCGTTGCGTCTATGCTGAACTGTTGCACTGCTGTCATGAATTAGAGCTTTTGTTTTTAAAGAAATGGTTCAACATTTCGGGGGAAAATCCTCATTTGCTTTTATGCAGAGAGTTGGAAGACGAGATTGACAGCACTCATGGTAGATAAGAAGCTACTGGTTAGTTTCGCTTAGGACTGGAAATCAGGGAAACAACTAGCCTGGCTGTCCAACGGTAGCAAAATCTCTCTCAAGCATCTCTAAAGCTCATTATTTTCACACATCTTGTTTGTTTAATCTATACAAAAGCCAAATTGTAAAATCCCATTGTTTAATGGCAGATTATGGACCAGATTATGACTCCAGGAACTAAGTGTTTCCAGCCAGGGAATAGTTAAGCAAATTGTCCCATTTAGGCAACATATTTTTGTACAGATAAAACAAACAAGATACACCGTGTGAACTAATGAGAATTATCGATGCTGGTCGGCGGATTCTGTCACATTTGGACAGCCAGACGAGCTGTTTCCAATCGTAATGCTAGGCTATGGTAACCAGCTGCTGGCAGCGTCTTCATATGTAAAGACAGCCATGTGAGTGCTATCAATCTTCACATCGAGCTCTTGGCAAGAAAGCAAATAAGCGTTTTCCCAAAATGTCAAACCTTTCCTTTTTAATAAACCAACAAGGCGGTGACACTGATGTCATAGTGTAGTATGTGCTGCTTCAAGCAGAGCAGGAGTTTCAGCAAGCAGTCAGAGCAGGACGACAGTGCCACCGTTAACAGGAAGTTGGTGTTTTCCGTGTCCGAGTAGAGGAAATACATGCAAGCCGCTCCGAGTGAGTGGCAACTTCTTCCAGCATCTGGTCAGTCTGAACAGAATGTCTCATCTGTCCTCACGAGCACACCGTCCGCTGTGCTTGTCCACATAAAACAATCTTTTATTTTTCTTTCCTTTTTAATATTTTTGTTGTAAATTCACATTGTATTTCAGTTGTCTTGTGTCTCTTCGCCGATGTGCGCGGCGTCTAAATTGAAGCCACGTGAGTGCGATCGTAGAAGGTTTTCATTGCCATCGTCGGCCGCACGCGGATGCAGGGAGGAGGACATTGTTGCCATGTCGAGAAAAAACAGATGCAACAAATCAGAAAGCCCCTAATGGTGTGTTTGTCATCAAACATTCCAGTTTGGAAACCAGATGATGTGGGATTAGTTTTGCAATAACTGCTCTGTTGGTAATTCTGGCCAAATGTCACGCAAGTCAAAAGAAAAGCAATCATGCCATTGTTTGTTGTTTTTATTTTATTTTAATTAATGTAATCCCTTCCTCAGTTTGTCATGTTTGTAGCATTCATTTACATGTATATTATCTTATTTTCACATTGTTTATAGAAGCCATTACTTAGTTAACGGAATTTGTTGTATCAAAACCTTATTTTAAGTGATTTTTTTTTTTTTTTTAAAGAATTGGTGTAAAAATTGAATGTTACCTTTTTGTAAAACCTTTTTTCAAATGGATCACAATAAAAGTCTGAAACCTTCCATCAATGGGTTTTGTGGGCGTCGAGGGCAGCATTGAGATACCTTACACATACTGTAGAAGAATGAAATGAATCTATTCCACACCCTGAGGGTTGCCCCGGTGCCGGTATCAAACTGCAAACTGACTTTTTATATAATGACATGTCGTAGTATAATTTTGTGAAAAAATTGACTGTTTCACAACTTTTCTGAATTTTGTCGACTGACTTTTTTTCTAAATTTCGACATGTCATAGTATGACTTTGGGGAATATTACATTTTTACAACTTTATGAATTTTGTTTTAACTTTTTTCGCAAAATTGCTACATGATATAGTATGACTTTTTGCGAAAAATGTGACATTTGCTTTTTATCACTGTTTTGGACTTACTACACTCAGACTTTGCTAGGCATACGATAAGATGTTTTTATGACTTTTTAATGCTTTTTGACAACATTTCGTCAACCGACTTTATGACCTTTTAATGCTGTTTATTAATTTTGTCGACTGACTTTTTTGTGAAATTCAATGTCAGTATAATTTTGTGAAAAAAATGTTGTTTTTTTTCAATTAATGAATTTTGTCGACTACTTTTTTCTCGAAATTTCGACGTTATGACTTTTTGTGAAAAAAATTAGTCTTTTACAACTTTTTATGAATTTTGTTGACTGACTTTTTTCTAAAAAATTTCGACGTCATATGACTGTGAAAAAAAAAGGTCTTTTACAACTTTTTATGAATTTTGTCGACCAACTTTTTTCTCAAAATTTCGCCATGTCATGACTTTTTATGAAAAAATTTACTTTTTTACAACTTTTTACGAATTTCGTCGACTTTTTTCTCGAAATTTCGACGTTATGACTGAAAAAAATGAGTTTTTACAACTTTTTATGAATTTTGTCGACTGACTTTTTTGAGAAATTTCGACATCATAGTATACGTTTTTGTGAAAAATTTACTTTTTTACAAGTTTTTATGAATTTTGTCGACTGACTTTTTCCATGAAATTTCGACAAAAATTTCGATTAGTTTTTGTGAAAAAATACTTTTTTTCCCAAAAAATGTGACTTCTTTTATTACTGTTTTGGACTACACTCAGTAATAAATGCCCAGCATTTATTACTCTTTTTGAAACGGTTTTTACAACATTCTATAATTTTTACACATACTATAGTATTACTTTTAATCAGATTTGACATTTTATGAATTTTGTCCACTGAATTTCCTTGTAAAAGCTCGACCCTCTACAGTATGACTTTATCAAGAAATTTGAGTCTCAGTTTTGGATTCATTAGTTGAATGAATGTTCATTATTTTATACTATAAAATTTTAGGATTCTTTGTAACAAAATACACCGACTTTATGACATACATTTTTTATTTACTATTCTGTGATTTGTATGATTCATACATCATGAACAATATCCTGATCACTTCTTGATTTGGAATTTTTATTAAACACAAACTGACAGCCAAACAGGATGAACATGACAAATCCATGGATACATTACCAAGGAACAGAAAAAAGAGATTATTCAGCTGAACTTTAATGTCATGGTTACTTACAGAACCACAAACTCTCCCCTCTCTTCTTATTCTTACATCATACTGCAAGCTGCACACGCTTTAAACAACCTTCCCTGAGAGTTACAGTGATATTTATGTTCCACGATAAACTGGGGATTCAATGAAGGCTGCTGATTTTGTACTTCATTTTCATGTAAAATACCAGATAATGAGTGTAATCATTATTAACTGTGTTACCACTCATATATAAATCCCATACACATTCCCTTTATGTTTTGTGAAGTTTAGATTGGGAACTAACCCAGTTGGTGTGTGCCAACAAGGCGGTGACACTGATGTCATAGTGTAGTATTTGCTGAATACTACACTATGTGATTCGTAAAATGATATGACGAGTGGATGTAGCCCTGTAAAAGTAATGCAAACGTAGATATGTCCTTAATTTTCCCAAATGAAATACAATTTCAGCATTTTATTTAGTATGTCTCATTTGGGCTGTTCAAAACTGCTCTCCAAATTCAGGGTGAAACTATTTAAAAAAACAAACAAGTTGAGTTTAATCTTATGTATTGAGCAACATAGTTCACATTAGACACCAGTTTGATGATCTTCGCTAATGAAAAAAAAACTTCAATATCAATATTCAGAATATCGACTTCAAACATATTGCCCAGCTCTAGTATTTAGGTGTGTAAAAAAGATTCTTGTGCATCTTTTAACATCCCTCCCGGCTAAATTTTTCAGATGAAAATCCAAGTTAACCAACAGTAGGATTTTCCTCCTTTCGTGCTTCGACCAAAGCCAAAACCAGAATCCAAATCAGTGCAAACTTACAGATCTTTTACAGGGGGAATAAAAAAAAAATTATATTGATGATTTGCTTGACAAAATACATTCTCACCACCACGCACGCACACGCACATACATACAGAAAAACCTCCGACCTGACCACTTCAACTCCCCTTCACACGTTATAAAAAGAACAAAAAACGGTTTCAACCACTTAGCACTGATTTATGGTTATTCTGTCAGCAGGAGCAGAGCCTCTTTAAACAGAGTCCAGTTCACCGCCTCATCACAGCCACTCCAGGATCCTCACAACTCTATGTGAACATCTAACAGAGAGACAAAGAGAAATCAATCAAGTTGTGTGTTGTTTCAATTTAAGCACGTGTTTACTTGCGGTGTTCGGTACCTTTGTCTTGCTGTTTCTTTGTGTGGTTTATTCTCCCCTGGACTCTGCTCTGCAGATGTTTAATCTCCTGGTCGTAATCGCTCCACTCTGCCACAATTCTCACCGCAGCCTGCAGCTTGGGCTCCTTGGTCATGGGGTTGTTACACTGAGATCGGGGAAATTGGACAGTGATTCAGGATCAACTACAATACCATCAGACCATTCAAGGCTCATAAAGAAGGGTGGTGATGTTTTAATGCTGATGATCAGGTTGGATGATGGGGGTACTTTGGGTTTTATACTATGCTGTCATTGTGATCGTGTGTGGTGGATTTCAGTATTTGTTTTACATATCTTTCAAGTGTAAATTGAGAGTTTTGTATCTGTGGGAATGGTTTAGAAAATCTTAACTCACAGATGTAGTGAGTCAACACAAAAAACAAACCCCAACATGATAAGGGAGTTGAGCTTTTTCTAGACAATTTAATTTAGAAGTGTTGACTCTGGTGTTTTTCTTGTGTGAACACAGCAGAGTTATAGGATTTAAGGGGAAGCAAATAATCTTCCTCTGTTAGAGACCCAATTTAATATTTTACATTATCTAAAAAATAACTGACTTGACTGCTCCAATAATTTGATTTTTACTCAGAATTTAAACCCTAATCTTATGGAAATATTTGTCATCTCAGGGTTTGTTGTTTTTATATGTGAATTGCTTAATTTATCCCAAAAGACACTCATCCACACACTCTCTCTCAGTTGGCCTGTCCGCCCTCTAGTGGCTGTTGGCAAGTGTGACATTCTATTGACTCCGTAACTGCTGCAGGGGGCCACAGGTCTACAGGACTACACTAGTCGATACGATTCTACTGTCATTTTTTGGAGCATTTAGTCGTGATCTGTCTATCCGTCTGACAAGACTGACAAACTCACCAGGTCTATCGTCTTGGCGCTCCTCTTGGAGCTGTTGTCACACCAGGTCTCACACCACAGCCACTCCTGAGGCAGAGACTTGATGGGCACCTGGTGGATCATGTTGTTGGGCAGATCCTGGGGGGGAAAAAAGGCAATGACGCCAAAGACGGAGGCAGGGATGGTTTGGGAAATGGTTGGCAATAATATAAGCTGTTTTATATAATTAACTGACAACAGTCTCAGTCTTTAGAATCAGATCCCAACTGCACATTAAAATGACAAACGTGGAAAGCCAGTAAAAAGACAGACCTGGTCGAGGTTTGAAAGGCTGTTGGGGTCCTGGCTGAGCCCCTGGTACTGTCCTCTGAGTCGATCTCCTGCAGCTATTTTCCTGAACTTCTTCAGGTCGACCACATACAGGGCACTGCAGGGGGATAAACAACGGGGAACACATGAAATATGCATGAAAGTATGAAACATTTATTGAGAGAGTAAAGGCCTTTTCATACCAGTGGCAGTTTTTTTTCGTATGATTAATTCACACATAAATATTTTTTGGAACTGTTGTTTTTGCAGCGAATACTGTCCCACAGAATGCAAATATCACGTGGTAAAGAAGTGATTTACTTATGTTGCCCAACAAGGTCAAGTTCTTTTTCACGCTGCAAGAAAAGGCGTCAACCGATCAACCAAAACGTCAACCTTCCCTCGACGAACGCAGTGCAGATCGGATCCACTCCTTCTGTTCTTACCTTTCACAATAAAAGCCCTCGACATATAATATTTGCAGGAGAGTGTTTCGCATTTCTGTGTTTTTTATTAGTCGTTTCCCCTTTGTGTAAAGTGTTACGACTCAGCCAAGCTGCCAGAGTGTGTATACCTGATGTGGTATTTACGCCCGGCAAGGTGGCTCGCCCAGTATCCAGACTTCCAGAAGCGGTAGCCGTCCATTTCCCTCCGGCTCTCGCAGAACGGAGTGTAACCGTACGGAGCTCCCTCCAGGTCGAAGTCACGCAGCTCCTTCAGGTCTGTTCGTACAATCTGAAGGAGAAGGACCGAGAGCGTACAATAGAGATAAATCACTTATGATGGAATCTTTTTTCAGTCCTACTAATCCAAACAGAACACTAACAACATTTGATAAATGAGTACCAGTGAATCTTCGGCATTTTGGCTCATAAAATGACTCACAATTGTTGTATTTGGGTTTTTTTGTTGTTGCAATGTTGGGTAAAACTATATTTGTATTAGATTACAGCAGAAATCCTGAAGCATGAGACCTTATCATACAACTTTTGCAATTTCCAGACATTTTTAATAATTTACGTCCCAAGGAAATCCATAAATCATAACCAGCGCTGGCCTTTTTCACATTTTGCTCGGAGCTATCCGAGACAGTAATCAGCTAATGAATGTGAGTTATTTTTACATCATCAGCTGAATAGTAAAAAAAAAAAGAAGAATTATTTGGACAGAGGCAGAATGAATGCTAACCTGGTCAGCGTCCACAAACAGGATCTTGTCGACGGCGAGAGGAAACAGCACATCCAGGAACAGGATCTTGTAGCCCCAGATGATCCTCTGCTTCTCGGTCTGCTGGTGTAACCAGCGGGGCCACTTGTACTGGACCAGCTCATACTGGAAACCGTACTGCTTCGCCATGTGGGGGATGAACTCCTGCAAAATAGTCATAACGCAAAACAGGCATTTCAACGTGAACTAGGAAGTACTAGAGGAAATGTACAAACATACATCACTGGCCAAAAGACACCAATAAATCAAAAGACGTAAACATTATCTGTGACAAAGTAAGTACAGATTCATATCCACACAAAAATGTTCATAAATCTGAAAACTCTGCAGTAGAAATAAAACTAATCTAAAATGACAAATAACAGAAGATACAACTGTCTAAAGAGTTTATTGTGACATATTGTAAATATTAAACTGAGAGGCAGTCATTTATACTGCAATACTGGAGCACATGTACAATAGTTTTCAATTTGTTTTTATTTTATTGTTGTTTTTTGGGTTCAATGACATTTTTGATTAGTTTTTGTTTGGACCAGCTGTAATGGGACAGAAGTTTGAAGTACAAATACATAAAAAACACATGCTTGTTGAACTGTAAAGGAGCTTGATTTCTCTGTGTTTTTTCTTGTTTTCTTGGTTAAATGACATTTGATCCACTACGATATTAAACTCACGTTTTTGTAATTATTATAGTTATTGTCTCGGCCAGAAGGCGTCCATCGCTCTTCTCGGTTTTTATTCTGGACGGTGTGTTTGACTAACAGCTAACACAAGTACCAGAATACACACATTAAGCTACTGCTACGTGAGCAGAGTCGGAGAGTTTAATTGTGTTTTCGGAAAGGTCATAAAATGTCTTTATACAACAATCTTGAGCCGCTTGTTTTTGCGTCTGAATGAAGTGTGTTTTATTGCCGCCTTACAGGCCATTAGTGTGTAGATAAGGTAAGCCATCAAGGGTTGAATTCACTCAATCACACAATACAGCGATGGCCGTCGCAGACACACCTGAGGGTTGCACTCTACTGAGTTCATCCTTCTAGTTCGTATTTAATTCTACAAGAGTGCACGTGGAAAACAACAGGGATTAATTGCAAATCTGTTCGGTTTCTGTGGTTGGCGGATATTCATTCACGCTCTGTCCTTTATTTCGGTGGTGATATATTATAGCTAGAAAACTGAGATGAACAACTATGGAAATGGGCTGAGTGGGAATCTGGGTTACAAAACAATTCTATCTGACTTTAACAAGCCAGAACACACAGAGTATTGCAACATAACGAGGGCTTAAAAAATAAATTAAAGCGGTGCAAAAACAGAAGTCATCATGATGAATGAGCCGAGTAAAAGCGCTGAAGTCTTCTCATTCATCAGGAGACTTCCTTCTACATGCAGAGTAAAAATCTAATCCCTGCTTCATGTTTGACCTTGGTTTGCAGAGCTCCGTTTGAAGCTCACATCACGGACAGAGAGAAACGCTGCAGGCGTCAGATCTCCACATCAATGACGAGGCGCCAGCTGATTTTTTTGCCAAGTAAAAATCCTACCTTGAACGTCGGGGACAGGTAGTTTTTGAGGAACCAGAACTTCACTGGAGTTTTGGTGTTTTTCAGAACCGACAGCATCATAATCCTGAGAGGAAAGAAATGATAAATACGCCTGTGATCACAGAACTGGGAGAAGAAAAGAGCTTGAATCACGTTACGCCTTCGTACACAGGAAGACAGATCATTTTTAAGGATTTTGGGCTGACACAACACTATTGTTTGCACGGTAACGCCACTGATTCTCACCTGAGGAAGCGCTCGTACAGATGTCCCGAGGCCACAGAAAAGATGTTGATCACGTTGTCCTTCTCCGGCTTTTGCTCCTCGGTCTTTCCTCCACCGGTGAAGCCTCTGAAAGGCACAAGACAAACAGTTTTGTTTGTTTTTTAAGTTTACAAATTTCAAAAGAAAAATACACAAAAAATAGATAACATTTTTGATTCATTCAGTCATCCAGGTACTTGTGAGGTAAAGTTAACAAAGGAAGAAGAAGCTCAGGGATGCAAACAGTTATCGACCCTTTAAATACTTTTTCAATAAATACGCAAAAAATATTTTATCCGATCAAATTGTACAAAAAAGTGTTCAATTTCCAATTATGTTAAATAGACAAAAGCATCATCAAGAGAATGTTTGAAGAGAGTTTTGCTTAATAAATGACTTAAACAAACGCAGACTAATTTTCTGCTGATCGACCCATTGATTAATTGACTTATAGTAAGTAACCAGTCCTTTGGAACAAAGCTGTACCTGGCCAGAGAGTTCCAGAAGCCAGTGTCAGTTTCCTCGGTCGTGTCACTCAGCAGCTCCTCATTGAACTTGTCTGGCTTCTTCTGGACCTGATAAACAAAATGTCAAAAGCATTATTCATCCATAAATATTATCTTGTCTAGCTCAGTTTCAACAGAGGACCATGTTAATAAATTCATAAAATAAAAAATTTAAATCTGTAAAATAATTAGTAATTTAGAAAAAAAAGTTTAAAAAAAAAGAAGAACATTTTAGGAAACATGGAAACAAAATTGTTGGTTTCAGCTGTGTAAATGCTTCATGAGGGAAAAAAATCATAACATTTGTTGGACCTCGGGGAAACACACAAATGTGTTTTGGTGGACAAACAGAAACTTTGTTTCCAAGAAAGCTCCACAGGGTCCCATTAGAATGTTTTGCTCAAGTAAAGGGCAGACAAAATAATAAGAATTATATTCTTCTTTCTGCTCCTTTCCAATCATGAAATGCATTAATTTGACATATGTGATGTGGACTTGTGTGCCAACTTTATATTATAATGTACATTTTCATGAAAGGAACAAGTACAAAATGAAATGAACTGGTGAGTTTGAATATAAACATGTAAGTGTCATATTTATACATCCCTGCATTTCTTTTTTCCTTAATATATTTGAGCATTTTATTTCTATACCGTAGATGACCATTTAGTAGCCCGGGCGTTTAATATGCTAAATGAGGTCGGACCCCCGGCGGCTATTAGAGCACAGGCGCGTATTTGCAACAGGCTACAATTTATTTTTGCAATGAGCAGCACCAGACCATCATGCAAAGAACAAGGAGCTCACCATAGCACCACTGGAACAAAACTACTTTTTCCCCCGACGCATCTTTATTGACATCAGACAATAAATACAAAGACAGTTTGTCTGTGTTACCGCGACACAGGGAGCTGATCAGAGCAGTGTTATGAATGATAACGGAAGGGGGGGTCGATCGCGGTAATTTCAACACTGTACATTAGCGCATTTATCTATATCCCTATATCCCTCAGTCTAGCGCGCCTGTGTTTGTGTGTGTGTGTGTGTGTGCGCGCGCCTGCATGCGAGAGAGAGAGAGAGAGAGAGCGCGAGAGGAGGGGCTGACTGACAGAAGAGGTGAGAGCCGGTGAAGTGCTGTTAAAAAAAAACTTTTGTTTTCTGTGCAAGACTATGGTAAACACTTAATCGCCCGGGCGTTTAATTGAACCGGCGTTTATTATGCCAAATGAGGTCGGACCCCCGGCGGCTATTAGAGCACAGGCGCGTATTTGCACGCGGGCGATTATTTGGTCATCTACGGTATTTATGTCCCACTTTATTTCCAATAATCATATCCTATATCCCTCTTGGGAATGTAGTTTTTTGAAGTGTGGAAATATTGCCAACAGCTGTCCTGGAGTTGGTTTAATTTATTTGGGGACAAAAAATACTTCAACAGACTGAAAGGGCACATTGGTATCACTGTTTCCATACTACTGCAGCAGACGGTCAGGTAAACCAACCTTGACTTTAATGATCCGGCTCTTGAAGGTGTTCAACACGACTATAATGTCATCAGACTCTGCAGGAGAGTCCGTGCCTTCATGGCTGCAAGAGAAGAAAGAAACGATTGGGGAAACAGGAAGTGTACACCTAGTTTGGCGACCCAAGAGAAACCAATAAGGCCTTCTAACTCTCTGACACAACATAGTTCTTACCTGTAAATCTTGTAAATGTCATCAGAGCGTCCTTTCCTCATCCTCAGGCTCCAGGCTCCGGGGTTTGCCTTCAGCTGAAAGTATCCCTACAGAGCAGAACATGAGATTTACACCGTTTGTGACGAGCTGTGGACCATGGAGGAAAGCCTTGAAAGGCATCACTATAACTCACCAGGTTTGCCATGACGATTGTATCCACGATGACGGGCTCCGAGGCGGTTCCCAGGGTGAACTGGAGGCCTCTTGGCGGCTGGCCAGAACTGACGTCGAAACAATGGCCTTCCAACAAAAGATGCTCCAACTCGTACTCGGCTGCTACGATATTCTCCACCTGCAGGCACACGGGTCCAGACATGTAAAGTGGATTGGCTGTGAGCGACTGTGGTTCCTAAATAAACCCAAGGTCTTCCAGAAGAGAGAGAAAACATCCCGAGGAAGAAATCTCAACGGGAGAGAATCCAACCCCTCTTTGAACAAGCGAGGATGAAATATAAAACTCGCTTCATAGAAATAGTCAAATAACAGGGGGTGCCGTTTCATCTCATGAAAAGGGGAGGCCCTAGACATGTAAACACGTATAACCGTTAGTACAGTTATAACCTTTTTAATCGTGTACCCCTATTTAAACATTAATATCTTAATACACACATTATTAAAACGCAGATACAGAGACACAACTATTGTCCACTTCATATAAACCACGGCACAAGTTAAAGTTGTTTTTGGATTTCATCAAAATAAGCAGAAAACTCTTGTAAAACGTACGAGAACAACTTTAAATCACAGATGACAAGACACACTTAATTTTATTTTAGTTCGTATCTTTTCATCATAACACATAAGGAAAAAAGAATAAACTAATTTAGAATTTGGATTTTTGTATCCTGTATCTTTAAGTTATTTTTCATTTGTCTCTACCATGATAGTAAACTAGACAGCTTTTTGGTTTTGATCACCATCTGTGATATAATCCTAGTCTTTGTACAGTCCCCTTAGACAAATAAATGAAAAATAAATCCAGTGACGTGAGTCCCAAATCTAAGTAGCACAATATCACTTTTGTTTGTCAGCATTTAAACACACCGATCAATGACAGACATCCGAACTCAAGAGAGCAGGATGAAGTTTAACAACACATCCTAACTGAACCCAGACACACTTATGACTGTACCTCCTCCAGGTAGATGTTGTCCAGGTCGTACCGGGTGTCCACAGACTCCACCATCCAGCTCTCAGGAGTGTTGATGTTCAGGGTGAAGAGAGGAGACTGGGGCATGTCCAGGAACTTGGCCATGGGGCCGGGAGAGAAGCTCCCGTCGGACTGAAACGCCACCTCTGGCTCCAACACGTAGCGGTAAAAACTGGAAGAAAACATAATATCATCAAATGTTCAGCAGTGATGCTTAAAGATCTTTACACAGTAATATGGTCCAGATTTACTGCCTCATTTAAAACAATTTTAAATTGGAAATAGTCCGATTGGGAATGGTATGACATACTGATATTCATATAACTAGGAAGTAACATTCAGAAACATCTCTCACCTCTTGAGAGGAATCTCTGACAGTTTGGACTGGCAGTTCATGAAGACTCGTAAGTTGACGTTCACCAGCTGCTTCAGAACCTGCGGGGATGAGAGATGAAGACAAGAACGTTGGGTGAGAAATAACATGCGGACGGGGTGAAATAAATCACGGATGGATCGGTAAGAAAGGCCCCATCCGACGAGGGACGTCTTTCAACCCACCAACAGGAGAGGAGCCAGTTTCTGTGCGTCCCTGGTTACGGGATCCACCACTGCAATGACATCAAAGTAGACGTCTCCCTCCTTCGGGCGGATCTTCACAGCGCTGTCAATAATCAGCAAATCAACGATGAAGTAACAGACTAACTTTGCTTTTTTAAGGCTGTTTCTGGCTGCAGAGGGCACACTAACTTCAAAAATGTACTCCATATTCACGATAAATGTGAAGGTAGAATAAAAAAATAATGTTTGATACAGTATTTAGACCAATATCTGTAATGAAATACAATACAGCTGAAGGGAAACAGGGGCTCCCCTCAGGGATGAAAGGACTGTGTATAAATTATGCACATGTATTAAAAATGTACCTGTAGCGGTCATCTGCAAAGTCATATTCTACCCGGGCCTCCCCTTTGGGCTGAGAGGAGAGCAGAGCATCCACCTTCATCACGAGGTCGCTGGCCCTGAGAGAAAAGCCACAGAAGATGCATTCAAATTCATAAAAATAATCCAATATTCCTTCCTCAAGATTTATCCATGAGAACATTTACAGATGCAGCGAGGGGGGATAAAATACCTGTCCTCCTCAATCCCGAACTGTTGGACTTTGCTTTTGATTCGCTCTCCGGATGTTTTCAGGATGATGCTCTCCAAAAGCAGGAAGTCATCCTGGTTAAACACCTCCCCCTCCTCCAGTGGACCTATGATCTGTAAATAAGAAACACAAGTATTCATTTCATTGCTACTGCAACATAGTTAAAGTAAATCTAAAAAAAAAAAAAAAATCCCATTCAGGGAAGGTTCTTTAAACAATAAGACTCACTCTTCCGTTGCTGATAACGGCGTTCTGTCCTTTCCTCAGTTTGAGCACGTCTTGGCAGTAGGCAGCGTGGGAGAGCAGGAAGTTAAATTGGGTACCTTCGTATGCATCCTTGAACAATGACACATCCATACCCTGAAGGAAGAATAAATCACTTTTAGGCAGCTGATAAAAAAGGAAATAAACTTAAATGTTAATTAAGTCACAAAGCCTGAAGAGGGTGAAGTGTTTCAACAGTAACGAGAGGAGAAAACATTTTGAATCCAGTATAAATAAACAGGGATGTTCATGTCCATCCTCCCCCCCCCTCCTCACCCCGACAGCAAACTCCCCGACGTCAACTCCTTTCTCCAGGGCCGCGGCAGTCTCTTCTTTAGCCAACTTGGTGATGAAGTTCTTGGCGTTGTTGGCAGATTGCGTCTGCATGGCGGCCCAGATGGCTCTGGCGACGCGACTCGTCTCGGCAGCCGGAGCGGCCGATGGGTTGTTGATCATCCCCAGTCGGACGTTGTTGCTGGTTTTCTGTTGTGGAGCAAGTATGTGTTAGTGAAGGGTTTGCCACTGAGAGCAGAATAACAAAACAGCTGATCTTTCCAAACACACGATGACAAAAAAAACACATTAAGGGCTCTAAATGATTATTCATCTGTTTCATTATTCATTCATTGGGTAGGTTTTCAATCTTGGTATTGGTAAAACAACCCCTCTTGATTACAATACTGTGGAATAACAGAATGCTTAAAAACAGAACGCCGTCCATCTCGGTCGAGAAGGGATAGATGTCTGGCTGAGTCCCTCCTGACTCACGTCGTGGCGACGAGCCAAATCAGAGCTCTTGTCGCAGTTGCTTTTGTCAGAGCGCAACCCACTGGGGGCTCGGGTCAAAAGGGCTGAGCAGGAGCCTCTGCATGCTGCATTATGCAAGGGCTTGCAGCCAGGCACTGCCAGAGGGGCGGTGCGTAATGGGTGGAGACGGCAGTCTCAAAATGCTGCCATTTAAGGGGGAGAGGGCCCACGAATGAAAACGTTGAGGTATGTCTAGACACGGAGGGATGAGGAGAGGCTGAAGGCGGACAGAGACGTGCGTGACGTCCTCACGAGGCGTAAATACAGCCGACTCATCGCGGCACAATTTGGAAAAACGTGTGTGGGAAGCATTCAAGTGTGTGACAGAGGAATGGCTTTAATGATACGAGTTTATGCTGCATCCTAACAAAGAGAGGATAAGCAGCTGGACATGTATAGAAAAATATATTTGCTGTCACAATGTGATCGACAACAGCACTAGGATATTGAACCAAAGAGATTTTGTACCATGTGTCTGATGGCATCATAAAGAAGCTGACGTCCCGAGGGCTTGTCAAAGTCTCCGACCACCCAGAAGGTCACAGGACGGATGTAGCCATCATCTGACAGCCGCAAGGAAGAAACAGAGACCGTCAGAATAAGTTAATGAGGTGATGCACCAACGGCGACCTTATGAAGCAAACGAGGCAAGTCATATAGTTTTGATGAAGATAAAAGTTAATTGAACTTGAAGCACAGCGGGCTGCAAGAAAGAAACATGAAAAAGTATGTATATTTTTGTCGTTATCTACTCCAAAACTCTCCAAAACACTTAATTAAACCTTTTACATTTCATTCTCATGCAGCTACAACAAAATGACACATGCGCTCCTAACTATGTTAGAACTTAGGGAGCAGTTATGAAAACACATATTTAGTACTCGAGACCCTACTGCATAATCATCACATGCATAATTGGGCATTTGTTCCCTCTTTGAAATGAAGCACTTATGGAAGAGTGGTGGTGGATTCACAAGCACTTCCAAAACACCAGCCAAGAACGTAGTTCACAGAGAAGGAGGGCGAGTGAGGAGGAGATGGGACAATGCGGAGGAAAAGGGTGATTACCATGCCTGTTGGTGGCGGTCATCCCTGATGCAGGGACATAGTTTAAATCACATGAATAGGAGGAAGAGGAGGAGGAGGAGGAGAGGACAGAAGGAGAATACATGAAGAGAGATTTAAGGCTTGAAGATGACTTTCTTCACTAGAAATAACATTAAAAACCTGCACAGGCAGTCTCTTCCATTCAGAGTTTGTTCTTATACGCCCGGATATCATACGAGATTCATCTTACCTTTCTTAGTCATATAGTTCATGCTGTTGGCCACAGCGGTGCTCTTCTCTTTGGTGTCGAGAGTTGAGAAGCGAGCGTAGTCATCTACAAAGAAGTTGTCTGCAAGAAGATATGAAAACTGGAGCATTCCACGCATATTCACCAACGAGCTGCCACTCAAGGGGAACAACTTGGGGTTCAGCTTCTTGCTTTTTTACTGAAACTACTGCACAATTTCCCTCAGGATAAATAACATTCTCTCTTATAATATGCTCATACATAGAGTACAATATACATAGAAAAAAGTATTTTAAGAATATACCTAAATTGATTTAAAGTGTTCATGGTATAAAAATAAATAAAAGACAGAATTGCAGGAGGTCATATTGCATGATTTTTCTGTAAAAACTGGAGAGGTTGCATATAAAATGAGAGGAGGCTCAGGTGAATATAAAGTAATACATAAAAAATACATGACAGTACAAAAGCTCATTGGGTCATTTTGCATAGTTAAAAAAAGATGAGGTTGTGGTTGGATGTCTAGATGAGAGTAGTTCTGTGTACTCACTGGTATCAGACAGATCCAGGTATGTCCTGCTGGTGGACAGCACTCTGGGGTTGATGCGAGGAACAACGTTGGGCTGATTCATGATGTAGTCCACGACGTCGTGATCCGAGGCCAGCTCCCCCTGTGAGCAACACAGATTCAGGATATTAAGCGATATTTCAGAGAGGACATTTCCTAATGTGATGCAGGAGGTACTCTCATCCTCTTAGTTGCAGTCAAAACAGCTCAAGATTTAATAGCTTTTCAGTCCGTAATGCTTGTTTATCAACTAAAAAGTTTTCTGGCGTAAACATTAAAAAGGAGAAAACACCAGGGTTCATCACGAGAACTGACATAGCAACTAAATGAAACAATGCTGCCATAATTAAGCTAGCAAGACCTAACAAAACAGAGGCCATAAAAAAACAAAAATTGGCTCTACATAGTGCTGGAAAACATTAAAACAGCAAAGCATGGCAGATGGCACGCTCACAGAAATCTAGCTCAACAGAAAAAAATATCACTCACTACAATCCAAGACAGTGTTCTTGTTAAAATTAACTTTTTTTCCCCAAACAAAGGATCTGGAGCTCTTCCACTTATTTATTTATTTTTTTACTTTCAATTTCAACCATTTTATTATTGTCAAAGTGTGTGTGTGTGTGTGTGTGTGTGTGTGTGTGTGTGTGTGTGTGTGTGTGTGTGTGGGAGCTCTGACTGACCAGGTACACGGCTCTCTGGTAGGTGGAGGTGGTCTCCAGGATCTTCTGCATGGTGACCGTCTCCATTTCGTCCACGTCCAGCTGCTCACGCTGGTAAGGTATGCCATTGTACATCACCACAGGCAGCGGGCCCACCCCCGTCTGCTGGTAGTACGCACGCCCTTCCTGAGAGAGCAGACACAATACGGTGTTACTTGGACTTGCATCAGCCTCGAAAAAACAATGCTGGTCTAGAGCAGGACAATCTGATCCATGCTTTCATCTTAAGTATGAAGGCAGGCTAAAATAAATACAACTTTTGTTAAATGTTCTTGTTTGTCTCTGAGATCTTGTAAAACATCATATATACATATACATATTTAAAAGTTGTTCATTCAAATGCAGTGAATGGTATCTGCCCTGGCGCTCTCATCCCTTAAAAACGTAATAAGTAGGAGAAATGCTACCATAAGAAATAAATAATGGCTGTGGGTTATTAAAGTACTTGTGCATTATTTAAAGTGTTTGTTGTTCAGTAATCTAATTGTCTTTGAAGCGGCTGGTGTGAGCTCTGGTGCTCTGTAGGCGTTTTCCTGAGTGAAGGAATAAGAACAGCACATGTGCCGGGTCGTTGGTGTCCTCCTTAATTTATAGGGCCTTCTTTAGCAGTGGGAGGTGTAAATGTCCTGAAACTTTGGCAGAGATGTTCCTAGGACTTTTTTAAGCTGTTTTTACTTTGCGTTTTTAATATGTGTGGTCTTGCTTAGACAGCAAACCACACGACTAAGGATGCTCTCCACGGTAGCTTGATAGGAATGGATTATTTGTTCGTTCCATTCTTTTTAAGGCATTGCAGACAATATAGTCTCTGTTCATCATCAGCTTCATAATGTTTTCATCTCTTAAATAGGTAACAATGTCGGTTTTGACTAATAAATTGATGTGTGAGATCACATTCAACTCACCTTCCTGTTGCTGTCGTAGCTGGAGTCGGCTCCCAAGATGCTGCTGACCTCCACATAAGGGAACCTCTTCTCCAGCACTTTCACCACATCCCCAACGCCCAACTTTCCACCGATCGTCACCCGGTTAAACATCTGGAAGAAGACAAGTCACTGGTGTCAAACTCCAAAACAAAGTCTAATAATAATAATAATAATATCAAGTTCTTCGGACAGTGTTGGTGAAAGGTCGACTCACCGAGATAACTGCTTCGAATGCACTCTGGCTGTCCACCTCGTCGCTGATGTAGTTGTAGGCTCGGACCAGCGCCACGCCTGCATCCTGCATGCCGTCGACGTCATCTTCATCCGACACCACAAACACCAGCCCTATCCTGAAAACACGCAGCGGATAACATTCCTGAGACACACTCTCTTGTGTTGGTCAGACAGTTAAAATGCAGAGTGCGTGCCGTCTGCTTCATCAGTAGTCAAACAAACTGACCATCCCAAGACGCCACATGCAGAGAGGGGGTATCAAAGGTCTCCTCACACCGGCCTGACAAAACTTCTAAATTAAAATGGATTTTAACTACCCATCCCAAAAGTTTTTTGCTGAGGGCTAATAAAAAAAACGGCGCTTTCTCGAACATCCTTATACTGATATAAGTAACATTTACTAGAAAATACATACAATGTACAATATGTAATGTAACCTATTAAAAGCAACAAAAATATCCATGTTTAGAGGAGCCGATCAACTAACCTGAGTGGGATGTTGTTGGCATAAAACATCTCTGCGACACTCAGCAGCTCAGCAGCGTTTTCCTGAGTTGGGTCTAGAATGATCACCTGCAACACACACACACACACAAACACGTTTATAAAGCATTCAGATACATATGCATTCACAAGGGGTTTTGATTAATCCGGTTTGGACGAACCAGATTGTGGAAGTTCTTGCGGATCTGTCTGATGACTCCGGGGAAGGTCGGCCTGAGCAGCTCCTGCACGTTGTAAGGCCACGAGCTGTACCGGTGGTCTGTTTCTAAGTTGTTAATCCACTAGAAAAAAAAGGAAAGAGAAATTGAAGAGGAAATATTTGAAAGGAGCATCCTGAGCCCAACAGCGGATCAGTGTCGATGAAGAATTACATTTCACTGCAGGTGGCTGAAAAGCTCGAGATGCAACTATAAATCTATAAATTAATTGCCTATGGACCTTTTCCAGTAATAGGATTTTTATTTCGTAGTCTATCTAGTTTCAGAAAATAGATTTTTTTTTGACAACAGCAAGGAAAATTCGTCTTCAAATGACTGCATTTTGTTGTTCCCAGCATCAACGCTTAATTAAGGTTGCTATGTTTACTTATTTAGCAGAGGGTTGTGGTCATGCGATTTCTTACACTGATGGCGGGGTTGCGAATGTCGACAGCGTAGTCAGAATCCGAGGGCTGGACGTTGAGCTTCAGGATGTCGTGGATGTAGGGCGTGTCGATGTGCAGGGAGCGCAGACCTTCCATCACCCTCGCCTCACTGCGCAGCACCTCAAACACACTGCGGGAAACACAAAGGGTGATCATCTACAACACGTGTGTGTTCATGCAGGACTGAATACGAGCATGACATCACCAACGTGACTACTGACAACCTCATTATTTTCAGAGAGAAAGAATATTTTGAATATTGAAAAAAAAAAAAAAACACTTAGAACTAATACACTGTAATTGAACACTGTGAGAGCTTAAACAATTAACTGAATTAACTCATTTGATTCATCGGGAATCGACGAATCAAATGAGTTTTAATCTATAGTTTTAAACCATTTATTGTAATTTTCTGGTACATAATCAGCAGCTCATTTTGCATTTTTTATCATTATTTTTTTCAAGCCAGGCAGATTTGAAACTGGTTATAACTGGTTGAGTCTGAAGTGTCATTTCAAAAATAATTGTATTGTAATATATGACAATGATGGTGTCCGTGTACCTGAAGATGTCTTGTGTGTCCAGATCTATATGCAGCCCGTTGAGGAACAGGGCTGAATCCCCGGGCTGCAGGCCCAGAGTCCCTTTGAAAAACTACGGAGACAGAAACGTCAACGTGACTAAACGTCCTGTTCACATCAAACCCCAAAACGTCCCCATTCAACTCCCGCTGAGCGCTCCGCCACGCTGCGTAGCAGGTAACGTCAAAGCCAGCCGTCACGTAGTCAATTAAACCGCGAAACCAGAAGCAACAGTCAACACAAAGCTGCAACAAGGAACGCCTCCGGGCTACAAACAAACACTGACAGCTACGTTTAAAGTCAGTCTGTTTAGAGCAATCAAACCCCACACTAAACAAATCTAATTATTAGAGAAAGGGTGTGTGTGTGAGCGTTTGTGTCCGCACGTGCAAAACGAACGCTCAAAGTCATTCTGGCGCAGTCAAATCTCATTACCGAAAGACAAAGACATCAGATTATTCATACTCCAGACACTGCAATTACAACAAGACATGATTAACACAAATATTGTTCATCCCACTTAAACAGTGTCTGTGTGTGTGTGTGTGTGTGTGTGTGTGTGTGTGAGAGAGAGAGAGAAATGTCTGCATGCAAGCGCAATGTGTCCAAACTACTTCAATCAATAATAATTTCTCGCGGCAGGACTCAGTGCGCCTGCTGAATGAATCACCGATCCAGTAATTAGGACGTTTGGTGCTCACCCCCAACCACCCACCCAAACTCCTGTCTGCACACCAAGATAATGTGAGCACAGCTTGAGGAGGATAAGGAGGGGGGGGTGAAAAAAAAATATTTGACAAGAAAAAAGGAGTGATTACTTATTCCATTAGCGGGGCAAAGACAAACATTGTGAGAAAACTGAATGCTTTTCACGTCTGATGTTGTTTGCAATTTATCACGTAATAAAAAAAAAGGTGAGATGAACAAAAGGAAAACAGCGAGGGCAGTTCTCATTTTGAGATATTTCCCTGAAGACTGTGGTGGAGGGTGTGTGGTCGTGGCTGCATGAAATAATGCGATCTCGAGGTCTTCTTTATTTCTCCACTTTATTGGATTAGATTGGTCAACAGCTAAGCCTAAATTATCCCTGACCACTGGGCAACACAGTCAGCAGGAGGGGGCAAGTACCAGCATGCTGGATGAAGACAAGACGGGGTAATGAAAGAGGATGACGACGAGGAGTCACTCGCTCAATATCCACTGAAATGTAGCGCCAACATTAAAAAAAAGTGGATGCAAATTGTTTTTGATCCTATTAAGAGGTGTTGATTGTGTAAACAAAGCCTAATATAACCCTCTCTGTCATAGAGCTCCATTGTTTTCCTAATAAAACTGTTAAAAACACAGTTGCACCACATGGCATATTCCTTTGTTACCATGAAAACACACAGTGTTTTGAGTCAATCCCTCATAGACTGTTCTGCTGCTGTAAACACTCACTTGAGCACCAAATGCTTAGAAATTCACAAATGAAAAAAGTTCCCATTGATTGAGTGATCTCCAACAAAGAATGGGATTTACTGAAAATAAGACATATAGAGAAATAACACAGTTGAAGATTGGTTAAAGAGGATGAGATCAATTAACGAACAAACACGTACCTTTTGGTTCTCGCCGATCTCTTTGCGGATCTCAGAGTTGACCACCGTTTTCGTGATGGACCTGTGAGGGAAGAAACCTAACTGTAAAACTGCAGACGTGCCAATATCTGTATAAAAACAAACTTCTCACTGTAGCTCCTGGTTGCGTGTGAGCGTTTCTTCCTTACCTGGCTTTGGTAGGGAAGTTCTGACTGAGGTCTTTCATAACGGTGAGGGCATCAACAGCGGGAGCAGCAAGGATGCGAGCTGCTGTCTGGAAACTCAGATCTAGAAGGTACACAAAGGGGGGGGTAAAAAAAAAATATGTGAAGAATGAACAAAAACAGAGAGGAGATGAGGAAACACACAAGAGGGTAGAGAGGGATGAAGTATGAGCAAGTGCCTGCACTCTGAACAAACTAGGGGTGACCGTCGGGAAAAATGTGGTCATGAAACCTTCCTTTAGGGTTATATGGGGACGCTGAATGTCTGATTTCACATGGTTTCTCCCTAAATCATAATATATAGGTAAACCTTAATGTCAGGCTTCATTTTAAAATAACTGTATCATGTTATTTTAATACATTTAAAGCATTGGGGTTTTCCAATGAAGCTTTGAAGCTTTTCTGGTGCAGTTATGGTCGACCACCACTTTAAAACAGGTGCATGTGGGAGAGTACACAGTTTAAACACATGTTATACATTTTGGAAAATTATTGCATTTACATTTTCCCAATAAATGTTAACTTCCGGAGCACTGCAACGATTAACGTTACAGGGAAGATGGAGGGCACCGCAGCGCTCGCCCTGTGTGTGCTTGAGAGAGAAAGAGTGGGGAAGAGGAGGAGGAGGGTAATAAAACCTGCACACTTATATACTCATGGTAGCCTATAATCTCAGACAACAGTCCCCATTAACATTTCATTAAATATTACACCACACATCGGGCTTCGTGAGGTGCATTACTAACTGGGCGACTAGAGTGGTCGCCGGAGACATATCGATCGCTGCAGCATTTAAAATACGATGCGGTAATTGATACATTTGATTAGTGATTTGAAATGGCTCATATACACAATGTTTTCTTAGTGTTAGATTAGTCGACTAGCTGCATTTTAGGGGAATTTGTCCTTAGGAACGTCCCTACAACCAATCCAACAGCTGTTTGAGACAAAAAAACACATGTGACCATCGCTGTGGTGCGAGAAGAAAAGTCAGAGAATCACCGAATGCATTAGAGCACATGGTCTGTGCACCGTGTGTCGACAAAATGTCATGGCAATCCATCTAATTGTTCAACCCGAACCAACATGGCGGAGCTACCAGCCGACAGACGTTGCCACGCCTGGAGCCGTGTCGCTCGCACAATTAAAAAAGTCATCAGTTAAGTTAATTAACGAAATACTTGAGCAAATAACTCCATGTTAACATGCTTGTCTTTGCCTCTGAGGCATTAATTAGAACTATCTCAAAGGATTCGGGGCAGGATCAAGGATACAGTCGTGAATATATTAACGTACGTATACGTTCAGAAGTGTAGAGAAGATACTGTGGAGATTTTGCTTGCAAAGGAGATTGAAGAGTGTAGCATCTCAAGGCAGCGAGCATCGACGTAATGGTGTTGTAGCCTGTGTGATTATTAGGCCCTGGAGGTCTTCCTCTCTTTGTAAACAGGCTGAGTTAATGAGCCCCGGTGGGCTAGAAGATAAAGACAGACATGTCTGACAGTGGAGCTCGACCGCCTCGCTCACCCCCTCACATCCTTCATTCACCACAATCAAAGCCGCGTCATGCCCACATCCTGTGATAGACGTTTGCATGCAAAAGCAAACAGGAATTGTGTGTGAGACATTTTTTTTTTTTTAAATATATGTATGATTAACACCGGTGGAAGTGTGTTTAAATACGTAATCCAATAGATGATGTCACACTAATCAATAATGCTTTTATGCGGCGGCAGACGATGCTCTCATTACTTCACGATATTATGGCTAGAATGTATCAAGAGGACGCTGATCGACCGCGGGCATCGATTACAGAACTAGACAGATTCATTTTTCGGCTGCGAGTTTGATTCACCGATGGTATGATCTCACCGTTAAAGCAACAGGAAGCCTATATTAATATCCGTTTCTTTATTAATGATCAACACATAAAGTAGAATGAATCAAACTGATGAAACAACAAGGGATGCAAATTCTCTCACTGAATCTAATCAGCTGACTTCCAATGCTTTCTGTGCATCACGGGGTGATGACTAGAAAATCTTTTTTTTTTATTATTTTGCTAGATATGTGAAATCAAAGCTAAACATATACGTTGAAGTAGAGAAACGTAAATAAAAATGTTGCTTTTATATCTCATTCTACATCAAGGGGATCACGTTTTGCTCATTTTAATTGGCTTTTTCCTTTGATTAGTTTTACGGATGTTAAAATCAGTTATTCCGTCCTGTGTTATATAGGCATATACATTCTGCACTGAAGCTATGTGATATTTACACTTAGTGAAATATTCAATGTATCATTTTATACACATTGTACATACTGAATTAGTCAGATCCTGCATTTGAAAGAACAAATAACACATTCTTTCTCTTTTAAGTGAAAATAAGCATGTGTGTTGTATTACATATTGGATTATTGTAAGTCACTTTGAATAAAAACATCTGCTTAATGCCAGAAAATGTAGATTATTGGCTTTGTAGCAACAATAACGTTAGAATAGTTTGTCAAGGTGAAGCTGTTTTTTTAAAATGATCTGTGGGTTAAAACAACGTTCGGCTGTAAAAATGTTCCAAAAGATTTCTACACTACAGTAAGGAGAATAAACCTCTTTGGGGCAAAAAAATGATTTATTACATTTTGATAGGGATGGGATTTTTTGCCATTAGATATAATTATCTATTGTCAGCTGTGCCTGTGAAAATAATGGACCGAGAGCTCAGTCTGAGTCCTGAGGGCGCATTTATAAGATCATAATATCGATTCTCTCAAAACATAAGTGACAGGAATAATGTCTGCAGGTATTAACAGTAAGCTGAGGATGTGTTTAGCCTTGGTGCTCAGAGGGCCTCGCAACTTACTTTCATTAGCTTTGTCAAGATCATCGGCTGAGTCAGTTTGACGTATTCGTTTCAATTTGTATTGGATGTGCTGCCAATATTTCTTATACAGACTGTTTGTATCTACAAATCCAATCAGGATACAGCAGGAAACCCAAGAAGAACTTTGCAGGGGAGTATGATTTGAGGGGAGACACCCACCTTGCATTTGCCAGACTTTCAGAGGTGACATCTCATTGGTGCTTTCTACCAAATGTTTCCTCAACTCCTTTAACTGCTCCTTCAGCTCCGGGTAGACGGTCCTGGTGAGAGAAACGACAGACGAGGCAGACGGAGGGAGAGTGAGCGCATCCACTAAATGCACTAATTGCTCATTTAGAGCGAGTTGTCGGATTCACATATTGATTTGTTTTTATTTTCTGGTTAGTTTATCACACATTAGGATTCAGCACTTTGAGGGGAATAAATTGTAGAGGAAGAGAGGAAAAAAAGAAGAAGGAAAAAAGGCTTGGCTGGTGTGAGCGTGCTGCTTTTCCTGGAGCCAATCCAAGCTTTGAGTTTTTTATCATGGGTTGATGCGGAGTCACTCACTTCAGTTTGCCAAAAAGGAACCCCTGGACCTCGTCCACTGGATCGTTCTCCCCGAACATCGTAGCATTCACCTCCGCCCCTGAAACCACGACCAATGAGCTCATTATGCACATGAGGACTCCTGTGGGGATTACACCATTGTGGGCACGTGTGTGTTGATAGTGTGTGTGTGTACCTTGCACTTGTGTGTCGTCCTTTGCCTTGTACTCCTGGTTTTTGATGGCCAGCTCCACTCCGTACCCTGACAGATAGACATTCTTTGTACTCGGATCCTGGAGGGAAAGGATGAAGCATTGTGAAAACATGAGCAGGAGAATTGGTCCTTGTTTCTATCAGGGATTCCTCAGATTCTTTGATCTGCCTTGACACCCCTCTTGTTTTATTCAGCGCGAGATAAACGCCCGTGTAAATGAATTAAAAAAAGGCCCTGACAGTTGTTTGTGATTGCAGCCGCACTGGCGATGAACTAAACAATGTTTTCAATCCATATTTGCCCAAGTGGCTTCTGCCGTTGTAAAAGGCTCCATTAACTTCCTTGTATTCATCTTCGTCCCCTGTTGCAAAAAAGCCTCTTGCTTGCATCACAAACACATGCGCTTGCTCACTACTTTGACAGCTTTCAAGTGCAGACAACCAGCTGTTGCTTGCTAAGTGCCGCAGACATTAACCGTTACCCTGATTGGCCCCGAAGCTTTGAAGTACAACGAAAAAGCATTAAGTGATACAACCTCTCAAGTGCCCAGGACCTCGCGCCTAACAGATGGTGGGAATAATTTAGCATAATTACAGGGGGGGGGGAAACAAACTTATCAGCAGCATTTGCATGTGAGTGAAGAAACAATCCAACTTCGACCCGGCGTGATGAATTGGAGATGCACTTTTCATCTGAGGTGAAAATGAAGAACCCAATTAAAAGGCAGAGGTTGTTTTTTTGCTTTTCAATCAACACCCTGTTTCACATTCACTAACGGGTACAATCAATCTGATCACTTGTGGCGGCTGCACAGTTCTAATAATCACCACCGCAGCAGTTGATGAAGAAAAGCAGAGTTAACATTCACTTTCTCTGATATGCACCTTTAAGAAGGACACCAAGAAGTAGAAAATAATTCGCTAAGTTATCTACAAACAGTAGCAGTGCATGAATTTGTATTTTTCCGTGGTTTTGGGATATCTGAGACTGTGTGCAAATGAGGCAACAGCTCATACAAATTCAGATATTATGAGTATTCAAGACATGTGTTCATCTATGTGTGTATGAATGTGTGGAGATCTAATTATGTCTTTCAGGCCCAAACATCCATCTTTATTACATGCAGTTAACTGTATCTAGAATAATGTCATCTCACACCGGATCGAAGCAACATTGTTCCTTCACGGTACTTCTTCTTCAACCAAACTTACATGCAGTGCTGCTTGGATACACAGACTATGCACATTCCTGTGATAACTTGTTTAGTTTGGCAGATAACGGCGTGGGTAGAAAGTGTGTGCAGGGTTACAGCTGACACCGTACACAGGGGGACGGATCTAATTTGTTGTTGGTCACTGAAGCGACACACCTGGGAGACGCCGAGAGAGCAACAGTGGAAAACGTTGATGTGTGCCCCGTTTCCAAAGTGGGGAGTGGTTTGATTAGTCGTTTTCTCTTGTGTAACAGTTTGGTACTATGCCATTCACATTTTTACTCACAAAGTAAAAGCTTTATCAAGAGAAGAGGCAGAACAAGTAGAACAGCTGCTACTGTTGCTGCCATCAAAATGCTACATGTATCTGTGTATAATATCGAGATGAAAACGTGTTTATGTCTGGAGTAAAAAACCCACCCAGCAAGTTGAAATGTCACCTAACCTTGCTTCTTCCTGCTTGCCCAACAATAGTAACTGTAGCCAGCTACAGTCTGTTTGTGGCATTGCTTCACTTTAGCCTATTATTGGTCACTATTTGTATTGAGATTAATCACAATGTGGGCACAATTAATGTAGTAAGAACCCTGATTTGGTGTAAATGCAAAGATATATACAGAATATCTCTTTCCCTTTATCTATGCTAGATTTTAACTGTACTGTGTATTGTGAACTGTGTTAGTGCATTCAACATTTTCAAGTTAGTCTTGTTATAAAGGTGTAAGAAATACGTACAGCCACGTAGTGGCGGAGCACATAGGTTGCCAGGCCTTCGTTGACTTTGGATAATATGATTTGGTGAAGCTTTTGGAAGTCCGGTTTCCCAAACTCGCCGTACAGGATGACAACAGGAGCTGCTGGATTTGATCCTGGGTATTTGTGGTCGCCTTTGAAAAGGAATGGCCTTGTCCTGAAAGAGACACAGCGAAGTCAGTTATAAGATCAATCAATAGTTTGCTGGTTTATCACCCCCCCATGTCTGAATTGTATAATTACCTCGCAGGTGCCGTTTCCAGCAGTTCTCCTAAACGTTGTCCATCACACGTCTTTTCTCCATGGACGCTGAAAAACGCTGAGCATCCAGAGGGAGGAGGCTCATTGGACGCTATCTAAAAAAACAACAGCACAATCTTGTATTCACTTTCACTCCCCGTAATGCATGTACAAGCCTTCATATACAACATGATGTGATCCTCCTGGTACCTGTTGGAAGGAGTAAACTGTTGCAGAGTAGGCTCTCAGGGAGAGGGCGAACTTGAGCATGTTCACTTGGACGGAGCTGAGGAAGGCACCCGCTTTCTTCACAATCAGGTCATAGTAGGCCTGATCTGTGTCTACATGAGGACAATAAGCACAAACAGAAGTTGTGTGTCAACATTGTGCTGTGTCACGTTTCCTCTCACTCCATTTAACCGTTTTAAATTATTTACGTCTGTCACAGGAGTTATGGTCTGTTTTTGAATGAGCCGACTCAAATTACAGTTTGCAGCTCTTTTACTATCATGCTATTGCTTCTTGCATAACTGCTGGGCCAAAAAACACTGACACTGCAGTTGCTTCCAAGACACTTTCATACACATCATTAATTCAGTCGCTCCCGGCACAGAGACTAAAAGTGAAAACTGGTCTAGAGTGGCTGGAGCAGCTTTACATTACCATCATGCTCTCCTTCTATGTTCTGATTGGCTTCCACGAAGTTCCAGAACTTCTCCTGGCTCTCCTCTGCCAGAAACTCACTGAGGAAGAAGGAGATGAAGGCAGCTTGATAAGCAGGGCATGTAGGAATGACACACTTTGTGCACACTTGTTATTAACAGCTACATTTTGGATGAATATGAGCTTGAAGAGTGACATTTTTTTTGTCAGAGTCAGAGCACATGGTGAGCTGCAGCACATAGGACTACATCTGAAGCCTTTAAGTATTCAGCATCTTGCTCAACAATGCATTAGCGAGGCAGAAGTTTAAACACACTTAGAGGACAGACTCGGTAATGACCCTGCATCCCCTCAGGGCATTGATTTATCTATTAGCTGCTTCTGAAATGTAATGCAAGATGTAATGCAGCCAAATGGCTGCCACTGCTGAGCAGCGCAGTATCGTACCTGGCCTCCAACAGCAGAGGAGTGTCTGCCCATTTGGTTGTGAGGGTGGTGGTGACAGCCTTGGAGTCTGCGTCCCCATTTACCGCAGAGAGCAGTGACAGCAGCAGGACCGAGAGAAGCCACATCCTTAAGCCTACACCTGAAAGAGGAGTGGAGGGAGTGGTGGCAAGTGAGATGAAGAGTCATAGGAATAACAGGATAATCATAGCAAGGAAAATGTGTTCCACATCCCTATTTACATAGCACTAAAAGGCATCTCAGGCTACACATGGACAGCTAAAATACAGGTGTTGATCAAGTGTATCAGTCCACATGGTTAACACTTATATTATGCAAACTCAAATTCCTACCCACATCATTAATGGTCTGAGCAACCATTGGATATTAGAATGTATTAACCTACTTTTCAGACACAAGTAGGAATATGGATTTGTCAATATTTCAGCCTTATGGACAAATATTGGCATACTTGCCAAACACACTAGGATACTACATTTACTTTTGCCAAACAACTTCTCAAACATGTTTTCTAGCTGTCTGTCTGAATGTGATGGGTTTGTTTTTATGCTCAGCAGTGGTCATATAAACAGTTACAATGAGACATTAATGTGAGGAAACATCTGGTCATGGTCTGGTGGTCACTGGAGATGCTACATGCTTTAAGATGCAAGGTACAAAGTAAAATCCACTACAGCTTGATGTAGACAAGGCTCAACCACCAACTGGGCAAAGCAGGCAATTGCACCAGCGCAGCACAAACCCAAAGTTCACCTACATTTATGACCCTTATTAGTCCCAGTGAATATTATGCTCCCATATTCCTAACTTAACATTTCCCTTAATCAAATCACTGCAAACTATGTGAACAATAGTCTATAACACATCAGAAAACATTGAAAAAGCACTAACACAATAGAGCCCAAGGTGATGACATTAAATGTCTTGTTTTATTTGTCGGTCTGCATATTTCTAAGTCTAATTTATGATTATGTTTAGACGACGAAAACTCTGACATCTGTTGATCAAATTGACTAATGGTTTTAGCTCTATAGTGTGTTGTGAAAGATATAACCTCATAATCACTGTCAGTTTTGTGTATCCTAAATCAGACCATGATGTTATGGGCGCTCTTACACTGATTGCATAGGCGCCCGTTTTTAGGGGTGCTTTAGGACCCCTAAATTGAGTCCCAGCACCCCTAAAAAATATTTCATAGATAAATGCAATATAAAAATAACAGTCATATTGTTTTTTTAAACGCAAGTCTGTGTTTGACAAGCTTAGACATGGTCAAAAAACCGTAGACAGTACTTATACTCTAAACTTAATATTTCAACAACGAAATACAACACACACCCCCAACCGCGTCATTGTATGGTACGATCCACTTTCTCCCACCTTCCCCATTCACCCCCGTTATATCTCATTATATTTTAATTTGAATACAATTTCATTTGTAGAACTTTGTAAAACCAAGTGATGTCTTTTTTAGCTCAGCATTAAAGTAAGATTTCCAATCACAATGATGTCCCCAACCCCCAAAAGTCTGATGTTCTTCATTCACAAATGTGGGAATGATAGTCCAAAAAAACGTCAAAAAGTACGGTTTTTGTTTTATAAAAAAAGGAACATTCTTTGGGGATCATTGGGTGCTCAGCACCCCTAAAGCTCTGTTCCTAGAATCGCCCTGACTGATTGTAAACAACAAAAAAAGAAGCTAAATGATCTCTGTCCAATAGGAGGGTTCAGCGTGGCTGCTTCGTCCAATCGGCGTACAGTTTATACATCCGGATTGTTTCAATGACACTAATCGTCAGAGCTGTAAAACAACCTTAATGTGTTTTTCTACTACGTTTAACTGTGTCTAACCAGCGATAATGTACGTTACGTTTACGTCAACAGTTGGCGAGCTAATGCTTTTAGCGATTAACTTTAGCCTAAAAGAGGCAGTGAGCTAGCTAACACTTCCTACTACAACAGCTAAAACTACGCCGTTTGTTGTACTTGTTTCGGTTCGCTCACTGTCCGCTAATGTCGCATTCTCCAAACACGACAATAACCAGCTCAGAAAACAGCCGTTCATCGCTCCATCGCGTACAAAATGAATGCTATCTTTCTCACCGAAGCCGGCTCCGTAGCTTCCTGCATCCATGATCGCTGAGGAGTGGGTGGGTCCTGTCAGACGACGTAGATGACCACGATGCTGCCTGTTTAAAATTACAGAAATCTTCCAAACATGAAACGCTTTAACAACACGAGAACGTGACGTGAACGCAAAGTAGTCAATTTACCGGAAACATAATTAAAAATGGAAGTATGAGGAAACTGAACCGTATCTAACAATTCATTTTAATGCCTGATCCACGCCTCCTAAACTAAAAGAATAATACCTAAATATAATATACATTTTTACTCAATTCCGAAACTAAATTTATATTTAATTTTCAAGATAATAATGACAGTAGCACAGAGCATTTGATGAAAAGGAAAATGTTTGCGTTTTTTTTTAAAGTGTCTTGGCTGTTTTTAAGAATATAGCTGTAAGTCATTACTGGACAGTTATATATCTAACATAAAATGAATGTTTTGCAGCGGTCAGTGTATCATTTAAATGGAAAACCCCCATGTTTACATAATTTACAATATTCTTGTGATTTATGATTTGTTTCTAACCAGTAAAATCAGTATTTGACTAAATACTACAACTGTTGCACAACTCCAGCTGCAAATCAGAGCCGGTGTCAGTTTAATGGATTTTGACTGATGACACATATATCTTATTGGCAGGCTCCATGGCTCCCTGGACATTTAAGATATTACAGCCAAAAGTAGTGCTCAAAGATGTGAAACAGAAAATCTCTGATACAGATTTACAGGAAAACAGAGACCTTTTGTCCCTGGCATTAATCTAAACATGTCAAAACTCACATGGTGCGTTGTTATAATAGCATATATAAAAAGAGAGGAGTCTATAGATCACAGCAGAGTAATTATCTGTGTATTCAGGAATGTATTTGCATGTTTGTAAATATATTTGCTTGCATGTGTAAGTAGGTGCTTGTACCAGAAACTGTTTCCACATGAATATTTGGTACCCGATTTAAGAAAACAGCGTGTATTCTTCTGGAAAATGGAAATGAGCTATGCTGTATGCATGTTGTGATAGCCATGGGAAATAAATTCCTGCATTTAGAATAAGCCAAAGCTATTCCTTTGGTTGATAGTATTTTTTATGTGGTATTTGTAATGAAAAAGTGGAGAAACTTTAATCCCTCTCATTTTGCAAAAAGCCACCTGGGATTCCTGGGGTCCATTTTTGTAAAGCGTTTTTCCTTCGGGGCAGATTAGTAAAAATAAAAAAAAAAGGGGGTCTACCTGTTGTGTGGTCTTGATAAAGAAGAAGATGAAAGGTACAAGAGACTCTGTCCCAGGGTGTCGAGACATGGGTCTTGCTTCTTTCATTTACTCGCTCTACAGCCTAAATTAAATTGGACAGCTGATCCTCCAGAGGGAGCAGTTCTCAGGGTTTGATTTAACATTATATAAAAGGCAGCGACATTAATTATCCTGCCGGATTTGACCTTCACTTTGAAGTGCAGTGACACCTCAGACATGTAGATGCACGCACACACACAAACACACACACACACGCACGATGTAATACAAAAACATGTATCCCAATGAGGACAGGCCAACATGTCCTAGGCAGTCCCTGCAAGTATATCAACCCAGCCTCACACACACACACTCTGTCTACAGGGGCCTGCTCATCTGTCAAGAAGGTGACATCTTCAGATGAATTATGGGAGATGGTTGTCATCTTCTCCGGGGTCACACACAAAATGGCGAACCCGTGGCTGTGGTCTCCCTTTTTCCTCACGCTATCGCACGTCAGCCATTTTAGAGGTTGAAAGCCTCAACGGGGGACCGAAACGACCTCAATTAAACCTCCATTAATATTAATACATTTTGTCGTTTCACGTGAGTTGCCGCTAATTAAATGTGTCCCTGACTGTATAATGGGGGTCAGCCGGGGTCTCCCCACATGAAGTTAATTCACCGCGCGTTGCAGCCGCCAAACGCTGGGCGTGTGGCGACTCAAAATCATAAATACAGATAGAGAAGAGGGGCTGTGTTGGTTACCGACGGTAACAGTTCCGGTCAAGTCCTGCATCACATACAAATTCCTCCTCCTGACCTACAAATGCCTTCACAAGGGTACTTATCCGACCTCCTCCACCAACATACCCCATCCCGGAGCCTGCGGTCATCTGACTCAGGTCTGCTCTCCATCCCCTGCACTAAACTGCCCACCTTTGGGGACAGAGCCTTCAGCTTGGCAGCCCCCACCCTCTGGAACGCCCCCACTATGGTCACATTCATAACAGCACACAAAACTTTTCTGTTCACCGAGACCTTTGGCCCCTAGATTATTTTACATTTTTCTCTTGTGTTCTTTGTGTGAATGACTGGTTGGTTGTCCCTCCTCCCTCAATGTGAAGCATCCTTGGGTTCCTTGAAAGGCACTATATACATTCCATTTATTATTATTCTTATTATTTTTAACAGTTATCCCATATTCAGCAAAAGGAGAGCTTTTTTGATTGGGATCTGATTTTTTTTTAATTATATAAATATGCAGAGTTACATTTACGACTTTCATTTCTATGCTCCGTTCGTGTGTGCATGTGTATAAAGGGAATGTATCACCCTGTGAACAGCCTTACATGTCGTGTTTGGCCCTGAACCAGCACTTGTATCCTGCAACATTTCTCCAACATCAACAGTTCTAAGACTTTTATGTAGAGGTTAATAAGTTTTGCAGTGGATCAGGCTCTTTATGAGCTCCTGCTAGAGCTCCAGGCACGCACACACACACACACAAATATAATAAACACATCATAATGGGATTGTGGGATTCCTCAGATTGGACTCCCACTGGTGTCAGCTTGTACGAGGTCCAGAGCCGAGTGCTGCCTGGGAGGTTGGATTCTTCCCTTCAATCCTTTAATGTCATGAGCAATGATTTGTTGTTGACCTGGGAGATAAGCCAAACCTGGAACAGGAAGGTCAGATAGCCGCCCCAGTTATCCAATCTAATCATGTTTATTTTATCGCTGGAGGATAAATCTGAACCCCCCCCTACACTGGATTGAGCTCTTTCGCTGCCCTGTGCGTTTACTTTTCTTTTTTTTTGTGTGACAAAACAAGGTATTGAAATGCTGCAAATTGTTTGTGTACAGAGATTTATCCGCATTGTTGGTATATTTGACGATGAAGGTCAAAGCCGTGCCAAATGCTGGAAATGCCCCAACCCGACACAGAGGACCAAACTCCACAGTGACCAGTGGCGAGCGCCAAAAGGGGCAATCGGCCAGAACTACAATAAGCGGGCTCCCGATATGTGCGAGGGAGGTGCCCGATATGAACTTATCTGCAGAATTCCACACTAAAAATAAACGATCATAACGCCAGGGCTTTCTTTGTTTGCACGAGAGAGAGAGAGAGCATGGGACCGGCGTCGAGGAGCTGCAGCCAGTTTGACCTCCTAATAATAGACGGCAGCCAGAGCCCCATACAATCACCCGGAGCTGGATTCCCACTGCAGGGGAACGCAAGCGTTTTCCCTCCAACGCTCGCACATGTCCCCCCCCCCCCCCCCCCCCCCAAACCCAAAACAAAAGCGGTTCGGCCCTCTGCGGTAGCCGAGCCATTATTGTTTGTTTAGTCCAGCTGCACTCGAAATGACATCGACCCAGAGCTGCGGGGAGGATTAAAGAGCGTGTTCAGTCCGATACACAACGTACCAGCTGCCAGAGAGGCTGCACAGCCTTCCCTTTCTCTGCTGCTCCCCCATTCATATGTGAGGCACTCTTTTCCTCCTGTCTTACATAAAGGCCCTCTGATTCCTCATCTCCCTTACACTCTCGCATCTCGTCGGCGCTGCCTGCCTTCTCTGATCTCCCTTCAGCCTGTCGCTGTCCAGGCAAATTATTATTTTTTCTGTTGATGACACGGTGCAAAAAGCCTGTGATTCTCGCCCTCTCCTGGGAATATTTATCCACCCACAGTTCTCCGTCCCCTGCTCGCCAAAACATCTACCTGCCACAAGAGGAGGAAGCGTATTTGTGTGCAGGCCCAGCGTGTCTGCAGATTGAATTAGGCTGTAGATCACCGTCACGCAGGGCTGAGGCTGTCATTGGGCAGGGAGCAGGCTGTTTTATGGGGTCATGGTCCCGCGGTTAGTGTAGGCAAGCGGTAGAAACGTCCTCCAGTTATAGATCGGCCCGCGGTTGGAGGTGCGGAAACCTCGGGAGGTCAAAGTTCACATGCAAGTTGTCATTGTTAAGAGGAATATGCCGCCGCATTACAGGTTCAGAACACCGGATGCATTTTGGAGATGATTTTTCATGCTTGATAATGATGCGACGGAGACGGAAAACGATATGCAGTGAAAATCAAAACACAGTCGGGTCTGTAAAAATGAAATATTTTAATTGGTGGCTTTGATGACTCATTTTTGCAATCATAAGAAACAAACCCAGAACGATGCATACAGAAGGAGCCGGAGACAGACTGCACATCAATCTGAAAAAAAAAAAAAAACAACAACAACAACCCCAAAACGAGTCTTGATCACACTGTTTTAAACACATCTTTAAAAAAAAAGAAAAGAAAAGGGATGATGTTAGTGACACCTGGGTTGCTTCATTGTCACAAAGGAAACGCTGTTAAGACATCAGATATACATAGTGATGAGACAAAAATATTTGAGTATAACTTTACAGCATTAATTCTTGGAATAATTTCAGTGAAAGGATTGATTTTTTTTCTTTCACACACTGTTCAGATACAAGGGGGGGATATTTGTGGAGGCTGCTTCAAATCTGAGGGTCACCTGAAACTGGAAAACACTGAAAAGACAACACTCTGGGGGGAGAGAATCAGTTTTGTATCCTGTCTTCAGTGACTAACGCGGAGCCAGATATTGGTTCGGTGCCCGAGCGCAAGTCTGACTTTGGAAGAAAAAAAAGAGCTCGTGGGCAAAATGCCTGGAGCTGCAGTGTTTTCAAGTCTCAAGTTTCAAGAATACAACGGGGGAAGTTATTACGAAACCCAAAAAAAAGAAGAAAAAAAAGGACATTTCTCTTCCTGTATCCATTTGCGTTACTTTGAAGGCTACACAAAAAGCAGCATATTGACTGTGAATGCATCCCGATACCTTTCACCCCTTGTTCTTCTCTCCTTACCCATCATGCATCATCCCTGATTTGAAAGGAGCCGATCAAAAAGGAGAGACACAGCGAGGATCCTGGATGATTAGTTGAACTTTAACGAGGAAGGTGGCGGGGCGGCTTAATTGTTAGGTTTTCCTTCCTTCAGACGACAAATCTACTGTTAACAACAGAATGCAACGTGTTATTCATCTTATACCGAGGGCAGCATGCGTCCTCCTGTTGCCTCCCTGGGTGACACACCACACTTGGACTACATTCACTTCCATTCAAACTGTGCTGTGACACGTCTTTCCCCCACTTTTACATTCTCTTCCTCGCCCTCGTCTGTTTGTTTTCAACTCTCTTTGCTCAGTTTCTAGGGTTGGGGGTTCGTTTGCGTTAGCATTTCATGAAATTCATATTTCAGTGTTAGGTTTGCGAATCGAATCTGAATAATTTGTTATCCCCTTACGGATTCCAGTCAGGCACTCGGGTCATGCCGTTACAATCTATGGGAGGAAATATGGGATTTAAATGTTGAATATGTGCCCTGAGCTGAAAATTGGAGGGTCACAACAATTTCTTCATTTTAGGGCTTGAACCACAAGAACATGGCAAATTGAAAAAAAATAAGAAAAAAAAAGGAGAAGTTCCTGATTGGGACACAGAATGGTGCAACTGGTGGAGCAGCTGTCGTAAGCCAACCTGTCACATGACATTTTTAAAAGTCGAGATTATGAAGTACGTCATGAGCAGGAGACAAGAAAAGGGGGGGGGGGGGTTAAAGGAAAGAGCAGAGGGGAGTATTGTTGGCTTGCATCACTACGCTGGTCACGCTGCTGTGACATGCGGTTGGAGGGACTCTGCCCCCCCCCCCAAACCACCAAATAATGGCAAGATAATTGGTCATGGAACCTGTCGTCACTCACAAAACTCATCAGGCATCCTCTCTCAGTCAGGCACACTATTTACAAAGGCATACACATACGCCAATCAGAGGCATACTGTACATACTATTTACACACACACACACACACACACACACACACACACACACACACACACACACACACACACACACACACACACACACACACACACACACACACACACACACACACACACACACACACACACACACACACACACACACACACACACAGAGTAGTCAGAGAAATTACTGTAGTATAATGCAGACACAATATCGGTCAATAATTATGTTACTATGATCCCAGTACATAGAGGCACTGCTACCTCGCCCCCGTGCCGTCTTTAGGGTAAAACCAATAAGATACCAGACACCCTAACGAACTACGGGTCACCGCCGCCGTGTGGGCTCTCTCAGAAGCTGGGAGGGAGGCTTGTATACCGCCGCATTTACAACGCGGCTCTTGGTCAGGGGAGGAAAAAAAAAAAGAGAGAGAAACTGAAAATGCCACCCACTACATTAAGGGCTCACATTGCCATGGTGACCAGTAGTTCCACAACTCCCGTCTTGAGCGTTTGTCTGAGTTTTAGGTTTCCAAAGTGCTTGTCGCTCACACAGCACGGCTCCTGGCAACGACCTGCAGCAGACTCACTCCTCTCACTCCCCTCCCTGCCTTTGATTTCTTCACACCTATGTGAGATTCGATGCCGTAATTGGCTGTCATTCTCTGCAGGACTCGAGAAAAAGGGAGAGGAGAGAAAAAGGAGAAATAATGAACTTGTTAAGCGACAGGACCTTTGGGAACCTTTTAACAGGCCGCTCGGCCACCAACCCACCCCCACCCCTACCCCCCGCCCAAGATGCAAGGCTTCAGTAATGGCTATGGTCCATTGTACATCAATCCGATCCATTAGCTTTGACTTATAAAACTGATAAAAATAAAGAAATAAAAAGGAATCACTTTTCTTTAGGCAGCAATATTGGTCTCAGTGTTATTACAATTCTGCTTTTAAAAAAGCATGAACAAAAAAAAGGAAAGATACAAATGAAATCATCCTATAATGAGAATGAGACTGTCATTATTTCATGACCAAAGCGTGTTCATGGGTAAAATGGCAGATTTTCTTGAAGCAGAAAGCTTTATTACACAACTCAGTCCGACTTCTTCTTCTTCTTCTTCTTTCGGGTTCAGTCTCTTGTGTTCTCTCGCTGTGTTCTTTGTTGAGCTCAGCCGTTAGATTACTTTGATAACGTTCCCAGTTCCTTTGAAATCGGGGCATCCAGGAAGTGGACTGGTCCTTTTTGCAAGAGTTTGTGGAAATTCACAGACTTAATTTTTATTTTCTCATGCTCCATATTAGGCCACAGAGAACGAGAGGAATACAGGAGGAGGAGGAGGAGGAGGAGGAGGGGAAGAGGAGGGGGAGGGTGGAGAGAGATGGATGAGATACTTGGTTGTCAGCAACTCTTAAAAATATCTCTCCTCAGCTCAGTCAGTAATGATGATAGAAAGGGGGGGGGGGGGGGGGCGCAAGCGGGTGCTAATAACTGGGCAAACCTCAATAATATGAGTTGATGCAATCGACCAAGCCCAGGTCTCCATAGCAACCACTGCGACTCTCATTCCTGTAGCCCAACTCTCCAGAAAAGTCTGTTTGTCAGTCATTTGGGTCTTTTGATGCAGGCGCCTCTCTGTGTATGTGTGTGTGTGTGTGTATGCATATATGTGTGTGTGTGTGTGTGTGTGTTTCACATTACATATGCATGTCTGTGTGTTTGTTCTCATTCTGCAGCTACCAGCGGTTGATGATCTGGTTCATGTAGTCCTCAGTAGGGAGCCTGCTGCCCGCCTCCTCCGTTCTGCCTCCTTCCTCGCCCTCCTCCCGCTCCTCCCTCTCCCCGTCTCCGTCCCCCAGTGTCGACACCGAGCTCTGGCGGCCGTGGGAGGGCCACAGGCTGACGCCGAGGCCCAGGCCCTGGTGGCTCTGCTGCATGTGGTTCTTGATGCGCTGCTGCCGCCTCTCCTGCTGCCTGGTGTACTGGTAGCGCTGCTGGAACAGGTCCCGGGCGTAGTCGTAGAGCTCCATGTCCAGCTCATTCAGCTCCTCTATGCGCTGGACCTGGAGCGAGCGGATGGAAACATTTTAAGTTGAAAAGAGGAAGTGGAAGAAACGTATCATGAGAGAGCATAAAGGGAAGGTGAGAAAAGGGTTAAGTCATAGACGTTTACACAACTAAACTGAGGAACTGGACTCTGGACCCATGATGGATTGCAAAATAATGGTTCAGACACAGTTTTCAGGTGTTGTTTGCATTCATTGTGGCGTGACTCTAATGCTTGAGCGGACTAAATCAATTAATTAAACGGAGAGCCCATATTTATTAATCCTCTCAGAGTATGAAACCTATCTCACCTGGCCAATGCTGCAAATTTTGTCCTACTTTCCCTTTTTTTTTGACAGAACCATTGCTGGACTGGCCTCATTCATGAATTGTCTAAAGTCGATCCGAACGTGGCCTTAGAAAGCACTACACCACCTCACAAACCTTCCTGTTATACAGGAAGACAGGTAAAGATTAGTTCCTGCCCCCCGGGAAGGTTCCCGCGGTGAAACGCCCTATTTCATGACACATTTTTGTACAAAAGCTTTGTAGGACTTCTAACATGAGAGATGGGAACAGAGAAAAAAAGTGTTTTGGCAATATGTGGAGCAAGATAAGGTTGTGCGACGTAGCTGGATTTATTGGCGTGCATCCTCCGCCACGTCTGGATTCGACATGGAGGAGGAAATGTGTTTAATGAAGAGAATGCCTTTGAAAATCTGTGATGGAGAGCTGGATATCATCTGCGAGCAACAAGGAGCGGGAAACGACGCACTTGCATCAGCGATGGAAAATTAAGAGATGTTTGATCGGCAGCGTGGGGGACGCCGGCACAAAGCCAGCAAGATGGAGTTGTCACAAGTCTCCACGTATCGGCGAACGGTCGTCACTTAGAAGAAGGTTTCAATCAAAAATGACTCACTGGGCGTCACAAGGGTATAAATTGGGCTCTCAGCGTAAAGTAATTTATTCTTCTTTTCACCTGCTGATGTAATTATTTTACTTTTTAGAAATAGTTAAACAAACTCACAATTTCACGCAGTGCCTTTGGAAGCTTTTAATATGAAAACTATTAAAAAAAAGTTGAAAAATGCCTCCTGGTACACAGCCTCCCTGACCTGTCAGACTTTCACCACATGATATTTTCTATTTTTTTCTGTGTGATAATAACCACATAACCTTTCCGCGGCCTCTGTCAGCGGGGCATATTTTATTTTTCCAGTTTTGATGTATAAATCACCAGTCTGCTGTGTACCGGAGGGTATTTCTTTTTTGCTGGGAATCCAGCCTAAGAACTCCCACACTGGACCAATCAAAGTGTGAAGAACGTGTTTGAAGCTGCTGGGTTTAAAAAAAAGAGATTTTTAACAGCGACAGTCATCCCAACTCATTTCACAGCCGTATAAGATCACTGCTTCTTCTCTGTTTCTCATTTCCTACTTTGCTTTTCTCAGATTATTTTCTAAATATTTATTTTGCAGTCTGCTACGGCTGCCATGTACTTGTACAACCCTATTTGTAAGGGGCCTAAACGGTTGGGAGTGCTGGTTTAAAATCTTGCACAATGCATTGTTTTGTATGAATGTATTATATGCTTGTTTTATGTAACATTGTATTACATCTAGCGACACCATGCACAGTAAGTCGTCAAGCAGCACTGACCGTAGCGTTGTCCAAGTCCACCCCTGCAGCTCGGGTGCTGTTGTACTGCATGAAAGGCCTGATGAAGCGCAACCTGAAGGTGCGCTCGAACAGGAACTGGGTTTTCCTCTGATACTCGGTGAGACCAAAGAAGGCCATGTCTCGCAGGTTCTTCTTGGCCGACTCCAGGAGGAGCTGGGCCCTCTTCTTCTCTGGGACCGTGGACATGTTGTAGCAGCCGACGAGGCTCAGGTCTGCTAGCATACGGACCTGCAGACAGGAACAGGAAGTGAAGGAGGTTACAGAAATGAGTGGATGTATCCCCCTTTAGGAGAGTTGTGTTTACCCCTCTGAAGCAAGTAAAAGAAAAAGGAACATTCAAACATTCAGGTGTGGAACTGAGGCTGAATAGAACTGAAATGATTTCTCAAGAACAGAAAATAAGTGGATAAGTGGATAAGTGGTCAATCATCAAACTAAGGCTCATTATTTTCATTATCCATTGTTATTATCCATTATTTTTTTCAATTTATAATTGTCAATGAACTGTTAAATGGAAAAAGCAAAAAAATGACATTCACAATTTCCTCAAATTGCTTGGTTTTGTGCGACCAACAGTTCAAAAAATCTTTACATATTCAATCAACTTCCATTGATGATTGAAGTGTTTTGGTTTTGTTTTATTTATGCTTTAAAATATGACAGAAACTATTGATCAGTCGAAAACAACTAATCATTGCAGCTCTATATAATGAATAAAATATTATGTAAAAATACTGGTTCTCCCCTTTTAATGTAGTTTTATTAGTTTTTTTTTTAAATATTTTATTTACATTTCACCTTTCATGCACAAGAGTGCCGCTCAAAGTGCTTTACATTCATCGTACGAACTGATAACTAAATAAAGAGCAGACGATTTAAACGGCTAGAAAAAGTCAATACGTCGGACATCACTTAGAGTTTCAGGAAGTTATTATGGATGTTTGTCTTTTGCTTTTACACTTTATACAATTTGATACCAGTATCTTTAACCACTTCTCTTTCAGATTCCTTTATCGGGAAATGTACTCGATATACTACAGCAGTTTTAGTTCTGGTGCATTTGTTCCAAAATGAGACATCACTTATTCACCGAGTGCATTCTGGAGCCGTTATGTTAGAGTACAGGAGCAGGGACCGCATACTGATTTGGATTCACGAAAATACAACAACAAGACGCCTCAAGTGTGTGTGTGTGTGTGTGTGTGTGTGTGTGTCACATTTATAAGTCATGGGAGCCTGAGCAATAACAGCCTTGGGCTCAGGTGAGTAAAGCCAACACATTTGGGTGGGAGACTGAGAAAGCCATCAGAAGAAAGGTGTGAATTTGAGGTGTTTATGACCAGCAGGTGAACTTGTGCACGCACACACACTCTTTTTTCAGGAATAAATATTCGGGCAATCTTTTTACATTTAAATAAACACATCAGTGTTCGGTTTTCCGATCCAATAAACTGAAAATTCACCAAACTATTTGTGCTCTTTTTCTGCAGAGAAAAAAAAAAACAGCTGACAATATCAGTGCTATGATCTTTTTAGGGAAGAGAAGACGGAGCCGGGAGCAGGGATGCATGTTAGCTACGGGGGCTGTAATAAATGGCAGCATCATGACTGAAATCAGCTGCTCTTTTCAGTGTTCGCATTCTTTTACATGACTGCACTGGCTTCAGTTCAGACTGTCAATATGACAAACCTGCAACATATCCAATCTTTTGAAGCTTGTATCGTCGTTATGCAACATGGCGACTGGTGTATTGGGGTTCATCCTGTACCTGTCTGTTGTTGGCCAGATTGTAGGGACAGTCCATGAACTGCTGCAGGGTGCACCCCGACCAATCCGAGCCCTCGTAGCAGGAGGGCAGCTCCTCGGGCGTGGGGGTCCGTCCATCGCACATGTGCAGGGAGGTTTTCCACGTGGCCCCCCGCTGCACATGCCGCCACTCGCTAAGGTAGCGAGACACCGGGTCCCTCAGCAGAGTGATGTAGTAGAACTTCCTTTAGGGGGGGGAGGGAGGGGAGGGGGGAGCAGAGGAGAAAGAAAAGATTCACATTAACAAATTACTGCTTCACTTAAACAAACAAAAAAGCTTTTCACATAAGCGTGATCAATCAGTAAAAATGTAAGCAAACAAGAATAAAAACAAGCAGCGAAACAACCTGTAAAACAGGCACATTCGTTCATTTATTTTATTGCCTTTTCTTTTCCTTCTGGGAAATGAGTCATTTGCTGATTGCACAGAACGTCAAATCAAGTGAAATGTAGATGAGGAGTTAAAAGCCCAAAGTGCAGCGATAACTCTTTCAAAAAGCACAGCATCGCGTGTAATTCCCCGGTTGTCCATGTGGTGGCATTGTGTACAATGCTTTACTGCAGGAGGCCCGGTGCACCTCCACAAAGAAAACTCAGCAGGACGAAGGCAACTGGCCGAGGTTACCTTCGTACATATTATTTGCATTTAGCAGCTCTGTGATGCGTGGAAGGAAATCTGGCCAGCTGATGGGAAGTGAAACTACAAACGAGGGGGGCGGAGGAGGTGAGAGTTGTCAGGCGGAGGGGGGGGGGGATCGGGTCAGTGTTTGGGCCGCACGGTGCAGGAAGAGAAACTGCTGGCACAAGCACATCCCACTCTGCAATACACATCTCCACACTGCAAGCATCCTTATGTCTCAGACACACACACACACACACACACACACACACACACACACACACACACACACACACACACACACACACACACACACACACACACACACACACACACACACACACACACACACACACACACACACACACACACACACACACACACACACACACACACACACACACCAAGTATTAGGTCTGCCATGACTCATCCCGCATCTGAGATATGGTTGGGACTGTTTCTGTGGTGTGTGTGTGTGTGTGTGTGTGTGTGTCTGTGTGTGTGTAACGTAATGGTGCATAGCACAGTTCAATGTCTCTCCAGAGGGGACACTCCCACCAGAGCGGAGACCTTTCCAGGCCTTCACACTCCAGCTAATTACTGCAGTCTAATCAATCAACGCGTCCTCGTTTACCCCACACGCATGCAACTTGTGTGCATGCGTTTTACGTGCCCGCAGCGTGTCTGGCAGCGTTGGTATGGATCCGTCTGGGTATAACAGACACATGGCCCGACGCTCGAAAACACACACACACACACAGCCCTTCTCTCCTGGGCTTGCATCACGTCAGCGGAATGTTTGCAGAGAGAATTTTGTGTGCTGACAGGACTCCACGAAATGGCCCGGTCCACACAAGCCGCCTCACATATACACACACACAGACCATCGCTAAATCTTTGGCTTCACACTACAAAGCTCGCCCAGTGAGAGAGGAGGGATTGCTGGGTGGATACAAAGCCCCAAGTGTCACACAAACAGCAGCAGTGTCTGGATATTAAAAAGAAGGGGCTAACCCCCCCCCAACCACACGAAATGCAGTGGCAGCAGGGAGATCCCGGACAAAAAAAACGACTAAACCCTAAATCTAGCAACAGCTGAGAGATGCACAATAAAACAAACCAAACTCTAAATCCGGCAATGGCAGGCAGATCCTGACCCCGGACAATAAAACTAACCAAAACCCCAACACAAATTTCATCTGGGGGAGATCCTGCGCGACAAAAACAAAGCCACACCCCGAAATCTCGCCGCCGCACGATGTGATCCCCCGCAAATGAAACAAATCTAGCCGCAGCAGGGGGATCATGGACAATGACGCGACTAAACCCTAAATCCAGTGGCAGCTGGGAGATCCCAGGCAACGAACCAAACAGACCCTCAATCCGGGGACAGCGAAGGGATCACGGCCATAGAAGCGCGTATCTAAACTCTAAATCCCATCAACCTAAACCGAAAATCTCATCCCCGATCTAATCAAAAGCAGGGGAGGGGAGAGGCACAGTCCGACCGGAGCCCGCCGGAGACTGGGGTACATTATGGAGATTCCTATGATGACATTATCAGGATTCCTAACACTCCCCAGAGTGCAGTGTGTTTTTGTCTGTGCGAGTGTGTGTGTGTGTGTGTGCCTACTATGTGTGTTTCTAAGACTACGCCTGTTAAATGAGTGATGACATTCTTCCCCCTTTTGGCTTCCATTCGACTGAAAAACACGGAAGTGTTTGGCCCTTGCAACAGAGACGGGAGGAGAGAACAAGGGGAAAGGGTGAGAGATGAAAGAGAGAAAGAAAGAAAGGGGGAGATAGGGAGGGAGAAAGAGAGAGAGAGAGAGAGGGGGCGGAAGAGAATTTCAATTAGTTTTCTAATACTGTGAAAGCAGTGAGGGCCCCGAGCCCAAGTGATTTATCAAAGTTATGGCTCCAGCTATAATGAAGGCTCAGGCATATTACCAGGGAAAATAAATAAATAACATGAACGCAAACACACACAGTAACGCAAACACACACACAGACAGACAGACAGACACACGGGCGTACATGCAAACCCAAATAAATGGTCTTAAACGGCATGCCTGGCTGTCGTGTCTGCTGGGTCAGACTGCAAAAACTGGTGCCGTGGAGACTCTCTCGCCTTAAAGCCTAATGATGTCTGGCCGTGTGCTCGGATCCCTGGGTAATGATCATTCAACCCGCACACACACACACACCCACGCACACTAGCAAGTCCACTCCCTTTAACACACTTTCTAACACGCGCCCCCCCTGCCTCTGAGCGGCACATTTTTATTCTTCACAGGTGATATTGCTTATAGATGAAGCATACGTGCACTTGTCAAATTAACTTCAAAGCTAATACACAGCACTCAATCTCCCGCCGCGTCGAGGTTTTAGCACATCGTCCTCCGGCTGACTGCAGGAATTTGCAGACTACGTGCGATCCATTTTTTTTTCACGAAAAAATTTCCCCCTGTATGCTTTTTTTGTTTGTTTTTGTTATCAAATGGAAGAACACCTCTCTCCGACACCCTGGCAGAATACACTCAAAACCACACTTACCGGGTGTCAAACGTGTCAACTCAAGATTTATCCCGTCAGATCGGCGGTGTTTAGAGTTAGTGTTCGGCAGGGAGAGGTGTGACGGAGCTATTATCTCAACCATTGTGGGATTTGGACAGAACAACGGCTTTTTTTTTTTTTTTTATCTTTTTAGCCCAATCTCTATTATTGAATTAAAAACTGAGATTGTAAGCGGGATTCTTTTAGAGGGCGTCCTGACTTTTTACCTGTGAATACAACACACTTTCCCGCCGTGCCAACGGTACAATTATCTACAGGAAATAATACATACTTGTAATTCTTCACCATTTCTCTTATGACAGCGAACTTAGAGGATACCTGAACAAACATTAGCGGCTTCGACCCAAAAGTGACCAGTTCGGCCCTCAAACAAAAACCCATGTTGGTTCGGCGAGTAAACGTGAGTTTGCCGAGTGTTATCAGGAGGAAACACATAGCGCCTGGGCTTGTTATGGTCCCTCGGAGCCCTTACTTAATGAGCCCTTTGCCTGTTTCCTGTGGGTCACAAATCACCACTTCTGCAACCTGCACCGTCCCTCTTTAACCTCCCTTCCCTTTTCTGCTTCAAATCTTTCCCTTTCTGTCGCTTCTCTTCTCCCAGACCATCTCTTACCCCCCCCTCCCCCCCTCCCTGTCTGATTACAATGTGTTCTCCTTTCTCGGAGGTTGGTTTAGCTACAATCTCGAAACCGGAACCCTCGAGTAATGTCTTGGGAGGGCGCGCCACAAAATTGAGGAATGGTGAGGTTTGAAGCAGTTTGAGGTGTAGCTTGTGTTCGTTGAAAATGTTATAAATAGGAACGTGATTCATTAGGGTTGGATCTGCAATTTAACACGCCCGGGTTACCATTTTAGGATAAGGTTTACGTGCAAATTAAGAGTGTTTTTGGAAGCGTTCTTTACAAGAGCAACGGGAGCACAATAAATAATGGAGGTGGTTTGTGGCTGCAATACACAAGAGACGCAAAGTCTTCTTTTTTTTCCCCCAAGGGAGTGTGAAAAAGTTAAGAAGTCTTGTTTAAATAGGAGGTTAAGCTCATAGCAGGGTTTACGCACCCAGACGCACAATTGCAGCGACGCCAAAGGCATCCCAACACGTCGAGCCGCTATGATTTATTAATAGTTCACGGATGTTTGTTGAAACCAGATCCACTCAACAACACGGCTCTTTCCCACCTCTAAAAATGGACCTGAACTCAAAAAGAAAAGAAAGAAATCACACCTCACACACACACACGGAGACCTGAAGAAGTCCAAGTTCAAACGCAGATGCACGAATTAAACCACATTTGGCAACAGATAACCGAATAAAATTCAAACGCGAGCGGAGAAAATACGATTTAAGTTGAGGGGAAGGACTTGTGTGTGTTTCATGGCCGGTATTAATATATCACTGCCAGATGCCAACAATCCTTCACTTGTGATTATTTTTTTCACAGGCGTCTGGGTTAGCGCTCGCTATTGAATGGGTATAACCTCATAAGACAACGGCACCGTGTGTGTGTGTGTGTGTGTGTGTGTGTGTGTGTGTGTGTGTGTGTGTGTGTGTGTGTGTGTGTGTGTGTGTGTGTGTGTGTGTGTGTTTAGAGAAGGGGAGAGTGAGGAACGGCATGTCAGGACTTGAATCTCAATAGAGTCCCTCCTGCTCCCGTTTGGTTTCGACACACGTCATCTTTTGGACACTCGGCCGTGCAAACGTACGCAAAGCAGGCGCTCTCGCCCTAAAACAGTTGTGGGGTTGGATGTGCGCCGTCCCTCGCCCGTTAGACGGTAAACCATCAGACGTGGTGGCGAGCCGACGGGCTTCGGCCTACGTTCGAGTCTCCATCGCAATCCCTCCGTCTGTGGCAGGAAATCATCAGTGACCCGTCGTGACGGAACTTCACCTTTTCGCCCGCCATCCTACTCCCGTTCTCCTCTCTCACCGTTCGTCATCTCATCCCGGGTGTCCGGTGTGTCCAATAATGACGCATTGAGACGGACAGAAATAGACCCTCCGGTTCAGACTCTCCAGCTCTCGAGGCGTCTTCTATGCCTACCTCGGCTCACTCGCCCTCCCTGCACTGCTCACTCCCTCTCTCCCTCTCTTGCTTTTGTTAGTCGATCAATAACAGCCTCAGGATTCAGACAGCCTCCCTCAGTAGTTTGGGCTTTAAATACAGGAGACGTACGAGAGACAAGTGAAAAAACAGAGAGTAGACAGCGGCAACAGTGTTGGAAAGAGGGGACACCGAGGGGGCCACGCTGCAGCGAGGCAGGCGTCCAGGAGATTGTGGCCTCGAATATGAGAACACTTGTGGAAAAATTCTTTGCAAGAGAAATGAGATTGTGCCAAAGAAGTTACGGTTTATGAATGTTTTCCATCGCAAGTGTTTTATATCCCGACATCCCTACTCAGATTTGCAGACGCCTGGATGCAATTCGATATGCTGTGTGGTGATGTGGCCGAGCGACAGGACGGGAACGAGCCAAGTCTAGTTTCTTTTTATATGATGAATAAAATAATATGCAGCATTTTTTTAAAGATCAAAGATATTTAAAAAGCGAATCATTTTCATCACAAGCTGGAGTCTGGTGATGAAACTATTATTAAATCGTAATATACTAAGTTGGTTGCCGGATATTTTTCTGTCAAAAGAAATTGTTTCAACACACAACAATTTTGCCTTTTCTAAAAAAACTAAAAAACATTCCCATTGGTTTCAGGAAATCTTTTTTTTTTGCTATTTTATACACAAAATGATGATCAAGAAAAGAAGAAGGAAACGAAAATAATAATTGGTTGAAGCCAGTCGTTCCAACAGTCAGCGGATACAGAAGATAAAAAGCAACTGCCAACAAACAAGATGTGAAATGTTTCATGTACTGTTAATAATGTATGCACAGATGAAAGCTCTTCCAGTCCATTTTGATGTCGGATTTCCTGCTTAATGGACTCAAACAGCATTGTGGCGTGATTATGATTTATGCACGGCTGCAATTAACATTTTCAACCATTGATTAATCTGGAGATTATTGTCTTCATCGATTGATTAATGAGTCTATAAAATGCTCTTTTTTTTACATGTCTTATCTCTGGAACAAGAGAACGTTTGGAAACTTATCAGGTTTGGATTTAAATAGCATGAAGTCACGTGTTTCTATAATTCTGGTTCAGACCTGAAGAGGAGTGTCGTTGCTGGCTGTGTTCAGTACAATCAGTCTTCAAAACAAGTCATAGAAAGATGCCAAGCATGTTTGAAAGCCTGTGCAGATACTGTCAACGTATTTAGGGCAGGCAAGCATCTCTCTGCATGCAAGGTGCTCTTTCACAACCAAAATGCATGTTGGCATTGCCGTGCTACAGTCACCAAAAGGAGCGTGTGAGAACTTAGCTTATGCCATGAGTGCAAAATAAAGCACGGCTCGCTGCGTTTCAGCACGAAACAAAAATCTGGCATCCTTTTTTCCGTGATTACCAGACAAAGGAACGGAGAGAAACGAGGAGAAGAATGCCTCGGGTGGAGCGTGGCCCGCAAGCTGGACATTACGGTACCAGGAATGGACAAAAACAAAGAGAGGGCAGCGGGAGATGGGGAGACAGGGGAGGGAATCCCCTGAGTGCAAAGCTATGTTCAGCAGGAATGTACCGCCGCCTGTTCTCTCATGTAACTTGACTGGCAACAGCCCAGAGAGCTGTCTGACACAGTGGGAGAGGGGAGGGAGAGAAATAAGATGGATTTGGTGAGAGGGAGACGGGCGGGGGACAGGAAGGATTGCAACAGTAATCACGGATCATTCTTCATGTTTCCACGATTTAAAGTTATGTATCTCTGACAGTATTGGGTGATACGCTGACAGAAGGTACACTGCCAGGAGGTAGACATTTTTCAACTCTGAGATTTTGCAGTAGTATTCAAACCAGAGCTCCTCGTTACGGTCTCGAAAAGCAAAGCTGCAAATCAATGAACTGCTTTGTTCTATTTACAGATTCATCTGCAGATTTTCCTTGATTCATTAATTCATTGTTTTGACTAAAAAATGCTTGTTATGATTGAATAAAAAGGGGAATTCTTCAAATTGCTTGCTTTGTTCATTTTACAGGCCGCATTTTCACTTAATTAAAGAAAAACTTAAAATCTTTGATATAAGGCATGTGGCATGTTTTCTTGGAAACATGATTAAAATGAGGGATTGACTCTGAAATAAGTTGCTGGTTAATTTTCTGTTGATTATTCTGGCTCTAATAGGTTAACTGACCAATATTGTATTCATATTTCTGGTTTTCATTTCAGATTTTTGCATCAATGTGATGAAAATCGTATCTATTATATTTCACCCACTCCTAAAGAGTGGATTGGCTCATCCATAGAAGAGAAAATTCATCCCCCAAAAACTCTGTTTCTCTGGTTTTAAGCCTGATCACGACAAACCGCTCCAGGTTTTTTGCCTTTGGATTGTAGCTGTGTCCCAAAGTAATAAAGAATCCGTTATTAACCGTAAATTAAATTACATTTTTGGACCACAACAAAAGTGTTAAAGACAGCGAGTGTAGAAAAAAAGGACTCCAACTTTAACAAATGCTGCACGGAGACAAATAGAGTGAAAAAGTATGCAAAAAAAAAAAAAACTCTAATAGAACAATGTGCTGTAGTTTTCTGAAGCCAAGACAAACAATCATGATTTAAAGTTTGAACGCCGTAGTACAAAAAAAAAACAGAACCAGAGTCCATTTTCACAATCCTGCCACTATAAAAAGGAGAGAAAATGTGAGCCAGAAAGCAAGACGAATGGAGGTGAAACTTTAGGTTGTTCCAAGGCAACACAAATCAAACCTGATAGCACCGTGTGTGTGTGTGTGTGTGTGTGCATACACTCCCCTCCACTCTGCGTCATATTCATATCCCTCCTGATGCCGAGGTCAAAGCAATCACTTTGCTAATATGCTGACATATGGACGCGTTGCACTCGCGTCACCCCGCCCAATCCCAGCACACACACAGTCACACACACCTGCACGGCATGACGCAATCCCCGCTGTACGCCCATGATGTCAGATTATTGATACGTCCCAATAGTTCACTTAACACCAAGAGTGAGGAAGGGGGGAGAGAAGAGAAGAGTAGGAGGAGGAGGAGGAGACATGGTGCAAACTTTGGGGGGCAATTAAAAGGCTGGGTAACGAGGCTAATGAGTAGACAGGTGGCCCCATTACAGGCGCAGCCGCACACACTTATTAGCACACTCACATCAAAATTTCTCCTCTGGCTGGGATTAGTGTGATTGTGTGTGTGCTTTGTATGTGTGTGTGTGTGTGTGTGTGTGTGTGTGTGTGTGTGTAACCCCCGTTTCCCTGTTAATCAGTCGTCACGTGTATGTGAGACCAGAGGCAACAGGGTATTTCTGTGTGTGTGCTTTGTGTGTGTGTGTGTGTGTGTGTGTGTGTGTGTGTGACTGGAGGCGAGAGCGTGAAATTGGAGTGATAAGGCAGTTAACATTCAAACCTCCCCGCCTGCTCTACAGCTCCCCCATCGACACACGCACCCCTCGAAGCTGGCTTCTTTCACCCTGCTCTCCCCTCTCTCCAGCGCTACGTCTGTACATTATGTGTGCGTGCAAACTAAGTGAATTTGTTTGTATGACAGGATAATGATCGCCGAGCCTTAGCGGTGCAGACTTGCATGCGTGTGTGTGTGTGTGTGTGTGTGTGTGTATATGAATAAGGGATAGAAAAAGACAGCAGGCAGCAGGATTTCAACACTCTTTCAAGGTAGTGTCAAGTGTTTGCCCGGGAAAGGAAAGGAAAACCAGGCAGATGTGGCTGTAATTGCACAGACATAGACGGCTACGGTGATGAGTCGCGTTTACCCAGAAAGCTCAGCAGATGCACAAACAAACGAACACAAAAAAAAACAGCAGTCACATGAGGATAACTCAGTCTCGGGGTATTCTTGAAAAGTTTTTTTGAGAAAAAAAAAAAAAAAAAAAATCCCCAGAGGTAGGTTAAAAAAAAAAAAAAAAAGGAATCTCAAGCATCCAAGACACAAAGAAGCACAAAGAGTCTCGTTGGGAGAGAGCCAGCGAGGGAGACAAACAAGAAAGAGAAAGACAGAGAGTTGGTGGAAAGGTAACGGCGAGGTGGAGAGCAAGCGAGAAGCATCCAGAGCAGCCTGTTGACATTTGGGGGAGGCAGGGAGGGGGGGGGGGTACGTCTGCATATCAATAGGGGCTTGCATGGGTAGTGGTGGTTATTATCTGTTGACAAAGAAAGGGAGAGAGGGGAGACAGAGGGACAGCCAGGAGGCTAGTCAGCCCAGTCAGGCCCGGAGACAGGCCCGGGGCTGGATTTAAACTCTCCGGTCCAGGGACCGCAACCTCACCCAGGGGAATAGGAAGGAGACAATTGGCTCTTTAAGAATGGAGGGAAACGTGTGAAGGGAGGAGAGGGGGGGAGGGGGGCACATGAGTGATGTATGTGTGTGTGGGTAGAGGGGTCCTCCAAGCCCAATTAAGCCTGACTGCATGTCGGAGGGCTGTGCCAAACATGCCCCACCTGTTTAGAGAGGGCCACGGGGCTAATGAGCACTGCCTGGAGGAAGGAGTGACATGAGAGCGAAAGAGGGGGGAAAATACGGGGAAAGAAAATTCCAGGGAGTTAAAGAATAACGATGACATTCCCCACTTTTTTTGTCCCCCTGGCTTCTCTTTCTTTTACGCAGCCACCACTCGGAGACACGATGTCAGAGGGATTTCACAGCTCAAATTAGGCTTTGTTATCACATGCGCTCATACGGTACAGGCTAGATACATGGGACAGTGTGGTGCGCACACACACGCACACACACACACACACACACACACACTAACACACACAGGCCACAATCAGTCAGACAAAAACAAATTAAAAACAGAAATGGGTGGAGGACAAGGGAGAAGAGAGCATAATGAAATAAAAAAGCCAAATATTGTGCAATAGGAGCAACAACAGTTTTTCAAGACAGAACGCCTCTGTGTTGTGTTGTGTGTGTGTGAGTGTGTGTGTGTGTGTGTGTGTGTGTGTGTGTGTGTGTGTGTGTGTTTGGGTGAAAGAAGCCCATTGTCTAACAGTGTAACTCAAGCTCACAGCCCTAGCTTTGGCTCAAATGAGCTGTGAGGCTGTGACATCCTTCCTTCAGTCCTCATTTACTCCTTCCTCCACTCCTCCAACCAGACTCAACTTCTCAATCTAAATTATACAACCACCAGTCAGTTAGCTTAGCTTAGCTTAGCATAAAGACTGGAAAGAAAGCCAGGCTCCTTCCAAAGATCACAAAATCCACACTTCTAAAGCTTGCTAATTAACAAGTCATATCTCATTTGTTTAACAATAAAACTGATGGGGGGAAAGTTGTAGAGAGGCTGTTTCCTCTTATTTTCAGGATTTATGGCAAGTTAAGCAAACCAGATGCATGATTCGTCTCATATTTACTGTTCAGATATGAAACTTGTATCAACCATCTCAAACTTCTCTCGGCTACAAAGTGAATAAACATAATTCCCCAAATGTGAGGCGGTTCTTTTTCATTATCAATTGACCGATGGCTTCAAACACACTGATATTTACACATTCAAGTGACCAGAGCAGTAAGAGCAACTTAATTGCTCATCGATATACACACACACACACACACACACACACACACATAGACACACACACACACACACATAGACACACACACAGACACAAACACACACACACACGCACACACACAATCAACCAGCAGCTGCTAACCCCGAGATTAAGGCCAGTGTGACAGACGTGATTTCAGGCTACATCTGTGACAGAGAGAGAAAGAGAGCAGAACGAACTCTACAACAAACCTAGAGGAACATGCAGCTAACATGCACTGAGCACCAAATGGTAAGTGGCTAGTGGAGAGGACAAAAAAACAAGGAGGTGAAGAAAAAAAAAAGAGAACAGGGAAGAAGAAAGGCAGCGGAGCCACGCACCATCTGTTGGGTACATATCGGCTGCATTCAGGGATTCAAAAGGCCATTAATTCCACACAAAATCCAACATGGAGGGGCGGAGAGGACCTAGAAATGCTCCTATCAAACGACCTTTTAGTAAAAAAAATCTGAAAATAGAGATGTTTGACTGGGAATGGATGCCTGACCTTTTTGTTGAGTCTCTGTTTGGCTGAAAAGAATAAAGGGATTAAAAATAAATAAAACAGATGTTGTCTTTGCATTTGATGCAAGCCGGCTTTTAGTAAAAAGGAACCTGGCCTTTGGTCATAGCTGAAATTGAATTAGATCTCCATTTAGCCTGCCGCAAACAGCTCTGCTCCGCCCGCACGGCATTCTCCTCCACTCTCGGCTCTCTCTTCCCCTTTATTTTCTCTCGTCTCTCTCCTCATCCCCTCGTTCTCGATCCATTACGAATGACACCGGAAATAATTGAAAAGCCCGCTTAGTCCTCCACAAAACTTCAAACCTGCTTTTCCAAGAAAAGGCATGGGCAGAAGGGAGGGAGAGAGATGGAAGAAGAGTCTGAAAAAGAAAAGTGAAGAGGAGAGGGGGGAGATCTTTTTCTCTCTTTTTTGGGGGGCTGAGCTACTCATTGATATGACAATTTGATTTTCTGGGCTGTGGTGTGAAGCAGCTTAAGGGGGCATCCCTCTATTATAAGGCCTGTGACATCTAGCCTCTCCAGCAGCCCCCACCCTGCATGTGTGTGGGTGTGTGTGATTGTAAGCTGGTGCATGAGTGTGCCTCTGAGTACATGTGTTTTTCACCGTGTGGATGTGGATGTGTGTGTCCCGTCTCAGGCAGGACTCTCCCCTGAGTTTCCAATCCCGGATCACATGCTGGGGAATGTGAAGTCGGAGCAGCTGTCGGCCTGGCAACGCTCCTCGCCAACCAAGCGGGATAGAAACTTACCAAGCATCAACACCCCGACATTCAACACAGCAGAGGACAGGGGACATGCGGGGCTTACTGTGTGTGTGTGTGTGTCAGCTTCAATGACCATTCATGTTGTCACTAACTATTAGGCATCGAGCTGAAGACCCCACCCAAGAACGATTTAGTCGGAATTCAAAAGCAAGGATGAGGGTTTTAATTTCGTCATTCGAGGCATTTTAACATCAATAAATCTGCGCTAAATTAATTTGGAGGCTGGCAGCCTGTATCAGCATCTACACTGAGTGCCTTTCGCAATTTGTGCCACCTGGTTGGATTTGGCATGAAGTCTGCTCGTTTGCCTTATAGAACGAAACTGGCATGAACCGAGCCCGGGCTTTTGGGGACTTTCTCGCCGTGGAAGACGGACAAAATGGAAAAACAACAAGTGAAAGGCCAGTGGAAAAAAACATACATCACAGCTGAAATGTTTATCTAATCCGCTAAAAAAGTAAACAGAGGCCAGGGGTCAAAGCCCGAGTGCTCCTTGGAGAGAGGCTGGACATATTGAAATGCAGTCAATTATGTCCTTTAATGGTCATGTATAATAGACTAGCCCCCAGTACAGAAATAACATGTTTTTAAGAAAAGGTGGATAAAGGGGACTGGAAAAGGATGGAGCATATGTTGGTCTGAGGTAATGGAAGTCTTTAAAATGTGGTTTAGTTAGAGACCAAATAGACATGAAGGAACATAACTATGTTTAAAAATGTCTTATTTTAATAGTTTTGGCCATAATTCTTCAAGTTATTAATCCTATTGGTAATAATAACAAGATTTCACTCATCAAGTGAGTGGGATCTGGAGACACGGCAATAAAACATAAAGTCAGACGGGGCGTGGTGTTAAACCTGTTGCTGTTTAGCAGCTAATTGACCCTTTTCATGGCAGACATTTTGACCGTTTGGAGTCTCGGTAAGCTGTTATGACATGTGAGCATGCAATGCACAGCATGCAGGAACTAGGCTCACCCAAACGGAGAGCGGTTGTTTTTAATGTCATTAATTACACCTGAGACTTTCCTACTACGACAAAGCCAAAAGGTCGGTCATGCAAAAGGCTCTTTAGAGATGCAGCATCGTGTCACGTCATGCCACCTGTACTCCCTGCAATCAATGTCAGCGTGTTCCCAAACGCACCATGCCAGCACAGCCTGACCGGCTTAATGGTTCACCTTTTACCAACTGTTGGTGCTGTTATGGAAATTTACTATAGACATTTTGGGTACGATTACTTTCAGTTTTACCTCAAAATTAGATCATATTATAGCAAAATTGTATTGTATTTCATAAAATGTGGGGCATTTAGTCATAAAAGTGACGTCTCAGAACAGATTTTTGTCAATGTCTTAATAATAATAAAACTAATAATAATAATAATAATATGAGTGAGTGTGTGCATGTGTTAGAGCACATCCTACCCTCAACACAGCCAACAATACTAGATTTTGTCTCCTTGAAAGATATAAAAGGCTGTTTGGGTGGAGGCTGATGTGTAATTAAATTCATGTGAACAGCCAGAAGAGACGCGTTGCGACGAGCACATGTGCACATGCGCGCACAAACAGATAAAAAAAAAAAGAGGGGAGAATCAGGGTGAATCCGAGTGAATCCGCAAACAAATCCTTGGATCAGATGCCGTGGTAGGGGGCGCCGGAGGGAAATGAGAAAAAAAGAGGGCAGACTGTGTGTGTGTGAGGATTGTGTCTCAGGGTCAGAGTTGGAGTGTGTGTGTTCATGTGCTGTTCACTAGAAAGAGACCCGAGTATATTATGGCTAAAACTCACAAGAGACCATGTGCCAGGGGAACAATACACTATGCAAATGAAGCTCCTCCATATGGTGAGAGTCAACGGAGCGCTACACACTCTCTCACACACACACACACACACACTCACACACACACTCACACACACACACACACACACACACACACACACACACACAGAAACATGTCTACAATGACGAGCCAAGTGCTTTCCCTCATTTTCATGCTAAATCTGCCTAGCCTTGTAACAGCTATCTGCGCAACAAGAAAAAAGGGGGACGACACAAGAGGAAAACCGAATGAGAGGACGGGAGATGGTTAGGGCGGGAAAAGGCAGACGCTCAATAGAGAAAATGGGAGAAACCAGCCAATAGGGTCTTCTGCTCCTCCTGATTAGCATTCAGTAGGAACTGGAGGAAGCAGTTAGCAGTCGGGCCCTTATCAGAGCCTGCCTGCATACCTCCCACACTGGGTCACTGTGCTGAAAGCTCGGCGTGTCTTTTTTTCTCTCCCATGTCTTCCCACCGACTATTATCTGCTAATCCACCCACACTGGTTCATCCCAGTGTAACAGGAAACATTATTAACTGCTGAAAAAAGATCGACCCGGAGACTCGCGGGGAAAGCTAATCGCCCGAAAGCCTGCAGGACAAGTCTGTTCATCTAGCCCACGCCGAGCCGTCTCGCCTGACAGTGGGGGCCCCGGTCTACCTACACAATGCTTTGGACAGCAACCTCATGAGATCGCAGCCCGTCCCCCAAGGGGCGCGACGGCAGGACGGAGGGATAACGAAGAAATAGGATGGAATCGGAGTAAAATAAAGACTTCTATAGAGGTCAGGCATGCTTATGAGTCGAGAACATGTACCAAAGAGATGCTGCAGTAACAGAGGGAACCCTGTAGCCTATACTTTATTTTGCAGCATTTAACCTCCAGTCCACTACCAGCAGCTGGCAGGGGCTTCAAACTCCCAAACATAAATCCTCGTAAAAAGTAAATAAAACCATCTGTAAAAGTTGGAGGTAGCCACTACTCCCCAGCTGGGGGTTAAATTCCCCCTTTAAAAGTCCCCCCTTGATGGTCGCACAGCGGAAGAATGTTCTGCTGGAATAGCGGATCTGTGTATAGTTTGTGTGTTGGAGAAAGAAAAAAAAAGGTAAGCAGTGGTGGAATGATGATCCTGTGATTTCCCCCGAGGCCACATCTGCCCTCGTTGAGCAGGCCGCCTCTAAAAAAGCCCCATCTGACATTCCTGAAGCATTCCGCCAGCATTCATCACCCCGCTCCGAGACCCCCTCCTCAAAAACCCCCACATGTCCCCTCCGTGCATACCTCTCCCTCCCTTCCACTCCGCTAAGAAACCTCTGAAGCTACATCCAGAAATGTCCAGAATGTCCGCCGTGAGACTTGCCAGAGCCGGAGCCCTGATCCCTCCCCTCCCCTCCCTGCAGCACCGGGGTCATTGTTCATCCCTCCTCTGTTCATTCCTCATCCGTCGCTCACTCCATCTCTTTTTCTCCACCTCCGCGGGGATTTGCGACTCTCTAATAGAGGCATCTACCATGTCCCACTAACTGCTGGAACAGCTGGAGCCGGGGATGTGTGCGGAGCGCTGGCCGTTACGTGTGTGTGCGCGGCTGGGCGTGCGAACCGGGCGTGCACAGGCGAACATCTGTGCCGAGAAAGGAGCGATGGGAAATGATGTTGCGAGCGTTGAGCCAAGAATATCCGTCACACTCTTGACACATGAACGCGTCCCGACCGCATGCACAAGCGCGCGGCCGAGGCTGGCGGTGCTCAGACATGGTGACACCCATCAAACAGCAGCGGCTCCTTTTTTTTCTTTTTCTTTTTTATAACACGCCATAAATCACCCATCTTCTAATTGTCCCCGACTTCCCTGGGTCTCTGACAATCTGCTCCTTGACAACCAGCCCATATAACTGACAAACGGTGCCCTCGACAACCGTCGTCCTGGGTAACACGGGCGTTTATCAGGGGGCCCTCCATCCCCTTTTGGAGTGGTTTCTGCTGGCAAACCCCTGAAAGTTTGATAAGGTGGAAGGTGGGCATGAAGCTCCATATTTAGCCACCGCTGTCAAACGTCTGATTTAGCACCGCAGGTAATTGCACGGAGTCACAACGGCGCCGGCAGGGAGTGAGTTAGAGGCGTGGGATGGGGAAGGCGCGGCGAGGGAAGGCTAAATTATGCTGAACAGCACTGTAGTGATATCCCCCCTTTGCTGTTGAAACAATGCATCGCCGCCAACCACTTTTCATTGAGACAGCAGCATCAAAGCAAGAATAATGGATCCTTGCAGAAAGCTCGGCTCGATAGTCGGAGAAACAAAGCTCTCATTGTAATCTCGGGCTCCCTCCCTCCTCTCGCGCATTCATCCCAGGGTTAATCCTTTTCACATTACTTTGACTCTACTGTAGGTCATTAGAGGAAGAGGAATTAGAACTCTACTGTTAGATTTCTAATCTGTTCCATTGCATTCTGCTCCCATGTCCAATCAGCACTTGGCAGCGGAATAAAGAAGAAAAAAAAACAGGAAATCTATAAAGAATTTTGACAGATAAACCACAGCCAAACACGAATGTTTCATTGGAAAGGAAGTCTAGCCGATGTGGAGCAAATATCACACCATGCGGTTTTATTGTGAAGCCTGTTTTTTGAAGCCTTCTCTAGCTAACATTTCAACTCACGGTTCATTTTTGTTGTTTTGGAGCTCATGACGATCTTTAGGCTTCAACACGAAACGACATGGATTTCCCATCAACTCCCAAATCAGACCATCCTCCAGTCTTCCGCATCAGTCTTCAATTATTGCTCAGATTGCGATGCTCTGACGTACAGTCTGACTTTTTCCTCTACATACGCAGAGAAAAATCTTCCAGTGAAATTGATTCCTCCTCAAAGCGTCACGCGGTCGCTGGAGGTCTATATGGTGAACAGTTTGACCACAGGGTTAAAAAGAAGTGACCACAGACAGAAAAACGACAGGATGCTATTGAGTCCGACTCTGCAGATCCATAGCCACTGGACTGTAACTACTCCAGAGGGGGGGGAAAGGCCAGCTGGAAAAATATATAGATGGGGGACCGTGATGTACAGCATCTTCTCGGTGCCAGGGGGGCTTCGGTGATGATGATGATCATAATGGATTTTACAGGGTTTCCCACAGATAGCAGGAGACCCAAATTCAGCTTTAAGGCAGGGCTCAGAGTTTCCACAGCGTGGAGCGACGAGGCCGAAGAGCATGCGTGTCTGTGTACATAGAGGAATATTGCGAAACCCAACAATAAAACCAAAAGGAAGAGATAATAAATACTGATAAGAGAGTCCGGGGTTATGTCCGACTGACTGAAGTCCAAACATTCCTCAACTCTAGTCTGCTCAGCTTATCTGGACCCCCTCAAAAATCCCCTTCATTTGAATAAAAATAAAACTCATTTCATCTTCATCTCGTCATAAGAAACGTTAATGGACTGTACTAAAGTCGACGCAGACGGTCTGGCGAGGGGAAATTAAGAAATGGTTTATATGATTTTTTAAATTTTTTTTACAGCTGGAAGGGTCAGCAAGGATTCAGTTAGGGGAATAGACGGGGGGGGGGGGGGGGGGGGGCATGCTCCACATTTGAATTCGACACAAGGACCACCTCAGCCTTAGCAGCAGACATTTAGTCTGAGAATTCGGGCTCACTTGTCTGTACTAGATGGCCACATTACTAATCACCCCTGCAGGAGACATTTAAGATTCTCTAAACTGTCATGCAGCCTGAAGCCTTTTTTTTGCGCCGCTGGCATCCATTATGTGATTATGGGGGTATTCACAGTTCTCCGGGGATAGTGTCTCCCAGGCTGCCAGGTATAGTCCAAGATTTTTGTAATGTGCGATAACCGTCATAGGGTTCCTTCCAGAAGGACAGGGGGGGTTATTTCTCTCAGAAATATGACCATAGGCATTCCACTATTCAGACAGACTTCCCATGTATTATATCTGTGGGCATTTATACTTTATTAGGTACTTTTTCTATTTGACATTCCTGGACTTTTTAATCGCTTTTATACATGGAAATTCAAGTTTAGGGTATTAACAGCCTTACAAATGAGGGTATTTATATTCTGAAATATCTGCAGGACATTGGTATTTTTTGCTTTTAAATGTCAAATGTGATTATTTTTTCAAAATAAACGCACGCTTCTTAACCCCTTTCCTTCTAAAATAAATCTGAATTAATTTATGATGACGTGAAACATTCTGGTCATTATGAAAGGCATGAAAAGAAGCAACAGTTAAGCGAGGCAGCAGCCACGCACTGCTCACGCAGGCAGTCTGGCCCGGGTGTTAAACCGTTCCTGCTGGCATCTCAGCACCGTCAGCGTAAATTGAAATATCTGGGCTCATTTCCCTTCCTTAAGGGGAAGCCATTAGCTTGCATTCATGTTCGTATAGGCTGAAAAAACCACTTCCACCAGACATATCTGGGAGAGAAAATGTAAAACTTTTCATCTGGTTCTGCAGGTGCTGCCGTGTCATTGTTATTCCACTGTGCCTGGGCTGTTTTCAGATGACTGCTGCATTGCGTTGTGACTGCTTACTGTCACTCCGCTGACATTCACAGGAAGACGGCGCTCTCTGCCAGGAAAGACTGCAAAAACATGACGCCACCTTACGCGCTTTTTAAATCCAGGTCTCCTTGTTCAGGATGTACGTTAGCCGGGACAGCAGTGAATTTCAAACATGTGCATCATGACTTAATTTGAAATATAAATTTTTTTTAATTCAGTTCCCTCAAGGTAAATGTACTTGAAAACCACGGGATTGAAACTGTTCGGACATCAAACAAGGCCTGCGCTCGCTGTCGGAAAAATAAAACTCCCAGAAAAAAAAAACAGCCTCTCTCGATACCTGTAGTTCTTTCCGGCTCCGGGACACACGCGAGCACAGGGTGAGATGGGTCTGATCTGGTTTGATCTAGTCCCACGCCAGCCCATCGCACAGTGGAGGTCAAGGACGCCGCAGTGCAACCTCCACCTGTCAGCAGAGGTTTGGTGGGGAGGGGGGGGGAGGGATTACGGTGCGACGCAGGGGAAGAGATTAAAGGACGACACAAACAGAGATCTGGAGTGCCAATCTGCCGAGCGGCGGGGTATCTCCCACTTTTTAGAGCTGATCGATGTCAGACAAACACACAGGAAACGCGCTCACATGCATACGCCGGAGTCACGTATACACAAACGGGCAGATGCTCCAACGAATGCCTTTATTACAGCACGAAGACGCGTGATTTAATTTGAACCGTTCCTCTCTGCGACGTCCAAGCCGGTTACTTCAGCCCGAGTCCCCGAGTCATGACGAATAGAATCACCGAGTAATGCTGATACAATCTTTGCTATCTTGGCTTTAATGTGCTGCAGTTTGAAGGCACTGCAGCAACTTTATAAGCCTCGGGGCCCCGGGATGGCGTGTCTGGGCTGCGAGGCTGTTTTAACATTCTGCCTGAGGAGCGTAGGCCGGGAAAAATTAGTGCCACCTTTGGATTCACTTGTTAAAACGTACTTTCACAGGGTGGCTTTCATATACACAGATATGCATTATATAATATCAGCGCTGATTCTCGCGTATCCTCCTCCTGCAGCCGTGTTTTTAAATTCACGTCCACCAGTTTCATCATTAACCATAAATCTTAATTGCTTCCCTTCATCGCTGTTTTGTAAAGCTCTCAAATGGGTTTTAAAAAAAAACTGCTATAACTGTTAAGTTTTACCGTGATTCGTGGTCCTCTGCTCGCTATCGGACGGGCTGGAGCAGCAAAGAGCACAGTCGGTGGCGGATGACACAGCGTTAACGCCGCTTGTTATAGGTGAATGCATTTCGGTGTAACAACTCTCTCTATGAGGTGATTCTGCGTCCAAACGCTGACATCAGTGGAAAAATGTGCATTACACACACTTAGGATTCTGCCACTTGGGGAATGTTGGAGTCTGTTTCAGTAATCAGTATCACTCACTCACACACACACACACACACACACACACACACACACACACACACACACACACACACACACACACACACACACACACACACACACACACACACACACACACACACACACACACACACACACACACACACACACACACACACTGTCCACTCAACAAAGACACACATGCAGAGACACGTGCAGCGTGCAC